>NC_134701.1:97952201-99152201 GCF_043290135.1 Rhipicephalus microplus
GCAGACGTGCTCGATTTGTTTTCGGTGGCGGGTGTAATTTCAGTGTACAGGTGCACCCGTACAATTGACAACATAAAATCACCAACGGAATCGGTGATAGTGTCCTTTTTAGGAACAGTCCGACCTTCCGAAATTAAGGCATGGCCACTGATCTATAAGGTAGAGCCACTTTCCCCCAAACCCCTGCAGTGTTTGAAATGTTGGCGATATGGACATAGCGTCAGAGAGTGCCGATCAGTTCTTAGATGCCGTCTGTGTGGTGAAAATCATGACAGCCGCGAGTGCAGCTCTGAGAAAGAGAGGTGCTGCTTACGTAGTGGGGCACACCCTGCAGACTCCGCAGACTGTGCAGCAAAAGAAAGGGAGCTTGCCATATTGGATATTGTAGAACGCAAGAGGTGCTCTCGGAGAGAAGCCGTTGCGGAAATGCAGGAGAGATCCAAAGGATATGCCAGTGTTGCAGCACGTAATACCACCGCCATGGATGCATCTCTCGCAACATCTATCGCAGAGGCCGTAGAGAAGGCTATGGAAAAGGCAATGGAACGCCTCGCAAACAACCTTTTTGAAAGCTTGACACAATTGGTTTCCAATCAACTATCTCAAATTCTAGGTGTAGCATCTACGAACGATTGGGCTCCTCAGACATCATTGGTATCGCAGCGTACGGAAATAGAAAGTGCGACAACACGTCAGCGAGTGGTTTCTCCTGAGGCAGGGACTTCCAAAACAACGGAAGACGGTGATCTTACGGATGATTCGGAAGCATGTGCAGATATGGATATGGACGCTCATAAGGCTCTGAAGCGAACCCGATCTCCCCAATCGAAAAACTCTTCGCATAATTCGAAATCTAAAAAGTATCTATCCAAAAAAGAATTCTTTGAGAACATGTCTAAGAAAGACTTTTTGCGAAAGGACATTTTGGACCAAGCAGTTTCTGCGACGGTTCTGCCGTCAAAATAGGTTCATTACCATATTACAGTGGAATTGCAGATCTATATTTTCCGCAGTCACAGACCTATCATACCTTTCTTCACAACTTTCCCCGGATATTATATCACTGCAAGAAACCTGGCTTTCAACCAGCCAGAAGTTTCACCTAAAAAATTATCGGCTATTTCGATTGGACCGACCTAGCAGAGGTGGTGGGCTTGCTGTCTTGATAGCACCTAAGTTTAGTCACAAAGCTACGATCTCTTATCGTTGTGTGACTCCAGATTGTGAAATTTTGATAGTAGACATATTATTACCAGACGCTTCTCCCTTGTCGTTTGTAAATGCGTATTTCCCAGCCGGGGTGCAAGACACACGAAGTCTAGACGATATGTTCTCTGCCTGCAGAAAGGATATATTAATCACTGGAGACTTCAATTCACATCATTTGGCCTGGGGTTTTAAAACAGATTTATGCGGAAAACGATTGTGGGAATGGGCTATTGACAAGAATTTATCTTGTTTAAATTCGCAATCTGCTACTTTTGTCCGAGGTCTCTCTAAATCTGTAATTGACTTGACATTTTCAAGCTCATCTCTAAATATATGTTCGTGGCAAACTTTAGACTGTGCTACTAACAGTGACCACTTGCCTATTAGTTTTGTACTGAACTTTCCAAGAATACATGTCGCCGAAAAGGCCCGCTTATTCCTCAACTAAAGAAAATTAGAAAAAGATTTGAGGGCTACTTCTGATCACCGCAAGGACATACAAGGTGACATTAGGGCTATGAGTCTGTGTGCAGTGTTAAAAAGATCAGTAAAAGACGCAACGTTTAAATTAGACTCGGCCACAAGAGGTTCTTTTAGTCCATGGTGGACTGAAGAGTGCACGAGGAGCTATAGAAAACTGAAAGCTGCATGGAAACAACTGCTGGTCAACCAATGTCCAAAAAATCGGTGTGATTATAAATTCGCAGCAGCAGACTTCAAACGGACAGTAAGTACAGCAAAAGATGGTTATAATATGAAACGACATGAGTATCTTTCTAGGGCTAAAAACAAAAAAGCGCTCTTCAGATTTTTAAGATCTCGAAAGATGTTACCACCCGCTGAAAATATTGACTCTTTTGTTCTTTCCCCCCGTGAGCTCTCTGATTTAGTAGAAAATATTGCGAAAGGGCTCCAAGATAGATTTGTGTCAACTCTACCACGGCGCATTGTGAGCCCAATGGCAGGCGAAGATTTCGAGGAGGTTACTTTAGATGAGCTGGCAGAGATAATAAGGCACTTACCTCCTTCGGCACCTGGGCCAGACGGGGTAACAAATTCAATGATAAAAGTAATATTTGAGATTTGTCCAACTGAAGTACTTAATCTCGTGAATTTTTCTTTGACCAAAGCTTGGATACCTGCGGAATGGAAGCTGTCTAAAGTGATTCCACTTCTTAAAAAGCAGGAAAAAGGATTCGCCTTGGACAATGTAAGGCCGATATCAATCATGTCAAATTTGGTTAAGCTAATTTAAAGAGTTTTGAATGCCCGGGTAATGAAATATATTAATAATAACGCAATTTATACCCCAGTCAAATTGGTTTTATATCCGGTTGCTCAATATGGTGTGCGCATGTTGATTTAGAGAGCTGAATACAACAGGCTCGGCATCGGCGCCAATACTGTGCTTTAGTTACTTTAGACTTGGCTAAAGCGTACGATAGGGTTGAGCATTCAATTTTATTAAAACAGATGGAATATCACCACTTTCCCAACTACATCACTGCGTGGGTGTCAGAGTTTTTAAGAGGGAGAGAATATTACTGCTTTAAAGATGGGTACTCATCGAATAGATATAAGCAGACACGTGGCGTACCACAGGGGAAGGTCCTGTCGCCAGTTTTATTTAACATTTTCTTAAGCTCCTTTCCATCAACTAAGGATATTCAGTTATATGTGTACGCGGATGATATTGCTTTCTTCGCAAGTAATACCGACCTTCAATCATTATACCAGAATCTACAAAGTTATCTCATTATGATAGAAAGATGGCTTAAAGATATTCATATGACCCTGAACGTAAAGAAAAGTGTGCTCCTTGCATTCTCTTTTGTGCAGCCTATCAATATCTCGTTAATGTACAGTAATGAGCTCATTCCACAGGCGAATTCCCTGAAATATTTGGGCATGATATATAATGACACATTAAATTGGAGAAGTCTCATTGATGATGTGTACTCCAAGGCAACACGGGCCCTGGGGTGGCTACGGAAGCTTGCAAACCGTAATGCGGGTTTAAGAAGAGATGTGCTAATAATGATATATAAACTTTATGTGCGGCCCATCATGGAATTCGGATGTGTATTATTTTTTGGCAGCGCATCCTATAAAATGAGACCCCTAATACTGCTGGAAAGAGAAGCGTTGCGTTTGTGTCTGGGTCTACCAAAGTTTGTTGCAAATAACGTGTTGTATATGGAATCTCGCCTACCTTCTCTGCTAAATAGGTTTAAAATTCTTACTGTGCAAGCATTCTTAAAGATATACAGTTCACACCAAAGACTCTCATTTTACGCTTTCATTCAAGAACCGACTTTATTTTTCGAAACCCATTGGTCGCGACTACACACCCCGCAAATAGTATTTGCACAAGCGCTACTAAAGCAACTGAATGTAAAAATTAGACATATTGGTCCAATACACCACCTAAAGTCAATGCTTAGCATACAATTCGATGATATATTTCCTCATAACGCGAAACAATTGGCATATAGGTATTTAAATGACCAGTTAGCAGATTATCTAGCCCACCTAGAGATAAGCAATATAATAGCGACTGATGCATCTGTGTCAAAAGAAAAGGCTGGGGTTGGCATCTTCTCTCCTTCTTTGGACTGGTCCTTTTCGATTCGACTCCCAGATTATACCCCGGTATTCATGGCAGAATTATTGGCTATTGTTCTTCCCCTACGCAAATTACCCTCAAGCGAATCATTAGCAGTTATCATTACAGATTCGTTTTCAGTTTGTAACGCACTTTCTGCGGCAGTATTCAGAGCTGATGAATACGTTTCGGCATTTAGTACCAAAAAACGTAAAAAAACTGCATTTGCTATGGGTACCAGGCCACCGCGGATTATATTTGAACGAAATGGCGGACTCTTTAGCAGCAGTACCCCTGGGTGGGCCCACCATCCCAGTTTTGCCAGATACGGCTTACGTAACCGCGCTAAGGTTCCGAAATGCTTGCCTGCAATGGGGAAAAGGTAATTTGGATAAATTCAAAGATTTCGAGCATTTGAGCTATTGCTGGAATAAACAATGGTGTGTATCTCGCCCGTTAGAGGTCACCTATACCAGATTGCGCTGTGCAGTTCCACAACTAAATTATTACCTTAATAAAGCTCAGCTCAAGGCGTCACCGATATGCATTTGGTGCAACGAAATTGAAACAATTGAACATTTCTTTTTATTCTGTCATCGTTATTCTTATCAGAGAAAAAGCTTTTTAGTAGCCCCATTACAAAAGCTAGGAATACAAGTAAATTTACCAGTAATTTTATCACTTGGCGGAACTTCATTTGGTTACTGCCACAGGGATGTATGCTCCGCTGTGTTTGATTACATCAACGCAACTAAAAGATTACCATGCTAGTGAACCACTACCTTTTCAGATCTTTAGTTTATAATTCGTAGTTATGTCTTTCAAAAACAAAAGATGGTTTGACCGCTTGCTCAGCACACATTTTTGTTTTTTTGGTAGTATTATTTTAAGCTACTTTTTCAGATTGGCTTCATTTTCAGTTTAGTTTCATTTAAGTATCCTGCCGCCCGGTTCTTGGCCCATCCCCCTTTGTGGGTAAGCGCCATCCATCAGAGGTCATCAGCATCAGCATCAGCATCAGGTGAACTCCTGGCTGCAGGTCGTGTTTTGCTCGTGACATTACTAGTGGAGACGCTGGGTACGTGTACTCCAGCTGCGTCAGCCACCATGGAGACAGCTACATCTCCCAGAGCAAGCAGCAGGCACCACCTGCGTGGGTTACACCCTGAATTTGGTCCCTTGACATCGACACCCAGAAAGATGGCAAATCCGATGACAAGCCAGGTGGTCAAAACCAGCGATGCCCACGGTTCTCTTCTCGCGCATGTTTTTCATGCGCCGCAGACACCAAATACGTTCCATGGGTACATCGTCGAAAATGTTGATGACTGGCTCGACCACTTTGATCGGGTTGCCAGTATCAACGAATGGGACGATGTTCGCAAGCTAAGTCGTGTTTACTTCTACTTGGACGATTCTGCGAAGACGTGGTACGAGATCTACGAGGGCTCCTTTGCAACCTGGCAAGAGTTTAGCCGACAGCTTCGTGATGCCTATCGCAACACCAAGAGGAAGGAGAGGGCTGAACAAGCCATATCCTACAAAAACCAGCAGCCGCACTAACGTGTATCAATGTTAGTCGAGGACATGCTTCGGCTCTTCAAGCGCGTGGACCCTGCCATGCCCAAGAAAAAGAAGGTGCGGCATTTGATGCGCGGAGTAAAAGAACAGCTTTTCGCTGGGCTCGTGCGCAATCCACCGACGACAGTCACCCAGTTCTTCAGTGAGGCAGCCACGATGGAACGCACGCTGCAGCAGCGGTCGTCACAATACGAACGCCAGATCCCGGCCACCGCATGCTCTTTCGGCTCTTGAGAGCGAGAGACTGGCTTTCGCAGTCTTCATTCGAAGTGTCATGCGGGACGATTTGCGACAGCATCAGGCAGTGGGATCCCATTCACCTGTGTCAGCCATCGCGGATGTAATGAGACAAGAAGTCTGGCAGGCCGTCACACCCCTCGCCCCAATCACACCACCGATTCCCGAGGCCCCAGTCCTGACATACGCAGCGGCATTGCGATCCCCTGCGCCACTGGCTACAGATCCTGCTATGCGGCCAAAGTACCAGGCTATGCAGCCATTCCACGACACTGCTTCGAGCCTGCCTCTCGGCACAAGGTTTTCGAGGACACCCACCTATCTACCGTCTACCTCAAGGCAAAGTGGTAGCAAGGAAAGCAAGTGGCGCGCCTCGGATAACCGTCCGCTTTGCTATCACTGTGGCGAAGCGGGTCACGCATACCGAAACTGTCAATACCGGCAACTAGGTCGCTAGGGCTTCCACCCTGATGCTTGATGCCCGTGCTACGGTGAACACCTCCGCGAAATCGAAGCCTATCTCACTGGCCAGCGAACTCCTTCGACTATTCAGCACCACCAGTCGAGATCACCATCGCCTCGCCGATCTACGTCACCCAGTTTGCCCTCAACGTCTTCCGCTCCTTTCAGGGGCCGGTCACCATGTCCCCGCAGGGGAAACTAGAAAAGGCGACTTCTGGTAGTGAAGTCACTGCCCGGCGAACTGTAAATAACCCTCTTTCGATGCAACGATCGGACGAGGACGATCCTGGTTTCGCAGTGTTTTCCGACCACAAAAAGATTGTTTCTGTTAAAATCGCCGTCTTCGTCGACAATCATGCTGTCAACGCCCTCGTCGACACCGTTGCTGACTATTCCGTAATGAGCGCCACACTGGCATCTGAACTGAGGAAGGTTACCACACCATGTCAAGGACCCCAGTTGCGCACGGCAGGTGGCCATGTGATGATGCCTACTGGTATGTCCACGGCACACATTCGAATACGTTCGTCGACATTTGCGGGCTCTTTCCTGGTAGCGCGTGTGCTCTCGGCCAGTCATTCTAGGAATGGACTTCCTTCGTGAATACAGTGCCGTCATCGACCACCGTGAATTACTGGTGTCGTTCGAGGATCTTTGTTGCGCTGCTACTGACAGTACACAATTCCGGAAGAGATCACTCCGTGTTACCGATGATTTTCTGACTCTCCCACCTCAAAGCAGCCTCTCTGTCAAAGTAGAATTGGGACAGGACGTGTCTGACGCGGTAATTGGAGAGGCCGATTTGTCTCTCCTTATTTTACGACAAATCTGTGTTGCCCGACGAATAATTCAGCCTAGCAACAGGCATGTTCACCGGCTGGTCACGAACTTCAGCGACCAATATCGCCACCTAACGAGACACACTGCCATTGCATATTTTGAAGGACTCGCCGATGCCGATGGTCCGTCCACGTTAGCTTCATTTTCATCGAATGGCCACCCTGACGAGGCCTTCGCGAGCCCTCTCGGCGTAAACGAGAGACTACCTTCGGCTCAACAAGAAAGCCTTTTGCGTATATTCAGCTCATTTCAAGACTGCTTTGACACTACGCCAAAGGTTAAACAGACACCACTTGCTCATCATAGTATCATCACGAAACCCACCGAGAGACCCATCCGACAACATGCCTATAGAGTGTCGCAAAAAGAGCAAGACGCTATAAGTGACCAAGTCCAGCAGATGCTTCAGGATAACATCATCCAGCCATCGACCAGTCCCTGGGCTTCACCAGTTGTGCTAGTAAAGAAGGACGGTACGTTGCGTTTTTGCGTTGATTACCGTAAACTGAACAAGGTCACTAAAAGGACGTTTTACCTCTACCCCGAATAGATGACTCGTTGGACCATATACGCAACGATAAATATTTTTCCTCTATAGATTAGCGTGGAGGCTACTGGCAAATCGCAGTGGATGATCGCGACCTCGAAAAGACGGCGTTTATTACTCCCGACGGCCTGTACGAGTTTGAAGTGTTGCCTTTCGGTCTACGCTCAGCGCCAGCTACTTTCCCAAGAATGAGGGATACGGTTCTCACGGGGCTCAAATGGCAATCATGTCTTGTTTACCTTGATGACGTCGTGTTCTTTGCAGACACGTTTGAACAACACTTCCAACACCTTCATGCAGTTCTTCAGGCTATCAGAACAGCGGGGTTGTCTCTCAAACTCGACAAATGTCATTTTAGATATGAATAACTGATGTTACATGGTCACGTTGTGAGTCATGGCGGCATCCGCACAGATCTGGAGAAAACGCGTGCCATTGCTGCCTTTCCCATGCCCACAAATAAGCGCGACTTACGCGGATTTCTGGGGCTCTGTGCATATTACAGGCGCTTTGTCAAAAGCTTTTGCAAGTTGATGAACCCCTAAACCAGCTTACAAAAGACGGTGTCTTGTTTGTTTGGGGTCCCGATCAGTGCCATGCGTTCGACACTCTCCAAAACCTCCTCCAGGCTCCGTCTGTGGTGGGTCATTTTGACGAAACTGCTGGCACAGTATTACACACTGTCGCCAGCAACGTTGGACGAGGAGCAGTATTAGTTCAGTGGCATAATGGCATTGTGATGTGATTGCGCGCGTTTAAAAAGTGCGCCACTCCATCAGCCAGAAGAAGATGAAGATAACGCTCGGTTGTGGCACGTGTGGGCGTGAAAATTTTGCTTCAATGAGGTCCTTCCACGGAGATTTCAAGGCCCAATGGCTGGGTACCACGAAAGTACAGAATCTCCAATCGGGACGAGACAAGTGGGCCAGAGCGGCAGCAGAAGCCTGAGCAGAGCAGATCAAGGGTAGTTCAAGAAGACGGGGCAAGCGGAAGGTCGTCACCGGACCGGGCGCTGAAGATGGGCCGTCGGGCGTCAGACCCGAGCCTGCAGGACTTCGACCGGCCGGGGCCTCCTGCTGTCGTGTTCCCGCTCGAGAGCACCGTGGCCATCCGGTCCTGAACTCCTTCCTAGGACCTGCGGACTTTGATTTCAACAGGCGAGCAACAGCCGTCGGGCTACGGGCCTGAGCTGTGCGCCCAGCTGCTTGGCCAGGTTGACCCTGGTTCGCTGACGCGTCGCCACCAGCCTGCGTTCTCTCGTCACCGACGGTTCCACAGTCCTAAAGCCAGGCAGACGTGGCTGAGTCGGGATCGAGTGAAGAAGGTGGCCAGGGTGCGGGAGTGGCGGCCAGCAGAGTTCCTGCATCAAGGTCCCAGCGGGCTCCCACCTGGACACAGAGCTTCTTCTCGTCACCTGACGTGGGCCAGGCTTGTTCTGGTCTTCTGGCGTTGGCCAAGAAACGTCTCCGGCTTCGTGTGCGAGCTGCGGTTGCCGAACGCCGAAAGGTCACTGACTTCGACCAGCCCGACGCATCCTGCCGTGCCAGTCAACCACGTGAGCGTCTCAAGCTAATCACCATTCTTTACCTACTGCACAAGTGCGTCTTCACCATTACTCGGTCGCATCAGTTGCAAGCCCCGCATCCCCGCTGTCGTCGTTTACGTGAGTGCGTCCATGCATTGGTAGCACAGCTTTCGCTGCAAGCACCTCTTCCAGCTATGTCGTGACAAAGTTTATTTTGAACTGAACATTTATGTAATGCACTGTTCACGTCTTTAGCCGTTTGGTCTTTTTGCCAACCTCTTTCTAGTTATGTATGCTTTGTTCTTTGTCTGCTATTTGTTATTTAGGGGTTTGTAAATATATTGACTGTTGGAGATTTGGGTGGGAGCAAATGGTCTCGTCAGCTCATTTCCCGATGATGGTTATGTCGTCGGTGGTTTTTGCTTTTACACGAACCTACACGAGTGCATGCCCGTTAAACGGCCTCGTGACAAATTGGCGTCCGCGACAGGACGAGACCATTTTTACCACTTACCTCTCCACACTAGAACAGGAACATGAGTAGGGCAGACCTAGAGGAGTCGGCAAGACGCATGGGTCTAAAGGCGATGAAATGGAGGCTTGATGTGGGGAACGTGAGAGGCGCATTCGCAAAGAGAGGGAGGAGGAAATGGAGTTTGAAAGAGAGATGAGAAAGAAGGAAAATGAAATTGAAGAGCTAAGGCAAAAGGAGGAAATGGAGTTTGAAAGAAAGCTGAGAAAGAAGGAAATTGAAGAGCTAAGGCAAAAGACGTTTCAGTTGCGGCTGAAACTGGCAGAGGCCGAAGCAAGAGTACTACAAGGTAGAGACTGGCGAGCGGAATTTTCGTATTTGAGCTCCAAAAAGCGGGTAATCGACATGTGCTCTGATAGTAGGACCTTTATTAGCAATTTCGACGGCAGACTTGGAACGTTTGTGATGAAGGTTTAGGTGCAGGTTCCCTACAAGTGGACGGCAGAGTCGAAGGGAAGGGTGATGGCGAGAACAGTCGAGGTTTGGTGACCGTGATCAATGCGGCTTCGCAGGAAGTTTCAGAGAAGGGACAGTCAAGTTCCTTATATATCCATGTGGCTACACGAACTGGTGCAACCAAATCCACAGTTTTAGAAGGGGTATGGAGTCCTCTAGACAACCCTGACGGAAGGGCAGTTGATGTTCGCGTAGAGTGCACATCCAAAAACCAAGGAGCAGTCTCTAAAAGAGATGCGATTCTTCCAGTGCACGAAGTAAGACAAGTGACATTGCAAGGAGCGTATACCTTGTACGTAACTCTGAGGCAGTAGCCGCGGAGTCATCCTGCGTAACACTGTCAGATGTAAGCAGTGGCACAGGCGTGGTCGAGAAACATACAGTTATCTCGCCTGAACATGGTGCAATGATTGCGTCATGTCAAAGTACAGAGCATAGCATTCCGTGCGAAGAGCAGGAACCGACTACGAAATCATTCAGTTTGGAAAATAAAAAGAAGTTGTATGAAGGAGCATGTGACCTGTGTGCAAGCCAAGTAGAAAACTCAGAGGGAGTTGTAGCAGTGTCTGTCTGCATGTCTCCAGCTGTAGTGACAGATGCCGTTGACGGGGCTGATGATCATGTGGACAAAATTCCGAGGCAGAACTACAGGCATATTTGTGATCGAAAATGCTGCAAGATTTTCGCTTTCCATTCAGACGAAAAAAAAACAATAATTCTGTTTGCATTGTGTGGGACGCTATAAGCTGAGAGCTCAGTTCAAATAACCGGCCGCTACATCTAGATTTAGACGACTTGCACAAGGACTTACATTGGTTGTAAATATGCTGTGTTTAAAACTTTATTTCACAAGGAGTGTGATTTTCTTAGTTTTGGGCAGGACACGCCGTAGCTTGGCTGTGAACTCTGCACTGGGCTTTAAGGAAATTCGGTCCAAACGCACAAGGTATAATAAGTGGATTGATTGCAAGATGGCAGTGAACGTTGGACAGCATATGTGTTGTGTGTGGTGAAACGCGCACTTATCTGCAGTTTTTTCATTACGGGAAAAAACTTTTCGAAAGGGGGGCTTTGTGATGTGATTGCGCGCGTTTAAAAAGTGCGCCACTCCATCAGCCAGAAGAAGATGAAGATAACGCTCGGTTGTGGCACGTGTGGGCGTGAAAATTTTGCTTCAATGAGGTCCTTCCACGGAGATTTCAAGGCCCAATGGCTGGGTACCACGAAAGTACAGAATCTCCAATCGGGACGAGACAAGTGGGCCAGAGCGGCAGCAGAAGCCTGAGCAGAGCAGATCAAGGGTAGTTCAAGAAGACGGGGCAAGCGGAAGGTCGTCACCGGACCGGGCGCTGAAGATGGGCCGTCGGGCGTCAGACCCGAGCCTGCAGGACTTCGACCGGCCGGGGCCTCCTGCTGTCGTGTTCCCGCTCGAGAGCACCGTGGCCATCCGGTCCTGAACTCCTTCCTAGGACCTGCGGACTTTGATTTCAACAGGCGAGCAACAGCCGTCGGGCTACGGGCCTGAGCTGTGCGCCCAGCTGCTTGGCCAGGTTGACCCTGGTTCGCTGACGCGTCGCCACCAGCCTGCGTTCTCTCGTCACCGACGGTTCCACAGTCCTAAAGCCAGGCAGACGTGGCTGAGTCGGGATCGAGTGAAGAAGGTGGCCAGGGTGCGGGAGTGGCGGCCAGCAGAGTTCCTGCATCAAGGTCCCAGCGGGCTCCCACCTGGACACAGAGCTTCTTCTCGTCACCTGACGTGGGCCAGGCTTGTTCTGGTCTTCTGGCGTTGGCCAAGAAACGTCTCCGGCTTCGTGTGCGAGCTGCGGTTGCCGAACGCCGAAAGGTCACTGACTTCGACCAGCCCGACGCATCCTGCCGTGCCAGTCAACCACGTGAGCGTCTCAAGCTAATCACCATTCTTTACCTACTGCACAAGTGCGTCTTCACCATTACTCGGTCGCATCAGTTGCAAGCCCCGCATCCCCGCTGTCGTCGTTTACGTGAGTGCGTCCATGCATTGGTAGCACAGCTTTCGCTGCAAGCACCTCTTCCAGCTATGTCGTGACAAAGTTTATTTTGAACTGAACATTTATGTAATGCACTGTTCACGTCTTTAGCCGTTTGGTCTTTTTGCCAACCTCTTTCTAGTTATGTATGCTTTGTTCTTTGTCTGCTATTTGTTATTTAGGGGTTTGTAAATATATTGACTGTTGGAGATTTGGGTGGGAGCAAATGGTCTCGTCAGCTCATTTCCCGATGATGGTTATGTCGTCGGTGGTTTTTGCTTTTACACGAACCTACACGAGTGCATGCCCGTTAAACGGCCTCGTGACAAAAGGCATATAGCGCGTGATCGCTTATGCGAGCAGAACGTTATCCCCAGCGGAGAAAAACGATTCTTCAACCAAAAAGGAATGCCTCGCTGTTGTCGGGGCCATAACAATGTTCCGACCATGTTTGTATGAACGCCCATTCAGGGTAGTTAGTGACCACCACTCCCTATGTTGGCTCGCAAATCTCAAAGATCCCTCAGGTTGTCTTGCACGATGGAGCCTTTGGCTTGAAGATTTTGATGTCACCATCGTCCACAAATCTGGGCGGAAACACACGGACACCGACTGTATCTCACGTGCACCGGTCAAAAATGCTAACACTGACCTTCAAGACGACAACACAATTCTTTCTGCCGTATCAGTGACCCGCTTGGCTGAGCAACAGCATCACGACTTGGAGCTCATCCCGTTCATTGACTATCTGGAAGGATGCAATTCCCACCCTCCTCAAAGCTTTGCACGCTCGCTTTCCCGATGAAGTACTAATTATATATATATATATATATATATATATATATATATATATATATATATATATATATATATAGATATGAGAGAGAGAGAGAGAGAGATAGGTTTACTTACAGAAAGGCAGAGAGGTCGGCCTGAGCCATAGCTTGCTCTAGCCTGCTACTCTACACTGGGGGGGGGGGAAAGGGGAAAGGAAAGACAGAATAATGGATGGCGATGGTGAGATATAGAGCTGAGTATGTAGTATTCTTTCTAGCTGAGACAAACTTTATAGCCGCGTATATAGACCAGTTACTTCCAAAAAGGTTATAACCGCTCTTATGACCACAGTTGCACTGTTGGTGTCTGGCCAAGGGCCCAGCACGGTCTCATCTGTTAATGACCTACTGCGATATCATTGAGTAGAAGAAATCAGTGTTTGTCGTTCACGTGCGTGTGCTTGGCAGACACAAATTATGTGCTCAAGTGTTTCTGGCACATCACAGTGTGCAGAATCAGGACCGGTGTCACTGCGACCGGTGATATGTGCATAACGTCTAGTGTACACCACACCAAGACGAATGCGGTAGATCGTACTTGTGAGTTCGCGTTTCAATTTAGGGAGCATGTGGAACCTCATTTCCGGGTCCCATTTGTGAAGTCGCTTGTGTCGCCGTTCCGGTTTGGTCCAGTGCTGGAACTTTCATCCTACACGAGCTATGTATCTGCTTGTTGTGCCAACTTCGCTTCGGGGTGACATTTTACGTGCGTGTCATGATGAGCCATCATCCGAACACCTCGGCTCTACGGGCACGCTGCAATGGCTTCAACGCTCCTACTACTGGCCACGTCTCGCAAAGGCTGTGAAGCACTATGTTCGCACATGTCGCGACTGTGAGCGACGTAAGATTCCACCATTATGACCAGCGGGGCTACTGCAACCAATAGGCTCACCAAACGCGCGCTTTCATCAGATTGGCATGGACTTGCTGAGGTCATTCCCCACGTCTTTGTCTGGAAACCGGTGAATTGTGGTCGCTACTGACTACCTAACACGCTACTGTGAAACCAAGGCATTTTCAAAAGCCACCGCAATAGATGTCGCTCAATTTTTCGTTAACGGCATTGTTTCACGTCACGGTGCTCCAGCTGTCGTCATAACTGATCGTGGGACTGCTTTCACCTCAGAGATGCTGCAGGAAGTCTTGCTATTAGGTGACATGGAACATCGTAAAACAACGGCTTACCACCCGCAAGCAAACGGGCTGACTGAACGACTCAAAAGACAATTGCAGACATGCTGTCAATGTATGTGGACATTGATCACAAGAACTGGGATGCCATACTTCCCTATGTAACTTTTGCGTGTAATAGTGCTGTTCAGGAAAGTACCGGTTTCACACCTTTTCGCTTAGTCCACGGTCACGACGTCACGACGATGCCCGACGCCACGCTCCTGCCCGACAACTTAGGAATATACCACACGGATGCCGCCGAATTTGCGAAGTGCGCAGAAGAGGCCCGTCAACTTGCTCGTCGCCGTATTCAACATCACCAAACCACAGACGCGCGCCGCTACAATCTTTGTCACCGTGAAGTTATTCTCAAGCCAGGTGATGAAGTCTGAGTGTGGACCTCTATCCGACAGCGTGGCCGTTCAGAAAAGCTTCTTCGCCGCTACTTCGGCCCTCACAAGGTCGTACGACATCTCAGCGACATCACTTACGACGTTCTCCCAGAAGGCACTTCGAGACGTTCCCGTTTCACCCCAAAAACTGTAGTCATGCACGTTTCACGGCTCAAACGATACTTTTCGCGCTGTGAATCACCAGTGAGTGACTGACTTTATTGGTAACTTCGCGTCTTTCTTTTTGTTTGGTCTTTTCCTTACATTCTTTCCTATTTTTCTTATTTATCATTTAACTATTGAGCCCAGAACCAACTACGTTATTCCGTCTTACGCCATTCATTTTGCTTGCAGGGTAATTTTCGTCTCATTTTCTTTTTTTTGTCTTCATGTACAGCATCGAGACGATGCTTCTTGGGAGAGGGGGTAATGCTACCATTGATTAACGAGCCGCTGTGGCCCATACTCGTTTTGGGCGGTGAAGAAGAAGTGAACATCTTCGTTTCTTTGGTTCAGGGGAACTCTTGGCTGCACGTCTTGTTTTGCTCGTGACAATGTGCAGTGCCAACTATTCTGCCAGTCTGTTCTGCTGATAGTGCTGAGGAAAGCACTGCAGAACAAAGCGATCAATTAAAAAATTAAGTCACTTGCTCTATTGCCAGAAAAAAATTGTGGCTCGGTTTACAGTTGTGAGGTAATCAGAAGAGCTATAGCGCAAGCTGTGAAGCGCACAGCTGCTTCCTCATCTGTTCGCTCGCGAGACCTTCTGCGACCTCCGCGCGCTACACTGCTGACTCGTCGGCTCAGGTGTAATGAACGTACGCTTTGAAACATGTCTGTACGTGTTGCCTACAAGAACTACGCCAGCCATCGCTTCAAACAAATCTTCCTGCGCTCCCCGCCGCAGTCGTCTTAGCGCCGTTCAACCGTGACGCCACTCAGTGACACCGCAGCTGCTTCACGACCACTCAGAATTTCCTTCGGAGAGATGGCGCAAGCATATTTTTATGGTTCTAAATACCTCATTTGGTACCTACAATGTATAAATGAAAGTGAAAAGGTAAAAAAATTGAGAAAAGCAACATTTACTATGATGATAAAAAACTGATACAGAGATTATTTTTCTTCATAACTTTCTTGCACTACAGTGCACTGTGCGCAATATTTCACAAACTTTTCATTTCATCGTGAAAACTTTTTTGCACCTTAAGGCAATTGTGCTAAGTCACGACTCCTGAATCAATGGCATATTTTTTGAGAATGCTTCAAGAGTATAAAATTCTCTTGGATCAAAGTTCGGACTGCATAGAGGGCGCCTCAGCAGTTTAAATACTAACTGTTAAACTCTTAAAGACTAAAGCGGTGTTAAAAGTGACACGTTTCATAGAATTTTGTACACGAGAGTCATTCAGTGCAGGATACTAATACTGTTAACGCTTACGCGAGATATAGTAGAAGTTGCTTTATTCTTTAAAGTCCCCTCGTATTTATCTGGTCCTAAGTAATGCGAATCATTTCTTTCCGTATTGTGAGCACTTGAATTATCTATCTATCTATCTATCTATCTATCTATCTATCTATATATATTGTTGTTTATGTCTAGGCTATCTCATGATCAACCCTTTACCTTGAGCTAAACCAAAATTAGTATGGTAAGGCACTTAGTATGAAAAAATACGCTTCGCAAGTCACAAATTGAATAATAACCCAGCGCGAGAGGCTTAGGGCTTACATGAATATCTGTGCCTCAGGACCTAAATAAAGTTTTGGTCATGTCTTGTCAAATGGTCACGTACGTCGTCAAACACTTTCAAAACAGCAGTGGTACCTACCCGAGACCGGGTATGTGCCACTGGTATATCCAGGCACATACCCCAGGTGTTTTCATTTTATGTCAAACAGCAGACCATTACGGCGAGAAAACACACGAGCAACTTTACCGCTTGATTGTTTTCAAAAAACTGCCATAGGCAACGTCGACCAGATGAATGCAAAGAATAAATGACACTGTCCCTGCAAGGATCGAGCCTTCGAACTCTGTGTTGCAATCAAGAATTCTACCACAAAGCCATGCCATGTCTCAGAACAACCTTTCAATTAAGCGCTAGTGTTTGCGAAACGCCAGTTGTGGTTTCAGTGTTGGCCTTTCAATTTTGGAAACATTACGTATGTTTTCCTATATTACAGCCATACCATCCACTAACATGAATTGTACCTTGGTACTTCATTTAACATAAAATGTATCCACTTAAATATATGTAGCAGTGTCCAGGGCTGCAATCCTCGCGAGCATCGGCGCTTTATATCAACTTACCGCTAGTGGTGTTGCTAATATCCATGTGTCTGCTATGGTCATTACGCAGCTGTAAACAGCTGCAGATATAAAACGTATGCGGCTGTTTAATGTATGACTGTTCGTGAATTTGCACATGCTTTGCGCACGAATTCGTAACGTATTGTTCAATAAAACTTTAACACAGTAAGCTTGCATGCGCATGGACCGCATAGCGTCTACAGGGTAGCCAGCTGGTCTGAGAACTGGCTAACCTCCCTGTCCTTCGTCTTTCAATCCTCCTCCTCCGCAATGTACGTAGAATCTGCCAAAAGTTTTATCATTAATTTTAATTTGTGTAATTTCTTACTATTTAACTGTATTTTCACCAGGTTGCAGTCACTTTATGCAAGATATTCATTTTTGGTAGTTCTGTGCTACGTCAAGACACTCATAGTTACATAATAAATCACGCATAGCACTAAAAATAAACATTTTCTATAAGAGTGTGTTATCTCACATTTGGCAGGAACTCTGGCAATATCTGTCAGAACTGCAGTCACCAACTGCTGGGGTTGATATAATTGACATGTAATGAAAGGTGCTGGCCTGGTTTTCAATTATATTTTGTGTGAACATGTCTAAATTTGCATTTACCCCAAAGTTTCTAGTAAGCGTTGAAATAGTACCTCGCTGTAGTGAACACAATGTCAAACGTATGGTTCGTTTAAGAACTAAGTGATATAAAGCTTTATTGTAGTGAAGAAGAGGAGCTTCAGCGGCATTTCTCGGCACATCAGGGGCATCGCCATAAGCATAAGCTCGTGCTTGCTGCGCTTGGCCGGACGCTGCTGACTGCTTCGCTTTCTGCGTTCTGCGCTGCAAATAAACCCCGTTACAAGTGGTGGATTCTGCTGGGTTTCGATCACCCTGGAGCTTCGGAATCGCATTTTACCATCCATTATGCCTACCGACGCATACGCCGCTCCAACTCCTCTACCGGCACCACCTACTGTTCTCTGCGCCGGTTCTCTGCGTCTGCGAGATCCCCCTGTCTTCTCAGGCACAGAAGACAAGGACGTTGACGACTGGATTTCAATGTACGAGCGAGTGAGTACTCACAATAAATGGGATGACACCGCCAAGTTGGCCTACGTCTCTTTCTACCTGTCGGACGTGGCCAAGCTGTGGTTTATAAACCACGAAGCGGAACTCCCTACATGGTCAGTCTTCAAAACGAGCCTCACACAAGTTTTCGGGCGGCCTGAGGTACGCAAACGCCGTGCCAAACAACGCTTACATACTCGGTCCAAGCAGCTTGGTGAGAATTTCACAAGCTATATTGAGGACTTTCTGGACCTTTGCAAGCGAGTGAACGAGTCAATGTCCGAAGAGCTTAAGATCAAGCATATCATGAAGGGCATTGAGGACGACGCTTTCCAAATGTTGCTTTCTAAGAGTCCTCGCACTGTCCTAAAACTGACCGAGTTATGCCAGAGTTTTGATGAGTTGCGCAGGCAACGTCTTTCCACCCGACGTCCCTCGGTGCTCGACGACTCTTCGTCCAGCCTTTCCACCCTTGGCATAGGAGAAGACCATGCCCCTCTTCTCTCCAAGATCCAAGAGTTCATCCGCGCCGAGGTCGCTCGTCAGCTCTCTTTGATATCCTGTGTACCCGTACAACCACGCAGATCGCCGTCTACACTCCGCGACTTCATTCAAGACCAGGTCGCACAAGTTCTTCCTCCCGCCCGTGAACCTCCCCCAGTCGCCGCACCTCTCACGTACGCCAAAGCCGTTGCTCGACCTCGACAGCCTGCGTTCCAGCCAGCGCCTATGTATTCGCCGCCGCCCTTTTCGCCGCCGACCTATTCATTGCCGACCTATTCACCGCCGCCTATGCCGATACCACCTCGGCCGCAGTTTTCTGCCCCCCAGCCGCAAGTCGGAGTCTACTCGGACCAATGGCGGACCTATGACAACCGTCCCTTATGTTTTGCTTGTGGTGGTGTTGGCCACGTGGCACGTTATTGTCGTCGTCGCCAGCCTGCCCAGAACATTCGACGAATGCCATCTTTCAACCCTCAGTTTTCGTCTACGCCTTCAAGCCCTCCTTCCTCTTCCTTTTCTTCTGATCGTCCACACGGCCCGACCCGCCGCTCCCCATCTCCACGTCGACGTTCGCTTTCCCCTATGCGTCGCCGTTCCGGACCCACCGACCAGGAAAACTAACGGCCGCAGTTCCCGAGGCACGAACTGCGTCCCCGTCGCCATGCACAAGTCCTCGCCTCTGTCCAGCTAACGTCATTGAAGTGTCAGTCGATGGTATCGTCGTCATGGCGCTTGTTGACACCGGAGCCGCTCTATCCGTCCTGTCCATGAACCTGTGCCGCAAATTCCGCAAAGTTCTGACGCCATTATCCGGCCTCTCTCTTAGAACGGCTAACGCAGAAAGTGTAACACCTCTCGCAGCCTGCACCACACGAGTCGTCATCGAAGGGATTGTGTATATCGTCGAATTCGTAGTGCTGCCCTCGTGTTCCCTTGACATGATACACGGCTGGGACTTCCTTGCGAATAATAATGCCGTCATTGACTGCTGTCGCGCTGAACTTGAGCTATCTGCACTTCCTGATGTTGACGCTGTCGAAGCCTCCCTGGCGTGTTATAAACTGTTTGTTTCCGACGACACCACCGTACCACCGCGCTCTTCTCTGCTGGAGACTGTGTCGTGTGACGCTATTTCCGACGGTGATGTTTTATTTACGCCCTCTGCCCTGTTCATTCAACGCAAATGTTCTCCACTGCCCATTGCTCTCCTTACTCTTCACCATGGCGTCACGAAGACGCTCACATACAATACGCTAGAAGGGCCTTAACCTTTATTCTATGGTGAATGTCTCGGTCACGTGCATCCGATCGACGCCCGTCGCATTTTTGACGCTCCATTTAGTTTACTTTCTACGGACCTCAGCGCACTCATTTCTGACTCTGTTGTTGACCAGTCACTCCTTGACGCTTTCCACCGCTCCATCGATGTCGCAACGTCTTCGTCAGAACGAAATCAGTTAGTGAACCTGCTGCAAAAGTTTCGTTCTTCTTTTGACAGCCACGCTTCTGGCCTCAGTCGCACATCGAACATTTCTCACAAGATTGACACAGGAAGCCATACGCCTCTACGGCAGCGCCCCTACCGAGTCTCAGCGTCGGAGCGCCGTGTTATTGACGACCAGGTTGCTGACATGCTCCAGCGGGGTATTGTACAGCCTTCTAACAGTCCCTGGGCGTCACCGGTCGTTCTTGTTAAGAAGAAGGACGGCTCCATTCGGTTCTTTGTGGACTATCGACGTTTAAACAAGATTACCCGCAAGGACGTTTACCCGTTACCTCGAATAGACGACGCCCTTGACTGTTTGCAGGGAGCAGAATACTTCTCTTCGCTGGATTTACGGTCTGGATTCTGGCAAGTTCCTATGGAAGCATCTGACCGACCGAAAACAGCATTTGTCACACCTGATGGGTTATACGAGTTTACCGTTATGACTTTCGGCCTTTGTAACGCTCCAGCCACTTTTGAAAGCATGATGAACGCTATTTTACGAGGCCTCAAGTGGAACACATGTTTATGCTACCTCGATGACGTAGTTGTCTTTTCCACCGATTTCGACACCCATTTAAATCGTCTCGAGCACGTCCTCACACGTCTCACCGACGCTGGCCTTCAACTCAACCTCAAGAAGTGTCGTTTTGGTGCTCGGCAGCTCACCATTCTTGGCCACGTCGTATCGCGGGACGGCATACTTCCCGACCCCGCCAAGCTTCGAGCAGTCGCCGATTTTCTGAAGCCACAGAACTTGAAGGAACTTAGAAGTTTTGTCGGCTTGTCGTCATACTTCTGACGCTTTATTAGAAATTTTGCTTCCATATGTGCGCCCCTTACGGACCTTCTTAGCGGCGACAAGGACCTTTCCACCTGGTCACCAGCATGCGACGATGCATTCACCAAATTACGCCACCTGCTGACTTCACCACCCATCCTCCGCCACTACGATCCTGCCGCTCCCACGGAGGTTCATACTGATGCCAGCGGTGTTGGACTTGGCGCTGTGCTCGCGCAACGAAAAGCAGGGTTTGATGAATATGTCGTCGCCTACGCAAGCCGTACTTTGACGAAAGCCGAGGCTAACTACTCCGTGACCGAGAAAGAGTGTTTAGCTATTATTTGGGCCCTTGGAAAATTTCGCCCCTACCTGTATGGTCACGCATTCGACGTCGTCACTGACCACCCCGCCCTTGTTGGCTATCCACACTTAAAGACCCTTCCGGACGACCTGCTCGCTGGGCGCTCAAACTTCAGGAATACGACATCCGCGTTATTTACAGATCTGGTCGTAAGCACACGGACGCCGACGCCCTTTCTCGCTCACCCATATCGGATGAAGGTGTTTGCCTCTCTTCCCTCGAGCCTGCACTTGCGTCATCCGCCTTGCGCAACATGACGATGGAACAACGAAAGGATCCCTGGATCAGTGGCCTCATAAGCATTCTTTCTGATCCTCTCACTCCTTCGCCGTCTCGCGCTCTCCGCCGCCAGGCTAGCAACTTTTGCCTAAGGGATGATCTTCTTTATCGACGCAACTACCTTTCTGACGGTCGCAAGTGTCTCCTTGTGATACCCCGCCATCTTCGAGCTGCCATCTGCGAAGCTTTTCACGCGGACCCACAGTGCGCCCACGCAGGCCTCTTCAAGACATACGCTAGGCTTCGACTCAGATATTATTGGCGTGGCATGTATAACTACGTGCGAAAGTTCATTCGCTCGTGTGCTCAGTGCCAATGACAAAAGTTACCTCCCGGGCAAGTCTACCCGTCACAACCTCTTCCTTGTCCTAGTCGACCTTTTGATCGCGTCGGCATTGACATTTACGGACCACTACCATCAACTCTAGCTGGTAATCGCTGGATTATTGTAGCGATAGACCATCTGACACGCTATGCCGAAACAGCCGCGCTGCCGACTGCCACAGCCCGTGACGTTGGAACGTTTCTGTTGCAACGTTTCATTCTGCGTCATGGTGCCCCTCGCGAGCTCTTAAGTGACAGAGGCCGTGCCTTCCTTTCTGACGCCTTGAAGGCATTACTCAACGAATGCTGAATCGTGAACCGCACAAGTACAGTGTACCACCCTCAAACAAATGGCATGACGGAGCGCTTCAACCGTACTCTTGGCAGTATGCTGTCGATGTACGTCACCTCTGATCATTCAAATTGGGACCAATTTCTCCCGTTCGTCACCTACGCGTATAATACTGCCGTACAAGCTACTACTGGGTTTTCGCCATACTTTGTTTTGTACGGACGAGAACCTTCAAATACAGTAGACACTATTCTTCCATATAAACCTTATGAGTCTGAAAGTACAACTCTGTCCGAAGCTGCCCGACATGCTGAAGAATGCCGTCAGCTTGCCCGCTCTTTTTCTACCGAGGACCAGTGGCAGCAGCAATCCCGCCAGACTGGGGACCGTTCGGCTCCAAACTTTCCACCTGGTTCATTAGTATGGCTTCGGGCACCTGCTACCGCGCCTGGCCGCTCCGCAAAACTTCTTCCCAAATACATCGCGCCATACCGCGTTGTAGAGCAAACGTCACTCGTCAACTATATCGTGGAGCCCATCATCCCATCCACAGACCTACTCTACCGCGGCCGCGACACTGTCCACGTCTCTCGTCTCAAGCCATATTACGACCCATTTGTCGTTTCTTCTCCCTAATCCGCCAGGATGGCGTCTTTTTGTGCGAAGGGCGATTGTAGTGAAGAAATGGAGCTTCAGCGGCATTTCTCGGCGCATCAGGGGCATCGCCATAAGCATAAGCTCGTGCTTGCTGCGCTTGGCCGGACGCTGCTGACTGCTTCGCTTTCTGCGTTCTGCGCTGCAAATAAACCCCGTTACATTATGAACACAGAGAAGCTTTTAGGCTATGTTGGCAGCTTGAGATCATTCTGAATTTCGGGAGGTGGCCACATACAGCTGTAGGCCCTATAATGCAAACAAAGGTTACTGGGTCATGCAGCGCCGCACTGCCTGCAATTACATTCCTTCGTTCTCTTAAAACAAGAATATTCCTCATTACGCAAGATACATCAATAACATTTTAATGACCAATTGTAGACAAAACATTCCTGACGTGTATATTGTACGATTGCAAAACAGCGTAATATCTTTCAATTACCCATTTTTCTAGCGTTCCTTAACGTAACTAAGAATAAATTGGGTTTAGGTGGTCAATAGTCGATAGATGTTGGGTATATAGTTTGAAGATTGTCGATGCAGTTCCGGGAAACCTATTTTTTATACTGTATTTAGCACGATAATCTAGTTTCTATTGAACGTTATTCGAAAATTTTGTTGTGACTACCGGAGCAATTGTCGACGAAATGTTGTTAGCTGGCATATGAGATGGTCTAATGACTTTCCTTTTAGCATTGTTTGGTTAGAGTTGCTTTTTTCATAAAGAAGTTTATTGACGGTTGGTACACATATTTATAAGGCTGGTCCTAAAAGGTATAATAATGACAGAGGGGACATTTAGCAATTGTACTTGCACTAGGCATTTTAGATTAACTTCAAACGGACAATGTCATTAGCCGAGTCAATGTTTGCAAAACAATACAATTGAGCTATACGCCTAGATACGAAGCTATTAGCTAGTAAGTGAGAATATCATGCACACCGAACTAGATGACGCTATTGCTTTCCAATCTTCATCGAAAAGCTCAAGCGTTGTCCAAGCTTTCTTTTATCTCAATTTTTTCATGTTCATCGGTTATGCGACCGACTGTGACGACATTGGCAGTAGCGGTAGCGATGCTTCTCAAAGTGGGGACACGTGCCTTAGTACTGCGCTTCAAAACAAATAAACACACACAGGTTGTTCCGCTATTGTTGCTGTGCGAGAGAAGACGTGCATTTACATGGACGTATTCAAGCCATCACCTTCACACAATGTGGTAATTAGTTGTTTATGCAGCATTTTCGAAGCAGTACCGCTGTATGGAAGCAAGCTTGCTTGTAATCTTTGAGAACGTGGCCTGTAAACTGCGTTTTACTTTTGTGGAGGTATGATGATTTATAATGCAGTTATGTTATTCTAAAATGTAGCGTCAAGTCATATTATTTAGAAGGCGCGATGCGGCTCTCACTGGCCAATAGCCTACCATGCACTACCTGTATGGTGGGAAGCTCTCAATCTTACACCGGAACGCAATTACATCTGAATATTACAAGAATCTCTCCTGCTGACTAAAGAGAATCGCTCATATACAAAACTTTTGCGTGAAAATTAGGTTTTCAGATACAAGTGGAGGAAAAGCGAATGCCGATACGCGTTTTTCAATAGTGTTCGTTTACCTATATATATATAAAACACTCCGCAGAATAACTGCTATGAAAGACCTGCGAAGAAAAGCCACATATTTCCTGCAATACCGTTAATTACCACTGATCCTTAAGGCGAGAAACTGCAGCTATATGTAAATCACTTCTGCCGAAGGTAAAAGAGAGAACGAACGTCTGTGCCTCTGACATACTGCAGGCGTATCGCCAGCATTTCAACAAAATTTATAAAAGAGCTGTTTTATTCTTGATAAGAGGAAGGACACATGTTGCCATAGACAACAAAGCATCGTCAGACACTACGTAATGAAAAGAGCCTCTAAATTGAAGCGTAATTGGGTGTGTCAGCATCAAACATTTATTGCGTTGTAATAGACTCAGAGAACGAGAGTCCAGAGACCCTAATTGGATTTGGCGGCGCTCTTGATCATTCCTAATTCTTTGGAATCTTTTCTTTTCTATCTTCTCGCACGTCGCAAAGATCCAAATAAAGAGTTTGTAGATGCGAAACGGGAGCACTAAGGTGCATTCATAAATATATAAGTGAAAATATGGTCTAGTAGAGGTGCTCCTAGGGTACGTGCCAGAATAATTGGAGTACTGTGATGTAGAGAGCCTGAATGGCTTGCTGTGAGAATGCAAAGGAATCAGAAATTCATGCAGAAACTACGCAAAATAAAGTAATTTACTCTAGGACCAACCAGTAGTAGGGAATTTCCGTTTGGTTTGTCACTACAATAGGCTCTTGTTTATTCGCCCCCTCACGAGAGTGGTTGGTGCCACGTCTTGTAAATTACTCGGTAATTTTATACGATAAAATTCTTTTGCGCTTTTCAAACTAATCGTGCGCAAAATATCACACATATCTTTAAATAAAATATTTATGGCGACTAATATTTTACTAGTGATTTGAATGTATTTACCAGTCACTGAGTTTTCCGGCTTCAGCATTCAGCACTTGCAGGAAGAAGAAAACAGCCTAATATGCATTGCGTTTTCATTATAATCTGTACATATTGATACGCAACAGCCGCTAAACACGGCTGCATGAAAGAGGACGAAGTTAGTTTTTCGTTTGATGCTGGACTAGCGCAATCTTGCTCGTCGAGTTCTGCGCGCTGTAAATAGATTATCAAACAAGTTATTCGTAACATTATTGGTGGAGGTTAACGACCCCCGTACCTCGATGGAGACGCGCAGCGGTCGCACCATCGGCGACCTTTCGACTGCTTCGAATGCTGGTACTTCCTCTACGCCGCCCTTATCAGTCCAAGCTACCACCTACATCAAACTCCCACACCTCCAGGATTCCGGCAGTTTCTCCGGTGATGGTACGATCGATCTTGACACTTGGCTGAACAGGTACGAGCGCGTCAGTGCTACTCACCGCTGGGATCCCACGCTCATGCTCGCCAACGTGCTTTTCTACCTGAACAGCACTCCGCGAACATGATTTCAAAGCCACAAAGCCGATATAACGAGCTGGGATCTCTTCAAAGAAAAGATACGCGACCTGTTTGGTGATTTATCTGGTCGTCAGCTCGCTGCAAAGGAGACTCTTGCCACATGGGCCCAGTCTTCTACCGAATTCTACGTCTCCTACATTTTTGACGTCTTGGCCCTTTGTTCCAAGGCCGACCAGTGAATTTCGGAAGACGAAAAGGTTAACCACGTCTTGAAAGGCATTGCTGACGATGCTTTCAGCCTGCTGGTTTTTAACAACGTCTCGAGCATCGAATCATCCTCAAAGCAGGCCGACGTCTCGAACAAGCTAAAGCCCGCCGCGTAGCCCAAAGCATCGTGCGCCTTCCGAACACAGCTTCCACTTCTTCGTGTGACGACGCCTTCCACTAGGCCCCTCGATGTGACAACCTTACGCGCATCATTCTTCGGAGGTCGAGGCAGCACAACTGGTAGCCACGCCATTACCGACGCCTGCGCCTTCCCCGACCATGATCTCTTTGATACAAGCGGTCGCTCGTCAAGAGCTATCGAATGTCGGCCTACATCATGTTTCTGCCGTATACTCTGCTGAGCCTTCTTATCGTCCCTCTTCTGTTCCTCGCATACAAAGTAATCCGTTCGAATGGCGCACTCTTGATGACAGGCCCATATGTTTTAACTGTTGACGCGTTGGTCATATCACTCGTCACTGCCGCTTCCGCTGGGCTACACCATCCCATTATGCACCTCAGTATCACGCCACTTCTGTTCGCCAGTCGTTCCCATCACTTTCTCCATCAACGCCGACCTTATTTTCCGCTCCTGCAGCACCTCTGAGCAGACCTCACTACGACCGGTCATCGTCTCCTGCTCGTTGTCAGTCCCGGTCACCTGCACAACGCCGTGCTGCCTCCCCGAACTATTGGCAGCACCTCCGACCGAAAAACTAGGCCATGCAGCTTCTGGAGCTGGAGTTGCGTTGACGACCTTCGAAAGAAATCCTTGTTTAACGTTAACGACGATCCGGAACCTTTTGGACGTTACTGTCGACAATGTTCGTGTCAGCGCATTGATAGATACTGGCGCGCATGTGTCCATCATGAGTGATAACCTTCACCGCTGACTTAAAAAAGTTGTCACGCCTGCCCTCAACCAAGCTGTACGAGTTGCCGATGAAGGAACTGCCGCAATTCTTGGCATGTGCTCGGCGTGGTTGTCTATTGGGGAGAGAAGCACTGTTGTTCTTTTCGCTGTCATCAAACACTGCCCTCATGAACTCATTCTCGGTATGGATTTTCTAGCCACGCACTCTGGCCTCATAGACTGTTCAGCTGGCGCTCTCCATCTCGACTTACCTCTCTTTTCCGACCCAACCAGCCCACCGCAAACCAGCCTCTGCTGCATTGATTTCATGTACCTCCCGCCTAACTCTGTCACACATGTCGACTTATCCTCCACGCCGCTAGTACCTGATGGTGATTACATGGTGGCCCCGATTCCTGCCGTGATGCTTACGCATAGGGTTGCTGTGCCGCATATGATTCTGACGATAACGAGAAACCGCAGCTTCCTTCAGCTAGTCAACTTTTTACTCACCACCCAAGTTCTACCACAAGGTACCTCCCTGGCCAAAATTACCACTCTCCAAGATGACCAAGTCGAGCCCTTCAGAGTTGACTATTGCTGCAGCTCAGTCAGTGGTTCCACTCCTTCACGTTCTTGGGGCGCCGACATCGAGCGAATGGTGTCATCGGGCCTCACGTCTGAGCAAGCTGCAGCGCTTTGCCACGTTCTTGAGGGCTATCGTAGCATTCTCGACTTTGCCAGCAACTCTTTGAGCCAAACGACCATTGTCCCCCATCGCATAGATACTGGCCATGCAACTCTCATGCACTGACGCCCCTACCATGTCTCTGCGTCGGAGCGTGCAATATTCCAACATGAAGTTAGCAAAATGCTTGCGAAAAACATTATCGAGCCTTCATGCAGCCCCTTGGCTTCTCCAGTCGTCTTTGTTAAAAAGAAGGATGGAACATGGCACTTTTGTGCCGATTACCGTCACCTCAACAAAATTACAAAAAAATACGTTTATCTTTTACCTTGCATCGACGACGCCCTCGACTGCCTGTACGGTGCTACTTAGTGTTTAACTATTGACCTTTGGTCAAGATACTGGCAGATAGCTGTCAACAAGACGGACCGCGAGAAGACCGCACTCATCACTCCTGATGGCTTTTATCAGTTTAAGGTTATGCCCTTTGGTCTCTGCAATGCACCAGCCACATTTGAAAGAATGATGAACTCATTGCTCCAAGGGTTGAAATGGTCCACCAGATAGTGTTACCTTGACGATGTTATTGTCTTTTCACCCACATTCGACTTGCATTTGATCGTTTGCCAGCTATTCTGGACGTTTTTCGTCGAGTCGGACTCCAGCTTAACGCCTCCAAGAGCCTCTTCGCTCGTCGTCAAATTTCCGAGCTCGGTCACCTTGTCAATGCCCAAGGCGTGCGTCCAGACCCAGAGAAAATTCGCGCTGTCAGGAACTTTCCCTTTCCGAGGACCACAAAGGATGTCCGCAGTTTTGTGGGGTTGTGCTCATATTTCAGACGCTTTGTTACTTTGTTACGCTTTGTTTGCGACCATTGCACACCCCCTCACAAACCTCTTGAAGAAAAACGCCTCGTTTATCTAGGGCCACGACCAAGCGTCATCGTTTTCGCAACTTACGACACTGCTTACAACGCCACCAATCTTGGCTCAGTTTGATAAATTAGCCACAACCGAGGTTCACACGGACGCCAGTGGGCACGGCATAGGAGCTGTGCTGTTGCAGCAACAACGGGGACATGACCGTGTTATAGCCTACGCAAGTCGACTGCTCTCTGCAGGCGAGCGCAACTATTCCATCACGGAGCGCGATTGCCTCGCCCTTGTATGGGCAGTCGCCAAGTTTTGTCCATACCTGTACGGGCGCTCATTCCGTGTTGTCACGGATCATCACGTGCTCTGCTGGCTAGCCTCCCTGAAGGACTCCACGGGACGTCTCGCTCATTGGGCTCTACGCCTTCAAGGGTACACGTTCTCTTTAATGTACAAAACAGGGCGATTACATCAGAATGCGGATTGTTTATCCCGCTATCCTGTTGACGAAGCAACCGATACGACGCTATCACGGAAGTTTTTTCCGTGTCGCATCTGTTGAACATTGGCGAAGAGCAACGTCGGGATGCTTCTTTACGAGCCATCATTGACAAACTGGAGTCAACGCCTCACGACCCGTACCTACGAATGTTTTTGGTGAAAGTCGGGATTTTATAACGCCGTAACCTTGATTCCTTCGAATCAGACTTACTTCCTGTCATCCCAGCGCACCTGCGTTCCACTGTCCTGCATCAACTTCATGACGCTCCCATGACGAGCCATTTGGGCGTTTCTCGCACGTACGAACGGGTACGACGTCGGTTTTTGCAGCCTGGACTTGCCCGCTTTGTTCGACACTATGTCGCCGCTTGCGAGCCCTGTCAGCGTCGCAAAACGCCATCTGCCCTCCCAGCCGGCTACCTTCATCCGATCGACGTTCCCAATGAACATTTCTTTCGAGTTGGTCTCGACCTGTTGGGCCTTTTCCACTCTCCACAGCCGGAAATATATGGATTGCTGTTGCCACAGACTACGCGACGGGGTACGCAATCACACGAGCACTCTCGACCAGCTGCGCTACCGACGTTGCGGACTTTCTGCTGTACGACATAATATTAGTGCACGGTAGCTCCCCGCCAACTTCTCACCGACCGTGGCCGCACGTTCTTATCAGCTGTCATTCACGAAATCCTGAGGTCTTGCCATACCAAGCACAAATTTACTACTTCGTACCATCCCCAGTCAAATGGCCTCATGGAGCGCCTTAACAGAACCCTAGCAAATATGCTTGCCAAATACGTTGCGCTAGACAACCACGATTGGGACATTCATTTGCCGTATGTGACGTTCACCTACAATTAATCTCGTCACAACACTGCCGGCTATTCACTCTTCTATCTCCTATATGGCCCGGACCCAACTCTACCCTTAGACACTTTACTACCTGCGGCCAGTGAATATGCCAGGGAAGCCATTGCCCGCGCCAACCACGCGCGCCAAGTCGCCCGTAACCGTCTACAGGCTTCACAGGCGCACCAACAACAGCTCTACAATTCTCACCATAGGGACGTGCACTTTCCCCGGGTTCTCTCGTGCTCCTCTGGTCACCTACTCGGCGTGTGGGACTGTCGGAAAAACTGTTGTCGCCCTACACTGGACATTCCCTATCGTTCGCCAAGTGACAAATGTCACGTACAAGATTGTTCCAACCGATCCAACAAAGTCATCGTCAGCTCCGAGCGACACCGTTCATGTGGCTCGGCTAAAGCCCTATTACCCCCCTTCGACATAATCTGCATAGAATTAGCACCGGGACGGTGCTTCTACCGCCGGGGGTTATGATACATAACAGCCGCTAAACACGGCTGCATGGAACAGGAGGATGAAGTGAGTTTTTCGTTTGATGCTGGACTGGCGCCATCTTGCTCGTCGGGTTCTGTGCGCTGTAAATAAATCATTAAACAAGTTACTTGATACAATATAAAAAAAAGCTGCACATTTGTGCTATGTATTGTGGTTCTCCTGCAAGCAGTGTGAAATAATCAACGTAAATGCATGTGTTTCTTTTTCTGCAACTACAGCTATAACGTCTCTTCAATCAACACCAATCAGTGTTAAAAGAGACATGTGCTCTTTAAATATGGCAATATGTCTTGATCACTCTAGATTCTTTGGAGCTTGACCACTCACACAAGGTAACAGAGCGCTTATCTCTGTTGGTTTTCATATCCCTTGTCTGTTTCTGCGTTTCTTGAATATGCGTTGTCGCCGAGCCCAATCTCAACCTTTACTAGCGTAGCCTCTAACCAACTCTCTCAGTTGCCTCGCGCCGTAGAGTTTTATACAGTAATACCTAGAGGGGAATCTGGCACTAGTGTCTACGCGGGCTTTCAACAGCGCTTGTACCCCTGCATGGGAAGTGTGGAAAGTACATGTTTTGAATTCGCCTCGGATGAATTACGTTCTTGGGGTTCTGGACGATTTTATTCTGCGTGTAAAACAAAGTGATATGAACTTTGATTTAATTGAGGTTTGCGTCAAATATTTGCAAGCAATCTTTAGTGCAAAACGTTTTCGTGACCAGGCGGCAAAAGTGAAACCTGGGTAAATTCAACCTTCAAAGAATGCATCAATCAGTCAGTGCGTTCTAGACTTGGCATCAAGATTCAATTAAATATTATTTTACAACACTTGAAAACAAACATGTTTGTTTTTGTTCCTCACGAGTATGTATTATCTATTTATGAAAATAACAGTACCGTATTAGGTGAAAAATACTTACCGTTTCATCTTCTGCGACACTAGGTGCGTCTGTCTTAGAGGTCTGTCCCCAACGCTCCAGTGATTTTGTTGTGAAGTCGAGTCAGCGGAGCGTCACGGTGCGTCTACTTAGCCTCGTCATCGCTTTGCAGTTGATTTGAAACGAGTTTAGCCAAGACGCTCTCGTTAAAAAAGATGAACTCGAGGCAGTATCCTGCACTGGCATGAGATGCTACATCTATTTGCCGCAGTGAGTAAACGACGCTTCATGTACACTGTCAAATTTGACTCGTAAAGCTCGAACACTGCTGCACAGCAGGAGATCTAGTGGTCGTAAGCCTCTTCAAACAACAAAGGCACCACATTAGCCGTTTTCACTGCACCTCACTACCCACGCTGCGCGAAGAACGAAACTGAAACTGTAGAAAAAAGTCTTTTGACAGTTTGCTAGCTAACCCTATCCAATCAGAACCTTGTACTTCCCGAAATGCCCATGGAGGTACACTATCGCAGTGCCACATTCCTCTGTAGTTTTCATTGTATGAAACTCTATGACTCTCACCGATCACTAGCGGCAGCAGGACTCTATATTGTTGGTAAAATTACTAAGCTCCTTTGCTATCTTTGATAACTCTATCTACACAAAATTCTTATTCTCATCAAGCCACTTAACTTATGTCCCACCCTGGCAGCTGTTAGCCTCTCTGAAAAGGGCCTGTTTCTCTTATTGAGCACTCGTTATTGAAGATTTGTTCTGAGAACATGCTCTTCCTCACCTTTTTTCATCTGCTTGATTTAGACTGAGACATTCTGTATGCACGTGTATCCTAATACCCACATGTCTCCTGCACACCTCAAAGATTCGCGATCTTTATGGCAGTAACAGCACGAAAGAATGGCTGGTGACCAAGCTATTCACAGACACTGGCGACAAAGGAAGCCTGACAACTCTCTGGTGGCAAACCTCGCATGACTGCAAACGTACAATTTTGGCTTATGCGCACTGCTGTATAGGGCAAACACTTAAGGACTATCGTTATAGCATTTTTTGGTCGAAAGCCTTTAGTGTGTCATGCTCACAGTGCGAGGCGCGGCGTCGCAGTAGCCAGCCAATGATGCAAGAAGAGAGATGCGCGCGTCACGCTCCATTTTGACTACCCCCTTTCATTGGGCATAGGCGTTCGCCGAACACATTTTGGAATTTACTAAGCATCCGATTTCGTCTTCCTGCCATTCATTGAAGGCTTTCAAATATGGTTGAGCTCTCTTCTTCTTAGCTCTTTTCATGCCATTTGAGATCACTTTTATATTCAAGGAAATATAAATGCCGAATATCTTGAGTTTATTCGTCTTCTACTTCTGCTATGTGGTCTTTGAGTGGAAAAAAAGACTATATTTTAATTCTAAAATAATAACAAACACTAACAATCAGAAAGAAGTAGGAAAATTGGCCTTTTGCCACTTGTATTTGAGGCATGCCCTTCAACACGATTTGCTTCACTAAGTTTAAGCTTTTCTCGGTATACCAAAACAAAAATGACTAGTTAAGGAACGAACACAAGCTACTGTAACACAAATTAAGCTGGTTCGGCATGGTCAAGTTGGTTGCTTAGGTCCCAATTATTGATGCACTCTTTATTCAGACTCACTTTGATTCAAACAGATGCAGGAATGTGCCCATTTACAATTCAAAAGTGTCTATTTCTTTTATGTTCACCTTACATTCTGGAATTACTTTATTTAGATTACATGGGCTCTAAAAGGGAAATATATTTCGGCGTGCGTGCTTGATGTTTCAGTGAAATTTAGAATATTTTAGTTTTCTGCATATGGTCATTTGAGAAAAAAAATACGTTACATTCATTCGCACTTCAGAAACCGGCGGCTTATACTGGTTGTACTAACAATGCTCCAAAATGAATTTTTTTATCCATGGATTTATTTTCAGCGAACCATCCTCGTTGAGTTGCCAACTATTCGTTACATTTATATAAATATCAATATGTGTAATTTATGTCTGCATCGAAAGACAGACACCGTGTTTGGAGAACAAAACTTAACGTATGAGATATCTTGCATTCTTCCGAAATATAATTACGTTGCATATAAGAATGGTATAAAATTGAGTAGTGAAAATCAAAATGGAATGCGAAGGAAACTCTCCTGCGGAAATATAGGCAACGCTCCCACTCTTAGCTAAGTGTCCATACAATCATAAAACAGCGTTGTGTTGCCCGAAAAGCAACGCCATGAATATCTACCGGGCTCCGGCCACTTACCAATGTAGACGTCTGTGCAAGAGAGGCAGAAGCCTATGTAGGTTTGTAGAACATAAGTAAACCGATACTCACCAGCATGATCACTGAGGATCGCATGCCGCTCGCTTCCTATAAAACCGTCTTCCGGAACTTCTGTACTCATATGAACCACTGAATCACCGGCTATGCTCCCCGCAACACTATGGCGAGAAATCTTTACTTGCTGCAGTAAAATTCAAGAGCATATTGTTGAACTTCTGTTCACTTGCTGGCGCCATGACAGTCGCCGTCATCTAGAAAGAACCTTACAAAACCAGATGGTAGAAGATGCAACTCTAGATGCTAGATGCGGCAGATGATTGTTCTCACACCTTCGGCCTAATGAATTAAACGCAGCGCAGTATTTTTCAACAGTGACGCTCCTTCTACAATCAACAGTGATTGATTGATTGATATGTAGGGTTTAGCGTCCTAAAACACAATACATTTATGAGAGACGTCCTAATGGAGGGCAGCCCAAATTATGACCATTCAACTGACAATAAACCATAACACTATTCCGATTGCTGAACATGGTGGCCTTTTTAAATGGGGGCACGAAAGCTTCGCGTCTGCTTTCGCATCTGCACTTTCGCGTCACTCTCGACCATTCGCTAGCAAGGCGTCTCAGGATGAACGGAGAAACTCTTATTTAAAAAAAATAAAACAGGAAACCCTGCAGGGTTACCGGCCCGAGTTCAGTCCATCCCGATGGTGAGGCGCAGCCTTTGCACTGCTGTCCGGGCCCACTTGATTGCCCACAGTTGGTCATGCAGATCTGAGCAAGCCAGGCAACTTAGTCAATACTCGTCGAGAACGTCCAGTTTTATATTGTCCTCTTGGTACATTACTGTGACCTGTTCGCATTGCCGTAGAATATGTGCCATATCTGCGTGTTCGTGCTTACAGAGGGTACAAGGTACTTGTGGGTATTGTCTGGAATTTACTCTGTTGAGATGTACTTGATTTAAAAGCTTGTTTGCAATCTTCGCCAATCTGTTTCTTGAGATCTGTCTGGCTGTTTGGGTGGTGGCGGATATTCTTCACGTTGTCGCTTATAGTGTGTCAATATGTCATGTTACTTGACCAGCCTGTCTCTGCCGTCTTGTATCGCATATTAATTATTGTCATCACTTCCATTGTCCACATCGCCACCACTGGAGTTGTCCCCTCTCATGTGGTGGGTGCGGGGGTGGGGTGCCATCGTTGTCGGAGCCGTGGTGGGTTAGTTCTCGAACGGTTCGGTGGGCCTTCTCGTTGACGTATTGAGGGTGGTCATGTCTTTGATGTTCTATGCTTCCTTGTATGCGGGGATGCAGTCGAGGTATTTGGGTACAACTTAGCCATTCGGAAAGTTTTGTGCTCGGTGGTTCAGGATTTTGGCTGCTTCGGTGGAGACCCGTTCCTTTTTGAATTTCGTAATGGCCATCTTAGAGTCACTAATTGTTATTTCTTCATTAACTACGGCCAGTGCAATGGCCATTTCTTCCGCTGCCTCCGATAATCTGGTCCTTACGGAGTCCGCGGTCACGGGGTTCCCTTTTGTGTGTAGCAACGCCATTGCGAAGAAGGATTCACGCACAAACCTGTTACTTATGTCATTATTTCGAGAATACCACATGGCGTCTACAAAGAGCACACTCTCCCGTGCGCCGTGGTTTTTAAGGATGATTTTTGTGCCGAATTTTTGTCTCTCAACGTTGTGTATAAAGTGCATACTTTTTGGAAGGTTTTCTTTGAGTATAGTGGAACTTAAGTCCGGGTGAATCTGCGTCTTGGGACCAATCATTCCGTAGTAATTATTGGCGATATTTCCATTATTTTTCTCCTCGACATGGCTCCAGACAACCGTTCGAGTACCGCTATTCTCTGTGCTTCAGCGATCTCGTCCAGCGTGTTATGTACTCCGAGTTGTAGCAGCCTTTCGTTTTTTGTGTATTGTGGTATACCCAGCGCAGCTCTGTACGCTTTTCTAATCAGCGGGTAAACTTTGCCTTTCTCGGCTTTGTTCCAGTGGACGAACGCCACCACCTACGCGACATAGCTGAATATGAAGGCCTGGACGAGTCATACAACGTTTCTTTCTTTAATGCCCCTTCGTTTATTGGACCATCTTTCTATTAGGCAGACGGCCGTCATTACATTCTTTTTAAAGGTACGTTACGGTTTCCCCTTTGGTTACCCTGGGTTTGATACAGAGACCCAGAACTCTCATCTTCTGAACCAAAGGTGTCTCCGTGCCGTTTCTAGTGGTTATGCTGATTCCTCTTTTGCGCAATTCTGCTACAATTCTGCAATGTATGCCTAGTCTCTTGGGGTGTTATAGTAGCAGTTCTGATTTTCCTGGTGAGCATTCTAATCCGGTGCATCCAGATGACTCTCGACTGCAACCCACACCTCTTAAAGTCTATTCTCTATATGGCCTTCACTTGTGTCTTGCGTGTTCCGAATCGTAATATCCCCTGAAAATTGTGCGATTAATGCCTTTCATTACCTCCAATTAGGAGCGAAGCTCCTTAAGGCGTGGGCTGTGCGTCCCCTCTATGTAGCCACCTTTCGTTCAGTTCTAAGTATTACGCTAGCCACCGCCCGATCTAAAGGGTACAGCCATATCCATCCGTCCATCCGTCCATCCGTCCGTCCATCCATCCATCCATCCATCCATCCATCCATCCATCCATCCGTCCGTCCGTCCGTCCGTCCGTCCGTCCGTCCGTCCGTCCGTCCGTTCGTCCATCCATCCATCCGTCCATCCATCCATCCGTCCATACGTCCGTCCGTCCGTCCGTCCATCCATCCATTCGTCCATCCATCCATCCGTCCATCCGTCCTTCCGTCCATCCATCTGTCCATCCGTCCGTCCGTCCATCCATCCGTCCGTCCGTCCGTCGGTCCGTCCAAAAGATGCAAGTTGTTATAAACTAGACGGCGGTACGTGTAGTTGATTATGAAAGATGCGAGGTGTTATAAAATAGGAATGATGCCACATATGGCGCGTGTCATCGTTCGACATAGTGCGGCGACGTACGCTAGGGGGAGCGTTGCAATAAAATCGAGTGGGCAAAATGTACGGAGGATTCATGGTTTACCAGGTTTACCTCCGGAGCTTCACCCACTCATCATCATTCACTTCGTGGATATGGCGGCATTTTTTTTCTCGTAATCCGATCACGACGAGGTTAAAGAGCATCGGTGACACGATGGATGCTTGCGGTGTGTTAGCGCTGGCCATGTCCACTTGGATGCTCTCGTCCTCGTCCAGCTCTCCTCATGGTCAGCCAGGGTCAGCCAGGAGCTCATCGTGGTGGCGGAGACAGACGAGCACTAAATAAGCGAGCTTAGGGGAGGCTGACGGCATTGGCAGCCAATTTCCAGGAGGTCGCAACGCACAGGTGCACTGCAGACGCCCAATTTCTCCTTCGCAGATCATTTCGTGCGTGTGGTGTACAACACGACTGAGCCCGTTTCCGGCAAGCGTGATCTGTATCGCACAAGCGACGAGTAGAGTAAAATAAAGAATGATAACCTACTTGCGAAAGAATCCGGTGCTGAATTCTGCCCTGAGTCGGACTGAGGTATATATCCGATAGGCCTGCTGCCTTCTTTGCCGCCTTGTTGGCCTTCCCAACTGTTGTTGTCGTGTGTTGGTCGTGACCATCTTGAAGCCAGAGATACACAGCGCTGCGTGGCGACGTGTCGAGACTTTCTCCGGACTTCATGAGTGCAACGAAACGTAAGGGCAGCAGCCCACGCTCATCCAAGCGTACACAGAAGCACTACGTTGTAATTCCTTGATCGTCGAATCCAGGTGACTGTAGTCTAACACTTCGAGCGCGACGCAACGTGAACCGTCGCCAGCGAAATGCGGGGAAAGACTGAGCCAGGAAAGGAAAAGGACGGGAAGTGACCTTGGCAACGTTTTTCACACTGCCTGCAATCTCCAGGCGGTTCATCCCTTTGGAGCGTGTTTGGAGACTAAGTGGTCTGCACGCGGCACGCTTCCCTCTGTGGTTGCTCCTCAATGGCCTATCCGTTCATTGCGCGCGGCTATTGGGTCCCGTTACTCATTTTTCGGGAAGTTTTGCCTTAGAGTGTAGTTAAGTCCAGTTTGGTGTCCCCGTGAGGACCTACACTGATTCTGGTGTGCGAGGCTGGCTAATTCAAAACAGTTAGGCTGGCATTTTCAATGAGGTCAGCGAGGTTGTTTTCCTTTCTTCGACGAGCGCCCATATCCCCACCGCGTTTGTGGAGCGTTAAAATCACCTCCGACGACAAGTCGGTTGTTACCCGCGCTCCTCATCGTTTCGTTTAGTAGTTCTTCAAAATTGTGTTTTAGGCTCTATTTAGACGGGCTGCTGTATACGTTTAGGACAAAAGTGCTGCTCTCTTTTTGCTGCGTGGCACGACTTCTATGAGGTTGTGGTTCATGTGCATAACTTGTTAAGTATTCTGTGGGATAGCAACAAGCCCTTTCTTCATTAATGTGGTCATGACAATGTCTCTCCATTTTCCTTGAGTGCGTTGTTTGTGGTTGGAGTAAGCGGCAATTTTGACGGTATTGAATATCTCGTGCAAAATGATTATGGCATATTTTTTATTTTCGTGGTGATTTTGATAAGTTGTGCCATCGATGCTTTTTTTATTAGAGAAGCCACTGCACTTCCATTTAGAAATGACGAGTCTTCTCATTTCGGTGCCCGCCATCTCTAAAAAATCCTCTTTTCTAGCTCTTAAAGCCGCTTGTCGTGTTTTAGGGCCAGCGCCTTACTCTCTGCCCCGCTGTTGCTAAGTCGCACGACCTGCCTCTCGAACATTCTGTTTATTTTATTCGATAGTTTTTTTATCATGTCCTCGATGACGTCTGTTTTTTTGTGCTACGACGGGGCCTCTTGACCTCTTTTTCGGAGTCATTTTGCTCTTTGGTCTTAGTCAGAGGAACTTTGCGCTTGGCGCACGGTTACTGTGCTTCACTGCTACCATTTCTACCTCCTCATCTTCCCCCTCCCCTGTGGATTCTGTCAGTTGCGTGGAGACGGCGGCTACGGCAGTTGACGGAGGCAACGTCTGTGTATGCCTTTTCATGAGTGCCTTTTTATTAGGTGTTCACTGTAGTTCATCAATTTTGGTGTTTACTCACTGTTTTTCTTTTTTTGCTTTTTCTAGCTCCTGCTTGAGTAGCTTGTTTTCCATTCTATGATCCTCTACACGTTTTAATATGTCTTTGTAATTGTTCTTTACGTTACTATTATTGCTCGGCCTTGCCGAGTTGCCAATGGCTACTATATCTGGCCAGCCCACTTTGTTTGGCGCCTTCTGTTCTTCTTTCTGCTTCACCATCGATTCGGGCGTCCTTCCACTTGAGGTAGATCTCGGCACGCGCCTGGCCATGAGCCTGCTTCTGGACATTGACCTCCAGTGACGTGGTCTCCAGGTTCTCAGCCAGAACTTGGATCTGGATCGGGACCTTGATATGAGTGCACGGGATGGTTGTGTGTTGCTGCTTTCCCAGGTGTCCTGGTCTGGTGAGCCGGCTTGCCGCTGAACATATTCCTAGTTTCTCCTCGCAGCCCACCTTTGTTGCTTTACCAAGTACGGTGTCCTAAATTTAGCCCTGCAAGTTCGATATACTGTGGGGTGTGCGTCTCCGCAGAGCTTGCACATGAGTGTGGATTCATGGTCTCTCGTAGAATTTTTGGCACCACACGCCGGCCACAACTTGTCTGTCGCTCTGGGGTACACATCCGGCCTGTACCCAAGCGTTCTAAAATCTTTACAAAAGGCTACTTGTTTCCGGTAGAGGAAACCTTTCATGATGAAGCTGTTGAAGTAAGGTCACATGAGGACGCTGTTGCCTTTGTACAGTAGCATTACTGTGGTCGTGCTCCCCGTTCTCTTGGCGCATGCTAGAGAAGGGTTCCTCGCGTTCACCAGTGTATGAATGAGGTGATCGTGTGTGTACTGCAAGAAAGTGTTGCGGACTATACTCTTGTCTATGTGTTCTGGTGCCGAGACGTACGCGTTGGTCCCGTACTTCTTTCCGTTGATCTTTAAATCCTTGATTTTTATAAATTTTGTGGCCGTCGTCTCATCTGTTGGGCTGATCACCAGGATATTTTGTGTACGGTCGGGCCAGATTGTGAAGATTTCGTAGTTGCTCACCCCGGCTTCTTGGTGATCTCTTCGTCCAGGCTGGCTCTGCACGTGTGTCTAATGCTCGGCCCGTCTCTTGGTCTCACGATTATCTTCATGTCATCTCCAGGTAGCCTTGACATCGTGCTTGCCTGTAAAACGTTGCTCACTATGCTCATCTCATCTCTGCACGTCGGCATTCTTGAGCGGGTGGCTTTCTGTCCGGTCTTTTCGCCAGGGCTCACATGGCCCTTCCTTTTGTACGTGACATCGATCCAGCGCTACGCGTCGCCGTCAGCGTATCGTCTCGTCGGATTGCTGTCGTCCTCTCCGGAATCATTACTCCGAGTTTCCTCCACTTCTGCTTCATTTATGTCATTTTCGGAGGTGCGTCCGATTCCTTGGCATTCATGACGTGATTGAAAGTCTTGAGGATGTCTTCCTTACGAAAGTTGATTGATTGATTGATTTGCGGGGTTGAACGTTCCAAAACCACCATATGATTATGAGAGACGCCGTAGTGGAGGGCTCCGGAAATTTTGACCACCTGGGGTTCTTTAACGTGCACCCAAATCTGAGCACACGGGCCTCGACATTTCCGCCTCCATCGGAATTGCAGCCGCCGCAGCCGGGATTCGAACCCGCGACCTGCGGGTCAGCAGCCGAGTACCTTAGCCACTAGACCACCGCGGCGGGGCGCCTTATGAAAGTGTACGTCACACACGCGTGATGTGCGCGGAAGTTTCTTATCCTCACGAGCAATAGCGTGGTCCCTTGACTTTCGCCGCTCAGGTACACACGGGGCACAAAAGAAACGTCGTTACAACTCGGCACCCTTAATCAATTTTCCTGAGACCAGAGTCAGTCTTGTCAGTGTAGGCTTAGCATGGCACACTTGTAGCTCGGGTGGATTTTCACAACGAAATATTGGCAGATTCCACGTGGAGTGGCAATCGATAATATGCGAAGCAGGAAAGAATGTTGATATGTCACTTTGAAAATAGCACAACGTTACAAGGTGAACGTAAATGATGCCGTACATGACTTTTATGTCATGATTATCAAGTTTGGATGCGTCGTTGGCCTTCGTAATCTGTTCACGTCACGTGATACGAAATTTAGCATATGCAGAGCAAGTGAAACGGCCGCGATCACGCCATGAGCGTGCTACGTTGTCATGTTTGTACATGACACGCGTGTCAAGATTACCAAGTTTGGAACCAGTCATATATTTGGTCATTCATTGACGTCATGTAACACCTAACTTCGTATATGTGGAGCTAGCAAAACGGCCACGAGCGTATCATGAAAGGCCCTATATACTCCAAAGTAGCATTGGCGCGCTCGCTCGCTGGGCACAGCGCCGCTACGTTACCTGAACTCGAGCAATCTATAGTCTGACGCAGGGCGCGACCAGCATCCGTCGGCATGGCCAAACGGCAACCGGCGCGAAATGCGACATGCGGCGTTTCGCGCCAATGCGTTACCCAGACAACACTGCGTCTTCCTCTTTTCGTGACAGAGGGACGCCAAACGCGCTGAAACGCGCATGCGTGAAAGCAGCGCAGAGCGGCGCACACGTGCGAGTATATGGCAAGACTGGCGCCTGGCGTGGCAACGACGGTGTGACGCGACGAAACGAAACGAATGCCGGCGAGCACGCGCACTGCGTCACGTCGAAATGTTTTGGCGCCTTGACTGTGGTATGTAGTCAAGTTGTCACATGACACACATCTAATGAGTATCATGATTACACCAGTCACGTACCTTCGTCATCCATCGAAGTCACGTAATACAAAATTTCGCATACGTGAAGCTAGCGAAACGGCCGCGAGCGCATCAGAAGTGCGGCATGTAGTCATGTTGTTACATGACACACATGTCATAATTATCATGTTTGGAGGTCGTCTGCTCACGTCTCGTAATACCGACTTTATTACATGTGAAGCTGTAGCAAAACGGCCGCGAGCGAATCATGAGCGTAGCATGTAGTCGTGTTGTTAGATGGCACGCATCTCATGTTTATCCTGTTTGCACCAGTATCATTACTTTTTCATGCAATCACGTAGCATAATAGCAAATTTGGTATATTTCGATAGATAGATAGATAGATAGATAGATAGATAGATAGATAGATAGATAGATAGATAGATAGATAGATAGACACATAGATAGATAGATGCGCTCAAAGTCGGTGAAGTTCGCTAAGAAATGCTTCGCATTTAAAAGCTTCCAAAAATGTCTCACCCAGGTTCCAGGTGTCGAAGCGTTCGGATAGACCCGCTGTATCCGGTGGTGGTAGATTGCGGGTTATTTGATAGAATTGCGCAAAACATTGATAAAAGGCTGAGATGACTTGAAGCATGTCCGAAGCGTCGCATTGCCCGGCAGCGTTTCCAACATCCGCAAATGCGTGCTCAAGACGCCGCTGTGAAAGACCAGCTCAGAGCCGAGAACGCTGTTTGTATTTAAATGCGAAGCATTTCTTATTGAACTTTAGTAACTTTCAGTCTATCTATCTGTCTATCTATCTATCTATCTATCTATCTATCTATCTAGCCACCTACGACTTGTAGCTCTCCTGGCCGTTTCAATGATGGTATCGATACCAAACTTGCTATGACGAAACATGACTGTATGAAGAACATATTTCACTAGACATAACGTAAAAATCATAACACGGATGCCATGAATGTCATGCTTCATATTTCATAGTCCTGCAGCTGTTTCGGTGGTTTCGTTCACGTGGGATGTTGCAAAACCGGTATGATATGACAAGATTGAATGGCGAAGATAGACCCTACCATGAAAATCATGACATGCGTGTCATGTAACAGCATTACTACATGCCAAGTTCATGATGCGCTCGCGGGCGTTTGGCTAGCGTCACATATACCAAATTTGGTATTACGGTACGTAAATGGATGACGAAGGTATGTGATAGGTGCAAACATGATAATCATGAGGTGCGTGTCATGTAACAACATGACTACATGCAATGCTCATGATGCGCTGGTGGTTGTTTTGCAAGCTTCACTTATAACAAATTTGGTATCATGGGACGTGAGTGGATGACGAAGGTGTAATACTGGTGCAAACATGCTTAACATAAGATGCGTGTTATATAAGAACCTGACTACTTGCTACGCTCATGATGCACTCGTGGCCGTTTCGCTAGCTTCACATGTGCCGTACTTAGTATTACGTGGCGCAAATGGACGACATAGGCAAATAATACATACAAACGTGATAATCACGACATGCGTGTCATATACCAACATGACTACATGCCACGCTCATGATGCGCTTGCGGCCATTTCGCTAGCTTTACTTATGCCAAATTCGGTATTACGTGACATCAATGAATGACAAAGGTATGTGACAGGTGCGAACACGATAATCATAAACTGGGCGTCATGTGAGTACATGACAAAATGCCACATTCTAGGCGCCCATACATTTGGACGTGACGCGGTGTGCGTGCTTACCGACGTTCATTTTGACGCCGCGCACCAGCCTTGCCATATATTCGCAGGTGCGGGCCGCACTACGTTGCTTTGACGCATGCGTGTTTCAGCGCGTCCAGCATTCCTCCTTCACGAAAAGAGGGAGACACAGTGTTATCCGGGTAAAGCGCGAGACAGACGTGCGATTTTTCGTACGATGCGGCGTGCGGTGCGACGATGCGGCAGCCGCAGCAGTGACGTATCGTACCGTTTCGGGACGTATCATCGCATCGCACCGCCGCAAAGTCAGTGCGGTGAGCATTAAACCATCCAGGTATTTTCGTCGCCACATCACACCTCCGCATGGCAGCAGCCAATCACACCGCGAGTATAGGACTGGTGTCACGAAGCTAGTGGCGCCATCTCCCTGTCACCGCTCCCATCACCCATGGTCCAGTGCTCCAGACCACTTCAAACGAGTCGATGGAGCGGTGCAAGCGTGAATTTGCTGACATTGCCTACTGCGGCGGCGTGACAAACATCGAGTACATTTTCTGGGGACGTGATATCATTCCGGATCGAATAAAGTGATTTTTGAGGTGTGCCATTTCTGCACGACGACGTCCGTTTTAAAACAGTTAGTGAGATCAGAGATCGTGGGCAGCGATGCAAGGTCGTTTCGCAGGTAAACACGGCTACTGGCGTCTCTGCGCTGGCTCTCTTCGCTTCCACCTTTGCTCTTCACGTCGATGGCACCGATGAAGTATTAGCGTATGCTAACGCAACAAAAACGAGTGCAAAGCTTACTAGTGTTGTCAAAAACAAGCGCTCAATGACGAGCTCGCGTGTAAACAGCGTAGGTGATGGCCGGCGCCCGCATTGCTAGGCCTACCTGTCGGAGTCGTGAATAATGAGCTGTTGCCGCTGTCTCGACGTGCTTGTCGTTCACGAATGCGATTTAATAAGTTTTTTTCGCGAATGACGCGTGGTTGTGCAATGTTGTTTGTTTTGAGACTCATTACGAGCATACCAAGTCGTTCGACCCTGAATGAGGAGGCACCGCAAAGGGTGGAGCCTGCCGCTGATAGCTCCTTCGCCCTCGCGTGTCCCGAAACGTCGCATGCGGCACGCCGCACGCCGTATCGCAAGAAAAATCGCACGTCTGTCTCGCGCCTAACGTATCAATGTAAATTGCAGTATGTCGCATTTTGCACCGGTTGCCGTCGGGCTGCACCGACGGACGCTGGTCGCGCGGGTCGCGCCTGGCGTCAGAATATATAGAGTACTCGCGTTTGGCTAGCGTAGCGTCGTGTGCCCAGCGTTCGCACGCGTCAACGCTACATTGGAGTATATTGGGCCGTTCATGATGCAGTCGCCACCGTTTTGCTAGCTCCACATATTGGTGTAACGTGACGTCAATGGATGACGGAATATATGACTGGAGCAAACATAACAATCCTGACACACGGGTGATGTACGGCATCATTTACCTACACCTCGTAACGATGGGCTGATTTTAAAGTGACATATCAACATTTCTAATTTATGTTTCGCATATCATCGATTTTCACTGTACGTGAGATCTGCCAATTTTTTTTCTCATTGATTCACTGAGAACACCTCATGCACCATTGAAAACGTAGCAGAAGCTGTGGCAGGCAGAGCGTCTTTTGCCTACGAAGACAGCCGCACCGCATTTTCATGACGCAAGTCCGGTGGAATTTGTCTATACTCAATCACGTGCGCGCAGGTCTATTCAATGAGAATACTGTTAACATGAAACTTGTGTACATGTCTTGGCAATAACAGCTAGTGAACTGTATCTGCCCCTCGGTATATTTGAGTTTTTGGTGGTGGTTGGGAAGAGAGGTTCTGCATTGTAGATAGAATTTAGCGATGTTCTTATTATCAGCAAGTCCTTCGTTTCCGGCAGCATTTTGTATGTGGGTAATGAACGAGCAAACGTTAGTTGGAAAGCAAGTAAGCGATTCTTTTGGGCATGAGACATGCAAATACTCAAGCCAAAAGGTCCGTCGTTGTGTTCAATAGTTCTTTTAGGCAAACCTTGCACTATTTTTTCATAGCTCAGTGGGGAAGTACTCGCCTCAATATCAGAAAGCGGTTTGTTCGAATGCCGTTCGCGGAAGGCTCCTTTTTGCGGAGTGTTAAGTTTTTTTCTTGATTTAACTTAGAAAATATTAGTACATCACCTTCTACACCCCCTTGAGAATTGCCGCCCTTAAACATTTCAGCCCCAACGACGGTGACAGAAGGCCTAATTTGGAGTCAGTGTGCATGTCAAAAACAGATTATAAGAATCTCCAAATGTCAAAAACAGATTATAAAAAGGTGTGGTAGAGATTCATGCTTGTGCGTCAGCTGACTATCGCAAAAAGTGCTCGTGAACGTGGCGTGCCTCCGGCAGGCGCAAAGTATAAGAACCGGAAGTTTTGAAGTTGCGTTGCCTAACCATTCAGGTTTGTTTTATTTATTAAATGCAAATCAATTCACAGGCACTCGCTAACTGCGTTTCTTGGGGCAGAAAGCCATGAACTCAATATCTTTATTTATGTGTGGCAGGCAAGTGCGGTGGTTCCGGCGTTGTAAAACAGTTGTTTGCTCAGTCCTGGCTATCTAGTATGCACCTAAAGACAGCCTTCAACAGCTTAGATAGTATGCTACTGTCTATAGCAAGATGAATTGATGTTAGGATTCACATTTTCAAATGGTTTACTTAATACAGATATTGAACTTGCTCCTTAGTACCACATAGATGGCACACCGCTAGTCGGTGACGGTGTTTCCACAAAATTCCCCAACAGCCTCAATTTTCGTGTGAACACTTCACAAACTCACCAATGAGTATATGGATGCAATAAAACAGGGGACAAGAAAGGCTAACAAGGAGACGCCACAGCACAGCTTTATTCTGTCCTGCTTCATTGTGTTACCAAGTTATCAGAAATATCCGATTCCAAAAGGCAGACTTTGCAACCTTTATTCAGGAATCTGGGCATTTTTTACATATTGTATTTTCAATTTTTATATTGAACCTAAAACTACAAATGAAAATGCGTCTTCAAGCTCTACATTAACCACAGCAGTTTAGCGCACTGAGTTCGTAAGGCTGATATGGTGGACAGAACGGGAAGCGGCATAGACGTTTTGACATGTGAGAAAACCATCCCCCGTTTCTTAATAACATCGCCGGAATTTGTGCTCGCCACTTCGCTGTCTATTGAAATTAGTAGTAATAGGGCTACTCGATTTGCCGAGATAAACGCATCACGTAATCATTTGCTAACCACACAAGCTACGGTATATGCAAAAGAGCTTTTTTTATATATGGTGGGATCTATTTAGGGTCTGCAGGTGTCACAAAACGAGCGCTAAAAAAAGCGCGCCGCCAAATCCTTGCGACAACGGGCGGCAGAAACGCCGCGAGGTAAAAAGAAAAAAAAAGAAAGAAAACATCCAAGGCTCCCGGGCGCGCGCTCTCCCCGCCGAAGCATGGCTTCGCAGACGAACCTCCTCACCCCACATCGGCGGCCCAGCAAGGCCGCGATTTTTCTAGAACGAAGGAGGCGGGGCCATACCGAGTTGACTCACCAGCCGGAGAGGGCATTCCAACCGTCTCGCCCTCTTCCCAGCTTTCGCCGCGTATCGCGCCGACGAAATGACGAGAAATTTCTGGAAGGTGGCGCGGAAGGTATTTAATCGAGCAGCCGAGACGAGAAATCAGGAGAAGACGGAAAGTTAGCGCCGGAGCGCGTAGGAATTCCGCCGTGTAGTCGGCGAAGGTTCTGCCCGTAGTGACAGAACAGGAGGAGACGGAAGTGAGCGCCAGAGTGCGTAGAGATTCCGCCGTGTAGTCGGCGAAGTTTTGGTCGTTAGGGACGGCTCGAGCTACAGGCAAGAGCGTGGGTTTACCGCTATCGAGCGAAGACGCGGGCAACAGCTGCGTGTGGGAAGCCGACGGATTTCCGGCGAAGAAGCTTGAAGCTTGGAGAGTGGCCATTTGAGGACGCGAGGTTTCCTGGAAGAGAAACTTCGAGAGCTACGGAACGACAACAACGCTGGACTTTGAGTGAGTGATTCTCGGAAGAGTATCATTCAGACTTTTATTCCAAGGACTTTGGACTGAATAGGTTTTCCATCGCTTTAGTCCTTAAGTGTCTTGGTTGTTCAATGCATGCGACTGCATTGTAGTGCGTATTGTTGTCCGTGTCCGTTGTTCCAAGTGTGGCTGATTGTATTGTGTAGTACGTTGATTGATTGGTTTGATTGGTGACATATTCTATGTAACTAGTGTGGAGTGTGCATTTTTGTGTATTGTTTTCGATCTGCCATTATTGAGAATATAATTTGTTTGTTTATCAACTCTCGGCTCTGTCTTGTTCTTTGGGCCACAGCCGGCGTCCGCTGGCGCACCAATAAGGACCACTTCTAAATTGTCCACGCTTTCGTGGTGCGGTTCGGGGGGCCGATACTTCGGCTCTTGGAATTAGCCCGGCGATCGCCTCCCTAATAAACGGGACAGGTGTGACAATTAATCTGGCGTCCGCGACAGAACCTTTTGGTGCACAGTGTGTCCAAAGTAGTGAGAAAGAGCCTCGAGTTGTTGATAGTGCTATCGGAACGATTTTGTGTTTTGTTCAGTGTTCTCGTTAACGAGTGCAAGGGAGTGCTCCGATAGACTGTCCTAGGCAGATACTTTTTGCACGCGGCAAGGTTTTATTTGCGAGACACCATGGATCTCGAAAAGTTAGTTGCTCTCGGTGAAAAGATGGGTCTTTCTGGCGCCGAACTACGGAAGTGGGTCACCCAGAAGGAAAAAGAAGAAAAAGAGAGAGCCAGGGAAGAAAAAGCAGCTGAGTTGGAACGAGAGAGGTTGGCGGCTGAGAGGGCCAAGGAAGAAAAAGCAGCTGAGTTGGAGAGAGAAAGGCTGGCCGCGGAAACGGCTAAGGAAGAAAGAGAGCAACAATTGAAGTTGGAGCTGGAGAGAGAGAAGTTGGCAGCCGTAAGGGCGAGAGAAGAAAGAGAAGCGAGGGAGCGACAGCTGAAAGAAGAAAGAGAGGAGAGGGAGCGGCAGCGTCAGCACTACATGGAACTCGAGCGGCTCCGTTTGCAACAGCGAAGCGAAACTCCTGTCCAAGCTAGAGTTGAAAGCAGCGAACGGGAAGATCACGGCTTCCGCTTGAACCCAAGCAAGCTGCTCGTAGCGTTTGATGAAAGGAAGGACGACCTTGACGCGTACCTTCACCGATTTGAGACGATTGCGAAGAGCCAGAATTGGCCGGAACATCAATGGGCAACTGCTTTGAGTACTTGCTCGAGTGGTGAAGCGCTCAGTGTGTATGGAAGGCTGACGCCGACCGATTCAGCCAACTATGCAAAGGTGAAAGCTGCTTTGCTGAAGCGATTTAGATTTACTGTAGAAGGATTCCGGGACAGATTTCGGACAGGAAAGCCAGCTGATGGTGAGACGGCTACGCAGTATGCCGCCCGACTTTTCCATTATTTCGACAGATGGATTGAACTTTCAGGGACAGCGCAGGAGTACGATGAGCTTAGAGAGCTGCTAATTGGAGAACAATTTCTTACTAGTTGCCACCCAAGCCTGTCACTGTACTTAAAAGAGAGGAAGGCTGACTCATTTGAAGACATGCTGGAATTGGCTGATCAATTCTTGGAAGCGCAAGGTGGCACTAATTTGGCCAGGGTCAAGAAGGATTGTCCCGATGATTCGAAGAAATTGGCTCCCGAAGAAAAGAAGCGTGCACCAGAGAGCATTCAGCGATGTTTTCTGTGCAACCGAGTGGGTCATCGCGCGAAAAACTGTCGAACGATCTTTATGAGCCCTACGGTTGTAAAATGTTTCAAGTGTGGTCAGACTGGGCACAAAGCAGATGCATGTCGGAACGGAGTGAGTCAAACTCACCAGGTATCCTGTGTGCAAGCAGCACCGAAATCTGATAATAAGGCCGTCACCGATGGATTCGTAGAGTTGAAGAATGGGGAGAAAATTCCTATTGTGGGTGCTGTAATGTCAAAACAGCCAACCGGTGTTACGAAAGGAATGCCAACGCTGCCTGGAAAAGTTGCGGGCAAAAAGATTACGGTGTTAAGAGATACCAGCAGTTCCACTGTTATCGTGCGGAGAAATTTGGTACGGGAAAGTGAGTTGACAGGCAGAACGAAACCGGTTTGCCTAATTGATCGTACGGTTCGGATGCTTCCCGAAGCAGAGATTGAGGTTGAAACACCGTACTTCAGCGGGAAGGTTACAGCTCTATGCATGACGACCCCCCTGTATGACCTTGTCATCGGAAACATCGTCGGGGCGTGAGGGCCGAATGATCCAGAATGTTTGGGAGAAGACCCGAAGATAGAGCCCTCGCCTACACAGCGGCCGAGAGATACAAGGGAGGAGCATCCCGTGACGGGTCTCACTAGAGCCCAAGGTGAAGCTGCGGCGCAAGAGACAGCGAAGGAGAAGACGATCGTGTCGAATAAGTTCACAGGCCGAGCAACTAGACGTACGTCGGCACGACCTCAACCGACTGACAGTGTAAAGGAGACGGAGTTGGCCAGCCGGGCAAAATGTAGAGGCATGATCAAGCGGGTAAATAAACAGACAGGACCCGTCGAATGTAATGACGCGTTAACGGTGTCGGAAGAGACAACGATGGCTGAGACGACGCCTCAGATATCGTCGTTGGAAAGGGCTCGCCGAAAAAAAGGTGGAAGCACAAGAAGAGATCGAGCGAGCACCGCAAAAAGGGGCGCAAGCGCTGTTCGAAGTATTCAGGATAAGTGCTGAGGTCGAATCAGAATGTGTTTGGCAGTGTTGAGTGCCATATGTTGTGTTAACGTTGTGTTATCCTGTGTCACAAGTGTCAAAGTGTTGTGCTGTGATGTGATGTATAGTATTGAACCATTGTTGTAATGAGAGAACTTTGTACATTTTTATTATTGGGAATGTGTGGTGCAGTGTTGTACTCATGTGCTTGTGGTTGTGTTTTTGCGTGTGGTGTAATTGAATTACAATGTACAATTGTATTAAGTGATCTATTGTGAATGTGAAGTGTTATGAGCGACTGATGGTGTTACAGTATGTGAGAGTGTGTGGTGACTGTTCGCGCTCGTTTGTGTGGTTTGAATATTATGAGATAATATTCTTAAAGTGGGGGGCAGTGTCACAGAACGAGCGCTAAAAAAGAGCGCGCCGCCAAATCCTTGCGACAACGGGTGGCAGAAACGCCGCGAGGTAAAAAGAAAAAAAAAGAAAGCAAACATCCAAGGCTCCCGGGCGCGCGCTCTCCCCGCAGAAGCATGGCTTCGCAGACGAACCTCCTCACCCCCCTTCGGCGGCCCAGCAAGGCCGCGATTTTTCTAGAACGAAGGAGGCGGGGCCATACCGAGTTGACTCACCAGCCGGAGAGGGCATTCCAACCGTCTCGCCCTCTTCCCAGCTTTCGCCGCGTATCGCGCCTACGAAATGACGAGAAATTTCTGGAAGGTGGCGCGGAAGGTATTTAATCGAGCGGCCGAGACGAGAAATCAGGAGAAGACGGAAAGTTAGCGCCGGAGCGCGTAGGAATTCCGCCGTGAAGTCGGCGAAGGTTCTGCCCGTAGTGACAGAACAGGAGGAGACGGAAGTGAGCGCCAGAGTGCGTAGAGATTCCGCCGTGTAGTCGGCGAAGTTTTGGTCCGTAGGGACGGCTCGAGCTACAGGCAAGAGCTTGGGTTTACCGCTATCGAGCGAAGACGCGGGCAACAGCTGCGTGTGGGAAGCCGACGGATTTCCGGCGAAGAAGCTTGAAGCTTGGAGAGTGGCCATTTGAGGACGCGAGGTTTCCTGGAAGAGAAACTTCGAGAGCTACGGAACGACAACAACGCTGGACTTTGAGTGAGTGATTCTCGGAAGAGTATGATTCAGACTTTCATTCCAAGGACTTTGGACTGAATAGGTTTTCTATCGCTTTAGTCCTTAAGTGTCTTGGTTGTTCAATGCATGCGACTGCATTGTAGTGCGTATTGTTGTCCGTGTCCGTTGTTCCAAGTGTGGCTGATTGTATAGTGTAGTACGTTGATTGATTGGTTTGATTGGTGACATATTGTATGTAACTAGTGTGGAGTGTGCATTTTTGTGTATTATTTTCGATCTGCCATTATTGAGAATATAATTTGTTTGTTTATCAACTCTGGGCTCTGTCTTGTTCTTTGGGCCACAGCCGGCGTCCGCTGGCGCACCAATAAGGACCACTTCTAAATTGTCCACGCTTTCGTGGTGCGGTTCGGGGGGCCGATACTTCGGCTCTTGGAATTAGCCCGGCGATCGCCTCCCTAATAAACGGGCCAGGTGTGACAGCAGGTGGCGATAAATAAAAACCACACAGTCGCGGAGTGTTACGTCTTGCCTTTACTGCAACACAAATTTACAAATGGCCGCAGTAGTGAAAGCAGAAACGTCCTCATAAGTTTCTTGCGAAGATTGGAAGCCGTAACATCGAACACGCAGCAAGGGAGGAAGCCGTGCTTTTCTCTGTGCAGGCTTAAGTGGTCATAAACCTACTGAGAGCTCTCCGTGCGACCATAAGCATCCACCACCTCATAAACTCGGTACTAGACAGCCTGTTTCAAGAGTTCTAGTCAGTGGCGAAGTACAGCAGGTCATTGTATTTTTGAAGATATACTGTTATTTTAGGTCGTTCGTACGCATTTTCGCGTATCCCGGTCTGCTGCTTGGTGCTTATATTCGAGGCTGAGTCAGGTAGCCCACTCCGCGCCTAATTATCAGCACGCCTGCTTATCGACGTCTGGTGAACTATTCAATGGCAGTCTGCATGTACATGGGTGTTGTTCTTTGACCCTTACGTTCGGTTCTATGAAAAGAGGCAAAACGAGCTAAAAACTTTTCAGCTATCTTTGCTCCACGAAAGTAGCTATTAAGTTTTTATTTTCTGGAAGCGTTTAAGGCAATGTCACTATAAATCTGCGTGTATCTCTGGCTCTAGAAGGCTTCTTCAAATTTATTATTTTGCTGATAGCATACAATGACTAAATTGTACTGAATCACGCAATGCAGGCTGCGGCTGATTAGAAATTTCGATAATATCCGCGATTAGCCTTGGACAGATGCTTGGAGGGTGTACTATCACAGACTTGTGATATGGTCTGCAGAGGAAGTGCATGCGTTGGAAGAATATGTTGTAGCGAGCATGCGGTATTGAAAAAAAATTATGACTGCTTTGGTCGATTGCCCTGTCATTTAGGCGTGAAGAGCGATGTATCTCGTAGCGCAGATTTTCGCCTTGAGTACAGCGGTGCTCGCTTCAGGTACCAAGTCATTGATCACGCCTCTGCAGCGGTCATGCTGAGATAGTATTTTGGCGTTCACGTTGTAGAAATCGCCTCCAAGCTCACCTCCTAAAGCCAAAGAGATTTTTTGCGTCTTCCTTGGTGGTGGTGCAGCTGAAGATGAATCTTTCTGTTTTCTTCACTAGCTCACGCACCTCATTGTTTAAGTCTTGCTGTGATAGTTGACAGACTCTTCCGATGGCATGCATCGCGGCGATGGTATTCCATTCCGTGAGTTGCAGACGTGATAGCGTCCAGTAGACGATCTTATAGTCGTCGAAAAACAGGGGTGGCACTTGGAAAGATGCGTATGCGCTGTTGCTGCGACGCCAATGGCTTAAACATCTGCTCTGGGTTGATTCTGGGCCTATGATTTAGTTCACCAGTAGGCTTGCATGGGCGGTATCCTTTTAAATACGCTCGTTTTTCTCGGGGTACTTGAACGCAAAACTACTTGTCTGTCTGTCTGTATGTCTGCGTTTGTCAACCGAAACGATATCCGAAATGGCCAAACTTCAACCCGATCCACAGCGCCAACCAATATTGCTCAAAATTCAGTGTTTATACTTGTACGATTGTAAATAGAAAAAAACAATATTGCCCATATTTGGGGCACAATAACACGTCTGTATTGATTTATAAGTGGGAATTATAGTCCCAAAACCACCATATGATTCTGAGAGGCGCCGTAGTGAAGGGATCCGGAAATTTCGGCCCCGCCGCGGTGGTCTAGTGGCTAAGGTACTCGGCTTCTAAACCGCAGGTCACGGGATTGAATCCCGGCGGCGCCCGCTGCATTTACGATGGAGGCGGAAATGCTGAAAGCCCGTGTGCTCAGATTTGGGTGCAGTTTAAAGAACGCCAGGTGGTCGAAATTTTTGGAGCCCTTAACTACGACTTCTCTCATAATCCCATGGTGGTTTTGAGACGGTAAATCCCACATATCAAACAATCAGGAAATTTCAACCACCTGGGGTTCTTTAATGTGCACCCGAATCTGAGCACACGGGCTTAAAACATTTCCGCCTCCATCGAAAATGCAGCCGTCGCAGCTGGGATTCAATCACGCGACCACGACCTTCATATTCTGTGGCGTGTTTCTTGATACTAGGGATTGCATACGTTAGTAATTTTAAGAACCACAGCCAATATCACGCTGCGCTGACAATGAAAACGCAAGTGTTTTGAACACTTTTTTATGACGACATTGTGGTGGCACCTACCTGTCCCTTTCTATACTTTATCGCCTCCTAGACAGGCGCACCCACCTCGCGCTTGCTATCTTAGAGGCCATCCTTCTTTCTCCAAGATAACTGCCAGATAGCGCTCATGTCTCACGATCCTCGATTCGCTCGTTCGCCTCCACTGCACGCATCGAGGCACCCTAACGCAGCACCTCTAGATTACCATTCGCCGAGTTTCTCGCTCAGAACCTCAAATAAACGTTTTTTTTCAGACTATCGTCTTTCGATGACATTTGCCATGAAACATGCAGATATGGGGCCAATTTTTTGTATTTCGTATTTCTTGTGATCGAGGTGCTTTCCGTTTCAGTTGTTCATCCGCTGCTCGAGAGCTAATTCCGCGAATTTTCTTTTTGTTGTTGACTTCCGTGAGGTCAGTGTGTACTGTATTTTTTGCTCGTTTTTTTACCTTTTTGCTTGCTGCGGCCGTTTCTTGGCTCATCCTAACGGCTCTTTGTCACGGCGAGCGCGAACACAAGTGCCATGCCGACAGTTACGCCTGAGCGCATTGTGCATGAGGCACGCTAGTTTTTCCATATGATGTTCAGAAACAAGCTTGGCATTAGGTGCATTGAACAGGACGGGCGCTTGACAGGACTAACGTTTTATTTATTTATTTATTTATATTATATATTTATTTATTTATTTATTTGAGAAATATTGCCAGCCTCTTGCATGAGGCTTTAAGCAGGGGTGTGTGATACAAAGAAGGTAGCATATAGAAATGCTGCAAAAAGAAAACATACCATGCGTAGCTACAACATTGAGAAAACGTGAAACGCCAGTACTTACACAATATTAGCGGCTTTCGCGTGCACACATGAAAAAAAAAAGCAACACAACAGCAAAGACGACAAGCATCTGCTCATAAAAGCAAACAAAAATAAAAATGAAAAAAGTAACCGCCATAAACCCGGGCAGAAAATCCGTAATAGGTCGGAATACAAAGCCCCGAACACAAGCATACCTTGATAATATCTTAGGAAATATTACATGGCAAGGTGACAAAAAGATGAAAGCCATGTGGGATACTGGTGTGCAAGGTTTTTCATGTATGACTGAACATTTCACACTTTATCAAATTCCAAGGTAGAGCATTCCAGTTAAATGTTGAGAGAGCCTGCACGCATGTGAATTGCACTAGAATCCGTCCATTCGTCTTGTCTTGCTAAATGAGGCGATTGAATTATCAGGTTGCTAAGGGCCCTTTTCTGGGTTGAAGAGCACGAAAAGAGGAAGCACATATGAGTCACGCGTCATTTGAGAGAAAGAATTATTGTTTGGCTATCAAAAGGCCGAGACCGAGAGCTGAGGAAAATTTGATCTTGGGTGCTATGAAGCATGGTCCGAGCTTCTCCGACAGACGAGTCGCTCCAAGCTGAAGACAGTGCGGAGACAGTGGCATGAAGACAGTGTGTTGCGCTTGATAGCATCACTGATAGAAATCGCTACATGAACAAGTGTGGCGACATAAACGCATCTTGGGCATTTTAGCTGGCTATCAAAGAAACACCGCATGCGTGCGTACGCGTCAGTGCTGCCACTGAGTTTACATATCAACAGTACAGAACCATCAGCTTGTTTGTCATGCAATCTCTCTGCCCAATCAACACGCGCCTCACACAAGCATGTTCATGAGCGTTTGTCCTCCTTCAGAAGAGTTCTTTCGTTCCACTTGCAGTAAGGATATTTTAACACCCCAAGGCTTCAAGGATGCGCAAGTGGCGCTCTCGTACTGCTTCTTTCACTTCTATCAATCTTGTAGGTAAATATACTGGCACCTATCTCGTCAACGAGGGCACTCGCAACATGGTGGCAACGTGGCTGTGAGTGGATACACTGTGAGCGTGGCGAAATAAAATGCGATGCATAGAATCCACATGATGGTATAACGTTTACTTCTCTGTCCTTGCACAGTCTGCGCAATAAAGCTAATTATTGCCGATGACCGCGATGTGCGGGTACCTCCGCTTCCAGCGTGGAGACACATATAGAAAAAAAGCGCGACCCGGCTGCCAAATTGCTATAAAAATTCGGGTGACACATGGAAGCAAGCGCGGGAACGGTGCTGTGAATATGTTGTTTTTTACGTATTGAAATTTTTTCTTTCGCTGATATGACGGGCTCGTGCGTGCCATTGTGTACTACTTCACACGCGAAAAGGCCACCGGATTTTCGCTCGCTCTTACAAGAGCTTCGCTAGCAAGAGCAAACGAATATAAAAAAAAACGGAAGCACAAGTGAAACACAACCGCCGGCATCCGCTCAACAGCACCGAGATGTGCGAGGTTAGTTGTTTACTTGTCCAGCATGTGGCCATGCATTTTTTATTGCTCGAAGTGACCTTGCTATTGAGGAAATGCTTGCTTGTATCCCTATAGCTTGAGCGCATACTTACCGTGTGAAGGTGCTTTTACGAAGCTGATGCAAAATCGTTCTGAATTAACGCCACTAGCATACATTATAGGATGCACTAGAGCATTTACAATATACTTTTGGCATTACCAGATGCAAATGTACATCTTACTGTAAAAACCTCGCGGACAAACTTTCGCTGTCAGGGGTTCTTTAGGCCTATCTAAATAAATTCAATTAAGCTGGACTAAGATATTTAAAGTATAGAACCATTCAATTCTGAGTAAGTTGAGATTGCGTAGCCCATTGGATGAGAGTGTAGAGTAAGACAATAATGACAAACCACAATAAGGCAACGTGGATTAGGCAGGAATAAGCTAATTCACAAATAACTAATAACGAGAAATTGAATTGGGAGGGAGTTGAGGATGCTTAGGTTATTGGATGTCATATCATGGTCATGTTGAGCCCATCTAGTATAAGCAGATTGAGAAAATTTGAACTAAGCTATTGTTGAACAAGTCTCTCAGCAGCAAGATGAAATCGCCTAGCCATTTGCATTACAGAGTATGGCCACTATAAAACAAAGGCGATTAAGCCAGATTAATCTAGCCCGAAGTAAGCTGACATAAGCTAATCGAGAATGATGCAGTCCTGAACCAGCTATCTGCAATTTGTTCTAGTCAAGATATATTTGCACCGCAAAAAAAGAGGGAACATCTATGAAGGGCCTACACACAGTGCATGTGTGTATGTCCTTTCTTGATGTCCTTTTTTGAACTGGTGAATTTATCCTAATGATGAACAAACTCGCCCAAGGAGCAGTTTAAGAGTTGTCTAGTCAGTGTACTGATAGAGTTAGGGCCCTAAACAATGTAGATTACATCGGAATAAGCTGATTCGCAGTTAGATAATCCCATGCAGGCGAATTATGAGTGAGATTGTCTTGCCTCTTTGATGTTTGATCATGGCCACGTTAAGTCAGCCTGTATTTAGGCATAATAAGCTAATGCCGATTACGCTAATCCTAACTTCTCTTCTGAGTAAGTTGAGAGTGCCTAGTTGGATGACTGAGTATGACGACGATAAGGCATTGTGAATTAAGCCTGAATAAAGTAAATCAAACCAAGATAATCAGTTCAAGTGAACTTGGAGTCAGTTGAGATTGCCGAGTCTGTTGAATGCCTAAGTACAATCATGCTAAACCAATCTATTAAGCCAGAATAAGGCAATCCGAAATAAGTAAATTTTATCTGATTTCGAAAAGTTAAATTGAGCGTGAAAACTTGACACGATCACTCACACACGCACACACCCATGCATCCAACACCCAGCTCTTTGTGTGTTTGACGCATGGGTGTGTGCGTGTGTGAGTGATCGTGTCAAGTTTTCGCGCTTGAATTAACTTTTCAAAATATTCTACCAACTAGCCCAGCAACAAGTTCTCTTAGAATACTAATCTGATTTGTAAGTTATTGCTAGCCGTTCTTGTTAGTCTGCTGCCTTACCGTGCCATTTCAGTATTGTAGTGGATCATACCGAGAGAGTGACTGGCGCGTGAAGGGTAGTGCAGTGAAAGAGGACGATGAAGACAGCGTTCGTTTCGGATTGTGTTCGGGTTAGTTGCTCTTTTAACATTTCGTTGGCAGCGGTGACAACGGTAGTCCATGTCTTCACGGAGCAACGCCGCCGCGTCATCAATTGCCCGGGAACCTCCTGTCCCGACACACGTGGGAAAGCTCGGCAGGGACCCTGTCAGAGTTCGATGTCCAGGGTACGCCAAATTACCTTCTGCTCTCTACTAGTAACGCAAGTCTACCTATACCAATTTGCCTACAATATCTAGCTTCACAAGGTGAGACCAACGGAAGAGTGGTCATGCGAGATTTCGAAAGTCACTTCTTACCCGCCTGCTCTCTCTTGAGGCCACGCTTTCTCAACGTTCCCCGACGCCAGATCCCGTTGCTGACCTTCTCTGCACGACTCCCTGCCATTGAGTCCCATTCCGACCATCAGCAACGCATGCATACCTTGGTCGAACGAAATTTTCTCATGTCAGCTCAGCCTTGGTTTTTGGGAGCACAACTTTCACCGCCTACCTTCGAAGGCATCACGTCATGGGCAGCATTTTTGGTGCAGTTACAGTGCGTCGCTACCCTAAACGGCTGAGCAGTTCAGCATAAAGCTAACGCTTTCGTTGTGGAGCTCCGTGCCGCCGCGGCTCAATACGTCGAGTACATCCTTCAAGTCGTCCACTCGAACGATGAAACGCTGGTCTCAGCGCTGCAAACCAGATTTGGTGTCAGTCATTTTATTCAGTTCTAACTCGCACAACAGAAACACGCCCGGCAAGACCTTCAAGAACTCTCTTCTCACTTCGATAGCTTGTCAAGGAAGGCCTTATCAGGGTGCCCTACCGCAATCATGGACCTTATTGTTAATAATGCCATTTTGTTGACTCTATCAACGACACACACTTCCAGCGTTTCGTGTGCCTTGCTCTTCCCATCGACGTGCAATTAGCTATAGCCGCCGGTCTGGCGACGGAAGTACACTACGCTCGCAAGCAGCTGATGAATCATGCTTGAGGCCAGCCTACACGAACATGCCGTACAAGGCTTGGCATTTTGCTCCTGCTTGGCTTCACTACCCTTCAGCGGTGCTCCGGTGCTACTATTAGAACGACGTTGGCATTTCGCTCGGAGCTGCCCTCGAGTGAACAAGTCGATGACCAACCCTGCTTGTTCTATGCAGTCTTTTTTCGGAAACTACAATCGGGGCCATCGAGGGCAGGACCCCGCATGATGACTGAAGCCCCTCATCTTTCACTTGGCCCTTTCACAGAGATGCCAACTCTGCCAGTGAAGCCCGGAGAACCACCACAGCACATTGAAGCATTATTAGGCACAGGGCCGCCTGCATGGCGCCTGCATGTCTTCGGCCGCCTGTATGGTGCCCCTTTTTCACTGCGCTGGATCTTTTTGTGGCTATTCGCAGGTGGAACTAAACCCGAATTATGAAGAAAAATATTTTATAATCTCCTATGGCCGTTTCCAGTTTATTCGCCTTGCGATTTGACTCTCCAATGCTACTGCTGTACTTCAGCAATCAAAGAACCAGCTTCTCCGACACCTCAAGTTGTGCATAGGTTTGGTATGTTTAGGCGACATCATTGTCTACTCTCTCACGTTTTCCGAACCCTTCAGGCACTTGAAAATGGTCTTGCGTGCTCTCCAGGACGTCCGCTTTCGCATTAAGCCTTCCTAGCGCTTTTAGGGGCGAAGCTCCTTAAGGCGTGGCTTGTGCGTCCCTCTTAGTACGTAACCACCAGTGGCACATACCCGAAATAGGTATAACATTTGACCTCCAAGGTGGTGCCGGTGAGAGATTTTTTCTGTGCGTTCTTTGACAATAAAAAATAGTGCTCAATGTACATGCCAATGGCTGCTAATGGGGAATGAGAGACAGGAACATTGGGCTTTTAGTCAACGTGCACGCTGCGATCCCCATTAGCAGCCATTGGCATGTACATTGAGCACTATCGGACAAGAAAGGGTTGCTACATTATACTCGCTGGGTGTAACCTCCTAAGTTTAAGAAAGGTTTAGCGACCGTTGAGCCGCAGGGCCATGAATACAATGAACTAGTATATACCATGAATGAATTCGAGGTGGTTAAAGGGGGAAGCAGATACAAAGCGCAAGCCGTAAGAAATTAAAAGCTGAATCCTCCTCTCCCTCATTTCACATTAGCAGCCACTGGCATGTACATTGAGCACTATCTGACAGGAAAAGGTTGCTACGTTATACTCGCTGGGCGTAACCTCCTTGGTTTTAGAAAGGTTCAGCGAGCATTGGGTTGCAGTGCCATGAATACAGTGAACTAGTCTATACCATGAACTCAAGGTGGTTGAAGGTGGGAAGTTGACCCGAAGCGCAAGCCGTAAGAAAGTGTGCGTGTGCCACCTCTCGTTTAGTCCTTGGAATGTCCACTGAATGGCGGTGCTTCTATATAGGAAATATATGATTAAAAAGATGCGAGATGGTGGGACTTGGAGTGTTGAATAGATGGACGAATGGACACACAGACAGATGCATGAATGGACGCATGAACAGACGCAGGGGCGGATGCATGAACGAACGCAGGGACGGGTGCACGAACAGACGCATGGACGGTCACACAGACAGGCGCATGGATGGAAGAATGCTTCGCCCCACTCTCCATCATTCACTCCGTGGATATGCTGCCATTTTTTCGGCTTCCTGGAAGTAACACACTCGGAGCACATAGTCAGCGCCAAAGGCGTCAGCCCCGATTCCACGAAGCTCCATGTCATTGTCTGTATTCCGCCTCCCACCACTGCTAAGCAGCTTAAAAGCTTCTTGGCTCTCGATTCATACTTCAGATGCTTTGTTTTTGACTTCGCTTCTTGCACGGCACCATTGAAGGAGCTACTGAAGGAAGAATTTCGCGGGAAATAGGGCCTTGACTGAGAATCTCACGTCCGCGACCTCAAGACTTTTCTTCAAGCACCACCAGCGCTTGCACACCATGACGAGAATGCCCAGATGATTCTATACACACATGCCAGTGGTCTTGACCTCGGAGCTCTTCTCTTGCATCTTAACTAGAACGGGTAGGAAAGACCGGCCACTTGTGCTAGCCACCGGCTAAGTGAACCAGAGTGCCCATACCACAGCTCTCAACTTGAGTGCTTGTAGATAGTTTCTCGAAATATTTTGTCCGTACGTTTGTAGTAAAATGTTCACGGTCGTTACCGTCAATGTCGCCATGTAATGGCTTCAAACAAGAAAAGATATTAGAGTTAAGTTCTCCAGGTAGGCTCTCGAACTGCAACATAACAACATTTCTATTGTTTATCGCAGTGGTCCACACCATCAAGTCGCTGGCTACATTTTTCGTCACAACATCGCCTCAGTCATAGCAGTGCTTGATTTACGAACTACACAGCTACAAAACGCAGAAATCATTGATATAAACAGGTGACTATCTGGAGACATACGTACACTCTTAGTCAAATCCTGGCTAAAATACACGCCTGCAGGCAGAAAATGAAGTCAAACTATGGCCGCTTCCCGTACCCCTGTGCCAGAGAAACCGGCCTGATTTGAAGTGGCCTTTAGAATAGCCGGGACAAGGTTTAGCCGGAAGTTTAGGTCATATTTTCGCTGGCAAGCAACAGCCTGCGGTTAGGGGTAACAGTTCCGTAGACGACCCGGCCCTGACGCGGTGGCGAACAAGCATCGTTTTACGCATTTGAGGGTGGTTTCTCGCCGATAACGTGGTAGATATTATGACACTACGTGATTAGAAAACCATTAGTATCAAAACCATCTGCATTGGCGAGATTAACATGCAAAGCACACTCAGCCCTGGAATCGAACTTGACACCGCATGCACGTGAAGCAGAGGTCTTACCTATTGCACCACAGCGTCACCGCATAATGGCCTGTTTTTTTTGCGGGGTATATACCTACGAAGTCACTAATCGCAAACCCTCGGCGGAACCTTGAACTGTTTCTGTGCCATATGCATTTGTAGCGCCACCCTATATTTCGCTAAGTGCCGTGCCGAAAAAAGAAGCGAGCCGCGTGGCTCATGTAGCGCGAGCCACGAGGCAGAGCAGAACAGCCTAGCTTCGGAACCTGGCTTGAAGCTGCAGCGCTGACTCCGCCTACGCCTGCGTCTCGAATAAAGCCTTGACTTCGGCACGGGCTCGTCGCGAACGTCTCGCCTCTTTTTGCTCAACATATGGTGACCCATGGAACGCGCCCTCGGGTGAACCAGCGACTGCCATGTTCCCACAAGTGCCGCCGTTCCAATCGACCTACCCCATGGCATGGTTTATGAAGCTCGACGCCGTTCTTGCGTCGAATGGCGTCAAGGACTAGCCGCTTATGTACGCCATTCTTCACGACGCCCTTCCGGTAGAGCTGCATCATCTCTCTGCCACTTCAACCTCCAGCCAGCGGCCTTACGATGACCTATGCTCTGCGGTGCTGGCCTCCTATGGCCTCATGTACCAACCACTTCCGTTCACCCGCGACTTCCAGGTTTTTACTGCGTCGCAGTGTGTGCTTCCCTGCGGCCCGAAAGTCTCCACTGACTGAGACCTAACTTCCGCGACTACACATCCTACAACCTCTCGTCCGGCCTCTAGCGACACATGTCCCACGTGACTGCCCATCCAACCACGTTCAGGACAATCGTGCTGCATGCCACCAGTCAGCCATGAGGTGCGCTTTTTCAACGTCCTTAACCGATGATGCTTTAGGTATGCTCACCAGCCGCTTGGATTGGCTGACCTCTATAGTCCTTAACACCTCTGACGTGTCAGGCTTCACGACGGCTACATCTCCGCATGCCCCGGAGTCTACCACGACTTTGGATATAGTATCGCCTGCTATTTCCCCCTCAGTCGCAGAGGCTTCAGCGTGGACAATGTCCAAAGGCGCCTCCCCATTCACCTTGACGCTCTGTGTGTCCTGTCAGCAGCGACCATCCTCGCCCTCGCAGTCTCCCGCAGCCAAAGTTAGTCACAAGCCGTCAACCACAGCCAAATTTCCGAGACGCTGTGACTATGACAGACGCAGCTGAGCACGATATACCTGGCGCGCCTTTGGCAGAGCATACCACACATGCCACGCATGCTGTAGAGGTTGTCATCGATCATGGAGACCTGCTCGCCAACCCTCATGCGCGCACAAGCGATGGTTATTCAACGCGTCCAGGTGTGCCACCCGACCCTCCAGCAAAGATCACGTTTTCTGAGCTTCACAACCATTTCCCAGAGCATTTGACGCCTGACGCAGTCCGCCACGCAGGCTTGTTGGTAACAATAGTGACCACGTGCAGTACAACTGCATATCTGCCACCTTTGACAGTATGCTGACCAAATCATCACGTTCGGTATATAACATAGTGGCCCTTTTTCAAGCTTCCTACTGAACAGCCATGTGTTGCAGCCTTGGCATTTCAGACTATGAAAGCACCTACGAGGTTTGCCCGAAGCAATGGCCAACCACTTGGCCATTGCGTTGGGCAAATGACTAACCGAAATGCCGTGCACATGACTAACCGTAATGCACGGCGTTTCCGCATCCATCGACTCGGCCACCCGCCCAAGCATGCAGGCCGCAGTGCTACGCGGACGTCGGTGTTCCATCGACAGAGACGTCCGCACCAACACGACCGCCCCGCCGCTCCTTGTCGACAGCATGCTCGGCGCCCTGTGCGCTGTCAGAGACACCACTGCGGCTGTGAAACTTCAGTGCTTGGTTATCATGGGTGCGCTTCGATTCTTCGCACTATGTCGCCCACATCGCCGGCGTGAGCTTTTCAGCCCCTGTCCTTGGTTCCAGCTGTGGGAAAGTTTGTCACCCGCGTCTACTAAAAGCGGCAGGTGCGCTTTCAAATGGTCCCGCCACGTAGTTGTTGGACGCACGTGTTTATGAACGCAGCGACACGGTGCTTTCATCTTCGTTTACTGCATTTCTCCCAGTGTCGCCCACCGGAGATCCACTGCTTCCCGATGGCCCATACATGTTGACAAGCTGGACTTCCCAAATGCATACTTTACGGATTGCCGTTCATGTATATAGCATCTGTCGCTCCCTTTTTGTAGTTATTGTCGCACGCTAGGAGCTCGAAGAAACAAACAAGGAGACGCGACTGTCGAAAATCTGACACGCAGAAGGACGTCCCACTGCCAAGGGTTGCTCGTCTTCGTCTTCTTCATTCTCCTGGCACAGAACTGGCTTACTGTTCACTGGCATAGAATACGAGGTCGCATTACTCCTTCTCCCAAGAGAGCATCGACCCGATGCTTGAACAAAAGTGTGCACAGCAGTGGGTCGAACTAGGCACTATAATCAAGCATTGAGCAAACTAGCACACGAGAGAAAGTGCGTCCTGAACCCTGCAATCGGAAATAAACGGCATTCACTGTTCGCATGAAAAGTTCACTGGCACACGAAGAAAATTCACATCACCGTGTAAAATATGGTTTTAGGCGGACGACGTGTACAGTCTCTGGGCGTGGTAATCTGCGCAGAGATGATGGTGAGCCTCCGTCGGAAACCACTTCGTAGTTCACGTCGCTCACACGTCTGAGTACTTTGTTAGGTCCAAAGTACTTGCTCAAGAGTTTCTCATTGAGACCTCACCGCCTAATGGGTGTCCAAACCCAAACTTGGGCACCAGGTTCATAATTAACTTCTCATTGGTTGATGTTGTACCGCCGTGCATCTGCACACTGTTGAGTTCCGATGTTCACATGGGCCAGTTGACGTGCTTCCTCAGTGCGCCGAATGTAGCCATGGCTGTCGGGGGCTAATTGGTCGAGCTTGTCTATGTCTTCATACGGAATCATGGCGTCTAGCATAGTTCTGACATCTCGACCATAAACGAGCCGAAATGGTGTGAAGCTTGTAGTTTTCTGCGTTGAAGTGTTGTACGCAAATGTTACATACGGCAGGATGTCCCACGTTTTGTGCTGCACATCCACGTACATAGATATCATGTCGGCTAGCGTTTTGTTTAGCCTTTCTGCTAAAACAATACTCTGAAGATGATGTTCAGTGTTCTTTCAATAAGTTGTGCAGTTCAACCTGAAGATTTCATCTAAGAGCTTCGCTGTGAATGATGTCCCTCGATCAGTGATGGCATATGACAGGGCGCCATATCGTAGCACAATTGGATGATAAAAAAACTGGCAACTTCAGATGCGGTCCCTCGTGGCAATGCCTTCGTCTCAGCGTAACGCGTCAACTAATCGGTTGCCGCAATAACCCATTTGTTTATGGAATAATACAAAGAACACGGGCCTAGGAGGTCCATTCCCACTTGATTAAACGGGGTACGTGGTGGAACGATCAATTGTCGATGGCCTGCAGACTTTAAGGGTGGTGTCTTGCGACGCTGGCATTCACGGCAAACCCTTCACGTAGCGTTTGTCACAGGCGAACATTTTTAGGCCAGTTGTAGAATTTTCGCACCCGATCCAATTTTCTCGAGTAGAGCAGATGGCCGGATGAGGGCTCGTCGTGGCAAGCTAATAAGACATCATCGCGGAGGGCTTCAGGCACGACAAGAATATGACATCAGTCACCAGCACCGGTGTTCTTTTTCTAAAAGACGCCATTTCGTAGGCAAAATGATGGCAACATTCGTGACATCGGACGAGGAATAGGCACGGTGCCACCTTCTAACTTATCTATAATCATTCTTATATCGGTGTCATTTCATTGATGAGACATTAGATCCGGCCCGCTGAGAGTTGCCACGAAGGCACCGTCTTCTTCTGCGCTTGTACTGGCGGATTGAAGAGGTGCTCGTGACAGCATGTCGGCATCTTCGTGCGTTTTGCCTGACCTGTACACGATGGTGACATTAATTTCGATAGGCGCAGACTCCATCGTGCTAATTGTCCTGAAGGGTCTCGTAAATTGGTCAACCAGCACAAAGCATGATGATCAGTACCCACTTTAAATGGTCTTCTATAGAGATATGGCCTAAACTTTGTAATTGCCCAAATGACCACGAGGCAATCTTTCTCTGCTGTGGAATAGTTCCACAGTACCATGCCATGCCGTACCATGCCGTCTTGTCTTTGTACTGAAGTAGCTCCAATACCAATATTGCTGGCATCAGTGCGTACTTCTGTGTCAGCATCTTCATCGTAGTGTCCGAGCACGGAAGGTGAAGAGAGCCGGTGCAGTATTTCCGCAAAGGCAGTCTGCTGTTTCTCAGCCCAGGCAAATAGTGTGTCATCACGCGTGAGGCATAATAGTGGCTTCGGCGAAGTCGGAGAAATTTTCAGTAAAGCGCCGGTAATACGCGCACAGACCCAAAAATCGTCAAAGACTTTTCTTGTCAGTTGGATCTGGAAAAGCGGCGACGGCAGCAGTCTTGTCAGGATCAGGCCGAACAGCGACGGCGCTCACGGCGTGACCATGAAACTTTAATTCTTCGTAGCCGAAATGCTATTTCTGAGGCTCGAGTGAGAGATCGGCCGATCTAATGGCTTCAAGTACATTCTCAAGGCGACGAAGAGGCCCGTCAAACGTTTCTGGGAACAAAACGACATCATCGAGGTAGACGAGACAGCTTTTCCACTTGAGGTCTGCCCGGACGGTGTCCATCATTCGCTGGAATGTGGCTGGAGCTGAAAAGAGGCTGAATGAGAGCACTTTGAATTCATAAATACCATCCGGAGTTACAAAAGCGGTCTTTTCCCGGTCACGTTCGTAGAGCTCTATTTGACAATAACCACTCTTGAAGTCGACGGACGAAAAATACTTCGCGCGCCGCAGTCTGTCTAGAGAATCATCGACTCTGGACAACGGGTACACGTCTTTCTTTGTGACATTGTTCAACTTCCTGTAGTCCGCACAAAAGCGAAGCGTGCCATCTTTTTTTCATGAAAACGACTGGGGATAACCAAAGGCTGCTTGAAGGCTGTATCAAGCCATCCTGAAGCGTTTCCTTAACCTGCGTTTGAATCGCGTGCCGTTCTGTAGGCGAAACACGCTAAGGCTGCCGCCTATGGGATGCGAATCGTAGTAGGTGATAATACGGTGTTTCGTTATCGTTATTTGGCGTATCTTTGAAAAACATGAAAAGCATGTGTGGAATTCCAGCAACATCTCGCTCAAACGCTGCTTGTTCGCTTCAGAAAACGTTGAATTGATGTCAATGCTGCAGAAAGGCACTTCAGCAGTGCCGACGGCCTCGGAAGCAAAACACTCGGTGACGATGGCGACTGGGTTGGCATAGGCGATGACATTTCCTTGAAAAAGGTGCCGGGGCTAATAGCTGAAGTAAATGTCGCAGTGATCATCACGAAGGTCAACGAGGCTTCTTGCTACGCCGACACCCTGAGACAGCAGAAGCGAGTGATTGCTTTCCACGACTGCTTCACCGTGCATCACTCCGTCCCGTGCCACCTTAACCACAACAGTTGCAGGGGGTGGTAACGTGACAGCGTCGTAGTTGACGCGAAGGGACGCTCCGAGTGGCTGGGGTCCGCGTAAGCTGTTTTCGCGCTTGTGGTTGCAAAAAACACTAAACGTCGTCGAATGTCAAATATAGCACCATGGTTCCTGAGAAAATCCATGCCAATCATCAGGTCTCGAGAACACTGCCGGAGAACATTCAAACTGACAACAAATGTACAAGAGCGTACTTGCAATCTTGCCGTGCACATACCGAGTGACTTGACGATATGCCCACCAGCTGTACGAATTGGCGTTCAGTTCGAAGGCGTCGTTACTTTCTTCGAAAGGGTGGCCAGTTTTTTGCTAATTATGGAATGGTTCGCACCAGTGTCCACTAAAGCGCTGACTTCGCGACCATCTAGCAGAACAGGAATATCTAAGGTAACTCTTCCGCAATCAGCCGGTAGTGTCGTTGTCGATGTATCGTGGGTATCTTGAGTCCGCGTCGATAGGGGGCCTAGAGCGTGACCAGTTTGAGTAGCCTTGCCCCCGAAGGTCGCTGTGGCTAGTTTTCCTGCGCGGGCTTGGGTGTCCAGCCCTAACCACGCCATCGGACCTAACCATCGCACCTAACCACGCCCGGGTAGATGCGATAATTCGGCGAGAACCGCCGCTGTGATGGAGAACGTGAGTGGGGCCAAGATGTCGATACGCGCTGCTGGGCAACGTAGTCCACAATTTTCGGAGGCCACTGGCCAAACATAGGAAGTGGAGAGTTGGCCGAAAAACCACGAAGTCTCAGCTCTCGATATGTGCACTGTCGGTAGATGTGGCCAGGTTTGCCAGTGATAGCAAAGAGGACGTCGATAGGGGGCCCGCATACGTCTGATTTTCGCGGAATCGGTCAGTGGTCGCGGAGGTACGGGCCCACTTAGACTGCCTGAAGCATGGCTGGAGCCGTGGTATAAGTGGAGTGAAATATGGTGCAGGTTGGCGCAAAGTTTGGTCTGCCAGAAGCATTGCAGGGGCTGCGATGGGAAGCGGAGCCAAAAGTGGTGCTGGCTGAAGCAGAGTTTGCGCATACGACATGAGAGGGAAGTCTTTTAGGGGCCGCGGCTCTGTCTGACAGGACGGTTCTCGTAGTGCCTGCTGAACTTCATCTCGGACGATGCCGGACAAAGAACTGACAGTTGGCGCCAAAGGTACTGATAACTTCTGCAGTTCTTCGTGGATTACAGAGCGTATGAGCTCTCGGAAAAAGTCGACGTGGCCCCCAAGATTGCCTATGTAGTCAGTAGCAGAGGTAAAGTTCACTTGTCGCTCGTACGTCTGGGTCCGTTGCCGAAAGCGCTTTCAATTAGGACGGCTTCAGTAAGAAACTCTGAAGTAGTCTTGGGTGGGCTGCGTAAAGACCACCGAACAACTGCTCCTTCGCTTCACGCATCAGGTATCGAACAATTTTCTCTTCCGGCATGTGAGGGTCGGATCTTTGAAAAAGACGCGTCATGTCCTCAACATACACTGCGACGCCTTCATTTGGCATTTGCATACGTCACTGGAGTTCTCGCTCAGCTCGCCCTTGGCGACACCAGGTGGTGATATGTTTTCAATTGAGCAAAGCGCTAAGGCGGGAGCCTATATATAGCACCACGCTAGATTTGGCTAAGTGGCCACGCCAAAAAAAAGAAGCGCGCCTCAGCGCGAAAGAAGAAGCCTTGACCTCAGCACGGGCTCGTCACGACCGTCTCGCCTCTCCTTCCTCGAAAGATTTGTTCGCGCATGCATTCGATCAGCAAATATTTTGTAGGGCTTCATGAACTCGAGATAGCCACGTTGAGCGCTCTCGAAGCCGACATTGTTTCGTGGTGAGGCGTTCCGCAGGAACAATTACGTGTGTTCGTGCGTCGTTTTTGTGCCTCCCAGTGAACCACGGGTGTCTCGTTCACCAAAATTTGCGGATGAGGATGCGTTCAGCTGTCGAAACCTACGTATGTTTCTCTCACTTGCGTCTGCTATGAGCAAATTCGCTTATTTGTGTTGGAAGGCACACGCGTGTCAGTGACAGCAGCCTATTCTCAGCTGTTTGAAGACAATGCACTTCCGCACGTTAATGTTGCATGGGTATTTTAGCGTGCCTATTCTAACACTTGCCTTTCGTACGTGCGAACTGTCGCGACATGCACGCTGGGGCAGCAGCGCCTAGATATTCGATTACTTATTTCTGCAGTTATAATTTATGCGCATTATTTCGCGATATATAGAGTGGTTTTTACTGATTCTCAGTCTTCAAGGTATTTTATTTATGGAGAGTGGCCATTCTTACCTTTATTCAGCATCACACCGTTGCACAAGTAAATGTTGAAACGCGCGCCGAGGTCAAGTATGACGTACACAAATTAGCATTGGATAAGTCGGTCTCCCTTAAATAAATATAGCTTCTACACATCTCTTTCGCGAACGTCCGCAGGCAGTTGGGGTCAAGAACTAGTGCAGAACGAACACCGTAATTTTTCTTGTTACTGCATGCAGTTGCTCTTTAGAAAATTGGGATTTTGATAGCTGGTACATTATCTCTACAGCAGTACACTAGTTGTCTTGGCCACGGTTCACTGTTACAAATCCATGCGGGATTACGAGAACTGCACCTAATATTCAAAACATTGAGCAAATGTTGCCGGCATACGCTCTCCTGCTGACTTCTGCACCAGACTTCTGACTTCTGTACTTGATGTTCAAGTTCATCATGAAATTACCCAACCACTATTCAAACATCAGCCAATATATTTTCAAATTTAATTTTTCTCTGTTTCGCTGTGTTTTATTCTTGCAATGCTTTCTTAAAATTACCAGTTCAACTTGTTTTGTAGAACACGCGAGCATCAACATATATAGGCCAGTGTTTCAGTAAGCTGTCACGCATGCACTAGCACTTTTTTATTTAGTCCATCACACAATGTCATACCTCGACAACTGATAAACGGAAAGTTGTTTGTACTTTTATATTGAAATCAAAACAGTAACACTGGGACGGCTCTACCAACAGCAGTGGTTCATCATGTTTGCCCGTGCGTGGCCAACCAAATAAATGAGATGACGCCGGAGCAGATCACGAACAACATCATTAGGAACAAAGGACTCGATCAGCTATCACAAAGACAAGCACAGAAGTACACACTTAAATTGCCGAAAATCCGAGCGCCTTCTGTCCAATATACGTGGCTACACGATAGCTCACAGTTGGTTGAACCGGCGTCCCGAGGATGCGACAGTCCTACATGGCGATGCCCCTTGTCCGTAGCGAGCTCAGCCTTGCCGGTGGCGCGTGCGGTCGCAGCAGGTGACAAGGCCTTCGTCAGGGCTCACGTTCGTGGACGGCTCTCAGCCGTCTCAGGTGGCGGCGGTGATCCGGAGATCATTGTCCCTGTGACGCACGATGGCGTAGCAGGCGCCGCACCCGGTGTTGGTAGCCCCGGACAGGTAACAAGGCTCCCGGACCTAGATCTTCGGGGAACAGACAGGAGGAGTTCCGCGGAGAGGGCTCTGGTCTGGCGTGTCCCAGCTGGAGTCACCATCAGGACCACCAGGCGAGCACCGGGCCTTTTGTTAGCATGCCACGAAAACCTATAAGAACAGCACCCTGGTTCAGCCTGTCCTTCGGCTAGGTCCTGATCGGTCGCTCGGTCGGTCGGTCCTCAGAGTCCTGGCGCAACTCACCACGGGGGATCAGCCATGAAACGGACGGTGCCAATTTAGCATCTGTTATTGATTGAGGTACTTTTCATAATCACCAGTAATTCCACTTGATAAATAGGTGTAAAATCGGGTAAACGAATTGAAAACCCCAATCCAACACTTAAGATGCAATTCCGACTCCTGCCTTCTCTCCGCAAACTGAAGCATCAGTTGCTATTACAATTTTTATGTCTAATCTTGCCAGGTGGTCTTTCAAAATGGCATTTAGATATCTACTGGGAAGAGTTTTGCAATTATTAGGAAAAATATTGTCAAATTCTACTTTCATTGTTTGAATAGGTGTTCTTAGTACTCGTACTTCGCGAATTGATTGATTTATTGATATGTGGGGTTTAACGTCCCAAAACCACTATATGATTATGACAGATGCCGTAGTGGAGGGCTCCGGAAATTTAGACCACCTGGGGTTCTATAACGTGCACCCAAATCTGAGAACACGGGCCTACAACATTTCCGCCTCCATCGGAAATGCAGCCGCCGCAGCCGGGATTTGAACCCGCGCCCTGCGGGTCAGCAGCCGAGTACATTAGCCACTAGACCACCGCGGCGGGGCGCGTACTTCGCGAAGATCAACTTGTAATGTTTCGAAGAGCTTCTGTACGACGATAAGCTGTGGACACTTTATTGTAGACCACTGTTGGTTAAAAAAGGACGTCGGCTCAATAATGAAAACATATTGTGACCTCCAATGTGGGAATGCATATATTTTTAGGAACGTACGGACTGCTAGTATTTGGAACCTAGCAAGATTAATGTGGACTAACCATGTGTCCAGAGCGTTCATAAGGAACTGTAGCATCTGATATAATGTAAGCATATCTGTAGCTGCAGGAAAAAATGCGATGTCGTCAGCGTATACATACACCTGCACATCATTTTGTACTGAAATTGTGCCCAATAAAACAATAAATAATAATGGTGAAAGTACCGAACCTTGTGGGGACCTGTAGCTTGTTTATACTTTGAAGACGATATGCCAGATTGAGAGAAATAGAGTTCTCTATTTTTAGAAAGCAGTAAACCCATGCCACGAAGTAATTTGGTAACCCGATGTGCGTTAGCGAATTTATTAGTTTAATGTGTTCCACACTGTCATAAGCTTTTGCAATATCTAAAGTTACTAAGGCGGAAAACTGTTTCTTAGAACGAGCTAGTTGTAATCTGCTTTCCAAATCAATGTGGGAACACAAAATAGAGCAGTCACGCCTGAATCCATTTTGGCATGGCCTAAAAATGCTTTCCGTCGAACCAGTTGTTTATCTTAATGTGTAGAAGTCTTTCGATTAGTTTTGCCAGATTAGATGTGAGCGAAATAGGCCTAATGTTATCTAAAGTAAACCCAGCCATGCGTTTCTTTAATAAAGGAATTATTTTCGCAATTCTCCACTCAGGCGGAATCCACGAATTTAGAATTGAGTGGCTAACTATTGCAAGTAAATCTTGAGGTGATACTTTATGGATTATTTTTATTACCAATGCAGTTATTCCATCGGGACCTGGAGCAGAATTGGGCAATATATTCACTACTTGTGCTATTTGCGACGCTGTAACCTCCTCAAAGTCATCGCTGTTAACAGGGCACGAAAGTTAACGAAAGTTAGCAGCCGTGAAGCGGCTTTCCAGCCCTTGAGCAATATATTCCAGAAAAGTAGGCAACTCACGTGGCGTTGAAACTACCGCTTCGAGGTTTGTTGACGGTGGGATTTTCAGGGAGGCTTTAAGGTAGTTGAAAAGAGATCTCCTGTGACCACGCTTTGAAAGGAACTCGGAACGTTGACTATCATAGTTATCCTTCGCAGCGGCAGCTGTTCGCCTAAAAATTGCAGCTGCGTATTTGTAGTCGCTTCAGTTTCTAGGGCACTGATTATAGAACAGTGTTCGCCACGCTAATTTTTTGAGCCTGTAATGACGTGAACAATCAGAGTTCCACCAATGATTTAGAGTGCGTTGTTTAGAGACCTGAACTGTGAATTTAGCTTTATTTAAAGATTTTTTTGAAACATCCTTTAGGTTGATAACATTTCGCTCTTTATTTACCTCGGTTCGTATTGACAAAGCCACACGTAGTGTCTGTTCAAATGTATTAAAATTGATGTGAGAAGTGGGCGGCCTGATTATTGAAGTCACGGGACATACAAGCTCAAACAATATAAAAAAAATGATCGCTATTTGTACCCAAGTTCAAAGTAGGCCATGTAAAAATACAGAGGCTAGGACTGCAGAAAGTCAGATCAATTGCAGAATGAGACTGATCGCATACAAATGTGGGGGTTCGCTGTTAATGCATGGTAAATTATTTCGGCAACAATATCCCACAAGCGCTTTCCACTCATATCTGTTTGAATCCCCACGAAGTGTGATTAGAATCGAAGTCTCCTACCATTAATACGTCTTAATTAATTGTCTTAATATTATCTCTTAATTATTCATTATTATGACCATTAGTATGTCAAGAAGAAATTACGGTATTTAAAACACTAGAATTTTGAACACCTGACGGAAAACAAGCGTTAATTAACAAAAAGGGAAGGTGTCCCGGAAGATCGATATCTAATGTTAAAATTTCACTTTCTAAATTCATTATTTGACCTGTAATTTTTACCCGATGTGCAATTTTTGAAGAGATAAACACTGCTAAACCACCTCCTCAAGAGGGCTGCTCTAGGCGAAATGTTCGGTTCTTTTTATGATGAAAGGTTTTTTTTTTAGAAAGCCAAGTTTCTTGCAACACTATAACATCTGGGGAATGCTGATTACAAAGGGTAAATAAATGAGTAGTTGAGGAAAAAAAATGACCGGCAAATCCACTGCAAGATTTTAAATCGATTTATTTCGAGGATATGCCGGCAGCATTCACTGCCTTCTGCAATAGGCTATCTCTCATAGAATCCTCTTTTGACGCTATTTCTTACTGATATTTTTTACTTTTCCCTTTCGGACTCACTGGAGATCCATTTTTTGTGGCGACGCCCGCCATTTCATTTTTTTTGTCAAATTTCATTTGTGAGTCCTGCGAACCTGAATCAGGGCTCCAATCTAGATGTTCAATGAGGATTGTTTTACGGCCGCAGTTCAACGGACCAGCTCTTCATGAATATGACACTTCAACGGGTGTTGTTGTCGGGTGGCTGGGTTTAGAAGGCCCTGTTTCTACAGATCCTGCATTCACCTCTTTAGCTGAGGAAAACATAGAGGCTCCATGTGGATGATTAACATTCATGAAGACTTGAGCGATTTGTGCAGTTACTATTTGAGCAAATGACTCCGTCAGCGTCACGAAAAGGTTCTCCAATAGCTTTGTCATTGTTTTCTCAATAGTCGAGGCTATCACGTCTGAGAGTGACGAGTTCATAACATGGTTATTACGGATCGCACCAACTGCATACCCACGAGAGCGCTCTGCGATGGCGATAGGAGCTTCGCGTCTAGAACAACGTTTGTGCTCAATTATTTCCATAATTTGAACCTCCTGAGTTCTCGCTGGGCACGTGCCATCATCCCAGGCAGCACGCCGCCGTTGGACCAATCTTGGACCAACATCGGCTAACATCGGCACCGACGTCGGAAGTGCAACTTCTTCCAATGTCGGGCCGACGTTCAAGCCAATGATGGGCCGACGTTTTGCCGATGTTTTAGCCAGTATGCAACCAACATTGGGCCGACGAAGGCCCATCGTATTGCCGACAAAGCTGCCAATGTTCAGCCAACATTGGGCCATATTTCAGCCAATCACATGCCATTTTTACGCCGATGTTTGCTGCATGACGAATATTGGCTACGGATGTACGACCGACATTGGACCAATCCAGGGCCACATTGCAGCCAAATAAATGCCGTTATTACACCGATGTTTCCTGCACGACGAATATTGGCTACTGATTGGCTTGCCATTATGTAACCATTATTAGTAGGGAATTTTTCTTACCGGAAGATTTAAACAATATGCCTCGATCACCCGCTCTTGTATCTTTGCAGCCCTGTATACTTGGGGCAACAGAAAATTGAATGCTGAGAACTGAAAGTAGTTACTTGATCTATTTCATCTTTTATACCTCATTCCCTTTGCTAACACTAGAAGCGTAGTTCATTTTTTTACCAATTTATCTTTTGCAATAGCGAGTGCTTTATTTGGTACTGGTATTTGGTACAGCAGATCGAAAAAAGTCGTTAGGAAGTAAATGCTGAAAGCGTATGTCCCTCACATGGTAATCAAGAATATTCATTGTTTAGAGCATTTTTTTGTAACTAAAACATGGTGATGCTGCTTCCGAATCAGCATAAGCTAGCCGAACAGTGCACCACCGACAGTCTGCAGACTATTTATTCTTTGTTTTTTTTATTTGGTACAACAAAAAATGTATACATTAAAAATATATATACACAACTAAAAAAGGCCCGCTCTACTGCAGGTCAGGTTGCGTTGGGGGCACAGTGACAGTGGTGCTGTCAAGGCCCTGGCTGCTGTGGCTGGGCAGGAAGCCAGCTACCGCGAGCAGCCGATAATCTGCACTCTGAGAGTGGGGATCATCGGGCTGCTCCACAACAAATGCTTCTCTAAAGCGCCGCTTCCTGCCCCCGCAGCGATCACCAGACCCTGGCAGCCACCTCCTAATAAAGTTGAGGGCCTCGGCCTGGTCGCACCCTGCTTTTTGGCAGATGACATCTGCATACAAGAACAGAAATACCATAGTACACATGAAGCACTGTAGTACAGAGAATACACAAGGGTACACACACATAAAACAATGAACAAGTCTAACCTGTCACTAATCTACAGAGGCTCAGGTTCACAAAGGCCCTTTTCCCTTTTCTGCCATGAAGGCTGTACAGCACTTGCACGTCATGTGCCAATACAGCCTTCATGGCATTCACACCAATTTCTTGGAGGCCACCTCCCCCAATCTGCAGGAGGTGCTTGCACTGTAAAAAAATGCAAGAAGCATAGATGGGGTGAACGCAACAGCACATTGAAATGTTTTCATGATAAAAATCTGCAAGAAGAGGACACTGAAAACAACAACTTGAATTTTTGGGCATCACAACATTTCATTGTTTTTTTACGCTAACTTCAACTCACTTGACCTAAAATGGTTTCCACATCAGCCCTCTCACACTCAGTGTGAGAACCTTTCAGAGTCCTTCTCTGAATGCAGTTTCGCTGTTATGAAATCAAATACAACACTGTTATAACCCTTAATAAATATTGATTCTAGCTATGAAATAGTATAATTACTTTGTACAGTGCTCAAATTCCAATACACGTTTCTTCGAGGTTACAATGTCTTTGCCTGAATGTTGACCAGGAGTAGCTTCTACAGGTGAAAAACGATAAAATATGTGGAATTCAAAAAGAAGCTTGGACATGTTTTTAATCAATGCAATGTAAGCAGAGCACAACAAGATAAATGAACATGATCAAGGCGTACTAAGAGGCAACCTTAGAGTGACCAAATCTTTGTCATAGATGAAACTGATAGAAAAATAAAGGTCGCACTAGATGGTCGCACCATTTGCTGTTTATATTTTTCTGTGATAGCCAACAAAGAGGCATGTCGCTTTAGAAATCTCATCACAATAAACAAAGGTGCATTTTTCTTCACACTGCGAAAGCGGGTGCATGTTAGATTTTTAAAAAAGTAAGAAATCGGCTAACACAAGGCAGGGTGAAATGTAGCTCAAAGTAGAGAGAGCCGCAGCGGACACGAAATAGGGTGATAAATGAACAAAATTACGGAATGTCTGTTTTAAGCAGGCTATTGCTAGTCACTGCCCATCAAACACACGATGCCGCCTACATCGTCTGCTAGCTTAGGACAGTTCATTCGGACTTCACAGACTATAGTAAATACAGTCGAATCTCATTAATTCCAACACACTTCATTCGAACTGACGCTGTGGTCCTATCAAAGCTATACCGCGCTCCGAAAATGCTCTCAGCACCCCGCCCAATCCTGCGGTGGCACTTCAGACACCTCATCGCTGTGCTTGAAGAAGAAAATGAAGAAAAGGAAAGAAAAGACTGCGGTGGAATGTTTGCCAAATGCCAATCTGCGACATTCCTGTGCCCCGCTTCGGCTTTTTCCATCCCTGCCACGTAGAGACCCTTCTCCTCTTAACACTGCGCATGAAGAGAAAGAGGGGGAAAAAAAGCTGTCCCAGAGAGTTGGCTCTCTCATGCCGATTTGCAACGCGCCGATGTCACGCTTCCCTGTTTTTCGTTCCTGCTATGTAGAGACTCTTCTCCTTTCAACACCGCGCATGAAGAGAGAAAAAAAAAGCTTCCGCGGAGTGTTTCTCTCTCGAATGCCGATCTGCTTTTCCCCAGGTGGAGACGCTCCTCCATTCTCATCATGTGCTGGCCACGCTCCGGCTGCAGCACAGATGATAACAGTGGAAACACAGTTGTCTTCGAAGAGTGTCAGCACTGGACATTGCCGCGCGCAACTTCTTTTGCCAGGAGAATACTGAAGCCGAAGTACAAATGCTTTGCAAACTGCACGCAAAACTTGTTGACTCGTTGCAAGGCCAACGTATACAGACATGTATTGACTACTTTAATTATTGACGGATGTCCTGTAATTTGTGAATAAAACTTCTCCATGCACATGCATCACTGCATGGTGAGCCCTCCGCTCGTTTACCGTGTTTACTCTATTCTACCGCGCCCTCGATTGTAACGCGCGCCCGGTTTCCACGACAAAAAAAAAAACTAAGACATCGGTTGCAACGCGCACCCTTTTTTCTCGTTGGCCCGCTTGATCACACCACTCGCGAAAACGACTCTTTTTGAGAGCGTCTTCCGTTTAAATATGAAGTACGGGGGAAGCTTATGCCTATCTGACGTGCAACAGAGCATTGCTGTCACTAGTTTTACCGTAGCCCGATGTCAGTACACAAACTTGCTTCGCCCCCTTCTCCTAGACGGTTGTGGTGCCAGGCATGTCGAAGTAAAGAGGCGTGTGATCGGCATTCCCGATTTGCCCAAGCAGGTAGCCGTTGTTATGCCGCAAGTTTAGGAGGAACCTCTGAAGACTCTGAAGCTTTTCTTCGTACTCCTCCGGCAACTTCCGGCATATGCCCGTTCGCCTTCGGAGGGAAAAGCCTTTTCTCTTCATAAAGTTCGTTAGCCAGCACCTGCTCACTTTAAAATGGCTCTGCATTAGCCCTTTTTCTAAGGCTAACTGCATAGCCTGCACTTGGAGCAGTTCTGTCGTCACGGGCCGCTGTGCCGCTCACTGCTTAATCACATACTCGCCGAGCAGCTCCTCAATTTGTGGAAACCGACCCTGCTGTGGTCCACTGAAGCCTTTGCGTGAATCTTTGCTGTCGACAATATTCTGCTTTTGTTTGCTCCAGTCCCGCACGCACGTTTCGGGAACTCCGAATGACCGCGATGTGGCCCGATTTCTGTCCGTTCCGGCACACGCGACGACTTTTCTTTTAGAGCAGCATTGTGGTGCACTCGTCGAGTTTTTGGAGTCGGCCCTACCATGCCGTCGATGCTAATGTACTACAAGATGACGAACTCCTCAGCACACGTATGAAGTGCCGCGCATGGGAAACACATAGGCAGAAATGACCGACGCGCCATGCCGACGCACGTAGGGGGCGGCCATTTTGTAAGTGGCGATGGCAATAGAATGACCATATTCATTTTTTTTTCGTACTCAATTCTAACGCACATGCGATTTATGAACTCTCTTAACCGGAAAAAAGGTGCGTGTTAGATTCAAGTAATTACGGTACCTTTCATTATTTTAAACTTCTTTTAATCTGAACAAATTTTCTGGTCTCTTTGAGTACTAATTATTTATATTCGACTGTAGTACAGTGGCTCATGAGATAACCTGACTAGTTTGTTTCCCGAAACACAGTATCTTAAGGCAGTACTAAATTTCTGCATGTTACATAGGCATATTAAAAATCAAGAAATATACACCAAAGCCGCAGCCACAGCTTTACTCTGCACAGCTGCCTCTGCTGCCTCCACTTCTCCAATTGTACCAGCAGGCAGCCGGGGAAGGCCAGAGGGGTGCTGTGCTGGCTGGGCGTGCTGAGGCACGGACAAGAGCCGTACCTTGTGCTTCAGCTGTCGCACCTCCTGCAGAACCTGTCTTTGTTGCTGCCGGACCAAGTTGGATCCGCAGGATCCGTAGCAATAGAGCTGGAACATACAAGAGTACATACCATATTTACTCGCACAATTTGCATCCTCACATAATTTTCTCACCAGTATAATTAGCCAGCCTGCTTTACTACAAGAAACTTTTTGCTCGCATAATTTGCCCTCCCCAACCAGCCCGAGCCACCTTGCCAGCACACACACAGACACATTTGACTTTATGATGCTCTGGTCAGGCACATCTCTTGTCTAGCAGGCGAGTGCAGTCTTACACAAAATGGAGTGAGTGCAAGGTTCCTTCTTCCATGAACTTTCATGCTTTCCCTAGAATATCGAACTTGAAAACTGAAACCTGTTTATGTGTAGTCCGAAATGCCTAAAGGTTTGCCTCCTATCTTCCCACCTCTTTCACGGCAAGAATGTATTCCCGAGACACAGCACAGATGTTGAACGCGTGCAAGGACCTGTCACATCAACTAGATGAGGCAGGTTTTTGCACTCATTTTTTTTTCGGTTTCACCATCTGGCCATTGCGTTTTTACCGTTCCTTGTGATAGGCTACAATAATTATATACGAGGCAAATTGCTGTTATAAAGCTTACCGAAGAAAACTGAAATCGTGCTACCGCTAAGCACATCAGCGTGGAGTTCTTCGACATGCAATATTCAGTATGGGAGCCAGCAGAACAATGCGTTGAATAAGACTTAGCATAGAAGCTTGCGTGTGTTGGTTAGATATCAGAGGGACACAACGCAATAGAAGACTGGGACAAGAAATGGACACACACACACATGAAGGGCGACACACACAACACTGTGTTGGCATCGCGCTTCCTTGTCTGCATCTTACTTTACGTTGGGTTCCCGACAGTTATTGGAGAGTACTTATGTTCTCTGGTATAATTCTGTCGTGGGAACTGGTTTTTGTGAGCACTGTTCGGAAGAACTTCAAGAAAATGGGGGCATTTGAACAGGCTAAGCAAACAAATGACAATCCGCTTTGAGACAGCTGTGACAGCGCCTGCAACATATATTCCCAGTTGAGCTTTTAGGCCAGCGATTCCTACTAGCTTCGCACATGACCGGATTGACAAAAAAAGTACACATAATACGCGAGTATATACCGCATTTGACTCTGTAGCTTTGATGAACCAGGCAGATACACAAATTTATCCAAAACTCCATAGATTCTGTTGCAAAATTATTCAACAAACAAATTGCGATGTTATCGATGTTACTATACGATTGTGGCACTTTACCATTGCAGCTTTCCAGGAGGCACACATAGTGCAACGTTAGTTCACCACTCGCAGTTAATTGTATGCAGTAGGTTGCTCACAGCAACTGACTGCATGCAATTGTGAACATCTTGCATGCTTGCACCGCTGTTTCATCCTGCTGGCTGCTTCCCATACGGCTATCAATTGATGTTCACAAAATTGGGAAGATGAAGAAAGACTACACAGTGCCCTCTGGCCACCCTATACTCCAAACCTCCAGCCAACGAACAAACAAAAGAAACAGAAGTATGCAAATAAATATTATTCCTAATGCAGCTGGAATGGAGTGTAGTTTTCACCAATTCTGTGTGTTAAGTCAATATGGAGTGAGTTAACTCCATAAAGTAGCTTTTCTCATAACAGTGTTCACTCTATTGTAACACAAGGAGTGACTTCATTGCATCTAGAAGGAAAAATAGAATCTTCAGTATTTGATAGAAATGTGAGGCTCTACCTTAAAACAACAATAATCTGGAAAAAGAACTCATTACATTCGAAAAAAAAGGTAGCACAGTTGATCCCCTTTACAAGAGACACTGATGTAACAGACAAACGGGGATAAGAGGCACCAGTGTGCAGGCTGACATTTGGCCCATCATGCATCAGGCACTCCGTAGATGCGCCTGTGCAGCCGGGAGCCCTGCAGTCAAGCATGCTGAGCAAGACTGTTGACCACTGTACAATGACCCATTGCCACAAAATTTCAAAACTTCATTTCACAGACTTCTGCAAAAGCTTCTTACACTCTTGCATAGTTTTTGCACAAGCTTCTCTCATTCTTGCGTGATTTTCGTCAGAACATATAAGTGTTGGAAGTTGTATGTCCCCAAAAACTTGCACAATACAAATAGCATACATTAAAGTCTATCACTTAATACGTGCACAGTGTAACAATGAAAGGAAACTCACGCATGGTTTGCTCCGAGCCTTCCACGTGAGGTGCCTCCTTGAGCCTTGGAGAGCACTGTACAGCTAGAGCAAAGTAGCATCAATCCAGTGTTAATGGCAGGTTAACAAGACAACAAAACTAACCCCTATATTTATAAACGCTCCCCGACTCGACTTTCACCCTTCACTTGACAGAGTTGAGCACTGTGCCGCTGCTCGTTTGAAAGCGACGCTGCGCTACTCGAGAATCACAGCAGATTATTGCTGACATGCAGCAATTTTCTCTGCTTAGAGACGGCGCTCCCATCAGCCATCTCAAGTGAAGGTGAAGCGTTGAGTGGAGGGACGTTCTAGAATACGGGGGTAAGATTGGTTGCAAGAACACTACAATAGACACACTTAATTTTTACACTTCATCTATATTGTACAGCTACACACATTCTGCATCCTTATAATGCAACATATACATACAGGCTTATAAAGTAAACACTGTAGGCTGCTCAAGTAACACCTACACAAAAAAATTACCCAAAAGTGGCCATGCGCAAAGTACTTTTATTTTAAACTCACAAAACTTTTGCGGTGATGGAGAATAAATAAGACAGGTTACGCTTGGAGGCACATGAGACCTTCGCAGCTTTCATAAAGTACAAAAAATAATATGGTATGTGTGTGTGTATGTACGCATGAAGCTTCAGCCTTTACGTACGGTTTTTTGAAAGAATAGACTATGAATTTTATGGCACCTGTGTCCTTCAGCGCAATTGAAAGCCTGCTGATCAGTGTGTGCAATTGTGGAATAGTTACATGGAAAATGACGTGAAACACCTAAAATCAAATTTTTCTAGCTAGAAAATATGCAGCTGTGTATACACAACACATGCTGCAAACAGTGGGAGGTGACCACAAGAGTGATTTGAGTGTAAGCGGCAGTATTCCGCATTCATGCACCCCGCCATTTTCAACTGTTGCCCAAAAGCAGCACCACTTCAGCGTGCTACTTTTTTTTTACATCATAAACAGCACGGAATACAGCGAGGATGAAAACAACATATGCAATTAAATTTTGAGCACTATTTATGGTGCGCATGATTGATTGATTGATATGTGGGGTTTAACGTCCCAAAACCACTATATGATTATGATAGACGCCGTAGTGGAGGGCTCCGAAAATTTAGACCACCTGGGGTTCTTTAACGTGCACCTAAATCTGAGCACACGGGCCTACAACATTCCTGCCTCCATCGGAAATGCAGCTGCCGCAGCCGGGATTCGAACTCGTGCCTTGCGGGTCAGCAGCCTAGTACCTTAGCCACTAGACCACCGCGGCGGGGATGGTGCGCATGAAAAAAAAGGGCCTTTGTACAACGACGAATTCATAATTTGCCTTCATGGACCTTCTGTTAGGCTGCACCACATACAGATTTTTTGTGGCTCTCAAAAGAGATTTGAAAAAAAAAATAACCGTGTTTACTCTCGTCATGAGCGCACTCACTAAGTCACCCTCATTTCAGTCGCCAAAATTTTGAATTTTTTTTCTTCCACATATTAAACACACACCTTACGTTCATCCGCTGAAGTCCCACGGGCTCCCCCCCCCCCCCCCTTGCCGCTTTGGCTCGCTGCCACGTGCCATTTTATTTTTGTTTCTATTTGTTCACGGAACGTCCCCTGTCTTTTTTAATTATCTCTTGTAACATATGTGGCATTAACTTGTTCCCGAGGTGCCACAGGTGCTTTGCTATATAGATGCACCATTAAACTAGTATTTTTGATCAACTGTGCATTTCTGATGTTTACCTTGCAAGTACGTACAACTGGCATGCTTCTTCATCTACGATACACATGTGGCTTGTCTCACTTTGAAGGAAAACTTAGCATACAATGGTGTAAATGCTTAGAATTTGAAATATTAAGGCAGCAGCACACCGGAGATGATCATATGGTAAAGAAACAAGTGCTGCCTTATTACTGGCAAGTTGTCACTTATATGTACAAATAAATTTTGCGAGCTAAAAAAAGTACAAAAGCACAGCGAGGCTATGATGTGGTAAATCTGTGGATTCGCTTCATTTATCACGCCATATGATGAAGCTTCCTTTGGTAAAACTGCTCAGATAAGAAAAAAAGTTTGCTGTCCAATACAGCAACTATACAAAGTGTGCACGCACATCTCGCAGCGCCTTTTTGTCACTTCCGAAATGCGCCACCAACATGCCCGGGCACCAACCGAATCTATCGCCTACAACTGCCATGTTGTCTCCTTGTGCTTGCATTCGTTTAGTTTTGCCTCACGATGCAAGTTTGAGAAATAATGAGCTGCTAGTAAGGCAAGTTGATTTAGTAGTCCACGCAGAGGGAGCAGAGCTTAGGGTGTTTCTTCGCTGAAAGTTATAACCTGAAATTGAGAACACACATTCCAATTTTCCTAAAAGTACCAGCGTATTTGGCTGGTGCAAATTAACAAAATCTATTTGATGAAACTTTGCAATATTTGCATCTTCAGGTGCAACTTCATTACGGGTAAGTGCCATAGCCAAGTTTTTACCTGCAAACAGATATAGCTTACCAAGATACTGTACATACAAACTTGTCCGCAGTTAAAATCATGATGGCGAGGAAGGCGGTTAAAATCGTGATGGAGATCGCGGAGATTTGGTATTGCATTGAAACAAACTATAAAGAATGGGAAACAATATTAGTTCACTTTGAAGTATAGCCGATCGGTTCAAGTTGGGCGTCAGGATTTTTTTTAATTAGTCAATTAATTCTATACACGGTCTCTATCATGTTCAGTGACTCCACTGTACATTAGCGTACAACAAAAGCAAAATACAAAGTGAAAAGTGTGTTAAAGCATACGCGAAAAATAAAGTGATGACTGGCATTACCGCGGCACACACCACGCAAAGTCGCTATCTGCCTTGTATAATATTTTCCTCAACTATTTCCACAAATTGCAATCAAAGTGGCTCAAGCTCAACATCAGCACTGTTTAAAACACTTGGGGGGGGGGGGGCATTGCTACTTTGGTGGCGTAGGCCGTGACAATATATTCATAATATTATATCTCTTGTAAACTTGCCTAGCTCTGCACGACTAGTTTTTGATGGGAGCAGCTGCGCTTCGCACATCCACTCTTAAAATTGCGGCTCGAGAGATTTTGAGCTTTCACTTGTTTTTGGGCCAGGCAATTTGTAGTGAAAGTAAGATAATAGGCCCTCATAGGTTGTGGCGGGCAGCCGGTGTAGGCCGTGGCTGGTATATGTGTCGCACATCTTGATTATCTGGTCTTGTATCGAGTGAACGAGCGAGGCCTTCCTAATCGAATGAGCTCGTTAAAGTAAGACAACAAAAAACCACAATGCTTCCACATCGTTCACAGCAACAGATGACGAGCCCCCAACAAACCGCACTGCAGCACGTGAACTGCCGTAGGTACCCAGGGAGTTACCCGGGCATGGCGGGAGAGGGTGACAATGGCAGAAGTGACATCACAAGAACACTATGTATAAAGGGGACATTTAAAGACTTTTTTCCCATTTATAAACTTCGTGCACTGTTCTGTCACAATTTATAGCTCAGAATAGTTGTATTTTGAAAAGGGCACTAATTCATAAGCCCAATGATTCAAGGATGGGTGCATTTAGGGGGCCCATTCTACGTTTTACTTATGCCCTTCAAGAATTTGCTTACAGGGCCAAAGTCCTGTTTCAGAAAGAACACGCTAGTGCGTGGCCAGCAGTCCGTCAAGCATTAGTGCTGGTGAGATTTGGAAATGCAGCGCATGAGCATCCTCATCTGCTACTTCTCTGCTCATGCTCTCGGGGCTTACTTGCGAGGCACGGTCCTTCGCACTTTTCATTTTCACACTGTAAATCAACTGATACCAACTCTGCCTTCCATTATTTAATAAACCAATATTTCATGGTCACGAGGACGAGCTTAAAATGTTTGCTACATCAGACCTGAACAGCATTTTGAGTCATCGAAACTTGCTAGTTGCAGCGAGCATTATGCGAAAAATATGATGTGCTTTACGGTGACAACTTGCAAAACACTGCAGCAACGATTAAAATCATGCATTTTTTGTGCTCCCAGGAAATCCCTGAAGCAGGAGGCACTGGGCTAGATAAATTGCGCAGCTAAAATACGGATGCGCTTTCCAATGCTGTCATGCGTACAGGCGGAGAAATGGCAGACAAAACTGGGCGCACCCCGATTCTATGCGCATGCGTCCCATTCACAAGCCTCGCTGCCAGTTAGCACCACATGGCTCACTGTCCATGAGCTCGCTTGTTTCCTGTAACAGTAGACCATACGGTACACCTATTTAAAAACGAGGATAGAATGTATATAATGCAGCATCTGATGAAGCCATGACGATGTGTTGCTGATGAAATCTGGAACTCTAGTTAGTACCCTTATTGTTATCCAGCCGACCGACTAGCAAAAAGATTTGCGACTGAAATGATGACATCTACACCTGCCCTTAAAGGGACACTGAACAAAGTTTTTGCCGCCGAGATTTTCAGCCAAAGCAAAAGATTGGGCCATGAAATTCATAGACAATAATAATTTCAAGCAGAAACTACGAAAACATACTGAATTTAATGAGCCTTTTACAAAATGCCACGTCTAGCTCTTAGACACGGCGTTTTCTAAAAGGTCGCGACATTTATTTTTCAAGTTTTTTTTGTTATTCAAGACAAATCTACGGTGCATTGTTCACAGAAAGCAAAATTGCCTCGGTAAGATTTCTTTGCGAGCAGCTTACTAATTTTAAGGCAAGCGCGTTGATTCGTGAACTGAAGGATGCGAGTGATCGATCTTACCTGCTAGTGGCTAGGCGACAAAGGCTTTACCTCATGTCCTGGTGTAGCTAAGTCACGCAAATGGAGCAGAAAATGTGCGTTATCATTCATTTCACCTGAATATCACACGTATGTGACTTATTGCCGGTGACAGGTGATCAGGATGAAGTCGACAAGTTGCAAATCTGAACAAGAATTCACTCGAATGAAAAACCAACCTATACTCACGTGCACGGTGAAGTCGAACACGTCGTCCGTCAATGTTGTCGCTGATGCCCGAAGGAAAAGAGAAGAGGACAAGCGACGGGGTCGTCTCTTTCTATAAAGTCGGCGGAACTGCCTGAACGGCCAACACAAAAGGCATCGGGTTGACATTCCTCCATCTGGGCATCAGTCGCTCCACCCGGGCATGCAGCTGCTACTGGTTCTACTACTATCCTCTTCCCCGTGCCTCTTCCCGACATTGCAGTGTTGCTGCCATACTCGCGAACCTTTTTAAATTAAAGCACGCAATCATGTATTATCGTGCCCCATACTAAACTTGAAAACAGTGCGCCGGTACATGAGATCACAAAGCGCGGTCCACGCCATCACAAGAGCAATTAGAAAAATGAAACAAAGGAAACAAAAATGTATAAAATATTTTGTCTCAATACGATCCGCAATCCAGTTTCCTGCAGCGGCTTTTGGCTCTGTATGAACGGCCAAGCCAGTGCCAAGCCAAGCCTGCGTCCCTGATCAGCTGTTTGTTTCCATCGAGAATTCAACAGTGAACTGGCAATTTGTTTAGATGATATTGCTAAAGGGCTTGAAACTGAATATTTCTCTACGTACTACTGCTGTACTTTTCCTCTCTGTTTCCTGATCACAGTGATGAGATTGAGGAGGTTACAATTTAGAAAACAGCAAGTGCAGCTCAAGCATTGCTAGTATCGCTGTTTTGGTAATAAAATGTTACAAAGATTTTTCCCCGCGACCTGCTTGCCGTGTTCGAGCACCCAGTAGAAATTTACGGTGCCGCGTTTGAAAGAGTTGAATAAAATTGCAATATTACGAAAGAAAGGCTCTGAAACAACATCGCATTTTATCAGGCCTACACCTCCCACACCTAGACGAGTAAAACTCGTCGATATTATCTTGCAAAGCTGTGTATAATATTTAAAACACATTCTTTAGCCCACGATGAATTGTTCTCTCGTGTGGCTTCTCCATTTGCTACTGTCATGTTAACTTACAAAGGCAACTTTCCATATTTAGTCTTTTTAGATGTTGCAAAAGCTTGACACGTGGTGTGTATGCCATACTGATAATTCTCCTCGTAACCTGGGTCCGCCTCTTTAAACAGCGTCGCATTTTATTGTTCGCAATTGTGTTTGTTTTATACTGTAAGCGAGCTGTGTGATTTCATCAATATTCACGAGTGTTCCCTGACTATACAAACACGTGCGTCTTATTTGGTGCGGTGCACGTTTGTATGTAGCAAAAAATGTCATTTCGTCAGCGTGTGTCTGCATACACTTGCATGCCCTGCAGTACGTGTACATAATTAATGCAGTAAGGACTGCAATGCATAGCCTTGCATGGGACATATATTCCATGCACCCTCAGAGAAATGTTGTTTGTTATGAGCCTACTGTTTATCATTACATTTTTTTTTCGTTAAAGTTTCATCTCCATATAAAGCAGCTGTATACAGGCACGAGCTTCAGCAGCTTCCTCGTTGTTCCATTTTAAATAAAAACACCAAGCCTACCCGAATCAATGATCTGTTTGCTATCATTACTGTTATGTGTTCTACGATGTACACAAGGACAGTAGTATACAGAAAATAGGGAGGGAATTGAATGCCCTGCCTGCATGGCTGCGCCGTTTCACAAGATCAGGCGCTGCGCTGTGAAGCTTCCTACCGGCCTGCAAAAATTCAAGGGAGCGTACAATAGCGTGGTTCAAGAGGACTTGTGGGGAATACTAGACACACTGGGTGTAAAAGATGAAGTCACTAATCGTTTAAAGGAAATCTATAAAACTAACAAGGTAGTTAAAAAGTGGGAAAAACAGGTATCCAAGCCCACAGTGGTGAAACGTGGACTTAGGCAGGCGTGCCCACTGTCACCCTTCTTATTCATGATGTACCTACAAGGATTAGAGGCCAAATTAGAGGCAAGGGGACTTGGCTTCAACCTATCTTTAGTCAAACGAGGAAAATTCATTGATCAGGCACTACCAGCATTAATCTACGCAGATGATATAGTGCTAATGGCCGACAACAAGGAAGATTTGCAGAGGTTGATAGACATTTGCGGTAATGAGGGAGATAGGTTAGATTTTAGATTCAGTTAGGAAAAATCAGTAGTCATGATTTTTAATGATAACAAAGGTAGTGAGCTTAGAATACAGGAAGTCACGCTAGAGATAACAGATAAATACAAATAACTGGGCGTATGGATAAGCAATGGGACCGAGTACCTGAGGGAACACGAAATATGCGTGATGACTAAAGATAACAGGAATGCAGCAGTGATGAAAAATAGGGCACTGTGGAATTACAATAGGTATAATGTTGTGAGAGGAATATGGAAAGGTGTCATGGTTCCTGGGCTGACGTTCGGAAACGCGGTCTTGTGCATGAGGTCAGAAGTTCAAACAAGATTAGAAATTAGGCAACGTGAAATATGTAGGCTTGCTTTAGGAGCTCACGGGAATACACCAAACCAGGGAGTACAAGGTGATATGGGATGGACATCATTTGATGGCAGGGAAGGTAGCAGCAAGATAAAATTTGAGAAGCGATTGAGAGAAATGGGGGAGGAGCGTTGGGCTATGAAGGTTTTCAGCTACTTGTACATGAAGAATGTCAATACAAAATGGAGGAAGCGAACCAGGAAATTGACTGGTAAATACTTAGAAAACAGCAGGTGGCCAAACCAGAAAGAACTATCGGTTAAAAAGGGACTGCAGGAAACGGAGACTGACATGTGGAGAATTGGCATGATTAAGGAGTGTGCACTAGAGATCTATCGAACTTTTAAGCAGGAAATCGCCAAGGAAAGGATCTACGATAATACTCGGGGTAGTTCTCTACTGTTTGAGGCCAGGACGGGAGTATTGCGAAACAAGACATATCGGGCCAAATATGAAGAGGTAGACACAATATGCAGTGCGTGCGAAGAGAAAGAAAAAACTGCCGAACACTTGACAATGCTCTGTAAAGGGCTTCACCTTATAGTTTAAGATGATGGCGCAGAGTTTTTCAAAGCACTGGTGTTTAGGGACAGGGAGGGCAAAATAGACTTTAAGCGGGTAGACTTAACTAAAAGGAGGTTATCTGATTGGTGGCTAAAGTCAAGGCACGATTGAAAATTAAACCCTTCACTTCAAAGTACCCGTCCAACTTTACTATTTAAAGGGGAAAAAATGTAGTGGTTAGCTCACTAAGCATTACGGCTAGGTGACCTTAGCCGCCGCCCGATCTAAAGGGTACGGCCACATCCATCCATCTATCCAGCCAAGAATATGCTCTCTGGCTTGTTGCTCCAGGCCTAGTCAGGTAGATTTTCTGGCCTCACCGTTGAATTGTTTGCTCGGGTTGTGGCTTGCAAACATTGCGGTTTTGGACTTTGTATCATCTTGTTCCGTCATCATGTCCTCCAAGTGGAGGACATGTCGCAGTGTGAGGAGGGAGTACGACAAGGCGCTGATAGAATGAGCTATCAGTCTTACCAGGCAGGCGGTTGAGAGCGCACCGAGGCAGCTGACGCACACCAGCACTATCCGCTTCCTGTATAATACAGACTAGGGAATCATAGAAACACAGAGCAGAAATCAACTCTTGTGCCTCTCTCATGCACTCACAAGGCGGAACCTGCTTCGAACACTGAGGACCGAGCTAAGCAACACCATGCGTGACGATAAATCATGGTCTCCTATTGCAATAATGAATAAGGCACGCATGCAACTTAAACCATTGTCACGCAAGATGAATTCACAACACCATCGAAGTGAACCCAAGGCACGTGCTGATTATTATGCATGGTACTAGCGCTAAATTCATGCAGACGTTTAGTTGGCGCTGCAGTAGGCCTAGTTGAAGGAATGGCCACAGCTACTGCTGTGATGGAGAACGGGCTCCTTAACATCTTCATGTAGATTAAAACGGCTTACACCGAAATGGCTGGGAGTGCCGCGCTATCCCTAGCAGTGGCACATGCAGTTGCATATTTAACGATTACAGAAATGACATACCGATTTCCAAAGCACCTATCAATACTTCCGTCAAGGCGTAGCACAAAACACTTTATCGCACATTTCGGGAAAGATTCCTTTTTCTCCCAATCTGGTGGCTAGGCATGACTACGCCCAAGAATAAGCATGTTATTATGTATGTCGGAGGTATTTCCATCTGATCCCTGAAAAATTATTTCCCTAAACCCATGGAAAAAAAAGAAAATGGAATTCGCACCTGTCATTACATTGCACCCCATCACAGGAATGGGATTAGATTGGCCTGGCGCTCAATACTCCCTTACGCTTAATCAGAGCTCGGTCTGGCACCAGCTCCAGACAAAACCATTTACAATCTCCTGTCTGGCACATCTGTTTTACTCTGCTCTCTCTCAACCAGAGTGCACCATGTACCTGTGGTTCACCCCTGGTGGATCTTTTTCACTGTTTGTGAATTGCACACAAAGCCCTTACTGGTAGATCCTATTCCCAATTCTTCACTATTCTCACGGGAGGCCACTCTTTGGGCAGCTTACATCACGACATGTGCGTGTCATGATGTCAGTGCCGTCTTTTTCAGAGTCGGCGCCATCTTTTCTTTCTCTTCTGCTCCTTCCCTGTCCTGTGTTTCTGGTGTTGCGCTGCAAACAAGTGAAGATGTTAAAGAACACCAGATGTTCAAAATTTGCTTCTCATTAATATATCGTGGTTTTGGGAATTAAAACCCCAGATATATTGAAAGAAGATGCATGAAAAGGGAAGGATGATATTGGAAACTGGCAAAAAAGGGATGACAGACTTCTTAAGCTATGCTGCCATTGAGAATTTCAGCTGTTCACGCAATTCTCACACGTGGCTTTGATGCAGCTATGCACATATCACACAAGCATGCTGACTGTACAGTTAGTATAACTGCAACCTTCATGTACCCAGCCTTCATGTACCCTCTATGACATTTCAGAACATCTGAGTCAGTGTTAGCATCAAGTTATGTTCTTCATGCTGGGGAACCAGTGTGATGAGTTACCGTTTCTACAGAATGAAGCCCTGTCTACCTGGAACAAGCTGCAAGATATATAGCTAAACGGCCTTTTTCAGGGCCAGTCAATCTCTGTCCGGCTTGGATGCATTAACTGATTCCCTTTATCATCAACCCTCAATAAAACTAGCAAATGTTTGTACATGTGCAAGCAGTGTCATTCAATATCTTAGGAAATGCCTGTGAAGCAATTTCAAGGAGAATCGTTTTTCTGATCTCATAGTGAGGCATTAGGAACACCTTAGTCACACCAAATGCCATTATTCAATGAGAGGAACAAGAGAAATATTTCACTGGGAACTATAAAGTAAAAAAAAAACAAATGTTTTCAGATGCTGCGAGATCATTTCATAAAAAAGCTCAGAAGTTGCTATGTGTGGCCACATTTAATCTGTGCAAGCATCGTGTGGTTACAAAATTCTGTACCAAACATAGGTTCAGCTTTCTGGAATAGACCGCGCTGCACAAGCTAGCTCAGTGCATGCACTTCTGTACCCTGCCAGAGAATATTTTTACCACCAGTATGTTGTAACGTGAAGTGAAATGGTGATTGCATACTAGGGCGCGTCCTGCAGGACCCCAATAAAGTTGTTTCACTTGATCGGTTGGTGTGCTGTAAGCAGAACATTTCCAAGAAAAATCGTATAGTTTGGAGGAGGACTTAAGCAAGGAAAGGTGTAGATAAAAAACTGGATTCACTGGCATTATCCTCACCAAGTATAACATTGTTTTTCTGGTGAAGCTTTGTGTCTGAACAGCGAGCAGGATAAGCTGGTAAAAACATGCAAAATGGGAAGTCTACCACAGCAATCTGTGCAGTACTGCTCATTTCATGGAGCATTAATTTCACAGGCTTTGCTCATTGTTAGCGTTAAGCCTATATTATGTCCACTGCAGGGTGGAAGCCCAATCAATGTTCCCTGTCCTGTATGAGCCAATTTCATATTATGGCTGATAATTTCTTGATCTCATTGGAACTAATCACCTGCCACCCTCTGCTACATTTCATGTGTCCTAATATAAATTAATTGACATTACTGACCTGTCATCCATCTTTTTTTCTCATTCCCAACTAATGCATTCATTTTTGATAAACTCTGCTTTCTTCCCATGTCTTAATATTATGCTAGCCTTTTTTCATTTTTCTGAAACATTATCTTTGCTAAGAAGCTAGAAGTTATCAGAAAGAACATAACGACATTCTACCTCCTGATCATATGGCATCATCAATACAAAAATGTAATAAAAGTGAGGAAACATCCTATCTATATAAGAGGCCCTAAAATACTGCAGGAGGCAACAAATAAACTGGTATTTGTATAAAGGCAGTGACAAAAACTTTGACTACTGTCACTTATTCTGATTCTTGGGACATCTTTTTTAGTACATCATAAAACATAATTACACATTCACACAATTTACACAGAGGAATTGCCACCACGTGCATTGAGGCCACCCTTCAGAAGTCATGTGGGCACAAGGATGAGGTAAGCCTTAAAAACCAGATTAAAAGGCTAAAGGATGCTGGATATCCCACAGCACCATCACACCCGTGTGCTAAACCCTCCTGCAGAAAGTCAATTTAAACAAAACAGGACCAAAATAAAAAGAGAATGACCAAAGATCTTTGCATGATATACCGTATGTACATAAGGTGTTTCACAATATAAAGAAAATAGTGAGCGGATATGATTTTATCTTGTTATTTGCCATCCCTTGCAAGTTTTCAAAAGTGTGTGTACTAAAAAGCAACAAGAATAGCCATTATTTCACCATTTGTCACGAGAATAGGTATACTGAATGCCAATATAATGTTGTGTATGAGATACTATTGACACGTGGAAACATAAACATAAGACAAACTGGGCAATGCCCCAATGTTTGAGCAAGACAGCATGCTTAAAATGTTAAGAATGGCTATGGTAGTCGCATGGCCATACACTGTAAAAAATGTAAGTGCAGTTCTATGTTTCATAAAACACTGTTTTTGAAAAAAGCAAGAACAAGAAATGAAAGAGAGACTGTGAAAGCATTTTCTTGTCAGGAAGGCCATGGATCAGTGCATCAGTATACCTTCACTCATCCATTCGGAGAGAGAGTATTCTTTTCTCAGTTAAGATTATATTATCATGGTCTCACATGTGTCGTTGTGCATGAGCACTGTTCTTGTACTCTGTAAAAAAGTGGACGTAGTACCTTCAATAAAATTTAGTTGGCAGTCAGCGCTCTTTCCTGTCCTTTTTGTCTCTTCCTGAACTTCTCTCACTGTTATTAGAACACAATCACGATGAACCAACTTGCCCAGATTAAGCTATTGTTGACGAAAAGTCAGAGCATGAAAATACTTCAGGGGCTCAGAACCTCCTCACTACCCGTCTAGTTACGGCCCTGGTCTATGCCCAAGTAACCACGTATATCCGTTAGGAATACGTCGGGACGTCCGTCTCGGATATTCCGGACATCCATCAGATATCCGCGGACGTACAATGTACGTCCAATGGACATACTGTGAATGCACAAAGGTAACAAATTTGTACGTTCGCTCGTCATCCGTTTCGGACAGCCGACACGGACATTAAAAGGACCATCAGGGGATATATTATACATATACACAGGTACATATATGTTCATAATAGATATGTATATTGATTTCCTATTTATTGTGCATAAATAATCTACCCCCTAATGGTCCTTTGAATGTCCATGCGGCCTGTCCGAGGCTGATGTTGAGTGAGCACAAATACCTAGCTATATATATATGTGTGTGTGTGTGTGGTAATATCGAGGGTCCTTGAGGTTTTGTGCACTCTCGCAATTGATGCTTGAACATCTTTCACAAGAACCCTTTTGCTGCAGATTAAATATCAAAGCGCTAAAATTATTTCTGGTGCAATGCTAAATTAAAACAAGATTCATGGACACAAATAAGGCGACGACTAGGGATCCGGAGTGCCAATTACCAGCTGTTTATTGATGGTATAAGCTAGAAAAAACAATCATGCACAGCGACGTGAAAGAGTACAGCGAACTTTCATGCCACTGTGCATGCTTAGAAGCTTATTTGTTTTCAAGCTTTTACCATCGATAAAACAGAATAACATATGTTTGGCAAACTTAGGCATCAACTTGCCCAGGAACAAGTGCTAAAGCGTAAGAAGATTGGGCTCACACAAGGTCTCAGATGCAATAAAATGTTTATTATCATTAGGTCAAATCATGTACTCTAGTAATAATGAATAAATAAATTAAGCAAACACTAATTAAATCAAGTACGATGTTCAAGTTGAAGAGTGAACACAATGATGAGAATAGAAGCACAGCTCCACACAATTCTAGCAGTGAAGGTAATACAATGAAAGAAGTTAACTGTGATTATTTCATTTTGTAATATCAAAATTAAAACTTACAGGGTCATAAAGACACAAGCTTTGGTACAAACAAAAAATGTCAAGAACATTTAGCAAGAAATAAAAAAGGTTTAAGTTAAAAACTGACAAAATCCAGTATGATGCAAAACACCATTCCAATACAATACTGCAGAACAGGCGACAAATATGACTGTTGCAAAAATACAAAAACAAACATGAAATGGGAAATACCAAAAAATGTATAAGACAAATTCACATCATGGAAAGCACAGGGCTCAATTCCATCACATGCTGAAAATGGATGACACAGTTTTATTGTTTATTAAGTACAATAAACATTAATCATACATAAAACTGTCATTCACCCAGAAGCATTTTAGAGCTCTACATAGAACAATGCAATGGGACAATCAAGATACCCTTATGACATGGATATCTCTTAAACACTATGAACAGTCCTCACATAGACATCAGTTTTAATTCAAGCACAACCAATACACCTCTTTATCTTTGGAGAATGTGAATGTTTATTGCACAATAGTGGCTGTTTCGTTTCACTGCTAGCACAATATGGTGACCAAATAACTGTCATATTAAAGGGGTAGTGCCACCATTTTTTTTGAAGGACAGTTTACTCTGCCCTACAAATCTCCTGTGTATAGAGATAGCTCGGAGCAAGTGTGAAGTACAGCAAATTCCGAGATAGATTATTTTGGAATTAAAGCCAGAAGGGTGTCTTGAAGGGCCAGTTGATACACGATTTGCATGAGCGCATGACTAAAACTATGTACCTAAGAGACGACAAAAATTTATTGTCTTTCCTGTGCTGAGCAAAGCACCAGGAAATACCCAGCACAAGACAAAAAATTTCCGCCATCCCTTACGCACGCGGTGCGAGCCATGCACTCAAGATCGTTAGCAAAGCAGGCGTAAGGCTTTCTCGGCAGCCTATGCGAAAAAGTAAAGTAACCCCAAAGAGCATGCGTGCATAAAGAAGCACAGGACACAGTACGAGGAATGCATTAACAATGTATTACAACATTCCGTTGTCATGTGGATACACCTATGCTGGACAGACCAGTCAATGTTTGAACAATCACCTGAATGAGCACCCGTTCATTCTCAAGACTTCAACAAGCAGCACCTTAGCAGCCCATTGTTCCTCGTGCAGCTGCACCCAGCTCTTCCATAATTGAAAGATGCTTTCACGATATCGTAACAAGATCGAGTGCGAAATCAACGAAGCCTTCCATATTAGGAAGAAAGGACACGTGTGTCAGTGAGCCTCCACTTGCCCTCCTCGAAAAAGAGAACATGTTTCTGAGCTGTTAACTTTGGACATTTTGACTCGTGAGAGATTCATCTTGCTTTTCATCTTTATGAGCAAGTGTTGTAGTCCTATTTGATTTTGCAGCTCTATATTTTCCCGTGTAATAAACACACACACAGTTGTTCCTCAGTTCCATTGTTCCTCAGTGTTGTGCGGTCATTCTTTCTTCGTCCCAATTTAGTGCCATTTTTCCCTCAGTACTAGTAAAGCCAATTTTCCCAAGGTGCACCTCGCGACATCGACACTAGCTTGACGTCAGGCTACAGTACTAATTCTGGCGACATCATACAGGATACTCGCCTGGCCATGGGAACATCACAATTTCTTGCTCCAGCATGTGAAGAGCTCATATCGCGACTTGAGAGTACAGTAGGAACCAAGACTAGTTTTTAATTACATGTTGTAATTACTTTTTCAGGAAGCACTTACACTTATTTTCTAGGATCAACAGGGCTTGGCTTAACATTTAACGCGACGGTGGTATAGTGTCTAAGGTACTCAGCTGCTGACCCGCAGGTCGCGGGATCAAATCCCGGCTGTGGCTGCTGCATTTCCGATGGAAGCGGAAATGTACGCCCGTGTGCTCAGATTTGGGGGCACGTTAATGAATCCCAGGTGGTCGAAATTTCCGGAGCCCTCCACTACGGCGTCTCTCATAATCATATGGTGGTTTCGGGATGTTAAAGCCCACATATCATTTAACGCAAGAAAACAACAAATTAAAACCTTCATGTAACAACCACTTAAAGGGGAACTCCGGCGTTTTTTCAATATTAACTGATTTCAATAAAACTTTAAACATGTGTTTTCATTGGTACCGTGGTAATATGTGCCAAATTATGCACCCTACGTCATTCAGTTTCTTGGAAAACAACTTTTAAAATTAGTAGCCGATTCTGCAATCACACTAGTAAACGCAGGCCACCCTGTGCATGTGCCGTAAGGGCCTACTCTTTTTGGAAAACCCTGCATTCCCCGGCAGACAGATGCAACGTGCGCTTTCTTCTACGAGGTGACAACGCTAGCACAGTTCAGTTTTGTCAGCTGTATACAACGTGTTCGTCATCGTTGATGTCGGTCTTACAATATTGAGCAACAAGAAAATCGATTCGGGGCATGTCAGATGCTTCACGCGCCGGCGGGTCGAAATCAAAAAGCGATGCTTCTGCGCTGAGATAGTAGCTGCAATCATTGCTGAACTTGTCACTAGTAAGTTCAGACGCTCTGGCACAGCTTGCTTCTGCGTCGATATCGCCAACTTGCTTTTCGCGCATCAGAAGAGGAATGTGAGCTATGTGTGCACCCTAGCAAACCGTGGCGGGGTGTAGCCGATCTCGTGACGTTATCAGCGACGAATTCTCGAGACGTCATCTGATACCCACCATGAATGACAGAGCAGCTTCCCATTTTGGTCTTTGTTTTGACTTGTCGCTTATTGCTTAATTAAAATTACTGACGAGTACCTGGGCAAAATTAACCACCTTAGCCTTTGCAGGATTGTCAATACTATTTGAAAACAGCATTATCTCATTATGGTCGAAAATGCACCGGAGTTCCCCTTTAAGAAAACAAAGCATCTCTTCATAGCAAAGCGGTGTGTCAAAAACTGTTGAAGGGTAATCTATCCTAAATGCAATCAATTCTTCTTTTAGTGCCCTCAAGACAGATGAAGCAGTGGAATAGTAACAAATTTTCCGTGCCAGGGTAACCTAGCAACCTTGCGTACATTTATTAATGGCCAACATTTAACACCAGAAAGCTGTGAAACCACAAAAACATCAATGGTGCCAGGAATAAATGGCTTCTCATACAAGTTTTCTTTTACTTTGAATTCACGGCCAATGATGCAGGGCACCTTTCGTTACATATGGTGCTAACAACACATTAAGGAGAGAGAATTGTCTGCGCTTCGCAGGCCCAAGGCGTTATGTCTAAAGGACTACTTAGCCAAGCATTATGCAGCTTTTTCGCAATCCCCAAACACAACAAGTGCATATAGTCCAGTGGTGCAGAGGTCACACAGTATATGGGCAGTGATGTTATTACTGATGCGCCTCGGTGATAGTCAGAGTCAATCTGACGCCTGAAAGAATCATTCGTACGCAAAGTGGATGACGTAGTAGGGAAGCTGAGTCGACTGTTTCTGTATGTACCCTCAGCTGTGCACTTAGGACACCCAGAATAACCTGTATGTCCTTTAATCTGAAACACAAATGATCGTGCTGGAACATCCAAAACAAAACACTTCAAAGAAACATCAATTAGGTGCCCATGAAAAATCATTCCTTGGGAAAGAAGCTGTTGCAGGTCACTGACAAGTTTGTTGAGAAACTCATAGGCTGAAGCAGGCTTTCCTGGGCCTGTGAAAATTCCAACTACAAAGGGTGGTATTCTTCGATCTTCACGAATCATGCACTGTATGGGCCACAACTGCATGGTGGAGCGTTTGGAAAGTGGCAGCCCGTCAATGTTAAAGGCAAGAGAAACATGACTGCCTTCATAACGTGCTTTTGACAAAGCATTCTCGAGGCTTTTCTGTAGCCCAAAGTGGCAGTAATGTCCCGGTACCATTGAACTGACAACAGGTGCACGCTGTGCATCTCTAGGCATGGCGAGAAGAGTATGAGCGTCGCTAGGCAGAGATGAAGAATCGAAAGTACTGACCTTGAGAATTTTCAGAAGAGCGGACAAAGCTGTATGAGTAACATTTTCTTTGATGACCCAACTGCGCAGTGACACAACAAAATCTTTGTGCTTTGACAATGCATCAGTGGAAGATGAACAAACAGGTACCTCCGGGACTCCGCTTACAGGAGAAGGCACATCGCTGAGTTGCATTGGCGAGCCTTCGGGTTCAGTGTGCGATGCTCCGGTGGACGAACAGGGTGAACATTTTGTAGGCGATGTGTCCGTTGAGTCACTTTCGGTGACGCAAGGCGAACTGCCCTCAGGGGGCGCCGAGCTGCAGCAATCCGCCTGAGTAGCTGCTGATGTAGCCGCAGTGTTTTCGTCAGCCCCAGGCACGCAAATGCTCGCACACTCACTGGCACAGCATGTGTTACCGCATGCGCGTAGTGTGCCACACGCACTACTGCATTGTTCAAAGTTCCCGATTCCTTCAGACGTTGACGGCTGGCTGCCGGCTTGAAATCCGAAATCCCGAAATATTGCCTTTGTTTGCAATGACGCTTTCTTGCGCGTGTAAGACTTTTCCTTCGCTTTAGGCATGCTGGAACCTGCGACGGAAACACATTGTAGTACTCATACGAAGTTCTGAAGTCTTTGACTGTAATCTTAATAAATAAATAAATGTAGCTGTCTTACCTCCGTAGCTGGGGAAGAAAATACAATCGTATCTGCACTGGCACTACAAGCACGCCGCCATTATCCACAGGACTAACAGAACAAATCCAGTGGCTTGGCTTGACTGGGCGATGGCTCGCCAAACGAAACTTTTTTTTTCTCCGCTGTTTGGATAGATCACCGTCAATATAAACAACGTCGTTAAAGTAGCTTTATAATATTTAACAATTAGGCGGTGTATTACAACCGTTTTTGATGATAATTATTATCAAATAACCTAAATTGGAAACGCCATTTTTGTGACATGTTTCAGTTTTTGAGAGAGACATTTGCGACGCAGCAGCAGTGTCATCGCTAGAACCGTGTGTATCACCTTCCTCCGTGGTGTACCGCATGTAACTATTACATTTGTCGGGTTGCGCTCGCTCCGTGGCATTTATTTACCTAAAGTATTCTTACACGTGATTTGTAATAAACGTTCAGCAGTGAAAAGTTAGTCTATTCAGTGATAGATTGAGTGTATGGTTTCATTGTATATCTTTTGCTATAGTGGTCAACGGGATAAAAAAATTTAATTGATTTCATGGAACAATTATTTTTAAAACTGTTGGTCACTTTCGACTGACAAAAACTAGTAAGATAAGTGCACGAGATACTACAAGCAATGCACAGTATACAACATAAATTATACGAGCACATATATTTTAACCCTGACAAAAAGTGCACATGCCTTAAAAAACCCTGAACAAGATGCTATATTTTTTTACGTTTCAAAATAGGATTGATATGTGGGGTTAACGTCCCAAAACCACCATATGATTATGAGAGACGCCTACGTAGTGGTGGGTTCCGGAAATTTCTACCACCTGGGGTTCTTTAACGTGACCCAAATCTGACCACACGGGCCGACATTTCTGCCTCCATCGGAAATGCAGTCGCCGCCGCCGGGATTTGATCCGGCGACCTTTACGTTTCAACTAACCGTCGCATTCAGTTCAGAATGCCGTGAAAATTAAAAAAACAATACCTCATCCTTGAAGGGCTTTCTGGTTTCCCCAGCGTGTGTGTTGGCCTGGGAATCGGCATGCGAGTCAGCTCATGCCATCCACGGAAACTGTCTGCTCACAGATACACACATTCGCCACTACTCCGGCCGCTATACAAGGAGATATGAGCTCTAGATCTGAAAGCAGATCACTTGTGGATCACCATACGCAATTAAGGCCCCACTATTATCACAAGATTTAGAAAATTTCTGATGACTGCGAGCATAGGATATGCTCATGCACTGCAGTACTCCAAAACTAATTTCAATTCTCATGTGTTCTTTGGGGCCCTTTGATGGATAGCCAGTGCACATTCGCAACTGGCTGTCCGACTGAAATCCTGTTCGGATATTCACCAGAAAGCCACCTAGTACATCCCGTCAATGGACCTTCCTTGTTCGTCCAGCGAATGTCCGTGCTGTGTCCGCTCTGGATATCCGAATTTTTCGACCTTTGGATTCATAGCGGACAGCCGACGGATATCCGTGGTTACTTGGGATGTGTTCCGAGAGTGAAGCACTAGTGGAGCTATCTAACTACCTAACGGTGAGGAGGGTTTGTGTATACTCGAGCTTGTTTCATGACATGGTGAGAGGTGGCAGGTTGTTGAAATAATATGCTGTGTGGGAGGTCAAGATTTTGATTGAGAACGCTGAGTATGAGCCAGTGACATTAGGCATTCAAGACTTTTTGCGATATTCACTCTAGCATAGGACCTTGGTTGGTGGTTGACGTGTGCATTTGATCACATTGTAGTCTTCCATCATAATTTTTTTGCCACTTGGCGTCGACGCTCTTGAGGTGTACCAAAGTAATTAAGCATCCAGGTACAAGTATCTTCTGTCAGTGTTTCAATGAAGAGCTGAATATGAGTAATAGCTTCCATCGATACTTCTGGCATTGGTGTATGCACATTTCTTTTGAAGTTCTCTTGTAAAAAAGGCATTAAAGGTATGTTTTTGTGACTTTTTAGAGTTGGTCCGAACTGCTGGTGTGTCCGAACGGCTCTTCGATTGGTTGTGGTGTTGTCTTGTTCAGGGCCATAGAGCTTTCAGTCTTTTTTTATATTTGCCTTCACAGGAATGCTCTTTGCATGCTTCTTCAGTACTTTGTATTATTCCTAAAGCATTGACTTCCAGGTTTTGATTGTGGTGCTTTAATCTAGTGTTTAACTTCACGCTAGCTTCATTTGCACACAAAGCAAGAACTCAGGAGTATGGTAACTTTTGCTATGGGTTTTCCCTTCTTCAGTCTACTGTATTTTTGCCTGTGTTGTCTAAGCGCTGACAGCCTCGTGCGACAGCTTTTTTTTGTGCACTTATTGTGTGCCAATGACTTATTTGCCTCCTCAGCTAAAGACTTTTTGTATTATAAGAGAAAGCTCTGTCTGTATTGCTTTTGTCATTTGCTGATGGTGTATCTTCAGTATCTTTTCTCAGTGTACACTATACTTGAATGGAAGAGCAGCATGACTACCTTCAGCTGTTAGCAGGCTTTTAGCTGCTGTAATACTGATTGATGCTCCTTTCTCGGGCGTTCTATTTTGGATGGTTGGCATGTCATTGCTTCTTTTAAACTTTAAAACTGCAGGTGCACCTTTTCTGGTTACACCTGGTATATTTTTCCAGTGGTTATATGTATATATATATATATATATATATATATATATATATATATATATATATATATATATATATATTATATTGCTAACTTGAGAAACAAGGCCTCTTTACGTTAGGTGCACATCAGGTGGGAAGAGTACTTCTATTACTCGCCAAGATTGTGGCCCCTTATTGTGGGAATCATAATGCACTGTTGATGTGTCAAATTCACATAGCATAATTCCAAGGCACTCGATCAATATCCAAGGAAGAAAATTATGTTCTATTGCGTTAGTTTCAGCAACTCAAGTAATTTGTATGAAAATGAATACTTCATCATTCTTGGCTGTCATGTTTTATGGAAGCACATGTGCTTCGTTAATAGCAAAAAAACACGCACGCTCACGCCACTGCAGTGGCGTGAGCGTGCGTGTTTTGTTTTGTTATTAACGATTTGCCCTATGCATTCACGTTTCTTCTTTTTTTGTGTGTCGTACTTCTCGTATCGCCCAGCCTACCGTTTTGGGCACACGTAAAAAAAGTACATAAAAAAGATGCGTTCCACGCCGAAATTCGCGTTCGCAACGAGCTGGGCACCGACAGGGTGCCCTACGACGCCCGCACACTCCGCAACACCTTACCAACCGTTCGCTGCGATGTTGTTGGGAATTTGTGTGGTCGTTGCATGAATATAGCGCGTGCGTGCGTGCGCACGCGCGTCTGTGTGTTAGATCACGGCAACTGCATATGTTGTATGATTCAGTCACCATAACGCAACTGACGACCCCCGCTCTTCCCACACGTCAAGCAGCAGCAAGTGCCGTTAACCGTACTGTGCTGTGAACGCAAAACAGATTCGAATAGGTCGCGTAGATAGCTAGCCCGACACATGATACGATAAGATTTGCGTCAGATATTCGACGTCTACATGTACGCGTAAGACAGCGGTATCCGCAGCAGCTTCGTCATACGTACGGATAGCACCGCATCGGACGTCACGTCTGACAGAGAAACTTGATCGGTATTTTTTTGTCACTTAAAAAGTCTACCTTGCACAACTTCAACCAACGATTATGCATTTCAACGAGCTGTGCATGGTTTAATGATTGATTGATTGATATGTGGGGTTTAACGTCTCAAAACCACCATATGATTATGAGAGACGCCGTAGTGGAGGGCTCCGGAAATTTCGACCACCTGGGGTTCTTTAACGTGCACCCAAATCTGAGCACACGGGCCTACAACATTTCCGCCTCCATCGGAAATGCAGCCGCCGCAGCCGGGATTCGAACCCGCGACCTGCGGGTCAGCAGCCGAGTACCTTAGCCACTAGACCGCCGCGGCGGGGCATGGTTTAATGACGAAAAGATAGTTCTAATATTGTGCCCGGCACATATATTACTCTCTCTCTAACTTGAAAAATCGGCACGTGAATTGGGGCCAGAACAGCGCCAAAAAGCAGCACACGCAGAAATTGGCTCATATTCTAATATTATGACATCGTGATGTTGACTTTTCAGCTGACGCCGGCAATAACGTTCAAACGGCGGGCCAATAATGCCGGTCTTATTGGATGGCTCCGCCCATATTGGCTGCTACTTGTACAACCTGGCCCGATGTGTCCGTTCTAATAGGCCGGCACAGCCTATATGGGCGGAAAGTTCTGAAAGCTGGCCCAATATACCCAATCTAATAGACTGGCACCGCCATCATTGGCGGAATGTTGTTAATGCTGGTCCAACATAGCCGTTCTATTCGGCTGGCAGAACCAATATTGGGGGTACGTTGTCAACGCTGGTCCAACGTCGCCGTTCTATTTGGCTGGCATAGCCAATATTGGCGGTACGTTGTAAAAACTGGGCCGTTCATGGGCCAGGCAATGCCGATCTATCCCCAATATTGGGCCAACCTTCTGTGCTGCCTGGGATAAGATGGGTGAGGGCCACCGCAGAGACAGCAAGATTTTCTTGAGCTGTTCATTCTTTAGAGTTGTGTTGTCCTGCACACATTTCACCCCGCTCTACTGATCGGCAACCCTTTATGCTATGCCCAAAACGCCAGCATCTATTGCACTGCAGTGGAAGAGGAGATAGCACTTCGACCCGACATAGCAGTGGTCATGCTTTGATCTCTATTGGTCTAGTATATCCAGCAAAGGTAACTATCACCGGCTCTGTCGTGATCTTATTTTTGTCAGCGCTACGTGAACAGCGAAAAACTGCCACCGCGCCTGCAGCAGAAAACATGTCTAGAATTTCGAGCGGAGACAGGCTCAAGTCTACCACACGAACCAAAACTTTCACACACCGGACGAAGGAAGAAGACGAAGTGTTGCTGTAGCTGAGTGTTTGCCGTTCATCTTCAGACTTTTCACCTATTTTCGCAGTTATACGGGGAACGTAGTTCTCTTTTCGGCGGCGATGAAAGTGGACTCATCTGTACGCCCACTTGAGTGGCCGGCGAGAGCGCCGGCAGCCTCAAGGAAGCGAAACTGCCGTTCCAGCGACAGCGAGGCTACCCTCATTGACACTGCCGAGAGCGTCGACAGCTCCGACGACGAATACGTGACCGTCATGAGCCAGAAAGCAAAGCGGAGGATGCTCAGGGCATCCATGGGCGCATGTGCTGGGAGGGCCCCGCAAAGCCCGCCGAGGTACACCGTCCCAGTGTCTCGAGCTCTGTATTTTCAGAGCTCGAGGCACTGGTGCCGAACAGTATTAGGGATATCAGAGTGAATCCCCGGAAAAATGTTGTAGCAGTGGACGTTGCTCAAGCGTCAGCGTTAGATTCACTGAGCAAAGTTACCGTCCTTGGCGGCATGAATGTTCACACTATCAATCCGCTAGGAAATCAGGCAACTACAGGCGTCATATATGACATTGATGTGACCATCTAGAACGAAGATCTGCCGATTCTTATTTAGCCTGCTAATGATGGGCCCTAAATACTACAGGTGTGCCGTCTAGGAAAGTCGAGGTGTGTAAAAATAGATTTTAAGAGTGATTGCCTACCGACACATGTTTAGGTGGGTCATTTCCGACATGCTGTGCGGCAATTTGTCCCTAAGCCGCTTCAGTGCCAGAAATGTCAGAGATTTGGTCATGTGAGCACCGTCTGTGGAAATACTACAACCTGTTCTCGTTGTGGTGCACCACACTCTGCCGACAACTGTAAAGCTAATTCCTATAAATGCCCGAATTGCCAAAGGCCCCACGACGCCATATCAAAAGAGTGTCCGAAAATAAGGCAGGAGATTTCGATTTTGAAGAAAATGGTGAGGGACCGTTCGACTCAACGAGAGGCGGTTGCTGTCGTCACGCGACATTGTTCTCGTCACCGACGTTCATCTAGAAAGCCTGCCCACAGCATCAAGTCTTCTGTAAAGCCTCCTTTCGTTGAATCGACTTCACCACCACCGCCGGACAAAAGGAACACGTGCACTGAGAATGCTGCCCCTCAAAAGAAGGCTCTGGAAGAAGCATGGCCATCACTTCCAAGGATAACCTCTGCAGAAAAACTGGAACGTGCACCGGTAGCACCACTTTCTGCATCTCGCCAAGATGAGGCGACAGAGCGTGACCGAGAAATTTTGACAATGATTAAGTCTCTCATCAATGCCATTCGCACGCTTATAGGCAACACGAACACGCCTACAGCACGATGCGCAGTGCAAGTATTGGATGGCCTGAGTCCAGTGCTTGCCAGCTTCGCATAGACAAAATGGCTCCTTCACTGCCTTCATTCCGAGACGAAATACGTAGTGCGACAGTTTTACAGTGGAATGCCAGAGGACCTAAATCACGGATCTCATGTTTTCGACTTTACGATTTCCGCAACAGATTTCCTATATTAGTAGTATGTGAACCAAATTTGACAAAAGCAATAAAACTTTCTGGCTACGAAGCCTTCACTTCATCGACTTGTGGTGAGCCCAGCAAAGTAATTATATATATCAGCACAGATTTAACCTACATTCCACATTTAATGCAACCCCATAACGGAAATCAATACGTATGCCTCCGCGTTGCAAAGAAGAAGGCAGCCTTCACACTTATCGGCGCATACATCTCACCATCTGGTCAGTGCGATGGTGAAAGACTACATGACATCTTGACCGCTACACCTGGACCTCGGATTGTTATTGGTGATTTTAATGCTCATAACTTGCTTTGGGGAAGCACAAAGATCAATTCCAGAGGCCAGAAACTTGCTGAATTCGCCTCACGCCACGAACTTAACGTTATAAATGACGGCAGTCCAACGTATTTGCGTGGTTCGAGATATAGCAGTTGCTTGGATCTTGCATTAGTGGCACGGCGATTCGCCCAACAAGTGCGATGGTTCACTGATATTGAGACTCACGGCAGTGATCATATTCCAACGTATCTGAAGGTAACAGGTTTTGCAACTTCCTCCTCATCAACTAACAGAAGAGTTATTTGGACAATGTACAAGGCAAAGGTGGAAGAGGCATGCGATGATATCGCGTGCGGTCTCGAGGAGGTAATGAAAAATGTCATGGAAGAGGTTATGTGCGCCTTTAAATACACATTAAAGCGTACAGAATTTGATATAGAACTTGAACGACTACGAACGATTCGTAGGCGGGTGGAGAGGAGGTAAAGGCGCACTAATTCGATTGATGACCTCAGAGACGCTCGACGTCTACAAAAGAAAATCCAACGTCGAATCGATAAGCTGGAGGACCAACGGTGGAAGAAATTTTGTGAATCACTCGATCCTCGCAAGCCTATGTCCCATATATGGAGTACGGTGCATGGCCTTGGCTCGACTCCACGACAACGTCCATTCAGCACATTCGCTCTCGATCAAGGCCGCCTGCAGGTTGACGTTGCAGAAGATTTCTGCGTGAGGATTGCGGGCAATGTGGTTACCATGAGTGACGAAGTTGTCGGGGATGTTCCCGTAGCACGAGTTTCTGAACTGAATATGCTTTTCTCACTCGAGGAACTGGATGCAGCTCTAGCCACCTGCAGATGTTCATCGTCAACTGGGCCGGATACATACGCTGCTTTATGCCATGTTGAAAGACGCGGCCGAGACCAGCTACTAAAATGCTACAACCAGTCATAGAACGATGGCGTCGTTCCAGAAAGGTGGAAATCCAGCCGCTTGGTACCAATCTTCAAATCTGGAAAGTCGCCGCTTGATCTGGCATCATTTCGACCCATTGCGCTATCCAGCTGTGTGGGGAAAATAATGGAAAGAATGGCTCTGACACGCCTCGAGTGGTACCTTGAACGCTATAATATATACGCAGAGGCCATGGCTGGTTTTCGAAGAGGCCGCTCTTCTATTGATAATGTCATCAGCCTCATAACCTCTTTGCAACAACAGCAATACCTCAAGCGCATCTCGGTTGCAATGTTCCTCGATGTGAAAGGTGCATATGACAACGTAACGCACAATGCCATCCTATAAGCCATGGCGAACATTGGAATAGGTGGATAAATGTTTCGATGGATTCGGAGCTACCTACAGAGGATATCCTTCTTCGTACTCACTGCGGAAGGCCGCACTGTTGTTCGTTACACCGCTCGTGGCGTTCCACAAGGCGGGGTTCTCAGCCCTATGCTGTTTAACCTCACGATCATTGGCCTTGTACAAAGCCTACATCGATCAGTCAATATCTCTACATACGCTGATGATATATGTATCTGGGCTTCAGCAGTGACACGACTCCAGGTACGCGCACGGCTCCAGAAAGCAGCGAGAATAACGTCGACGTACCTCCATGCTCGAGGCCTCACAATTTACACCGAGAAGTCCGCCTTAGTCGCTTTTACCCGCAAGCCCATGATCTGTTATCCTGTTTCTATCGACAACGTGAACCTTTCGTGTATGAGACATCACCGATTCCTGGGCGTCACTGTCGACAGAGATCTCTCGTGGAGTGCTCACATCTCGCACTTAAAGAAGAAGCTCAGCTCTGTCACACACGTTATGAGATTTCTCGCTGGTAAAACGTGGGGCACATCAGTGTCATCTATGCTTCAGCTGCACAGAGCGCTCTTCTTGGGATATTTGCGGTATAGCACGCCCGTGCTTTCCAACGCCGGAAAAACTAACATCAGGGTCCTGCAAAGCATTTAAGGCCAAGTCCTCCGCACATGCTTCGGGCTACCTGGGTGCGCTAATACGTTACCAACAACTGGTATTGCTAAAGACCATTCGATCACGACATATATAACTGTCGACACACTCCATACACATATCCGTCACATATCCAGAGTGCCTAACCATCACCTTGCTAGCTTGCCACTAGAAAGACCAAAGGCAGCGTTTTCCAAAGTTGTTGCGGCTAACCAGAATTCCATCTCGTGGAGATTCTCGCCCGCAACCATACCACTATCTCCAGCGTGGTGCATGAAAAGACCGACTGTGCACCTTGAAGTGCCGGGGATATCTAAAAAGGCAAGCGTGTCATCTGCAGCCCTCAAGCGGAACTCACTGGACCTCTTGCATTTGTCGTATGCCAACCGCATTCATGTTTACACGGACGGTTCGGTCTCGGGACGTTCGACAGGTGCCTTTGTCATACAATCTCGATCAATCACCATCAAATTCAAGACATCACACGTCACGACATCTACGGGATCCGAGCTCGCCGCTCTTCAAGCGCTGTGGAATTTGTTACGCAAGAATCCCCTAGTAGATGGGCCATTTTCTGCGACTCCAAGGCAGCCCTTCAATGCGTGCGAAGTCTACGACGTGGAAACTACCACCAGATGGTGTATAGTATTAATGAAATTTGTCATCGCGCTGCTGATGAAAGGCATGACATTGTTCTACAATGGTTGCCGGGCCACTGTGGCATCAGTGGTAACCACCTCGCCGACCACGCTGCCTGATATGCCCACGATGGAGCGCCCACATTGTTATTACCCTTGTCAATAGTAGACGCAGCTAGAGAACTTCGTCACATTGCGCATAATGTCACGCTTGCGCACTGTCATTCTCCACTTAGCTCCAATCATCACCCTACGAATCTTAAGTCGTTACGTCAGAAACAACTGCCATCCAAGATTTCTCGACGTGACGCTACAATGTTGTGCTGGCTGTGGACTGGGGTAGCGTTTACTAAGTCATTCAGCCATCGCATTGGTATTACGGATTCATCCATGTGTGAAAGCTGCAACTGTATAGAGACTCTTGAACATCTCTTGTGCCAATCTGCCTAATTTGATGAAGATCGCCGGACTCTCCAGTGTGCCTTGAATAGACTCGATGAGCCGCCATTTAATGAAGCGAAGATCTCAGGAGCCTGGTCGCGCAGCACATCAGCACAGAAAGCCACCCGAGTCTCCTGAGATACTTGTCAGCAACTTCATTGAGGGACCGCCTGTGAAACTCGGCATTGTGTGTGTGATGTGACATGTGTCTAAGCTTCTCTCTCTCTCTCTTTTACTCCCCCTCCCTCTCCCCTTGTGTAGGGTAGCAAACTCGACGCATAGTCTAGGTAACCTCCCTACCTTTCCTACATTCCTTCTTTCTCTCTTCACACAGGCCAAGTAAGGAGGAACAAAAGGGCTCACCAGGAGAGAGGCAAACGATGTGCATTTTAGCAGATCTTATACGCAGGCCTGATCTGGGGAACAGCACAGAATACCTCAACAACCAAACTGTCGCACCACGGTGATGAGTTGGAAGTGTTCCGTCACTTTCCGTAGCTCTTCCTGGATGCTTTTGGGGTTTTTCTTGTGAATAGAAGCCCCATTTGTTGAGACCAGAGCCAGCGGAATGCTGCTGAGACCACTGCGTTAGAAAAGATCAATGGGTAAATTATCATTACTGAGGGATGCCAACCAGGCAGAGTTTGCCTAGCCGGGAGACGCGACAGACGTCAGTCAGCTGAGCTCAAGCCAGCACTGCCCGCAAAGGCCGCACACCCTGGAAAGGTGCCCCGGACGCTGAAGGCAGCTAAACAGGAACTTGAAAAAGCCTGAAGGATTAGAGCGATGACCAGCGTGAACGGCCCGGACAGCTGTGACCAGGGAACGAGGTCACTCCCCCTGCAACACTGGGCACAGGAAAGGCTGCGTCATGGTGCTTTTTCGCCGTCGAACAAACGGTGCTTTACTGATCGGGAACGCGCAGCGTCGAAAAGGTCACCGTCCGCAAAAGGCTTCCTGCACGTTTCACACGCGACCCTCTTCTTCTTCTTCTTTATCCTCTTGTGCCACATGTCGCCACCTGTTGCCACCTGTCGCTTGATCGGCTTCTTGTCCTCGTGATTCTTTTCCTTGGAGTCCTGCACAAACCTTTCCAAATTTCACCAATGTTTACACGCACATACATTTACGCCACACAAAGTTCGTCCATGCATTACAATTATCCGTCCACTCATAAAGTTGTTTCAATGAAACAGCTTGTCTCCAGACCTGAATACTAACGAAAGACACTAGTATTTACAATGTGTTCGTCATAAAATGAAGAGTAATAATAACAAAGTGGTTACACGTTCATTCTAAGACACTCTAAAGGTCGTTTATTCGGTTTGCGTCCCCCTGTTTCGGTGGTCTACTGGCTAAGGTACTCGGCTGCTCACCCGCAGGTGACGGGATTGAATCCCGGCTGGGCTGCTACAATCCTGTCGGAGGTGGAAATGCTGTAGGGCTGTGTGCTCAGATTCAGGGGCATGTTAAAGAACCCCAGATGGTCAAAATTTCCGGAGCCCTTCACTATGACGTATCTTATAATCATATGGCGATTTGGTGATGTTAAACCCCACATATCAATCAATAGGTTTGCGTCCGCTCCTGTCTTTTGATGAAGCCGGCATGAAATAAGCCAACTCGTGAACCCAGGTCTACCAGATAATTATTGTCATTGCGCTTCTCTATGATTGTGAAGGGATCTTCCTAATTGCGCATGTGCTCATTTTTGCCGGATGAACAAAGCAGCAGCAATTGGTCACCTGCAGACAGCTGTGCGAGCTTTTGCTTCCTGTCGCAGCAGTGTTTTATTCCTGAAGCGTTGGTCTTCTGAAGCGTTTCATGAGCCATCTCATAGATGTTCTGTAATTTTGTTTTCATCTCGACGACATTTGCAGCAACTTCTTGATCTCAGCCTCGAGTTGCTTCATTGCTTGTAAAGAATCCTCTAGTGTCGTATCTTTTCCCTGCGATTCCAGCAGTTATTCTGGACTGACGTCTAATCGTTTGACTTGTGGTACGGGTAATTTTTTTATTGTTCCGTGTTTCTTGCACCAGCTACCTCTTTTGAATTCCTGTACTTTCTCGATGCTTTTTTTTTCTCTTTTGCTAAGCCTGTTGGCTTGGCCTATGGGTTGGCAATCGAAGCTGCACCCATGATGTTAGAGAAGATAACATTGTGCGGAGGGTTCTCCATGCAAAACCTCCTTAAAACAGAAACGTCCTTGAAAAAACTTGCAATCGATGAACACTTTGGCTTCTGGCAAACACTGTTCCGACTGATCGAGTAGGCGTATCACTCAGCGATTACCAGTGAGCTTGGACTCGGGAACGAGGGACCGTTTCATTACAAGCTTGTTGCAGCCGAAACTGGCGAAAAATAGTGACCACGTTCCAGTCAAGGCACCCCGTGACCTTCGGCATCTGTTGGTTCTCTTTAGAGAACGTTGTACAACTCTGGGCAACGTCGACCATACCATACCCGTGACATGCACTTTAATTGGCAGGCTTCGTTTCTCCTGCTCACTCTGCATCTCGTCACGTCCGTGAAGGGTACATGAAGCTTCATGCCTGCCTGAACTAGTAGGACACACGTCCGCACTGTGGCCAGTCTGCTTGCGTACTCAGCATGGTGACTGTTTTGTTGCTGTAGATGTGGATCAAAAGTCGCAAGCTTTATGTCCCGGCTTTCTGCAACGAAAGCAGAAAGGCTTTCGTTGCTTCCTGTCATCGCCGTGGCTTTGTAATTTCCAGGCAGCTTGCTCTTCTTTTTCTTTCTCGCCTTCACCAAGCTTACTGATGCCTCGGCTTCCAAGTACTGCTCGGCGGTCGTTGGCAGTGTGTCTTGGTTGTAACATGCTCTTTCCTTGAGAAAGGTCGCCAGCTTTTCCTAACATCAACGTAGAAACTGCTCCGACACGCTCTTGCCTCACAGCGCTTCTTGCGTCTTCGGTTTCTTAGCTAGCTCTTGCCAATGTGAACGTAGCCAAGAAGACGACCGGCAAACTGTCGTGCTGTTTCAGTGTTTTCAGGCTTGGCATCCCAAAACTTTACACGGTAACGTTCTTCTGTCGAGCGCGACCACTGCAGTAGAGTCTGCTTCAGCTTGGCGTAGTTAGTAGCGTCTTCCACGGGCATCTGACCTACAGCCGTCAGTGCTTCGCCCGTCAAGCAGGGACTCAATGACAAGGCCAACCTGTCTTGTGGCCAACCTTGGCTAGAAGCTACTCTCAAGCCTTTGAATATAAGCCTCTAGCTCACTCCTACCCTCGTTAAACGAAGTAATCTTCATGTGGGGGCTGTGGAGACTCTGACCAGCAACTGTCTCGCTTCTTGGGGTTCTTGGACTCACCTGTTCTGCTTCCAACACACGCTTTCGCACTTCCAGGATCACCCGCTCTGCCTCCATACGCGCTAATTTATTTTCCCGCGTGTTTCTGCTCTACCGCTACCTTCACTTCTTCCCGCTTCTCGGATCGCTGATCTCTCATGCCCTTCCGTTCTGCTCTAACCTATGATAGCAACGCCTATTCATGGAGTCCCATCTCCTTTCATATCCAAACGACCGTACTCTTCTCGTTCACTGTCGTCCACCCCACATAAGCAACGTGAGGCTCATAGATGTACGGGAAAGCTTAGTCCTGTGTCACAGGTACTGTTAATCAGGGAATGCGATCGCCGGGCTGATTCCAAGGGCCGAAATATCGCCCCCCCCCGAACTGCACCATGAAAGCATGGACAATTTAGAAGTGGTCCTATTTGGCGCGCCAGCGGACGCAGGCTGTGGCCCAAAGAACAAGTCAGAGCCGAGAGTTGATAAACAAAACAAAATTATATTCTCAAGTATGGCAGATCAAATCGATACATAAATGTGCACACTTGACCATAGTTGAATACGATATGTCACCAATCAAACAACGCACTACACAGTACAATCAGCTACACTCGAAACAACGGACACAAACAACGATACGCGCTACGATGCTATCACATGGATCGAACAACCAAGACACTTAAAGTATAAGAGTTCAAAAACTTATTCAATGCAAAGTCCTTGGAACAAAGTCTAATTGATACTCTTCCAAGAATCACTCACTCAGAGTCCAGCGCTGTTGTTGTTCCGCTGCCCCCGGTGTTTCTCTTCCAGGAAACCTCACCTGTTCATTTGGCCGCTCTCCAAGCACCAAGCTTCGCCGGTAACACGTCGGCACCCCACGCGTGGCGACTGCAGGGCGCGTCTTCGCTCTCTGGCGGTAGACACACTCTTCTGTTTGTAGCACGAGTCTTCACCCCTCAGGTGGAAATCGTCTTCATTACCTACTTTGTCGCAAGGACAAAACCTTCGCCGATACGATTAGGCAAAATGACCCTACGCACACTTGCGCAAAACTTTCATCTTCTGCCTACGCACACGGGCGCCAACTTTATTCTTCTCCTCCTTTGTCACTAAAGACAAAAGGTTTTGCCGATACGGCGGAATGACCTTACGCACACTGGCGCTAACTTCCTTCTTCTCCTGCTTTGTCACTAAGGACAAAACCTTCGCCGACAGACACGGCGGCACACCCTACGCACTCTGGCACAAAATTCCTTCTTCTCCTCTTTCACTGGGGACAAAGTGCTTCGCCGACAAGGTGAAACACCCTACGCACACTGGCGCAAACTTTCTTCTTCTCCTGCTCTCCTATCTCTGCTGCTAGGTTAAATACCTTTCACGCTAGATTCCAAAAAATTCTCGTCGTTTCGTTGGCCCGATACGTAGCCAAGGCAGGGGAAAGAGCGAGACGTTTCGAGGACCGTCCGCGACACGTGACGCCACTCTGCATCACCACACCTCTTTCCCTCGAGAACCTTCCAGGGCTGGCTCGGCCGTCGATGTGAGGAGGTTGTGCGGCGAAAATACGCTTACAATGGGAGAGAGACGGCGTGTCCGGGGAGTCTTTAAATGCTTGTTTTGTTCTTTATAGTTGACCTTGCGGCGCCTCTCTGCGCTTGGTATCGTTCCTGTCACTAGAATTTGGGGGCGCGCGCTTTTTTGGAGCGCTCGTTTTTGAGATCCTGTTTCACAGACGCCAGATATTATTGTAATAACATGAGTGGTTCGTCACGCTTGACCGCGCGTGGTCAACAAAATGAACGATATGAGATGATGCCAGAGTAGATATTGAACAACACTTGTGAGAACGAGGGACTCGATTGACTATCACAAAGACAAGCACAAAAGTACACATTTAAATTGCCGAAAGTCCGAGCGCCTACCGTCCAATCTACGTGGCTGCGCGATAGCTCAAAAATGGTTGAACCAGCGTCCCGAGAAGGCGACATTCCATACACGGGGATGCCGCTTGTCTGTAGCGAGCTCAGGCACGCATGAGGCACGCGACGTCACAGCCGGAGACGAGGCCTCCTTCAGGCCTTACGTACATAGACAGCGTTCGGCTGTCTTAGGTGGCGGGAGTGATCCGGAACCCGTCATCACTGTCGCGAACGCCGACGTAGCAGGAGCTTCACCTGGAGTCGGTTGACCCAAACAGGTACCGCTGCTCCCTGTCTTCTGGCCCTGAGGAAAAGACAGAAGGAGCTCCACGAACAGCGCCCTGGTCCAGCATGTCCTAGCTGGAGCCACCACCAAGGCCACAAGGCGAGATCCAGGCCCCCTGTTAGCACGCCATGAAAACCGCGATGGACTGCGCCCTAGTCCAGCGTGTCTTTCGGCTAGGTCTTGATCGGCTCTCTGCACGTTTCCCGTGCGCCCCTCTTTCTCTTCTTTATCCTCTTGTGCTACCTGTCACCACCTGTCACTGGCTCCCCTTCTCGTCCTCGTTCCTTATTTTCCTCGGATGCCCGCACAATTATGTCAAAACTTCACCATTGTTTACACGCACACACAATTACGCACACAAAGTTCGCCAATGCATTAGAACTGCACATCCCAGTATTTGCCAAAAGCAGAGAGATGTATGATATCTTAAAAAAAGTGTGCCGTAAGGCACAGAAGAATGTTTCCGTCCCAAACCATCTAGTATAAAACGACCATCACGAGGAAGCGGGACCAAACGACGACGCACAAAAGCCACGGCATGAAGGCGACGGTCAACATGATGCCGCCCGGGCGCCGAGCTGGCTAGGTAGCAGCAGGGGGTGGGGGTCGTTTATATGTTTTTTTTTGCACTCGTGCTTGTCACTGAACGGTTCTGCGTAAGTTGATGCCAGCTTCTGGCGCCAGGCTGGCGCGGCTGTCTCCTTTTTGTTTTTTTCTTCTTGCCCCCATTCTCACCGGCTATAGGCGTTACATTCGCGCCGCGCGGCTGTCAAGGGTATTTTTTATTGCTGGGCTTCCTATATACAGGAATTTAGTCATTACGGAGGAGCGCACCACCTAAATGCTGTTCGTTATTCGGTACCTGACTGAGAGTGTCCTCCTAAGCGTCGTTGTGAAAGCCTTCGGTGTCGTGTGTTATACGAGTAGGAATTCTTGCACACAGAAATTATCGCGATGCGTCGTGCGTGCCTGTTGTGCCGGTAGCCATGCGACAATCGGTGCTATTCATGTGTCACGACACCCGGACTGCCGGTCACCTCTGTCGGCACAAAACGCTGGCACGCATCAAAAAGAAGTTTTTGTGGAGACGCATGCACAGTGACCTCACCCGCTGCGTTTTGTGCACAGTGTGTAAAGCACAAAAGGCCATCGAAAATCCGCAATCGGTCCCCATGCAACCCATCATTCCACCAGAAACACTCTTTCAGATTTTGGGACTTGATCATATGGGACCGTTTTTACGTACATCGCGCAGCAGCGAGTTCCTCATCGTTGCCATGGATTATTTCACGAAGTGGACCGAAGTCAAGGCTGTCCCTGATTCTTTGACCCAGCATATTCTCACATTCATTAACGAGTGCACCGTTTTTTGACATGGCATGCCACGCTTGCTCATCAATTACCGTAGGATAGCCTATACACCACGAGCATTCAAAGAAATACTGAACGACCATGCGATTCCACAGGCTTTGGCTGCTCCTCAGCACCCACGGAGGAATGATCTGGTGGAACGTACAAACCCTACGACAAATGAAATACGGTCGTCAAACGTGAGCCTTAGTCGTAACAACTGGGACGGATATGTGACCGCCGCTGTATTCGCTCTCAACACGTCACCGAAGGAAATAACATTGAGTCACTGTTCAAGCTTCTCTATCAAAGGACGCCTATGCTTTCGCAAGAGAGCTTCTTTAGTTTCAATAGAATGGTGCACGGGTAGTACCAGAACTTCGGAGTTACTCCTAGCAGCTTGCTTTAGAGCACCCCTGGCCAAAGCGCACGACGAGATATAATTCCGCTGGCCATCTAACGAGCACCACACCACTTTCAAACCGGGAGACCTCGTGCTGGTGCGACGCACCAACCGTGTTCCACAGCGTTGCCAGAAGTTTTTTATCCGGTTTGCTGGCCCTATTACAGTGGTGAAATCCCTATGCCTTGTTACGTTTCACCTGAAAGTTATTCCCGAACTGGCACCGAGAGCAGAAACCACGTTTTAGCCACCCATGCAAGTCAGTTGGGTGTTTATGTGCATCTTGGTTTCAGTATTCACGCCTCTTGGTCTACTGGCTCAGACTTCAAGGAAGAGGGGGTGGTGAATGTAATGCACCATATCGACGGCTGGATCGTGAGGGATAGTGCCATGAAAGAGGACGATGAAGACAGTGTTGGTTTTAGATTGTGTGCGGGTTAGTTGCTTTTGTACGTAAATAGTCAACAAGATAAAAGTACCGCTGTTGAAGCCCGATGACTTGGTCACGTGTGTCATGGCGCACTAGACATGCGCGACAATTTGATGTTATGACCAGTTGGTAATGGTACTTAAGCCATGTTCACATGTCCTGTTAATTTTCCCAGACACCATACTAATAAAGTGACTGTTAGAGCTCTAAGGCCAAGTGATGCATGTCGTGGCCTAAGGACAATCTTGACTAGTTTTTTTGTGTTTTTGAGTTTTACTTGTTGTTTGTTGAGTTACTGTGGTTGGGTATGAAAATTATTGCCACTGTCGTGCGCCCACACGCCTCGTTTAACGAACGTTCATCGTAGTGCGAGCTTCAGGCTGGCGATTTGTTGAAGATGCCTTGTAGCTGCACGTCGACTATTCCAAAACACATTGCCGTAGTCAGCAGCGAGCTCAATTCGATGTCGCTCGCTTGAATAGCAGCGCCATGGGACAGCTTGGGTGGGCTTCGTCTGGCCTTCTTCAACTGTGTTTGGGAACTCTGCGCAAGCTTGTCGCCATTACCGTCGGCTACTACATCGCTCACTAGCAAGCAGCTCATCGCCATTCATAGCGGTGAACCCTCGTTCCCTCATCCTTCTGCTCGAGGTTCACTGGCAGCAGCAGTGGCTGATGAGCTTGCTCGAGCTGTAGGACACCGCTCGATGAATACTGTCTGACTTGTCTGCGGCATGAAGGTTTCCCACCTCCCGGTGAGATGGCTGTGGCTACCGCACCAGAGCTGTTGAGCTAGGTCACTTTAATTCCATGTTTTATAACGAATGATATTATGGCAAATTCAATTGCGCGCCATATTTAAGACATGTGTTGCTATTTATTTTTCAATTCACAAATTTTCTATGTCAGTGCACCATCAAGCTTTCTGTCAGGTGTGGCAATTTTTCATATTTGGTGGTTTGCAGGATGCAGCCGTGGCCTATGACGTGCAGATTGCTGTGTACGCTGGCACGTGCAGTGCCGCACGTCTATAGTTGGTTTGAGACAGCTTGATGATGAAGACTGTATGAGCTGCCAAAACACAATTTGACGTTGGTTGGAGGTCACATAGAGAATTCAATGTAAGAAAGCAGGGACTTCTTATGTATGAAGGAAAAGGGCGTTTCACTGTCGCTCTATTGTCTTTCATTGTCGCGTTGCTTTGGAAAGCAGTGATACACACTTTGCTAAATATTTGGCCCACCGCGGTGGTCTAGTGGCTAAGGTACTAGGCTGCTGACCCGCAGGTCGCGGGTGTGGATCCCGGCTGCGGCAGCTGCAGTTCTGATGGAGGCGGAAATGTTGTAGTCCCGTGTGCTTAAATTTGGGTGCACTTAACGAACCCTAGGTGGTCGAAATTTCCGGAGCCCTCCACAACGGCGTCTCTCATAATGATATGGTGGTTTTGGAACGTTAAACCCCACATATCCATTAATTGCTAAATATTTGCGTGCTTATTTTCAAGCCATTTGCTGCTACCCGTGATAGAAAGCCTTCGAAAAAAGAATTCAGCTTTGTGTGAAGTGACTGTAGCAAACCGTCTCTAGAGATTAACGGGTCATTTGAACAAAGAACAAAAAGTTTACCTGAATGAAATATTTGAGTCTACCGACTGTTTGTACGGTGAGGTGTGGCTGCGGGCACTTACGACTGCCCGCTACGGTGAGGGCTAAAGTTAGTCTATTAAGCTTTTGTTGTAGTATTCTTCAATGCACGTGAGCGGCGACACTTCTTGTAGGCCTGCACATTAGAAGAAGAACAGACCAATCTTCTCAGCGCAGTAGCTGCTACCGTTTAGTGCCGTACATGTCGCCACAGCTAGGCAGCTCTAGGATACATATGTTTAGCTATAGTACTTTTAAGATACTGTGTCTGCGCGTGCCTATTGAAAGATAGTTGAAATATATATGTGTATCTCAGTAGTGAAATACTTTACTGCGTATCAATTGATTCGCGATAAGAGGCAAAGCAGGGTCATATCCTTAACTTCTTGTCGTACATCAGTTGAGGCATGTTTAAAAATAAAGGTCTCTTCAAATGCGAATGCATTTCTCAGGCTTCGTCGGGTGTCCGTCGGGATCTGTTAACCACCCTCTCCCATAGCGACAGCGGTGGACATGCACGCTTATCCTCGCCCCTAGCAACCGAAACATGTGATACGAAAGAGTGTAGCAGAGGGTAAGTGCAGTGCTCTGCCGCTACTTCTCTCCCTATTCACTCTCTCTTCCTGCGCCCCACTTTCCCGTCCGCTCATGCCCCACTCTCGACCGTTCGCTGTCTGGGTGCCTCTCAAGACCATCCGGAAATGTGTGCTAGAGACGCCGTTGTGAAACGCCCATGCCGAGCCGAGAACACTGCTTGTTTTATTCACTTCATAGTATTTGTTAGCCGTGCACGCTTGCTACTATACTCAGGGACAACTTTCTGTGGCAGCACAGCCGAAGCTACGTGGGCGGAGCTAATACACATGTGTTACTACGCGAAATAATCTGTTTTCGTGTGACTTTGGTTTCGGTTTCGCAAGCGCATCCAACGCGCACTTCTTCACATGACTATCAGACAATGAATCATACATTTATTTTGGAGGAAATAAATAAAATGTTCATTTTTTATGTGAAAGAACACGAAACTTGTTTAGAGCGTTTAGTTTTATTTAAAAAAAAGAAAGGTACGGCCGAGCATGTACTGGCGAGTGCAACAAGGCAAAGCCAATAAACCACTTCCTAAGTTTCAGTACATACTTGGTCGTCATCATTGTTTTCCTTCTTTTAGAGACGCAAAAAATTTCCGGAGACGCTCACGTTATTTTTTAGGGGACACGAAGGCAACCGCAAGATTCAGAAATCTTGGCGCCGATTGGTCATGAGCGGGCGTCTGACGCTCGTAAACCCAATTCGGTGAAACGTAATCTTTACTTGGCCAGGAACGCTGTTTTCGCACAGTCAACAAAGTAATATATATGAACGCATCTGTTACGCAGGCAAAACAGAAACAACGGCTCCCATCGTAGACGCCGACAGGAGTCGTATTACGGCACGTGATCTTCATTGTTGTCTTGTCAGCAATAATAGACAGCGGAAACAGCGACCACGTATGCAACGCAATTAAGAAACAAGTTGATTGGGTTTACGTAAAGTTTGCAATCGCACTTTCTCATCCAAGCAGCTGGTGTTGCTGAAGACTGGCAGGTCGCCGGTGTCACTTTTATTGTGTCCCACTTGAACTGAAGATATCACAATGCACACAAATTCTTGGTGATTGCAAGAGCGGGAAACAAAACATTTCACAACGCACCATTGTCTTTGCTTCTCCCTGCTCGATGAATACAGTTCACCTAATAAACACGCACTCATGCTCACTCAGAACATTTGATGAGAACTTGCTGCAACCGAGCAACGCCATCGTAGTTTACCGGGGCACGAAAAAGGAAAAATATCACCAAAAAAACAAAAAAAAATTAGAAACAAAAAAGAACGAGAAACCTGTATGGTTGATGCCTTCTAATAATATTGCAAACAATCTTGAACATAATATTTACATATTTTGTTTATAATTTCTGAAACGCTACGCAGTATACAAAAGTTAGTGTTAGTGGAGTACATGCACAAGTGTAGTAAAAAGGGCGTGCGTGGGCTTCGTAGCCTTGGCTGTGCTGTCACAGATATTTGTCGCTGAGTACAGAGCTGAAAACGCGTTCCGCGTTTCTCGCGACAGTAAAATGCCACGTGCGGCGAATGACGCTATTAGCTGCACGGTGTAAGAAAAAAACAAAAACATTATTTGTCGAACACTGGGTCCTCACGTGCGAAACGCCGCTAAGGACGCTGCGCAATGAATTCCCATTTCCTAACAATTCCCCTAGGGGAAGAGGTGAATTTTTTTGTTTTTGTGCTTGGGGGCGCTGGTTAGCTATAAAGCACAAAATGGCTTATAAGGAAAAGCCACAGAGGCAGTGTTGTGGACTTCTGCCGATGACAGTCGCCGTCTCTCCATGCAAGTACTACCAGTGTAATTTTTTAGGCAGGCAAGTAGGCGTGTGTGAATAGTGAATTATATGCTGAATCGAACTAAAATCGAATAATGTCGACTGGTGGCCAAAATATCGAATATAAATTTGAACATTGGATACGAACAATTTTATTAAAATCGTAAGAATGAGAAAATAAATCTGCTTGTAATCTATTGCACACATCGCGGAGACTGCAACCGAATGACAACAAATGATCATGCAGAAACACACGCTGTTATGCGTAACCTGGCTTCAGGCTCTCTCGTCATGTTGTCACGGGGTTCCCTGAAGCTCACTGGTCACCTTATAGCAGGGATTGTGAGCTATCTCAAAGCAATTACAGCGATATCTAGATGCAGTCGAGCTCCATGCTCAATAATTGAAGTATTCATGAGGCTCTGGGCTATGAGAAAAGAACTCTGTGTGTAGTTATTTTTGAAGCCAAGAATGCTAGTCACCAAGACCACTCTTTCCTGAGTTTCTCTGCTGGTGTCACGGCATGTGGAAACGACGTAGGGTTTTTATTCGCTTATTTTTAAACCACCATATCGGCAAACGCCCAGCGTTGTGAAACGATGTAAAGCGTTCGCTCGTGCCATTCACCTTACCCGAATTGTAACAATAGCTTTTGTTGGTGTTTAGGTATTGATTGGTCCTCTTCAATTATTTTAAGCTTTGTATACAAGCAATATGAAAGTTAAATAGCATAACTTTAATAAATAACAGTTTATTCAACAATTAAACTGGAATAATCACATACGCGTAAAGGCAAGCCAATACTTTATGATCTACCGCTCTGAAATTGACTTTATAACAGAAGCATTGCAACGTTTCCCATGCGTTTATTTCTACAAATTTGCTCCAGCGGTCCCTGCGGAATCAACCATGATTAGGAAATGGCTATCTCTATCGTGCTTTAAGCCATCGCTTCAACGTGTAACGTTGCATTTCTATTAGCTGAAAATTGTTAAGTGGTTCTTTGGGGTACCAGGGTCCCTCACCACGGCAGCCAACTTCACCGGTTGCGGCTTGCTGAAGTGAGTACTGGTAGCATTCGTAGAGGCGACAGCTTTATTGAATAGTGACCCTTTCGGTCCAGAGGATGACTGCTTGCTGTTTCCTCTGATAAGGGACTCTAAGCAGCCGTCCTTGTATCCACGTGTGCTCATAAAGCGGCCAGGAGCGAGTTGGAAGAGCCTAAACCCTCTCCAGACCATAGATCATTGCTTTAGGAAGCCATTTTTTGAATTGCGCAGTTTTGGCTGCATTGCGGGTAGGTAAATATGACCAACATATGGGGGCTGAAAAATCCTCAGATGTCTTGCGTGGCACCAACTAGTCCCAAAGGCTAAAGATTCTGCATATGAGGAGCCCTTCGTCGGCTTATCAACTGTCGCAACAGACCCGTGTGAGGGAGGAAGAGTTTAATCGTCTAGGTGACCCGAAAACAGACATTGTGACGTAGCTGGGTTATCTGGCTGGGAAGGTGACACTTAGTCTTCATAACTCGAATTCACTATAACTCGGATGTGTGCTACTTTTCATAGGTAGATGGACTTCTCTTCCACGGGTCTTGTGCGAAAGCAGCACTGACGCTGTAATGAAAATGGCTCGTTGAGAGGTTCCTGTTATTTTAGCGCAATAACACAGAAACTTCTTAGCAAAACAGATCTTATGTGCCAAATGAATGCAAACATTTTTCTCACTTCACAGGTTCTTGTTAATGATTGGAGTGATTTGCTTAAAATATACCAATCCTAACAAAGTTCTATAGGTTATCATCGATATGTCGACTCCTCCCAGCACTGTGGTCTAACTTTATGGGGCTCGACTGTTCATTCAGTGGCAACAGGATGGAATTCTGGCTGGGCCACCGCATTTCCGACTCAGGAACAGCTGCTTAAGACCCGTGTGCCAAATATGAGGTGCATGGTAAAAACATTGTCCTCGAAATTTTGATGGCCCTTTATTATAAAGTTTCTCAACATGTCGGGGTCTTAGGAACGCTGAAACTTGTAGTTTATTATGATTGGCACGTCAATTTTGATTACTAATGCTTGTTAGTTTTGTTGTGAAAGAGTGTGCTCTTTACTGCAATTCATACCCTTATTAGTGTCGAAATTGCAAGTATGTGTTTCCAGGGCTGTGCGCATATCATTCACAAAATTTTGTAATGGAATTAAATTTTTCATTCCCTAATACTGCCGATATCTATATCGCAATGGTAGATTGGTTGTTGTTTTGCAGTTTATTGCTCTTTTTGAAACTTCAAAATGATTGCGTAGTTTAGGAGAAAAACAGTCTTGACTCCACATTAGAAGCTGTTGAATTTACGACCACATACAAAATGTGCAGTAAGTTGTCCAGTTATTCAGTGCTAGTGTATAACCTCACTGCATAGAATTTTGCTTATAAATGTTATTTTGAATATACACCCCTACCTCCTTCAAACCTTTGAAATATCTCATTAAAGCAAGTATTGTTTCTGCATGCAGCCGTGATAGCAAGTGTACGAGGAGGATATATGTCTGATAAATCGCACTTCTTGGTGCTTGACGTTCACAGCACAAACCATGCTGCATTCACCTCGTAAATATGCGCAGTGCAGTATCTTTGCTAAGATTTTGATTTCATTTAAAAGGAATGATGTTTGGTATTTCTCTATTTACTTCCTTATGTGTTTAGAGATGACGTGACGGTCATTTATATGTATTTGTACAAAAAAAGCAGAAATGTACGGACTTAGTGAAAGATTACAAAGAAGCTGAGTCATTCTGCCTTATCATCTTACAACTAAGCGACAGTCCTAGGTAGCCTTTACCATATTGTTTTAGAGTCAGTAGCAGTGTTTTTCTACGACTACTGATGAAGCCCCTGCACTATACAATGTAAGCTAAACACGATTCACTCTTTCTTGTTCGAATACGTCAGCGTCAGGCACAAGCCTCAGCATATTTATGATGAATTTCTTTTATATAGAAAATTGCACATATTAAGGTATTTTGATCGCAAGTATTCATGTTAGTGATTCAACTATGTAACCAGAAAGTCATTCACACCTGATGATGATGATTGTTGCTTAGTGGCGCAAAAACTATATGAAGGCCTAAGAGTGCCACTTCTTGAGATAAGAGATGTGGACAATGATTGCGATTACTGGCTATATAAGGGCCTTAAATTACTCGCGCTAAGGCGGGTAAACAGATGGAAGTATGAAAATTACGACAATGCCATTTAAAGTGTGTGGTGTTAATGCATGACGAAGGTTTGTGATAATAAATACCATGGTGGGCATGTATGTCATTAGCACAAGTGCCTCGATCGCTCACATCCTTGTGTCCAGGCCGTGAGGCAAGCGCTTTCTTCAGTGTAGCCACCACAGCGGAAACCTCTCTGGAGAGGTCGTGCTAAGGAATGCCCGGGTATATCACATGAAATGTAAGGATTTCTTTCAGAAAAGCCAGCAACGATTCATGTGTGAAAAGCGGTTGCTTACCGACGAACATTGTAGGATGCAGTGGTATGTGTTGTCATTAGGGTAATGGAAAGTGTTGTCTTCTCAGCGTGTCTAATTGTTCACGCTGGACTAAAACGTGAAGTATGGTGAGTGCTTCTCTACATCCTTCACACAACGGTAGATCGCCACCACAAAAAAAGTGAATGTGAAGTGTATGTATGTCCTCTTCTCAATCTTGTATTACTTCTGTGCGGCGTGATTTTGATACTAGCAGCCAATGACCAAGTTTTGGCTTGATGACATGTAATTTATTACCTGTGTGTGTGTCACATGTGCTCTGCCAATAACCCGTGAGCTTTCGTTTTAGAAAAGCTTTCAAGTCGAGTGCAGGAACTGGTAGTACATCAACAGGCTCAGATGGAATTCCAAGTATAGTGATAAAGAAATTGGGTCCGAAGTCTAAGCAGACTCTGAGAGAGGCAGTTAGCAAAATAATAGTTGATGGAGAAGTCCCCTATGGATGAAAGCTTAGCAGGATGAGCAGGATCAGTAAAGGAAAGGGTGACCAAGCAGACATAAAGAACTACCGTCCTATAACAATGACATCAGTGGTCTACAGGCTGGCGATGGAGATTATGAAAACAGACTGGAGGCATGGGTGGCGGATGAAGGGGTGCTTGAAGAACTGCAGAATGGTTTTCGGAAACACAGGAGGTTGGAAGACAATCTATTCTCAGTGACGCCGTGCATCAAAATTGCCGAAAAGGAACACAGGTCCCTGTGGATAGCATTTTTGTATGTAAAGTAAGCGTATGATAGCGTGGTTCAAGAGGACTCGTTGGGAATACTGGACTACTGGACACACTATGTGTGTAACATGGAGTCACTAGTATTTTGAAGGATATATATAAAGGTAACAAGGTAAGTGTAAAGGGAGAAAAACAGGTATCCAATCTCGCAGAGGTAAAACGGGGGCTTAGGCAGGGGTGTCCTCTGTCACCCGTGTTATTTATGTTGTACCTACAAGGAATAAAGGCCGAATTAGAAGGAAGTGGACTTGGCTTCGACCTCTCTTGCGTCAAACAAGAAAAACACATTAAACAGGCACTACCAGCATTGATATACGCAGATGATATAGTCCTAATGGCCGAGAACAAGAAAGATTTGCGTAGATTGATGGACATCTTCGATAATCAGGGAGATAGCTCAGATTTCAGATTCAGTAAGGAAAAATCAGCAGTCATGATGTTTAATGATAATGAAGGTAGTGAGCTTAGAATAAAGAAGGTCAAGCTAGAGATAGCAGATAAATACAAATATCTGGGCGTATGGATCAGCAATGGGACAGAGTACCTGAAGGAACGCGAATTATACGTGACGACGAAAGGTAACAGGAAGGCAGCAGTGATGAAAAACAGGGCACTGTGGAATTACAATAGGTATGATGTTTTGAGAGGAATATAGAAAGTGGTCATGGTTCTTGGTCTGACATTCGGCAATGCGGTATTGTGCATGAGATCAGAAGTTCAAGCAAGATTAGCAATTAAGCAACGTGAAATAGGTAGGCTTGCCTTAGGAGCTCACGAGAATACACCAAATCAGGGAATACAAGGTGTAATGGGATGGACATCATTTGAGGGCAGGAAAGCTAGCAGCAAGATAAAATTGGAGAAGCGATTGAGAGAAATGGGGGAGGAGCATTGGGCTAGGAAGGTATTCAGCTACTTGTACATGAAGTATGTCGATACAAGATGAAGGAAGCGAACCAGAAAATTGACTGGTGTATACTTAGAAAACAGCACGATGCCAAATCAAAAAGAATCGTCGGTTAAAAATAGGGTGAAGGAAGCTGAGACCGATTTGTGCAGAATGGGCATGATTAAGAAGTGCGAACTAGACATCTATTGAACTGTTAGGCACGAAATTGCCAAGGAAAGGATCTATGAAAATACTCGGGGTAGTTCTCTACTGCTTGAGGCCAGGACGAGAGTATTGCGAACCAAGACATATCGGGCCATATACGATGGAGTAAACACTGTATGCAGTGCGTCTGGAGAGGAGGAGGAAACTGCCGAACACTTGATAATGTTCTGTAAAGGGCTTCACTTTATAGTTCAGGATGGTGGCGCAGAGTTTTTCAAAGCACTGGGGTTTAGGGACAGGGATGGCAAAATAGACTTTAAGCTGGTAGAATTAACTAGGAGGAGGTTATCTGATTGGTGGCTAAATGCAAGGCTCGAGTAAAGATTAAACCTTTCACTGCAAAGTACAAGTCCTCAACTTCACTATTTAGAGAAAAAAAAATAAATGTAGTTTTTGGTTCACTAAGTATTACGGCTTAGTGGCGTTAACCACCGCCCGATCTAAAGAGTACAACCATATCCTTCCTTCCTTCCTTCCTTCCTTCCTTCCTTCCTTCCTTCCTTCCTTCCTTCCTTCCTTCCTTCCTTGCTTCCTTCCTTCCTTCCTTCCTTCCTTCCTTCCTTGCTTCCTTCCTTCCTTCCTTCCTTGCTTCCTTCCTTCCTTCCTTTCTTCCTTCCTTCCTTCCTTCCTTCCTTCCTTCCTTTCTTCCTTCCTTCCTTCCTTCGTTCTACTGCCCCGTAGTCTAGGCGACAACGTATGAGGCTTGTATAACAATTGATCAGACACTCCTTGTCACCTTTCGGCATGGCCAGAATACAAGGCTCAAAACCAGGCTGAACGTCGTCGACATATGAGCAGTAAATCATATTTTGAGGGATAAACAAGCGCAAAGAATTTGTTGTGATAATAAAAAGTGTGCAGGTAAGTACAGCACCTTAGGCACTCCTGTTTCTTAGACGAATGTTTGAAAAGGAAAGCTGCCCATTCGGACATTGAATGTTCGATTTGACACATAACTTTAGAATGTGGTAGACATTCTGCGAAGCATGCCAAGGTGACACATGTCTCTTACCATTCCAAAGTGCCATGTTGCATTGTAAGCCTTTTCGATATCGCGGAACACAGAGAGAAATTATTGTTTGTGTACAAAAACGTCTCTGATCTGTTCCGCGATACGAACAAGGTGGTCGTTGGTTGATCTACCCTCTCGAAACCCGCAATGAAATGGGTCGAGCAAATTGTTCTTTCCAAGGAAATGTACAAGTCTGCAGTTTATCACTTTTTCAAAAAGTTTCCACAAGCACCGTGCAAGTGCATTAGGCCTATAATGCGAAACTGAATAAGGGTCCTTGCCCTCTTTGAAAATGCAAATAATAATAGCCTCTTTCCAGGAAGTGGGAATAGCGCTAGAAAATCAGATAGCATTGTACAAGCAAAGTAAGATTTTTTGCGTTTTGATTGGTAGCTTTTTCAACATAACGTACACCACTCGATCAAAACCTGGTGTGGAATCACTGCAGGAGTAAAGATGATGTTTGAAGCTTATCCAAGCTGAAACCGTCATTGTATGCTTCGTGTTTTTGTGCATTTGTGTTCTAGTTTCTGCTTAATAATTCTTCTTTTGTGTCTCCGAAAGCGTCAGTATAGTTTGACGAGCTAGACACCCGTTCGAAGTGTCCACCGAGGAAGTTTGCCTGATCTTCCAAGCTGTGTTTACGAGTGGGAGGGAACGTACTTGTCTTCCTGCTACCCTATAAACCATGTTCCAGACTTTAGCCTCCTGTGTATACGAGTTTATACCTGTTAAAAACTTGTGCCAACCTTCTGCCGACGCATTCTCCTGCCTTGATATTCATTTTCCTAAAGCTGTCAAGGTTTTCCACCGTTTGTGAGTTGCGCAGCAGCCTCCATGCCCTGTTCTGCTTCTTTCGCACATCACGACAATAAATGATCCACAATTGCACGCGTCGCTTCCCGGGTATTCCAAATGTTTGCGGAATGCACTTGGCTACTGTGTCACTAAAAAAAGCTGTGAAGTACTGCACAGCTTCATCTATGCCTAACCCACGTATGTCAGTCGAACGTAAATTAGGAATGTTATGAAATTGTTCTTAGTCGGCTTTGTAAATCAGGGATTTGGAAACATGTGGAGGACATTCGTATAAGGTTGGTGTACTCAAAACTACAGAAAACGAACTCTTTCATGTGAAATATTTATGACTTTCCATTTCAGTCGGGGTAGAAGTGAAGGAGATACAATACTGAGGTTTATAGACGAGTTTGTTTAGTTGGCGATGTTATAGTACGTTGGTCCCATCCTACTTAACAGACAGGCACCGGAAGAGAAGAGAAACTGTTCAATGAAAGGACCTTGTGCATCACAGCAAGAATCACCCAAAGACCAATATCTGCGTTCATGTCCCCAAGAACCAGACGAGGTTCATGTAGTTCGTCTAGTAAAGATTGCATTTCACGTTTTGTAAGACTGTGGTGTGGAGGTATGTACAGAGAGTAGGCGGTGACAACTTTGTTTAGAATAACTGCTCGGACAGCCACTGCTTCGAGGGAAGATTGAAGGAGTAATTATGTAATGCTATTCCTTGACTAACTATAACAGCTACACCACGGCATGATGGCATGGCATCAAATCTTTAAGTATGTGTTTTAGGTCTGTCTCTTGTACACCCAACGCTCTTGAATTGTGTTCATGGAGGAGTTCTTGTAGGAAATTGAGGTTTCGAAGAAGGCCTCGGTTATAACACTGTAATATTTCTGTCTGCATACTAAGAAGAGATGCTGCTGTTTGTACAGAGAGTATCTTGTGTTGGAGTGAACTTGATTCATGTGGCAAGACGGTCGTCCAGCCCCGTTATTGGCTTTTCATTTTTTTGGCGCACTCCAAGGAGCCACACCGCTCTTTCGGCACCAAGGGTACCGTTGTACCTATTTCCTCCTCGGAGCACGTGCTAGCTGGTGGTTGGTATTTGAGGCCTTGCCTGGCGAGAGGAGGCCTTCAGAACAGAGGACTCTGGAGTCTCTGACCTCGATTCGCTAGGATGCGGAGTAGACTGAAATACTGCCGCCTTGGAGGCAGGCGCCACAGCCGATGGCTCCCTCTGTGCTGACCGAAGGAGGGGTGAGGGCTGGTGCAGCAGTGCCTACTGACGCGCCGCATCAGCATATGTGGGGCCACAAAATGGCGACAGTTCTTGCTTTTTTGAATGTGATGTTTTCGTTTATCTTCAATGTGAAGATCTCTTAGTTGTTTTCTAAATAGAACACAACCATGAGTATACGGCTTGATTTCCGCCACAGTTCACACAGTGTGACGGTTCTTTGCAGTTGTCAGCATTGTGGCCTGACATTTCACATTGTGCACAAGTTTGGGGACCATGAGAACTTTGTAAGCCGTTGCAATACCTCTGCAATTTAAAACAACGACATTGGTTGGGTATGTGTGGTCTAATCGAAGTCTTCATAAATTCAGTTTGAATGGTTTTTGGCAGATTACTGGAAGTGAACGTGAGTATAAGGTGTTTTTTTTTGTATTTGCTTGTTGTCTATTCTGATGATAATCCTTTGTTCTTTGGTCGCATTCTGACTCTTCCTCCCCTCCACAAGTTCTGCTTTGGTCAGGCCAAGCAAATCAGCGTCAAATACCACTCCACGAGTTGTGTTCATGGATCCATGAAGTGTTACTGTGATCGGACTGTCACTAAATGTTGAAAGATTGTGTAGCTTGTCAAACTATTTTTTTGTCGAACTTCGAGGAGGAGGTCTCCGCTGGCCGTTTTGGTAATTTTTACCCGGCCCCAAGATTTTCTGTATGGCACGCGGATACTACAAGAGGGATACAGCTCTAGATTGCTTGCAACTTTTCTCACAATTTATAACATGAAAATGGAAAAGTTTTCATTTGATTGGTTAAAAAAACCAGTCCTCTGTGCGTACGTGGTTTAAGGCGGTACGATCACTGAACAGAGGGAAAGCAGTATCCTTGTCTTTTTAATTCTCTTCAGAAGCGTAGGCGGCCACCCACCACGCAGCCTAATGAGGGGACGCTACAAGTTTGCGGATGCTAAAACCTGCACACATGAGCCGTATAACGCTACTATAACCCATTGCGCATAGACCAAGGTAGGTTATTTGCACCGGGTTTAGCTTAGCCGCCAGGAAGTTTGGAAGAAAACCAAAGAGAGTAGAAGACAGGAAGGATAAAAAGTGAGAAATAAAGATGAAGATATAGGGAGAGAGATATAAAAACGTGACTGCCGATTTCCCCTGGATACGTCAACTCAGGAGTGCTGTCCTCGTGAAGCCGGGGCCAAAGGTGTGTGTTGCCTTTGCCGGGGGGCCTTAAAGGTCCAATCACGTGGTGTCGGCTCAACACCCCGGATCATCTTTATCCCAGACACGGTAAGTCACGCACGGCTAGATAGGGGAGGAAGTCGAAACTCTCCCGTTAGGTCGGGTCCATGGTGTCGCTACGCACCAAACGCCTAATTGCGCAAATGCACCTGCGGTGAATTCATGAACACTTGTACGTGTGTACAGCTGATGTATTACCATGACACGCGATATGTCAGAAGTATACCTAGTATTTCCTCATATGATGTCACAATTAGGTCAACAAGATCATCAACAGTTTTTCTTCTCTACAGCCATTATGCCCCCTCTAGTACTCTTGTTTTTAAAGAGCTGCTTTCTTAGGCCAATAGGTGGTAGGCAGTGCCAGAAAATTATGCGAATATAGTGAAAACAAACGGACAAACACAATACCTGAAACTGTATTGTGCGCCCTAAGATTTTCCCGTTGTGCCACAAGACCTGTAAGTATGTATTTATTGTCAATATGTATTGTGTAGCCCCCAACTCCCTCTGTAGTGCCTTTTGGTGCTAAAGGTGGTCTGATAAATAAATAAAAAAATAAAAAAGGCCTCTTTCTACCCATGTACCCTCGTGCTTTCTTGCGCAATCACGATGTGGGAATGACACGCCAACAAACATACATTACTTATTCATTCAAACTGCGCTTTCTCAATACAGGTACAGTAAGAAAGAGTTGAAACACGTGATTTCAGGGCAAGGCCGTGCACGTGCGTTCGTTTCCAGTGTCAATAGATAGTGTGGTTTGGGACTAATTTTGACAAAACACTCACATCAAGGCCAATATCAGCTCGAGCGGCCAGATTCAGAGTGGCATGTTGCAGTTGTCCCGAGCCACAGCTCTACGTAGCCGAAATGTAAAGAAAAAAAGCAATGTCACCTTTATACTATTTAGTAGTTAACGTGAAGCGTACAGTCTTAAAGAAATCCTGGGTTAGTGGTACGTATCGAGGTGGCTACGCTGCAGAAATTTATATCTGAAGTTAAATGGCGCCGTTTTTTATCTGAATCCTCAAACTCATTTACGTCAAAATATTTTAGATCAATACTTTTTTAGTTACGACACACAATTAGAATAGCCTTTATGCCGGAATTGGCATAAGTTTAATTGATAATCTGTCAGTGCATAAATGCTGAATTTCTTTGCATAAATGCTGAATTGAGCGACAGGCGTAGAAAGCAAAGTGTATACAGGAATGCACATTGCGAAATAGGAAAGAGACGTTTTAAAAGCTTTTTCATGGAACAGCTGGCGCTGCACCACCTTTGTACATCCCAACGATAAATCAGATTGTTTGAACTGCTTGCTTGAAGCAAGGAAATGATCAGCAAGGCCGACTATCTGCAGCCATCCAAAAACCCAGAAAGGCGGTAGCAGCGACTCCAGAACCAGGAATTCCATTCTAACCCAGAAGGGAAACTTTGCAGCCCAAGTCTGTATAGTACATTCATAACATTGTGCACAAAGTAGAAGGTACTAGGAAGCTCAGTGGAACCCTTAACGTGCAGCAGCCTTAAACAGATTGGGTAACAATTTTAAATTATCTTGCACTATCACTATTGCTGTAGTGAACTGAACGACTGTGCCAAAATGAGAAATGGACCATGTGAGCATATCCATTTGTTGTGAGTCAAGCGTGGGTAGCGGAACTTGTCATTTATGGTGTTAAGAAAGAAGCATGTATATAATCTTGGTGTGAGAGAGCATTGGTGTGTTTTATCAAGCTGTTGAAAATTCAACGAACCTTTTTAATTAGAGAGACCTGTAAAAATACAATCACTCTTATCTGACGAAATGTTTCGAATGAGTAAGGACGGGCATCTCGTGCATAAAATCAAGTGTTATTCCAAGTGATATTTGACGTTGGAATATTACTGCAGCTGCCTGATATCTATGTGCTGGCCGCTGTGCTGCACCGCGGGGGGTTACGTGTTCATTGCCAGTCCAAATTGTCGGAATTTAGGGAGTGTGGTACGAGAGACTGACTGGGTGCCAGGCGAATGGCCCACCGAGTAGTCAAAACTAATTCAACGTTCACTTCGCTACTCAGTGCACTAAAAGAGCGCATATCATAGTGTGTATTTTTCCAGAGCCATTTATCTTTCAGTAAACGACGCTGAAATAGGTATTTCTAAAATATATACATATAAAAGCCGAAGTACTTGGTTTCCACAAAAGGTATTGCAAGCACTTCCACAATCTAAAAATTGGTAATACGAAGGGCATTCACAATTTCTGTGCTAGCTAACTGCACGACCCAAATGGCGTAACACGCGCTGAGGACAAGCCAGCGCTGATATTGTGTGGTAAACCAAGCAAGCTGAAGCTGTTCCCAATAGCCCAAATCAAGCACTTTTCAAAAACGTACTTTGAGCACGTGAAGCTTCCTTCAGGCACCATGTGATCGATACAACGATCTTTTTCAAAATCAAGATCAAACGTTCTTTGTTGACGAAGGATGGTTTGACTCGAAGATACCTCTCATGCAAACGCAAGTTCAAGGTCGAAAGCCAACAACTACGAATCAATCCTAGACATACTGAGCGACCACATTGGATGAATGATGTTGGCTTTGACTGCTTGCATAGAAAAGATAATAAAGGCGAAGCACTCCTTAGTGAAATTCGGTGACTTTGAGCGTATCTATCTATCTATCTATCTATCTATCTATCTATCTATCTATCTATCTATCTATCCATCTATTTATCTATCTATCTATCTATCTATCTATCTATCTATCTATCTATCTATACATCCATCTATCTATCTATCTATCTATTTATCTATCTATCCAGCCAGGTACGACTTTTAGCTCTCCTGGCCGTTTTGATAATGATATCATTACCATACTTGGTGTGGCATAACATAACATGACTCTATGACAAGCATAAGTGACTAGTCATAGCATGAACATATTGTAATGTATGTCATGAATGTCATGATCTAAATTTCATGGTCTTGCTGCTGTTGTGGTTGTTTCTTTCCAATAGCGTGTTGTAAAACTGGTATTGTATGATACGACTGCATGGCGAACACAAACGACAGACTCTAACATGAAAACCATGACATGCGTGTCATGAAACAACATGACTACGTGCGACACTCATGATGCGCTGATGGCCACTTCACTGGCTTCAGATATACCAAAATTGGTATTGCGGGACGTGAATAGTTGACGAAGGTATGTGACTGGTGCAAACATGATATTTATGAGATGCGTGTCATGTAAAGTCATGACTACATGCTACCTCTATGATGCGTTCGCAGCCGTTTCGCTAGCTTCACATGTACCGAAATCCGTATACCGTGACGAGAACGCACAAGTGACTGACACGTCTAAGCATGATAATCAGGACATGCGTGTCATGTACCAACGTGGCTACATGCCACACTCATGATACAGTGCAGCCGTTTTGGGAGCTTTACATATGTGAAATTTAGTATTATCTCACGGGAATGGATGATGAAGGTATGTGACTGGTGCAAACATGATAATCATGAGATACTTGTCATGTCAAAACATTAGTACATGCCGCACTGAAGGCACCAGTACACTTCAACATGATTCGGCGCGCGCGCGTTCTGGCACGTCCCACCGGCTAGGCCACGCAAGGTGCCGATCTGCCTGCCATATACTCGCAAGCGCACACTGCGCTGCGTTGCTTCGACGCATGCACGTCCCTTCATGACGAAGAGAGGCAAACGCAGTGGTGTCTGGGTAACGTCAACGGCGCGAAATGCAGCATGTCGCATTTCGTGCTGTTGCTGCCGCGCTGCGTCAACGGACGCTGGTTGCGCCGATCCCGCCTGGCATCAGACTATTGTGCTCGTGTTAGCGTAGCGTCGCTACTCCCAGCGTGCGCGCGTGTGAACGTTACTTCGGAGTATATTTGTCTCTTGATGATGCGCTCGTGTCAGTTTCGCTTTCTCCACATACACCAAATTTGGTTTTACGTGTTCTCAATGCATTACGAAGGTATTGACTGGTAAAACATGATAAGCATGACAGGCATGTCATGTAAAAACACGACAACATGCGCTCACAGGTGTTTCGCTTACTACACATATACTAAATTTGTTATCACTATGGTACATAGACGAAAAAGGTAAACACATGTCCAAACATGATAATCATGATATGCGTGTCATGTAAAACATGACTAGATGATACACTGACAGCGTGCTCGCGGCTGTTTTGCTAGCTCCACATATACCAAAGTTGTATTAGGTGACGTGAATAGATGAGGAAGGTAAATGCCACATACAAACACGATAACCATGACAGGAAAGTCACGTATGACATAATTTACCTCTGCCTCGTAATGTTGTGGGAATTTTAAAATGAGATATCAAACTTCCTAATTTGTTTTGCATATCATTCATTCCCAGCATACGTGATATCTGGGAATTTTTTTCAAACAGTGAATTTTCAGTACCTATTTTTGTTGGTATCTTTTTTTGCTGCGTAGCCTTGCTTTAAATCTGTGTAGTCACTGATAAGATGCTCCCACGTACTTTGACGGACGACTCTGCGTTTGCATCTACCTTGTGATCGCTGTGCTTTACGGTCTGAAAATCTGTCGACGAGACATGGACAACTCCCAAGGAGGATAACGACAACCTACTGAACCACGGCACCGCGAATAGTTATGCGATTTCTCGTATGCCGTTGCGTCGACCCAAGCTGAACGCAATAGAAGAGCGACTGCTCGTGCATTTACTCCTGCTGATGGTCATCCGGTGTCTGATTCAGAGTCGCTCTCTGTACGGCAACAAGGGGCAGATCGTCAATCATTCACGCACCCATAGGCTACATACGCCGCAATCTTCGTAAGGCGCCCACAAGTATACGTGCTTTAGCTTACGTAACATTTGTTCGCCCTCAGCTAGAATTCGCTTCTGTAGTTTGGTCCCCTCATTACAGCTATTAAACTAACATGCTGGAACCGATCCAGAATACATCCGCTAGATGTATCTCCCAAAACTACGATCATAGCGCAAGCATAACACAAATTAAAAAATACTTATCACTTTCCCTTTTGAGCAGCCGACACAATCTCAACCTCCTTTCATTATTTCATAAATACGTCCATGAAACAAGGCCATTATCAATGACGTTGCAAACATCTGCATTCACATCAAAAAGACTAAATAATCATCTTTCATTCACACGCATATACGGTAAACATACATTTGTAATTCATCTGCACTCCCCCGTGTCATCCGCATGTGGAACAGCCTTCCAGGTGAAATCGTAGCTGAACGCAATCGGGAAAACTTCCGGCACCTTCTACTCACCCAATTCTAGAATTAACTGCTCGTTTTATTCATATCGAAGTCGGCACCTACGAGGTCATTCACTACTAGTATCTCGCTTTTTTTCTCTTACTTAAAACTTATTTTGTTTGATGGTTTGTATACTAACACGCCATTCAGTTCTGCTGTGTTTTATTCAGTGATGTTTTATTTTGAATAATGGAAAGTCTTTTCACAATTTGTGCTTGTTTTTTACCTTGTTTTAAGTGATTATCTCACGCGTATACTCATCTGATGTTCATTGCCAATCTATTCCTACTAAAATTAATATTAATATTTTCTCATTGTTATTCCTCTTAGGACTTGTATAATAATTGACAATTAGTTCATGTTTTTGTTTGTATAGAAATTGTACGAATTCGTGCATGTATTGCTTTTATGCTCCCCTTACACAATGTCCTGTTGGGTCTGTAAGGTATTTTGAATAAAATAAATAAATATAAACGACAGTGAAGATGCATCAAGTGGCATCTCCATAGCGTTAGGCTTATTTTTAACTTCAGGCATGCGGGGTAACGCAGCGGGGCTGCAGGTAGGCAGCACGTCACTTACCAAGGTGTCCTTGCACGTGTCACCCCCCAATTACGAGAAAGCTGCAGTAATAAGATACGCAAATACGCCACCACTTGACAGTATCACTCCTCCTTTCACCGATGTTCATGTTTTCCCTGTGAATGTATCGAAACTTCATAACGGCTTATCCAAAAATATGGGTAGAATGTAATGCCTCATTATTTCTTATCAGCCTATGCATAGGTAACAAGACATCTTTTTGTCGGAGGACGCAGTGTCACCTAAATGGCGATCAGCTAAAGCAAAACGAACAGGAAATCATCAATGTTGCCAGCATATCCCCAAATATGGTAAGACGACACTTACTGTATTTGCATACCATGTTTTCTTAACGTTGTGAAATTTTGTAGAAGTTGAATCAATTGCCTCTTGAAAGTACGCGCGATTGAAGAGTAACCCCTTGCCACACTCATTGTCCGAGCGAATGCCCGATAACAAGGACACGTCAATATCGAACAAGAGTGAAAACCACCCGTCGCCTTCGATTAAATGCAGATAAATACAGTCTCGTGGATAGCGTGGTGCTGCTGTTCTTATTTGTATCGGTGCGACTTCGAATATAATCTCCGGTGTTTGACGATACATGGTGCTGCCAGACTCGGTAGCACGGTGCAGACGTTTACATTGTTCTTATCGGTACTATTTCAAACACAAGCTGAAACGATTCACAATATGTATCCCCGGATGTATTCAGAAACCTTCATTTTTTGTGTGAGCTCTCCCGCAGTGTGTTTCTGGAGCTCAAGGATGAATCAGCGAAACACGCAAGGGTTCACTTTATTGGCTGAACGCACGCAATGAGATGCACGTTGGCTGGCGGAGGCGAACTGAACAATGAAACACACAAACACACACACACACACACACACACACACACACACACACACACGTGTACGTGACCGTGAACGTGTATGTGCCTAGTTCTATTACACTAAATATACTGTGTAGATTTCATTACACGAGTGTATTTAGCCGTGTTACGCCTTTATTTGATGCCCTTAATACGCCTTTTAGAGACGATAGCCTTTTTTAATTCTTCAACGCAGAAATTTTGTTCTGTTTGTCGGTCTGTCTGTCTAATAATTCAGCCATCTGGCGAAAGCTTAACCTTGTACTCAACGCTCACTTATCTTGATATAGTATCTAATTTCGTACTTGTGAACATTGTCACACAAAAAGCAAATATTACGTAATATGCTATATTACGCATGGTAGTTTGTTTATTTAGAAAACGCACACATAAGTAATTCTAAAGACCGAAGTGCTTATTTCAGACGTGTTCTTTTGATGGATAAGCGATCCAGATTTGAATTTCCTGAGGAAACATCGCAGAAGAAAAACATTGTAGTAAATGTTTAAAAAGAAATAATGGACTTTGACCCAGCATTCACGGTTGCGCTTAACAGTTTTTCCACAAAACCCATTGTCTCCACAACGCGGCCACGATACTTTTCACTATCAGCCTGACCTACATGGTAGCCTTTGTCTTATATATTTGTTTTTGAGCATTTACGTGAGATGCAATTATGTGAGTGGTCCCAAACATTTCTCCTGAGACACCTCAACTGAACACTGGGTATTAAATAATTTAACACTGGGTATTAATTTCGTGACAGCAGTACTGCTGTATTTCAGGAAACCTATTGTCAAGTCACCTCCAGAATTGAGTCATCTACTAGTTATGAGCAAATAGTTCTTACAAATTGCTTTAGCGGAGAGTTTGTATGAGCTCCCTCCACCTGGTCCCTCGCCACCTTGGTAGACATAAGTTTCGGGGCTGTGGCCCACTACCAGAGGTGGGGTATATATCCGTGCTCTTTGGTAAAACAAAAGGAAACGTTCAGTTACAATAAATGATTGATATGATACCTTGCCTCTGTGAAAGACCACAGCCAGGCTGCAACACTCTTTTTACGTTGTAGTGCAAGCGGGGTCGAGTACGGTCTTTTCGCAGCGGATCGACAACCAATGCCACCAAATGCTACAAAAAATGTCGTAAAAATATAAAAAAGAATAAATTAACAACGCTTTTGTTTTTCTGCTATGACAACAGAGGGTAGACTTATCAACGGATGCCTGAAGATATCCGGGTGGCTTTTGCCTCTTTTCATCACAGGGTCCCATCATTTTTACAGTGGATGAAGCCTATAGAGAAAACTGGATTCTTTTTTTAGTCTTCGCTTGTCGTTTTCGTGAAGTTCGAAGAAAGGCACTGTGGTATTTCGAAGATGCGGTGGTTGCTTCGGTGGATTTGTCTTGCGGCCTTGTAAGAAAACTTTGTTGCCCTTGCAGAATCGAAAACCTCCAGCCTCCCCGAAAGATAACTCTTTGATATGTGGAGAGAAGAACAATTCGTTCAATTTGTGTTACTGTTTTATTGGTAGCTGTAGTCATTATTTGCTGGAGCGCTAGATCGAAGAAGGAATAAGCTAACCCACCTCCGTGTTTATGGTACATTTGTTGTGGACGTATTGATGTAGATGCTCTACAGCTGTTTTATACGTTGGCCGCAACATAGACATGATTATGTAGAATGCAAACCACTATGCTAGGAAAGAAAGAGCAATATATTTGTTGATTTGATATGTGGGATTGGACGTCCCAAAACTTTATGAGAGATTTCGTAGTGGGGGAATCTGGAAGTTTTCACCACTTGAGTTTTTTTAATGTGCACCCAAACCTGAGCACACGGATCTAAAGCATTTTCGCTTCCATTCAAAATGGAGCCACTGGAGCCAGGATTCGATACCACAATCTGTGCGACGAGCAATATATTTGTACCGCTGGAATGTGCTCAATATAAAGTCTATCGGTGTTTGTAGTGACGGATTCTTCTTACATGATAGCCTTACTAGAGACGTCGATACCTCGGGTACATTCCTAATTTTACTGTTTACTGTAGTCCTGATATCAAATATATGCACTCTACGGTAGCTCGTGTTTTACTGTGAAGCAATTGTGGCAAAAAATGCGGAAAACAAGAAGTGCGTCGAACAATTAGGGAGCATAGAACGAATGCAACACCCATGTTGATGTTGTCACCGTGCAACTATTCTTACGAGCAATATGCGTGCTTACTGCAAAACTGACTTGCGGTACGAAATTGATGAATTGAACTAGCTGACTTTTGTTCATTTTTGGAGTACAAGAGCACACAGAAAGAAAACAGCGAGTAAGACAGGAAGCACATGGACACTTCAGACACGCGCGTATAAGTTCAAAACAAATGTTGATCAGAGCATCCTGTGTGCAACCCTTCCTTGTGCGCTCTTTCCAGCAGCAGTGTATTAGATATAACGGAAGGTCAACAAGACAAGTGTAAATCATTTGCTGATATTTCTCATCGAACACATTTTTGCAATTTGAAAAACATCTCGACCAAATAACTGCGTTTGTGGACCTACATACGACAGAATACAAATGCTTGCAGAAATAGTAGTAATAAACATTGCGAATCATACATACTTATTCTTGTATGAAAATGTGTAGTTTACAACACAAGCGTTAGAAACAACTTTTAATTTACATGGAATACAAACTATACCTGCAAACCTAAACTATAACTGGTTCATACTACTTCGTGAAAAATGACAGTAAAAAGAAACCACTACTGCTAATACAACGTTTTTCAGTACACAAACAAATATACAAAAACTTCTGACTGTATTACAAGAACATGGCGTCTGTACACGAGGCGTTGGAAGAATGCACTACAGTTGGAAATATGTACAAAACCTTAGCAATGCTATACAAGAACACAGAAGTGTCAGCCCAAGTTATCAGACGCAGACTTCAATACTCTACGCAACCTAGTTCAAGGGGCACGACATGTAAGTTCCACGACTACTTGGAATAGGAAGCCACCCTCATTGGGCTCACAGTGCGCTCGCTCGTAATAAAAGTTTATTCTCTATTGTTCTATCGCTATGCAGCACATTTTACGCATGAAACACCTATACTCTGTTTCAACACCTTGGTTAAGCACTACCAAAGCTACAGGGTGTAAGAAAGCTACAATCTTGCGCATCGAAACGTAGTCGCACATAAAAGTGCCTTAAAATCGACCAGGTTAGCTAGAATTGGCGTTCATTTGTTGTATTTTACGCCACATGGATGCATGATATGTTTATTCTTTCTCGCAATAATTGCTTACGCTATTATAATATTTGTGTCGCTCGCCGCTGATAACTGTGTTTACAATCAACATGGCAGCACCTATGTACAAGCGACTTTCCGCTTCGATCTGCACTTGCTCTTGCTGAGCGCTCACTGCAGTGAAAAAAAAGTAAACGAATGCTAAAATCATCCGTAAATTTGTTTCATCTCTCTCGGAGGCTAACGCATCAGGTACTTTTTGTCGATATTAGCGAGATATGATGCTTGCTTAGCTGCATCTGCTAAGCCTAACGTGTCGAGGCGATTTCCGGCTGCATGGTCAGACCAAGAACGCTTCCTCTCCAAATATCGGGCATCTATCCTCGCACAACATGCCATGGGCGTCAAATTATCTTTCGGTGAAAACAAAAAAGAGAGAAAAAGAAGGAAGGAACACGTAAACGGAGAAACAGTTCTGCGATAGCCACGAACAGCGTCAGTGGTGAACAGTCACAAAGTGACGCTATCCGCTGGTATGAGATTCTACTGATCTTCTGCAAAGCAACAAATTCACACTTCTTTAGGTTCCTGGTGTAATTCTTTGTTTAATAGCTTCACTGTATTTTTATGTTAATAAACTAGCCATAATAACTACAATTCGGTGAACAGACGCAGTGAATAAGGTGAGCAGACGACACGGTGCGAATGAATTCATGTGAAGGGGCGAAGAACCCTTTCAGGTGCTTCACCTCCACAGTGCTGGCGGGAACTTCATAGCCTCCACAGTGCTGACGGGAACTTCTGAAAGAGAGTATAAGTGCCGACGTTTGTCCACCTGGTGTCCATCACAGTAAGGTACAGGACCACGTTATAGGTTAAAAATTAGTTAACTGGAACAAAATGAAATGCCCCAATACCACTGAAACACTGACATTTCAGCACTACTTCAATCCACGTATATGACTCAACAAAACGATAACTTGAACGAAATTTTCGGTAACCTGCAAGCTTCGCCTTTAGGAGTTGAACGCGATCGTGATGCCCTGTCCCTAGTGCGTACTTGAACAAGTTAGCACATACTACTTATTTTATGATGCAACTCGAGAGTTGAAATTGGAGGTTACTGTGATCTAATCGGTAAATTGGAAATACACTTGTGTTAATAAACCTTTCACATATTACTGCATTCAGTGTAATAGTTTCATGCTTCAAACCATACCCAAATACATGCGTGAAATTTTTTTCAACTTCTATGCACCCACAACGTGATCCCGAGGGAATATGCGTAATCACGTTTGTGCGTTTGGTACAAGTGGCTGGCCTTAAACAACAAAGCCATTATGATAATCACATGTTCTGACACTCGATGCCAATGTACGCTCGTATCATGCAATGCTACTACAATAACTCAAGTTTGTTGTGAAGCCTTTACAGATGACAAGTGTGTTTGTAGAGCATGAGTTATTTTCACTGCAGTGCAAGCAGAGGAAACATTTTTCAATATATGTTCAAGGAGACACATGGCAGTGTAGCAGGTCATATTCTTGCTCCTCAAGCAGTATTGGTCCGATCTTTGTTCAGACCGGAAAATTCTTATATAATTTTTTAGTTAGTAGTTTAGTATGTGGCGTTCAAAGTCCCAAAACCACCTTATGAATATGAGAGACACCGTTGTGGAGGGTTGCGGAAATTTCGACCACCTGGGGTTCTTTAACGTGCACCCAAATCTGAACACACGGGCTTACAACATTTCCGCCTCTATCGGAATTGCAGCCGCCGCAACCGGGATTTGATTCCGCGACCTGCGGGACAGCGGCCGAGTACCTTAGCCACTAGACCACCACGGCGGGGCATTCTTTTTATTTGCATTTTCCCCAATTTTTGGGTCACGCACAACATGTTGATTTTTTGTTCACAACCAACAACACCCACGCCGACGCCGAAATTTCCGTAGAACAAGCTGTTTCATCATTAATTGAAACACTCATTTGGGTTAGCTGGTACAACCTTGATATATGTTGCAGAAAGTTGCGCTGCTATGCGACGCAACTCTTCCTAACATATGTCAAGCTCTTTAGTGCTATTGCGTTGGAACAATGAGAACTCAACACAATAAAGCACCAATATTTAGGCATTCATCTAATAAATCATTTACTATACCAAGCGATTGTTCTGTGGAGCGCTTTGGTTCATCGAAATACCCTTATCGTAGGGTGTTATATAGTTGTAGGAACGCAAGGATTGCTTAAGGTTGGAAACTGGTTTACGTTGTATAGCAGAATTTTGTGGGCTTTTCATAAAACCAGCTGCTCTTATATAGACAGCGTTGCACAATTAGGCCAAAAGTAAAAGAATAAGTCACCTTGAAAAGTTTCATCGATTGTTAATTGTTTTTGGTGGTATTTTAATTGCATAAAAAACGATATGGTACAAAAAGGGAAACGAGACAGGTCGAATGAATGGAACAGTACAAGCAAGCTAAAACAGTTATATTTTGCACGTTTCGTTAGCAGAACAACGCATAACTACATAACTACAGAGTTGGCTGAGTCTGACAATCACTTTGTTATTATTATTTGCCTGCACTGCTGCCTTGTGGAGTGCCGCTGGGCAAATATAGCTGTGAATTAGCGCTTTGATTTATAGTGATAGCAGTTTGCAAAAATAAAAACATTACCTTTTTCCGATAAACGATCTAAGTGGTTGGTGTCCTAATGACCCAAAAAATCTCGTCCTCAAATGAAGATATGCTCCGAAAAACAGCAAGCCACTAATTGAGTGCATTAAAATTGTTTTGCATATGAGATGTCATAAAATCAAAATATAATTCAGAGGAGTTTCAATCATCTCGTAAAAGGTTAGAACTATTTGACACAAAAAAGTCATCCCGTGTGGTCACCTTGAATGAGAGATATAGAACTGAGAACTGCTACGTTCCGTAACTCCTATAGTGTCTTAGTTTTTACCCGGACATACGAAGAGAAGAAAACATGATTCACACTGCATGACGATGAGCGAAGCGATAATAAATGCTTGTAACGGAAGACCAAAATATGTACGCCTAGAAGCGCACTCATTTCAACTGCGTCTTTAATGACAAAACACATTAAGAGTGTTCTCGCTTTCGCTTCTTTCAAGGTCACCAGAGTAGACTTAAAACTATAAAACAGCGTAAATGCAGCCTCACGCTAAGCTTCCATCTGCTCATCATAAGTTTAGTAAACACGTCCATGAACACTTTTTATAGTTATTTTCTTTATGATTTTATTTGGGTTATGTATAAAAAGGTCCTGCGATGAGCTGCTACATAGAGATGAGTCACATTTTAGTAATCGTATTAGCATAAAGAAGCAAAAATCTTGCAGAAAGACGCTGATGTTCTCTGTGATTGAAAACAAAAGATAAACACCGCACATGCGCTTCTTTGCTGAAGCCTCTTAAGTCTAAATGAACGCCAGGCTGCACTTTTTCCTGCCTCCCGTCTCGTTTTTCTTCAAGTTTGCGTAGCTATTCGAACTTCCAAGTGCTACCGTCAATTACGTACAATTTTGTCCAAGTGTTTATAATAAATTTTGTGTATAATTCTTTTTAACAGCTTTATGAGTATAGGTTTTACCTTATTGCCTATACTATATTGTCTAATGTCCCGTATAGATTTCTCGCCTTCTGTCCTTCTAACCCCATCATACGTTTTTTGTGTTTTCATTATCATTTTTCGACAACTCGAACCAGCACTGCGCACTGCAATATAGAAGACAGTAACCAGTATCTTTTCATTTTCCTGCCACTAAAAGTTCCACTTAATGCACTGCCTATGTAGGCATTACTAAAACCGGGCTCACTGAATTTCTCTTACACCTTTTTAAGTGTGGCAAGGGTCTGATGTGGTCCCATCAAATCAGAATTATGATGGAAAAGATAGTATACCTGGCAGAATATGCACAATACTCGTGCATATCAAAGCCGGCCTATTCACCCTCGCGCTCCGTGCAATCTCAATCATGTATATCAGGTCGTAATTAGGTTTTCGCGTGTTTCGTCACTAATAAGCTCAAGGGCATCGTCATGAGCCAAGATCCAGAGCTTCGTGGGCCAGAAACAAGGGATCTAAAACGCCTGACTGCCAAAAATGGAATGCTTTAAATAACCAAGTGGTACGTCACCTTATCTTAAAGCTATGTGGACGATAACCGGGCTGCCTCGCCTGGAGATTGGGCAGAAAAAGAAAACATGCAGAGGCAAAACTTGACATGAATAATAAATTCTACCACAAACTCCTTTTGCTGGCGCAATTAAAATTATCAACATTTTCAAGCGTTACTACGTTACTGAATGCATAGAATGCGCAGTGCCTATTCTTATTGTTACTTGAAGTACTCTGATTAGGCACCGACTACAAATCACAAATCGAAAATTGTTGTCATTGTCCGATTCCTCGCAGGCAGCCGCGCTGTTCTCCTGTCTTAATCGCACTGACGGTGCAGGAGGCACACTTGTAGGTCGAAGACAAAATCAGCTATAGTATGAATAAGGCAATGCAGTAATGCACAAAAATGCCACAAGCAGAACAGAAAAGCACTTACGAAGCTCATAAACCATCATCTCGTATCACTGAGTTCGTTAGTACACGAGACGGCCACAACATATTTATGCATTTTGTTGCAGCCAGACTGCCTTAAGCTCTATATTCCCGATGATTCCGCAACGAGCGTCACTCGTCTTCACCATGGACACTATTTTAGGTGCGTGCCTCAAACCAATGCTTTTTTAGTCACTCAGCTTTGAAACTGGTCGATTTTCCACCTACTGTCTAGTGTAAAACCTAGTGCCCATCATGTACGTGCATGACGTTTGCACCGTATAAAGCAAGCCAGTGCGACGCCATTGTTTACCAGCAGGCAGCCTGCTGCACAAATTCACGTTCAAGTGTCGTGAGTGTGTAGCTTTAAACTTGCTTAAACTTGCTGCCCAAGTGCTGATCCTCTATTGTGAGATCTGAGGAAATGCGTAGAAGCTGCACCCAGCGATTCCCATTACGACGGTCAAGCTTTTATAACTTCCGCGTAGGAGCAGCAAAAAAAAAAATTATATGAAGATTAGCGTGCTGCGCATTTGCAAGGCGACATGGCGGAAGTTCGTTTTGGTACGGGCAGACGCCACTGTCAATAACATCGCCGGAAGTGCGCCTGTTTTTGGTTAAGTTGTCGTCAGGTAAATTTTAATGAATATTTAAAAAAACATCCCGAAGAGCGCACGTGTTCAGGCTGCATCGAACTTATAGATATTTTTGTTTGAATCCTAGTCTGAACTATTTGTGTATTATTTGCATGCTTTGACATCGCTTGTCTTCGCCGCACATTATCAAATGTACCAAACCCGATGCAGAATCACCAAATGGTGTGTTAAAGAAGTGGCCCCAAGTGCTGACAGCACATACAATAAACTATGTTTCTCGATTAAAAAGGCGCGTGATCTAAGTAAAGCCATTTCGTGGAAAGATACCTATCGCATGTCTTGGTTGTCTGTCTTTTACGCTTACAATTCATGTTTTCACAGTCGAACACAGCAGAGTAGTAGCCTGTCGACTTTTCATCGTCATAAAATATCGTTTTCAACAGCAAAATTGCTTTACCTTATTGAATAACAGATAGACATTGACATCTTTCACACCACGCTATCAAAGAAAACAAACAAACAAACGGGAATCCACATACATACGAGGGGCAGTAGCTGGACGGCCGATACGCGGTGAAGAGAGTGAGAGGGAAAAAATGCAGCGTTTCGAAGATACGCTTTTCCTCTTCCCGAAAACATCTGTCGCTAGCTACCATGACGTCATAATCTTGTATCAGGCAAGTTCGACCACGAGAAACACTAGAGTGCGAGAAAGAGACTCATTATTACAAAAAGAGAGATTCTTGCCTGCGTTTAAACATCTGTGTCATGCTACTCTGTATAGGGATGGACACAACATATTAGGCGCAGTGCCCGGACCTTCAAACCAGCGTCGTGTCGTATTGTGTTTAGTGAATTACCTGTTTTGAATTAGCCTTGCAGAAGGTTATAATGATAGAATGTCTCATAGAAGAAGGCATTCATTTCTCTGATGCCCAAATTGTAAATTGATTCATCAGGCGTACTTGGTCACCACAATTTTTTTTCACGTTTTTGTTCTTCACCTTTTCCTTCTTTTTTACGAAGTGCTGGAAATCATGACATGTGCTTCAACCAGCTTCGCCGTGTGATAGTCTGGCGCAACATAGCAGAATCTGCGTATTTTAAACAGCGACTCTGTTTTCAGTCGGTGATTCTTTGTTTGTAACCATCGTAAATTGTAGTGGCATAAACCAACTGAAAGTTGGTAACTCCCACATGCGCATATCTGCCACTCCTCCCACCACTCCCACTAATAAATGTGTCTGCAACTCAGCACTACGTCCATTGCCTCTTCCGCCACTCCTCCTTCGTCCATGTCATGCCACTATATATACATTTGTCCCCACAGCCCTTCATCAGTATCACTGTTTCGTCAGTGGGGTTACCAAATGGAGCTGGCTGAGTTTTTTTAAAATCAATTGATGATAACCTTTCACCGACCTACCGACTTGTCTATAAGAATGCCGGTTTATGTGACCAAAAGTTTTCCTTTTTTGGCATGTGCTTTCATAAAGGCCAAAACAAATGTTTCGCACATGGGCTAGCCTATACAGAGCATTCAAAAGCATGGATCAGCAAATTTTCTAAAATAGGCGACCCGAATAGGCGACTCCTTTCATGAAACATTTTCTATGGTGACAGATATTTTCCAATGACCGGAGTTATCTGTTTCCGCACTGATTGAAGAAATTATTATTTAGGCTTTTCATTACTGAAGATGCGTTTTGGTCAATAGAAAGTATTGGTGCCTTTCTTGCCAGGAGCCCGCTTTGGTTTTAAAATGAAAAGAGAAAATGTCCGATTTTTTTATGTTGGCGGAATTGAAACGCCGAAAGTTGAAGTGCCATAGTCTTCGGAAACGTCTACAATGAGTGAGTGCCGTAGCATCAACCGCTGGTAGGCTTCCCTGTGCATGTATGCAGTTTGCGCCAGCGAATGTAGCACGCACGGCATGTATACGTTAACCAGTGTAGGTAAACTAAAACCACTGCAGAAGTTGCAGTGACGACATTCTTATAGGCAGCAAGTAGCGGTAAGTTGCGCTTTGGTGTGGTTTCACAAGTGATGTTCCTAGAACCTTATTACTCCCAAATATATCCAGGAGGCCGTCTTCTCGAAATCTTTCAATGACAATGGATTCTCTCAAGGACTTCAGTGCTGTCATTTCACTTAGTAACTTTTATCCACTAAAGTTGACTTATTCAATTCCCGTAATGGTTGCCACAATGGGTGCTCGTAGCTATTTTAAGAAAGCTGCCACCACAGAAAAGAAATAGTATGAAAGCTGTGAGCAAACACTCTTAGTCCCTTATTGTTGCCAATTCTCAGGCACTTCTCTGGAAACTCTTGCATGGTTGCTTGGCGGAAAAACATTCGTGTGTACTTTGTGATATAATTTATTATTCGAGAAAGAATAAACATCATATGATACAAAACAGAGCAAAAAAAAACTGAGGTAATGATGGCCACTACAGAGGACCACAAGTCGTCGAAGAACTAATGTTCCTGGAATATTGTGGAAATTAATATACCTCCGTAAACTGGCTCCTATTTTTTGCACATGTTGATGTAACCGTGGTTCAGTTCCAGCGCAAAAATAATGACGCCGGAAGACAAAGGTTGCGATACAGAGCGCTTTAGTGTTTTCGGGAACTTCAGTTTACCGCTAAGGTAAGCTCCAAGATAAGCAACTTCAACTAACCAAGCAGTTGCTTTTTTGAACCATGACAACCGAAACACTGAAAAGCTTAAGAAAAATCCCAAAAGAAGCGACAGCGGTTAACCATCGGTGAAATAACGAATATGGGATACTCCAGACTTTCATATTTTTTTTACCTTGTTGAATGTACCTACAGTTTTGGGAATATAATTTATAACTATCTGTCCTTCTAGCCATGACGTAATTGGAAAAAAATGACACACTCAGATGGTTTTTATGGGAGCACTCGCTCTCATCAAAACTGCTAAATAATAAACTTAAAAAAGAAAAGAACGACCGCTCATTGTGGAAACGTGGTTTCGGTCAAACTAACAATATGTCGTCCCTCTAAGCGAATTACGTTGTACGTTGTAAAAAAAAACTTAAGTGCCCTAAAAATATAGAAAATGTGTTAATCGGCGCAAATGCTAGGAAGGACAGTGTATACGCCTTTCTTCGTTCACTTGACGTCCTCCTACGCCATTTAAAAGACTGCACTTCCCGATTCCTCCAACCTGCTTCCACAGCAACCTGTTCCCTGAAACCTCATTTTCGCTACTCGACACACTAGAAAAACTCTTGTTTCTGGCTTCTCAATGCTGGCTGCACCATTTTACGACACCTAGCCCTTTAAAGGCGCTGAAACGTAATTGCACCGAGAAGTACAAGGGAGGCAATTTAAGGCAACTGCTTCGCGTAGCGGTCGTTTCTTGACCAGAAAGAGGCTTTGCTGAGTGTGGTGTCATCACTTTTTTTTTCGCGACAGCAAGGGGAGCTCACAATACTACATCACATGCTGCACGCTGCAGGTGCTGTACCCCAAAGGTAAATGAGGAATAAAAAATCAAAATCATGCTGATGTCACCTTTTGTGTGTGTCTGTGTTACAAGGTTCTAAAACGAGGACTGGGTGGAACATTTGTGATCAGCAACACTTTCCTGATCCTTCAACACCAATCACCAATTTATTCTGTTCACGGATATCAGTATCTGTATCTTTTTGCCACAGCTTTTGTTTCCCGCGTCGTTCATTCTAGTTTGTAACAGCTTCGTTATCTGTTTAAACATCATCCCTGAAGCATGGAGGGAACATATAAATGCGGCAAAAGTAGGCTACTGTCAACTGAACAGTCACCTATCCTTTACGTCTTGCTTTGGTCTCTAGTCACGATACTGCCGTGGAAATTGGCCATTTTTTTTTACATAGTAGCTTAGCTGCCCGGCCTTTAAGATCAGGTAGTTTAAAAATAACTTTGCAAATACTTCAAAACTTGCTTATTTTTGTTGCAATTTTGGCGTTAGCTGCAGCGGATGACATGTCAGGTTGTCCGATTGATGCTGCACACTCACCAGTGCCACATCATGCTTTTTGGAGTGGGATTGTGCTTTCTATATCTATTTGAGTGGCGCCGGTCAATAGCCTTCGTAAACTTTTGATCGCACATAAAGCATACGTTGCCCAAGGTAACGCGATCTGCTTTACGTGCAACGTGTTGGTCATGGCGACGACCAAAATGCGCTTTATGTGTTCATATAGTTGCTGTCGCCGAAATTAACCGGCTTTTGCTTTATGTGTGAAAAGGGTACAAAAAATTTTTAGCGCGTACCTACGAGACCTACTGCCTTTCCTTCATTGTTCATATATTTACTTATATATATTTACTTGTTTTACGTTTACCTTTTTTCTATTTTTGACTACTGCGCATGCTGCATACCTTCTGCTTTCTTCGGGAATGGGATCACGATCCTCGTGTTTAGCAGAACAACACATTACTTTTTACAACCAAGAACATCCGTCGTGCGCTCATATTTAAACATAGATGACATGGTGAAACGTCAAACGATAACTCACCTGAATGTCCTCGACAACAGATTACATTGCCGTATCAAGAAGACTGACCACGAGTGAGCTAAACTGGAGAGAGCAATATTTATTGCAAATAGCGCACACAAATTCGCAAGCTACTCGCGCATTTCTGCCCCGCCACAGTGGTCTAGGGGCTAAGGAACTCGGCTGCTGACCCGCAGGTCGCAGGACCGAACCCCGGCTGTGGCGGCTGCAATTCCAATGGAGGCGGAAATGTTGTAGGCCCGTGTACTCAGATTTGGGTGCACGTTAAAGAACCCCAGGTGGTCAAAATTTCCGGAGCCCTCCACTACGGCGTCTCTCATAATAATATGGTGGTTTTGGGACGTTAAAACTCACAAATCAATCATTTCGCGTATTTCTGAAGTTATCATTTCTGGCGCTAGCATTCTCTTACCTCGTGGGCACCGGGTTATTGTTTTTATATATTTATTTATTTAGTTATTTATTACGGGCTGTCACATCCAGAGAGCATGTTTTAGAGTCAATACAAGTTTCACTTTATACTATTTCTGGTCTTGATGTTTAACCCATGAACCGCAAATACCTGAGAAGGTTTGAAAGCTCACAGGTTCAAACAGGACATTTCAGGTTGAGGTAAATCTTATTATTTCCACCGTCCTCAGTTCAGTTGATATCTGCGTGACGTTGATTTGATCATGAATACCACAGGAAACATTATCTTCAGAGAAAAAATTTTTCGTGACACGACGTGATTATCTCGATCACCCGCGAATACCACTGGTTACACGAAAACAACTAATGCGGCGTTTACATCCTAGAATATACTGCTAATACATTGATGCAAACGTGTCATGAGAACACGAAATATTTGAAAATATGCGCTAATAAACGCATCTTGTCCGACATTTTTGAAATGCAACATAACTTTACTGGGTCTCTGATAACGGCGTCAAGTGTCCTTGTAATTAGGGAATCTTGTGTATGACGCCACATCCTGACGTACCACGTGAGCTACATAAAAATAATATACCAAATGTTAAGGGTTAACGTCCTAAACGAATGGTATCACTAGAGACATGGTAGAGGAAGGTTAATTATACTCTGACCATCTGATGCATATAGATGCATCTACAACGTGGTAGACGGGCCTCAAGCATTTTTGCCTCGAGAGAAAATGCGACCGGTAAGGGCGGTATTTGATCTCGCGGCCTGCTGATAAGCATTCCAGAACTAGAAGCATTCGACCACTGTGGTGGGTCCTCAAGTGGGCTGCGCTGCATGTACTTGCGTCGACTAAATTTGTAGCATAATTTGCATTGCGGGTAGGAAAATTAAAAATTGCTGCAACCCTGCAATAAATGTTTGACTTTCCAGATGCTCAACGTGCTAGCGTAGTCCTGCTTTAACTTTGATGTAAACTTAACAGCGAAGCTTTTAAACTTGCCTATAGCAGCGCAATTAAACTTACCAGAAGAAGCTTTAGCTTTATACGTTATCTTTAACCATGTGAAATACATGTATCCTCTTGTTTTATCGTGGTGCACCTATGTAAGTTGTGACGCATACATTGTGGTTTCAATACAACAACGTCACCGCTAAAAACAATAATTGGCGCCCTCTAGTTGCCCTAAAAGAAATTATCCTTGCAAATCAACAAAAACTGTACGAGCAACAAACCCATTTCCCATTTCTCTTGATAAGGTGCAATGAGGCACGCAGTGAAGTTATAACGGCTACATTTGATGAAAGCCACTTCTCCAGCCACCTCACCCTACTGCGACGCTGCATGTTCAGAGTATTGTGCTGTTTGTAATGCTCTTTCTTCAAAACATTAATTGAGGCATGCCACGCCAACTTCAACAGTAATAATTCCTTGCTTTACATTCTACGTTCGCGTTCCAGTGAACCGTTTTGTTTGACTCCTTTTTCTTGAATTCATCAACGCAGGGTTCCACTTTTGCCGAAATGAAGTAAAGCTACCGGATATTCTAAATGTTCATTACGCGCTAATGAAGAGACGTAAGCGGTGGCCTAGTTACTACGCTTCCAGCTGCTGAACGGAAATACTGGGCTTCTATTCGAACCACAGTTAACGCATTTCTATGGAATACTATATGTGTCCATACTGTGAGATTTCTGTACAAATGAGAAAACCATGCGCACCACGACGGCTGTCATACCCTGAACTGCCTTCAAACTTTCAAGACTCTAAAGCAACTGAACAATAGGCGAGTAGACAAATATTACAGTATAAGTTTATATGTGCAGTCATAGTTTGTGTCGACATGAACGATTAAGGTAACTAACTAAACTTTTCATGTTTGGCAGGAGGCGCCATAACTGCTCGCTAACTATCTCATTGCGAAATCGTGAAGATGACTAGCCTCAGGGTTTCTTCAAATGAAAACAGGGTAATTCAATAATCAATTCATATGTTAACTTGCCTATATGTTAATCAGTTCTAAGACTGGCCGGGTTCCTTATAACCTGCAATTGTAATGAACAAACTGTAACAAAATATTTACGAATACTCTTCAGGGGATGCTTAGGACTTTTCGTTTCAAGGCATTTTAGCGTGTGTTAATGCTATGCTGACTTCCCAGCGTGGTTTAAATGTATGCTAATCAAATTGCATGAAGATTGCTTGCTTAACTTATGGTTTACTATTTCGACAACAATTTAAAGGCACTTTTTCACTTCTTGTGAGGCCATTTATAGTTTATTTCATTATTAGCGCATGTTGGATAAATATTCGGTCTTAAGAGCAATAAATACAAAAATTCTCATCTACGCGTGAAAGAACGTTGATGCTACAATAAAAACTTCACAATTTTCACCGGATTTTTCTGGCGAAGTTCTTTGCAAACATTTGGGTGAGCACATATTGAAGGGAAAGTTTCAAGACCTATCACGGTCAATGTGTGATCTGATACCTAATCTTAAATGTCACCATTTTGTTTGAGGTACTACTAAAATCGGCATGTTGAAGATTAGGTGCGTTGAAGCTTTTATATAAAGCAATGTGTGAAAATTGGTCTCGAAACACATAAAGCGATTTTCCTGATAACTTAAAAACTTTTTGTATTGGGTGTGCATTCGACTGGTACAGTCCTAGAGAAACGATCGGAAAGAGATCACCTTGTTTTGTTTTGTTTTGTTTCCCTGGGAGGTTAGCTCATACCCACTCAGGGGGATTGGCCAAGAAAGTGTAGTGCAGTTTTTCTGTAATCATTTTAACTAAGTGTAAAGAATTGGTATTATAATAAGACTAATGTAAAAATAAAAACAACATAAAAAGAGCAAATGAAAAAAAAATTAAGTTGAGCAATTTTGAGATTTGAGGTGTTATGCTTACCACTTAGCTGCGTTTACTTCACTCTGCCCTTGGGAGTAATAAATATTTTTTTTGTTTTTGTTTTTGATTGAAGATCACAAGGGTATACGCTTGGTTGCCTGAATATAATTGCAAACGGCATTGAAAGCATCCCTGTGGCAATGTCCCAAAGCTGAGGCGCCAAAGCTTAGCACCGTTTCACCTGCCTAAAACACTTCTTTTTCATTCATTCGCACGGCTTTTTCTTCAGCCAGAATATGTTTAAATATTGCAAACATGAAAAATATGTCTTAAAGTTTTTTTACGAATTCTTTCGCCATAAACGACCATATTAGAGGAGTGCAATTTATTTTAAAAATAAGTATGCCACTAAAAACAATTACTGAAAAGTTCCTGGCCTCGACACCCAATTGAGAACCATGGGCGGCCATTTGCTGCTGTGCCCCTCTAACGTGGCAGGAAGAAGGCGATAATTCACACAGCCTTCTCAATTTATTAGGCCAATACTTTGAGTATTTGTGCGTAAGCGTGTGTCTTTAAAACATTTTTTTATCAAACAATGCAAGCAAACATGTATTTTTTGCATAGCCCATTGCGAATTCGTGGCTAAATCTTGCAATCTCGTGCAGTGTAATAGAAAACGTTTTTGTGTTGGTGTTTTAGGAAACCAAACCATCTTTGCACACAGCGAAGTTAAAAGTTTATGAAGTGATGTGATAATTGTTTGTTCCTATTTCAGTACCTTTTCGTTGCCGCAATTGTGTATGCCGTGCTGCGAAGTGTGCAAGCTGGTTTGTTTTTATACTGAAAAAAAAAGACTGCTTTGGAGTTCGCTTGGTATTTTTTTTTACCTTATTCCACAAATACTTCCCGACATGAAGAAATAATCATTTTGGACGTAGCAAATAAAAAGAATTGGTTTAGATTTTTGGTGCTACAGTAAGTACAGCAACATTGGCGCTATCTATAGTATAGAATATATAAGCAATACTCTGTGGTGTAACGCAGGAAATAATTCTTCTTAATTGCCTTTCCGATTCCAAATAATTCTTTCGTCAAGTTCACTTACCAAATAATATTTTCGAATGGCAGACGTTCTGACAGGTCCTTATAAAATTCTGTAGCTCCCCACAATTGAAATAAAAAATGTTTGCGCTGAAGTCAAACTGCACTGTACAGACTTTACGTTAGGCGTAGTAGCAGCATACGAAGATTTTTTAAACGGGCCCTGCAACACTTTTCGAGCATGGTAAGAAAACACTGCGAAGCGGTAGCAGAGGCTCCCGAGAACACGCGAGCCATACGTTATAGCGGAGCACGCGCTCTGTAATGCACAATTAAATATCAAAATTAGCTAAAAATTCTTTCCTTGTCCCTCGATAAATGACGCAAGGTGCTCAAAAATCACTCATGGAATGTCCATCTATCAGCCATTGAATGATCAGAACACGGCACACTCAGTCGTTACAGAGATCACCGCGGGAGGCCATCACTTGTCCACACGTGCACGCGCGATCACACTGAAAAACCGTATACTCAAAGAAAGAAATAAAAAAGTGGTCAAAGTCACGAGGCATGCGTGTTTGATTGCTTAGCTTGGTTGCCGCTCCCAATCCATCCTGCTTAGCTTCCAGCGCTTACGTCAAGGCGAGAGAAGAAAGAATGCGATTGCAGCGTGGGACAAATATTTGTAACTCCGCTCGTACTGGACAGATTCGTAAAATTTTTGCGGCATAGAGTTTGGAGCAGAATTTGTGAGGCAATAATCTGTTCCAGTGAATCATTTCCATGGTTAATAAAAAAAAATGCTACAGTGCTCCTTGAAAGGGCTTGCGTTCAAATATGCTATCTTTCGATTGCCGAAAGATAGCTTATAGATAGCATACAAAAAAGATAGCATACAAATTTGTAAAGCTTGTACGAAAGATAGCATACAAATTTGTAAGATTCGTATGAGCCATCAGATGACTCCTTGTTCATGATTTCTATTTCTGCGTTAAGAGACTTGCATTGAGAGATGTTACAGAAGATGTTGTAATAATGCAGAAAAGCGGACTAAACAAGAGGACGTTATTAACTGTCGCAAGATAAAGGAGCGCAGTTACTCTACATGATCAGTGATCACTTTCTCGTAGAAGAAAAGGTGGTCCCATATGATGCATTCAAAAATAACCGCAGCACCTACTGCAAGAAACAAGGCGTTCTGAACGTAATACAGCAGGTGATACATAGAATATGTGATTAAATTTATTCATTTGATCGTGGTGGTAAGGAGCCAGAATACCTTTACTCAATGGGTACACCTGAGAAAACGTCACATATAGTGCCTAATCTAACACGAGCTGCCAGGTTTTTTTATAGTTGAGGCTCGTAGATTTTCATGCAAACGGTGTCGAAAAACTTTGGCGCTTTGACATATTTTCTTCCTTATATGTAAACCTGCCACGTCCGAATGGTGCAATTCCTAGGACATTGCCCACTAGGAATAAACAGGATTTTTCAATCGCATAAGAATGAATATGCTACCTAATGAATTTAACTTTAAGTTTATTATTGTTTTTTTTCTCTATTGTGAAATTTACACCATAATACTGAGGCTGTACAACAGATCGGATTGAAACCGTGCTATTTGTGTAGGAGTAAGATACGAGAAGCTTGTACAGAAATGCTGCCAAAATAACCATCGATATGAAAAACGTAATGACTTATTTTTGAAACAAACCTATTTTACTAATATCCTCAGGAAAATTACATTTTCTTTTCAACCTGGGCTGGGATACCTCGCTTATGTTATGTTGTTACAGATTAAATACAGTTCTTTTATTCTCGTATTTGGTATACACCACTTACTAGCACACATGCAATACTCAAAGTCAAGTGCAAACTCGAGGCATCTCTCTCATTTAAAGGAATTTCAATGTAGGCTAAAGACATGCTGCTTTTTTTCTTAATGTCATACAAAAAAGCGTGTCGAAATCCAACAATATACAAATTTTTATAGCCAGCTAATTCGAAGCTGCCGAAGCTTTCGAGTTGACAATATATTCTGCAACCGATGAACGTCACCGGAGAAGTCTATAGGGAGGTGTTCTCAAGGGGGTTACCATTAGCTTGCTCGCTCAGTAAGCTCATGATGAGAAAATTGAAATGAATAGTGCACAAATTAAGAAGTAGTCGTGGTTGTTGCAAATAAAGACAAGCTTTATCGTTTCTGCTTCATCACAGAGGCAAGCAGCCCATTTCGAGCAATGTTTGCCGGTAGTCACGTTTATCCTACTTGGGATATTTCTTTTCAGTTGTTGCAACGACTCCAGATACAGCTTTGGTTCCCTGTTGCCACATGCTACTTCCGTTGTCTCACTAGTTCATAGTTACCAAGGAAAATATAAAAGCAAACTAAGCTCTTCAATGCTATCGCCTTGAAAAGGGGGGGGGGGGGAGGCGTGATAAAAGGAGTGTGTGACGGCACGTGGGAGGCTAGCGTATTAATAATATAAACTTTGTTTCACACAAATAAAGGTAACACATTCGTTGCTTTTATTTATGCCAGAGTGAAGACTGTCTAATTTATGAATGATGTAGGATTCCCGAACATCTCTGTCATGATGAGCTTTGAATCCAAACTGTACTATGGTACCCTTGATTTTTGCAAACGTGTGACCTAGCATCTGGACATGTTTTGATAGTTGAAGATGAGCTGGCCTAGAAGCGTGGGCTCTATGATTCCTAAAGCCTAATTTGTATGACGTTTCGTTTTGAACGATGTATTGCTTGTAGCATGTAAAGCACACAAGCATGTAGATAACATTGTCGGTGTCGCAAGTTTTAAGTCTCCGTTGTTGCTCATAGGAAAACTTGAAGCGCTACTAGTTACAAAGTGCGAAATTTTCTTGTATGGGCTGACCTTACAACGGGGTTTATTTCAAGGGTGTCTGCCGACATAGTTCGATTGGCTGTTTATTTTTAGTGGAGTTAGGGTATGACACAGGTTACGCGTTCGGCAATGAACCACACTGAGAAATTCTGCCAAGATATCTTTGAGGCGGTCACTTTGAATCAATTTGCTGTGGTGTTTCTCGGGAGTGTTCGTCACAATTGTAACTAATGCAGAGTGCGTTAAAATGATATTTACATTGCTACGTGAAGAGGTAGCTGACAATTTGTTACTCGTCAGCAAATCCTTGTAGTCAATGTTTTCTACCTCATTGAGAATGTCGTCGATGATTCGTGAGGGGTGTCTCTGTTTGGTTAACGCACCTTATACATTCACACATGAATGTATTCTTAGCAAGTATATTTACAACGCAATGGCTGTCTACTTTGATCATAAGTGAATGTTAGCCTTGCTTACTGAGCTTTTGCTTCTTTCTTTTGGTAGGGTTGCGGTGTGCAAAATGCTTGACAATGGCTTATAAAGCGACGCGTCATTTTTTACGCCTGGCTTAGTACTTCAAAGTGCTAACGACAGTTGCATTAGCAGAATTTACAGTTATTTGTGGGGTTTTATAACCCGAAAGCAGGATGTAAATTGTGGCGCTTGTATTAGGAGACGTTATTTTACTGTACCTTAATTGGAGTTCCTAATGTTGTTTGAAACATTAGTACGTTGGTGTATTTGCCCTGAGCTCCATCTAAATGTGACAGTAATGATCGCCAATTGAATTGCAGTCATTATTGCCACTCGAGTCGGGCAGATATCATTGCTGCTACCTGCCCGACTATATATATTCGCCCAATCACGAGGCGCGGTCTGTGCGGTGTGATACTTCGTTTACAGTGTTTTTGTAGGATAATAATAACTTATACAAAAAATTAAAGGGCCCTAACACTTCGCCTTAAGGCGTTGAACGCGATAGTAACATCCTCTTTCTAGTGCGTACTTCAAGCACTTAGTGCAATATTCTTTTTCGAATGTGCTATGCACCGACTACGTGGCCTTGGAAGAATAGGCGCAGTATAATGGGTGCCCTTTGTAGTGGGATACCGGGATTCATCCATGGAGCCATCATCATAATCCCAAGTTCTGACACCCGTTGGCAATGGACGCTTGTACCACGCATTATTACTGTTATTACTGAAATATTTCATGTTGCACAGTGAAGCATGTATACAGGACCCGTGTGTTTGTGAAGCATGAAAACTACTTTCACTGCAATGACAAGCAGAGAATGTTCTTTTCACTGGTCTCGCAAGCATAGATATCGCCGTGTGGTAGAACATCCACTTGCCATGCAAACAACCCAGGCTCGATTCCCACTCGAACGCAAACAAGCTTGGTTCGGGTGCCACTCTCTTACAGGATTTTAATTATTTCATTTAAACCATTCCTGATTTTTTTGTAACGCATATTATGATATATTTTCGCTCACAACCAACGCCTCCAACGCCGGAGTTTACACGAAACGAGTTTTTTAACGCTGTCGCGTTAAAAAAGTCAGGATGTGTGTGACAAAGTGAGATGAACATATGCTCGTTCTCTCTCTCTCTCTCGTTCGTCATTCGTTTTGAAGCTATTATAAGCAGGTAAATACTTTTTCGAAGCGATATCTTACAGGTCTTGATTGCTATATAAAAATCTAGACACAAGTCACGATGACCAGGCAAGAGTACATTATCATATCTCGTTAAATGCTGTATGTGTGCCAGCAATCCTTTCGCGTAGATTTGGAAGGCAGACATGGAGTATCCTGAACATTCTTTCTGATGACATTTCGTGTTGAATGTCATTGATTTGGCCTTTGTATTAGTGCGCATGCATAATACTCTATATGTACTTGCGGTGAAGCTTGAAATAGAAGTGAGCGAAAGTTCACGTCTTTCTTTTTTGCTTCTCTCAGCATAAGTAGATTCTATTTCTGTGCTGCGGCACTGTCGGAATCTGTGCACCAACGCACAAAATACAAAGTTTCGTTCAGCTGTCCTACGCAACTTACTTATCTGTACGTGGCAGAAGAGGCTGCTTAGAAGTATTATTTCACATAAACTAAGGGGGAATATACTCTCTCATGACACCGCCCTCTTGCTTTTTTGTGTTACGCTAAATCAACCATGCTGAGCCAAGCCTAATTGCATTGATCTTGGGTAAATTTGAATACTTTATTACTAAACGTTCCACGTTTAACAGAAAATTTCAGTAGTCGAACTTCAGCAACTTTTCTTTCTTCGTGGCCGAGAGTCTGCGTTCCACTGGTCGATTCAGAGCAAGTGCGCATTTCCGCTGGCAGATGTGGAGAAACCTACTCCTCGATGGAGCTTTTCGGGATGCTCCGTCCTGCAGAGGTGGATTTCTCCAGACCTTTATTAACGCTATACCACCTTTTCCGGGATGGTAGGGCAATTGGGTTCTCTTCAGTATTTTGTGGTAGTGTCTGATCATCCTGTGCATTTGTTTACACTGCTTAGAACGTTTCGTTTGACTCTGCTCTGAGCGATAGCTAGAAAGCAAATTTTGACAGTAGTGACAGCCGCAATGACGACGAACAGTGTGTGCGAATGAAGTTTAAAGAATTGTTCATTTATCAGCCGTGCACACGCCAATAAGTTCCGCAGCTTATTTACCTGCCGTATGCCTAAACAACTTCCGGAGTGACCACACGTGGAGTGTTCATGTGTTCCAACGGCAGATCTGCTTGGCACAACCTGAATGCTCACGTCTATATTTCCGCGGCTGCTCCAAATCACCTAATGGAATTCGTGATGAGTATCAGTAAATTGACCAGCCTATGAATAGGTCAAACAAAATAGCTGGAACAGGCGACATATTAGATATCAAGTACTTAGGCGCACCTAACAAATTTGCCTTTTCGTCAATGAGTTGAACCTTCGCGCATGTGTGTCAGAAAGTGAGTTTTGTGATTAGTTAGGGGGGAGCCGGGCAGAGTAACTGAAGGTCACTGTTTGTCACGGCACGCTTTCTCTCGTGAATCCTCGTCGGGCTCTGTTAACGCAGTGGCTGCTGCAAAACGAAATTGCCCTGCTGTTCTGGCCAGCGCTCGCAATAAACAGTACTTTCAAACTCGGAGAAATAAAAGAGTGTTATGTTGCCACAACATATAGCACGCTTACCATGCCTATCTGAATTGAAGAACAAAACGGAGATCAGGTTTCAGGTGGAATACAGGTGGCGCCAGTGAGTACGAACTCCTGCGTATGAAGAAAACTGTGTGTGCTGCATTTTAGCTCATCGCTAATTTGATGTGGATAGTATGGCACATCCACTGAGCTTGGCCAACCTTAATATAATGAGAGATCCACATAATAAGAAGGTATTCACTGCCGTTGTGAGTTATGGCAGGGTCTTTCTGGAAAGATTTCGAGAATGATGGTCTGCGTTCAATCTCACGCGTGGTTGCACATAATAGAATTCTCATAACTATCCGATCTCTTGAGACCGTATTTGAAAAGATCATCTTCGTTATCATTTCGAAAGTGATGAACTTTTTAAAAGAAAAAACTCTTACACCTACTGTGAAGGCGTTTCTGCTTCAAATGCCTAATAATTGTTGCTATGTGCCAGAGAAGCGTGCCGGAAGGAGCCATTTCCGTCCGGCGGGTATAGCGGTAAAACGAGGTTAGCGGGCATAGAATAACATTGCAGGCATCGCTTTCTCTCGAATGCCTACACGTAGTCAGCTGCCTCTTTAGCGACATTTCACGCAACACGGTATAATAATAGGCTCCACGCTGCAAACTCTCGTCGATCGACCTATAGCGAAACTCTGCAATTCTTTTTTTTTACGTCTTGCGTCCCTGATGTCCTCTCCTTACGCTCAGTGCACAACAGCAGCTCTGCGGAAAAAAAAGCCATCCTTCCTAGGCTGAAGGGTTACTTGGAATTTGCACCATTGAAGAGGAGCTCATAAACACCGGTGCTTGCACGCAGCAAGCAACCTTGCGTTACTAATTCGAAAAAGACCGTTCGTGCGTTTACTGGCAGACGCGTTATTTTTCAAAGGATGCACCTTATCGTTATCGCTTTCCACAAACTGACTTTGGACATACCATGCTGTTGGACAAGCGTTGTTGTGTACGGTAATTACTTTTTTATGCGACTTTGAGGACCATTGCTATTACTACTAATGTAAAACAGCTCCGAAGTCTTCAAGTTCATTTCTTGGTTTTTCTGCGATTTTGAGAAATTGGAATAATGTAAATTAGGAAACGAAAAACCCCAGATAGGGAAAGGCGCTGCAGCACGCAAATTACGTTTTTCTGTCACTTTAATGATTCTTATACATAGGGGACAGAGACAGCAATATTATACAGCAAAGTGGCGAAATAGCGAGGTCTGCTTGATGTTGTTCTTCGTTAACAGTTTTCATGGTTGTGTTACTGCAAAGCAGTTTTGAAAAGCGGGAAGAATTTCTCTTGGCTCTGTTGGAACTATCAGTTGATGATTCCCGAAATTTATCCCAATGCATGAACGCTACGTGTCGTCGAATTTTCCTTATGCATCTTATTTGTAACCCAATATTGATTGGCATATTCTCACTACCCCAAGTATCCGGCTAAGCAGCTCTAAAAGTGGACAACTATGTCCAACTATTGGAAAACATATCAAGCCTTTTTAGAGGCGTTGGTCAAGCAAGCAGAATACGCTAGATATTGTTCATGATGAAACAAGCGCTAAAATACACACACTCCGAGAGGACACAGACAAGCGCTTTCTAGCAACTGAAAATGTCATTTCGAAGCGAACACTAATAAATACATCACACACATGCACGTCACTTCCGACTTCCCCTGTCATCATCAACAACGTGATATAACAATATATCCACTCCCATAAGCGATGGCACACAAACGGAAACAAACACGTGTGAAGAACTAAGAAAAGAAAACAGAAAACAAAAAAAAACAAAAAAACGTAAAACAAATAGAACAATGGGCTATGTGAAGTCCAAAAAAGCAAATTCCGCATCTGTTAGTACAACTGACGCTTGACTGACGCAACTGTCAAGTCCTTTCATTATTCTATACGCTTCCATTATTTCCCTCGTCGTCCGCTGGTTGTGCCTGTCAATTATTCGTGTGTCTGAAAATTTCGGTTGGTAGGTGCACTCCTTGCAGTGCATCGCTAAGTGTGTGTAAGGTGCCCCTTTTAGTGAACTCTCACGTTCGTGAAGGCGCACATTTATGCACCGACCCGTCTGACCAACGTATTCCTTTCCACATATGAAACGCGTTCCGTATACACCTTTTTTGCACTCAACGTACCTCCTGACATGTTTTATGCTACATCTGTTCGATTCTACAAGTTCATTTCTTGTTGGCTAGCCTTTCTACTGCTGGACAGATCTCTGATAATTTGTTTTCAGCTTGAAAAAACAACCGGCACGCCATACCGTAATGCAAATTTTTTCAACCTATGTGAAATATTGTGCAGATACGGGATGACCACTGTCCGCTCTTTTTCACCCTCAACTTCTCTCCTCTCTTCGCATGTGCCAATCATTGCATTTTTCCCTTCCCGACGACTCTTCTCACAGGCCAAAAGGATGCAATCATCTTGGTAACCAGCTCCCCTCAAGCGCTTGATCTGCGCGAAACACTCATCCATTGAGTGTACGCACGATTTCATGATGGCAGCTTAGATGGAAGAAGTTGCGATCGCGTTCTTTACTATCTTCGAATATGCCAAATGATAGCTCAGCAATGGTTTTTCCGGTCTAGGGTGATACATCCAACACGTGTGAAAAGAAGAAAAAATAATTTTTAGGTCCAGAAACTGACTGCGTCGTCCTTTGGCACCTCAAAGGTAAACTGTAAGCCGTGCCCGTTTTTCCTAAAAGCTTTCAAAACAGTCACCAACCTGCTCATATCCGGATCGTTTTTTACCAAAACAAGGTAGTCTGTGTATTTGTAGCGCTTGTTTCATCATGAACCTTCACCAACACGCCCAAGTGGCATTCATGCCTGATATTGTGCTGTCATCTGTGAGGCATTGTGAGACTCTTTAAGGTCTTCTTGATGGCGACCGCGCGGCGTGTATCTTCGAGGTTAGGTGACTCTTGCTTTAGATCAAAAACCTATATGTACCATTCACGTTTGTCTGCACGCGCGCGTCTGTGTGTATGTCTGTGCGTAACCAAACATATTATTAGGTTTGCACTTAGCAGTTGAAGGGCACATTAGAGGCCGGATTTCATTATCGCATTGAACTCCAGAAAGCGAAGCTAAAGGGTCCCCAGTTTTAGTTCACTTAGTATTTTAAACGCATATTGCGGTTCCCGCGACAGATAAATGCCACGCGTGGCAAATGACGCTAATGGGTGCACTGTGTGAGAAAAACAAGAATACAATATTTTTCTAACGCGGGAGTTTTATGGGCGAAACGCAATTATGAATGATACGTAATGTATAGGTGTTTTCTCACGATTTCCTTCGGGGTGTCGGGAGCATACTTTTTCTTCTTCGTGCCGTGATTTTGCAGCACTGTGTTGGATTGATATTGATCAATATGTGGGGTTGAACGTCCCAAAATCACCATATGATTATGAGAGACGCCGCAGTGGAGAGCTCCGGAAATTTCGACCACCTGGGGTTCTTTAACATGCACCCAAATCTGAGAACACGGGCCTACAACATTTCCGCCTCTATCGGAAATGCAGCCGCCGCAGCCGGGATTCGATCCCGCGACCTGCGGGTCAGCAGCCGAGTACCTTAGCCACTAGACCACGGCGGCGGGGCTTGCAGCACTGTGTGCTCAAACAGTGTAGTTCAAGCGTACGTCGAACAGGCAGTCAAGGAGAAGAAAAGGAGAAGAGCGAAAATGCACTGCTAGGCACCAGGTTTAACCCATGCTACCCCGTATTTTGCAAGCTCGAGGGTTGGACTTTGTCGTTGTTTAAAGCCCCAAAGCATTAAGCCCAATGAGCTGACTGAAATTGAAATTCGCTCCGGAAAGATATGCCACTATAGAAAAATTCGGCATTGTGTGAAAGACATTTTGAAACTTGGTTCACCATCATACAGTCACGTCACGCAATACCAACTTTGGTGAATATCAAACAAGCAAGCCAAGCATGAGCGCATCATGACGACGGCACGTATATCATAATGTAGGTAACATGGAAACCAAGATTTTATATTACCGTCTGTCATTTATGTTCCATTAAAAACACGTCGCATCACAGGTGGTTTCCTGGGTTTGCTGTATATCAAGCTACAGAACCAGCCGCGAGCGCTCCATTAGCGCAGTATGTAAGTAAGGATGTCTATTAAAGGCATGTTGTTTTTTTTCATATTACTGCAAATCATGTTCGTTATGCAGTCGCGTGAGTTATTACCAAATTTATTGCATCATGTTAAGTTAGTAAAACAGCCACGAACGCAACATGAATGTATATATATATATATATATATATATATATATATATATATATATATATAGAGAGAGAGAGAGAGAGAGAGAGAGAGATAACACCAAAGTGTCTTTCGCACGCGCGTGAATCAATGTTTCACATTTCACATTTAAAACTGGGACGTCAAGTCCCACCAAGGAAACTTTGAGCATGATTTTGCGGCCCCGTTACCAAGCAGTAATATGAAAATTCCTACGCAGTTTCAAAGCATTAAAAGCTGCCACAAGGATAGAGGTTCACTGCTACTCCATTTTGTGTAGGCGTTGAAAAGGAGAAGTTACTTGCATTCTTGGGTTTGTGTGGTTTTTGTAAACATGCCAAGGAAACAGCACTGAAATATCCAACGCCAATTGTAAAGTTTCTTTTTTCAGATCAAGGACACTTGAAAACTTAGAATTCAAAAAAAAAAGATCAAGTGGGGCCCGAATTTTAGTAATCCTGCATCAAATGTTGCAGGGTCAAAATGCCTTTCTTTCGTTTTTTCAGCGTACTTGCGCGTGTTATCCTCTCAGAGTACGTGTTTTCTGAAGTGGCTACAAGGCGCAATGCTTCAGAATTAGAGACTCACGACGTGACACCAGGTTGGCGATTATGAAAGCGTTGGCAGATGTTGGAAGGGAGACAGGTTTCTCGAAAAATAGTTCTCATCGTCATCCAAATCACAACAAATGAACGAAACAGGATAAACTTTCTGGAGTATTTTTCAGGTGAATTTTAGGTGGTGTTCACAGTAGGTGGTTGCACGGCATGTCCACACGGCTACGTTTTTATTTGTCGCCATCACTTCTAGTTCGGCTTTTTTGGGTCGCGTCCTCGTCGGACCTGAGTTATACGTGACCACGTTGCCTAGTGTGCCTTAACTTTTGTTATGGATGTTGCATCTGGTGAAAAGCTTTTTTTGTGACACGTTCGCTTGCACCCATGAGTGAACTAGTCCTTTTACTTTAAGCGAACTTAGATTGCGAGTCTTTCATCTCATAAACAATATTTGCTTATCTATCTAGCCGCCTATGTCTTATAGCTCTCCTGGCCGTTTCAAAAATAGTATCAATACGAAGCTTGGTATGGCCTAACATGACTGTCTCAAGAACGTATTTGACTGAAAATAACATCAAAATCATGATATGTGTGTCATGAATGTCGTGATTTACTTTTCATGGTCCTGCAGCACTTGCGATGGCTTTGTTCACATGGCATGTTGCAAAACTGGTATGGTATGATATGATTGCATGGTGAACACAAGCGACAGACCCTAACATGAAAATTATGACATGCGTGTCATGTCTCAACAAGACTATACATGCTACGCTCATGATGCGCTCACGGCTGTTTTGCTAGCGTCACATATACCAAATATGCTATTATAGTACGTGATTGGATGACGAAGGTGCGATACTGGTGCACTATGATAAACATGAGATACGTGGGATGTAACAACATCACACAATATCCCGCCATTTATAGAAACCGTGCATGCCTCTGAGCAACACACCAAAGTCGCAGTCGTCCAGCAGCTGCTCTCTATCGCGGCCCCTGCCACCGCGACACAGCATGTTCGGTGAAAAAAGTTCACCGTGCTTATCGGGCTCCACTACGCACTTGTACAGCGCATTCTCGCTAACGTTGATGAAGGCAGCCGTTCTCTTAATAAGAGAGCTCATGCTTGCATTTCTGCCGCGCTCCTTACGCAGTGTCCCGAACACATTTAGAGCCAACTGCTTCGCTCCCTTGTCGTAAAAGCTGATACGGGAACGATATTGCACAGGTGAATCAGGCACCGCCATTTTTGTAGGAGTGACCAAATCGGCCACAGTAGACTAATCACAACCCAAGAAGGGGCCCTCCGTAGCGCTGTGGACGCTCGGGCTCTGCGGACTACTCATAAGGTTTAGACAGTGTGGTACCATTACTTCGTACTTTGTAAGTTAAAACATACACATACGAGCCATAACAGCGTTATTTTTTCGTCATAAGCATGGTATAACACGTACAAGCAAAAACTCTTTCTTCAGTACCATGGAGCCACAAACATTGTTTTCTACTGAAAATGCGACAAAATCGTCATAAAAATCACAGCTGCAACACGCAGAGAAGCCTTTAAGTAAGAATCTTCCGACGAGACCACTTGCAAAAGTCACAAGGCCAAACAATGGGCTACGTATATGGGGCACCACATCTCGCTTCGCAACAACCAGTGTTCGAGGGTAGTGTAGCCTTGCAAGGAACTTCTGGAAAAAAGTACTGTGTTATGATGGATGCCTGCACGGAGCACCTAATAATGCTACGTACAGTGAGAACCTTGATGTACTGAGCACAAATTTAGAAGCTTTCAGGCAGTGCATACAAACGACGATGCAGAAACAATAAAGTACCATGCCCAAAAAACTACTAGCGACGTATATAAATAGATAACCGTTTTTGTTAATCCATATTTTTTGTTATTGTTAGCTGGACAGCACCGGAAGTGAGCATTCTATTTCTCTGTACCCTACAATAGTGAGCTCGGCTAAAAACAAAGCTTTAACGCTCAAGGAGCACTAAGCTAAATGTCTTTCTTTTGTTCTTGCCCTAATAAGGAAGACAAGGTGAACAGCATTGACAAAGTAGGTTGCACAAGAACTCCTTTGTTCTTTTTTATTTCAATGCAAGAAAGGGGTAAGATGTAGAACCCACTTATGCCACTCCAGCGGTTTGTAAGATAAGGCAATCGAAATGCGGGGCGAGGGGACAAGACGCTGACGCATCCAATACATTCTTTTTCGGTTATAATCATTTTTACTTTACCCCTATCTTGTGTACCTAGCGATGGGTATCGCATCCATAATATTAAAAATTCCCATCCCTCAGTTACGGGAATTGGTATGATTGTAACACGCTTTCATAGAAGTTGTTTATTTGTCGTATATTGCGCAATGTTTCACAAAAAAAAGAAGAAATGGATGCACAAGCTTTCACTCCTTGACTTGTAATGTCACGCGAAAAACGGTCAGCAACTCTAAGTTTGCAATGCTCCGCTCTCTCCGAAATGACACACGGAAAGAACAAGCAAAAGATAAGCATGAAGTAACAACTGTAACAGCTCGACACCTAAACAGCGCTGCTCAAACACAAACGAGGACACAAGAAAAAAACGAGTACAAATTAACAGCCGTCATATTTGAAACTTCTTTTTGTGTTATCGGCGTGAGTCCTTCGAACAAAATTGGCCCCGCATCTGCATGTTACACCGCTAATGTCTCGAAACAGGATTGTCTTGCGCCTGCAGAGAGTGAACAAAACGTTTATTTGACGTTTTGCGCAAGAAAATCGGTGAATGGTATACTGGAGGTGCTGCGTTAGTGTGCCTCGAGTGTGCAGCGGAGGTGAACGAGCGCATCAAGTCACGTGACACGTGGGACTTGAACGCTATCTGGCAGTTACCCTGGAAACCAGGGAGCGCGCCATGAGCTCCCGTCTCTGAGGTGATAAGATGTACACTCTAAGGCCGAATTACCTGAAAAAAGAGTAACGGAGTCCAATAGGCACGCGCGATGAACGGATAGACCGTTGAGGAGCAACCACAGAGGGAAGCGTGAGGCACGAAACGACTTACTCTCCACAATGAGATGAACCACCCAGGCATTGCAGGCAGCGCGAAAAGCGTTGCCAATGTGACTAACCGTCCTTCTCCACAGAACACATGTCCTTCTCCTCCTCTGCTGGCTCAGTCTTTCCCCGTATTTTGCCGGCGGTGGTTGCGTAGCGTCGCGCTCGGGGTGCTGGATTCGACGATCTAAGAATTACGACGTGGTGCTTGTGTGTACGCTTGGATGAGTGTGGGCTGCTGTTTTAGCGTTTCGCTGCACCCATGAACTCTTGAGCAAGCCTCAAAAGGTCCTCACGCCGCGCTGTATATCTCTGGCTTCAAGATAGTCACGACCAACACACGGCAGCAACAGTTGAGAAGGACAATGTGGCAGCCGAGAAGAACAGGCCTATCGGATATATACATCAGTCGGACTCAGGGCAGAAAACAGCGCTGCATTCTATAGCAAGTAGGTTATCATTCTTTATTCTACTCTACTTGTCGCGTGTGCGATACGGATGGCGCTTGCCGGCATCGGGCGCACTCCTGCTGTATATCGCACGCACGAAATGCATCGCAAGGTCAGCTTTGGCGTCTGCAGTTCGCCTGGGCTTTGCGACCGCCTGGCAATTGGCCGCCATTGCCGTCGGCCTCCCGTATGCTCGCTCAACGAGTGCTCACCTGTCTTCGCCGCCGCGATGAGCTCCGGGCTGACGATAATGGGCTGAGACCTCGTCGCTGTCCTGGGAGTCATCGAAAACACGTCTCGGGTTCTCGTAAAGAGCTTGGTTGTAGTATGTCACGCGCTTTAAGTGCACCAGCACGGCCTAGCGGCGCTTTCGCTAGCGTCGGAACTCACTGAAAATTGGTTGCCATTACAGTTGGCTTCCCCATCAGTAGGTTGCAAGCAGCTCGGCGTAGTCCGTTGGCCGCGGTGGCGGAATCGCGTTTGCGTGGTGCACTCGCTATAGTTTGTGGAAAAGGGCTGCATTACCGTCGATTTCTTCGGCGCTAGCTCCAAACCAGCTCGGCGCTGTTCGTGGCGGTGGCCAAGCGCACGCTCGCTCTTCTGTTCGAAGTTCACTGGCGGCGGACACTCCGCGTGCAGCGCCGTGTTTGGTCTCGCGTTCGCTTGCTCGAGCTGAACGACGTCGCTCGCTTCGGACTCGCCGACTTGTTAGTGGCACTGTGGTTCGCGGAGTTGTGACTGCGGCTGCCACTCCTCAACTGTCGCGCTACGGGGATCGAAATGAGTCTTTGACGATGTGTGACATCACGGTGAAATTAACAGCATGTCATATCTCACATATGTTTTCATTTCATCTTGCACGTATTTCGTATATGCATTTGTATTCATCCTCTGTCTCGTGTGACTCACAATTTTACATACTTATTGTGCAGACGTGGGCCCACACCGTGCTGAAGACTGTGCGCTGGCGTCTGCGATGCCCGTCATCCATCTCTTTCGTGAGAGCAGCTTCAAAAGGACTGTGTGAATTGTGATGATAAAGTTATTTGTGTGTCATAGTTTAACGGTTGTTTATATATTAACGTGCACGTACTTGTCATATGCGTGCATATTCATCGTCTATGACGTGTGCCTAACTATTTTTACTATATTATTGTACGTGCAGCAGTGGAAACATAACAGGCAGAAGGCTGCGTGCGCTGGTGTCTGCAATGCCTGTCATCTATCGCTTCCGTCGGAGGAGCTCCCCAAGGAGTGAACTAGATTTGGCAACGAGACTGAACTCTTACACTTCCCCGTGATTCACGTAAAAAAAACGGGGAACTTCATGTGTATGTAGAAAAATAAAAGATTTCGATGTCCGATTTTTGTCTTTGTTGTTGCCGTGACTGTGAAAGCAGGCTAACTACTTTTTCGCGTGTTCTTTTCTGCAGAATGTGTTGCCCACTGTGCGGAAAAACGGGCGAAAAAAGTATCAGGCCTGGCGAAAATTAAACAAAAAACAAAGTTTGAACTGGGGACAAAAAGTTCACCCGAATGGAGTATTTGAGTGGTTCAACCATTCGTCTGGCTAGGTGAAAATGTGAGGACTAACGGTTGCCCAGTAAGGGGTAAATGTAGAGACTAACAGTTGCTCTATAAAATGCAAATGTGAGGACAAAATGTTAGTCCTTTGGGGTGAACTGGGGGACTAACGGTTACTCACCAAGGTGTAAATGTGAGGACTAAATTTTAGTCTATCTAGGGGACTAACTGTTAGACTGGCGCCGTTAATCCTTATTAGGATTAATGGTTGTGGCAGCCCCATTAGTCCCCAAAAGAACAAACCACACACCCTTTTAACACCCTTTCGCCTTAGAGTGTAGAACGCAAGGCGACGGGTAGGTGCCACCACCGTGTAGTCTCAGCAAAGCGTTGGAAACGTTTGCCGTTTCGTGCAAGGGTTGCATGGCCAGCGAAGCGTTATAAAGGCTACGATCCTCGAAATTAATTATGTATGCCTTTTCTAGCAAAAAATACACATACATCATATTGACGTGTTGTTATAGTGCCTCAGATATTCGCAATTATTTCTTTTTAATTGACAATCGCACAAGTATGACTGCTGAACCTTGAGCAATACTGGTGGGTGCTGCGAATGTGGTGGGCCGTTTGGAGCACCTTTTGCTTCCTCTGGTGCTGTATAGGGTACCGTTAAGGGTGGACAGACAAGTGTAGAGCAAGACAGAAAGATAGACCAAAATTTTAGCGTTGAAGATCCCCAAGAAAGACTATCGTCTTTAAAAGTGGCCGCTGCACTGAGCGTAGTGATTCGTGCTTTGCAAGAAGAGCAGAGTAGGTAAAAACCGCTTATATTGCTAAAAAAAGCGTGCGCGTGTCATAGCAGGTGGGCCGGAAATAAAGCACGTCTTTAGAGCCCGTCCCGCCATGTCGCTAGTTTTCACATGCTGAAGCCAATGGGCTCCGAGTACATCCGTTGACGAGTAATTTATATAAATATCTTGCCGCTAGTTTGCTGAAAAACGCGTCCTTTGAGACCGAGTCAATTCGCACCGCACGTTGAAGGCCAAATGACGACAGTAAATTTCCGTCCCCGTGCATAAATGTTGTTTTTTGCGTTTTTGCTTACTGTGAAAATATATTTTAGAACCTCATATGCGGCACCAAACGACGTGAGTGGAGACGTTATAGACCCCGTCATAACACACTCTCCTGTTAAAAGAACGTCTACACAGAGGCAGCCTGTCCAATATCTAGTCCGACAAAGTTGTCCGTGAAACATGGGAACACAGATACAATCCAGCGTAATAAGTCTTCACCAAGCATTTATCAATTTACTTTCTTATATTCAGTTCATTGTAGTTTTTAAGACCTACAGAAAAAACACCCATGGACATAACACATGGATCTAGTTTCATGATTCCAATGTGCTCGCCACACGGTAAAGTTTGCTGAATCATTCTCATTCCCTATTGAACTATTATTAGTTTACGAATAAAAAAGAATGCTGATTTTATCAATATTTGTGAATAATTTGAGTAACATTGTGTTCTTATGCGCAGTGTACCTGAGAATACAAGAAAGAATTCATTCTAATTACAGTGCCCTAAAGAATGTTACGTGTAAATATTCATTCGTGCAAAGATAAATTTTTATTTACAGTCATGTGACCACTTGAGCTTGCCATGAGCTTTAAAACTATTTCTTCATTCAACAAGGTTTTTGCTTCAGTATTCATGCGCGAAATTAAAAAGATGTCAGCAATTTTGAGTGTTCAGGAACAAAGTTTATTTTGCGAGAAAATTATTAACATAAATTTATGAACGTAGTAGAGGATCATGGCACTGTTACTTCAGCGCCAGTGAACCTCAATGCATCGATGTCTTCGTCATTCGTCCAACCATCCGTGTTATTCGACAGAAAACATGAATTTTTGCCACAAATTAAAGCGGGATAAACTTCATATATTGATTTGCATTTACCTCTTACGAGCTGGTATACTGCTGCTATTTGGTAATTGTCCCTAACAACCCAGCAACGTGGGGAAATACAAAACACGCAGCAGTAGTGTATTCAGTGCAACTTAGACGACGGTTCTTTATTTTCTGCTTCACATTACTTCAGAGACCATGTTAGTACTAACCATATTTGTCACTCTCGTAAAGTTTGTGAGTATACATCACACTAAATAAAAAGTGTCTTCATGCGACGCACTTCGCAATTTTAGATAACACAATCATGTAGCCGGGGAACACCTCTGCCTATGCCATGTCGTGGTGGTTCAGTGGCTTAGATACTTAGCTGCTGACCTGCAGGTCGCGGTACGGAATCGAGGCTCCAGCGGCTGCATTTTGATGGAGGCGAAAATTCCGTAGGCCTGTGTGCTCAAACTTGGTTGCAGGTTAAAGAATCCCAGGTGGTTGAAATTTCCGGAGCCCTTCACTACGACGTCTCTCGTAAGCATGTGGTTGTTTCAGGACTTTAAACACCACATATCACTCAACCTTTCCGTCTATATCTTTTAACGTAGTGTGCCACTTAAATGCAGTTCTGGACAGGGCACCTGTGATCATGCTAGACTAAACTCTGGCAATGCGCGATGTTTCCTACTATTGACAGACTACAGGACTCCCGGCGCCAATGACCACCCTTTAGAATGAGGAGGACAGTGGTTGTGAGCAAAGCCATCACAAGGCCTCCTAATTTACATCCGTAATTATGATTTTTATGCATGCACTTTGGAAAAAGTAGTGGAAACTAAGGCCTCGCTAAACAGGCTGTTCTACCGTATGTTTCGTTCAAAGTAACACACATTGTGACGCTGTGTTTTACCGATACCGTTTGTTTGTTAACTTGACACCGAGAATGAAATATATACCTTCTATTGGCCGCCAGATCGAGCACAGTCGGTGCTTGGCGGCAACTGGCCGAAACGGTGAATTGTGAATTGCTCCTTGCGTCGTCTGCTGGCGACGTCGTGTTTCAATGTACACGTACGTCATGCATGTTCTCCCCGAGCCTGACTGTAACTGTTTCTACGTATGGCCGAAAGGATGTACGAGAGCATTTGGTCGTACTCGGCTGCTAATGCATGTAGTAAGATCGGCGAGTGCAACTTTCCCGAGTTCTGTTTATTGTCGTCGTACCCTCCATTCGCCGGAACAATTTCAGAGAGGGTGGCGCTTTCTGTTTGAAGCACATCGCAAAACGTTCTTGGAATCTACCAAAACATGAGGAATATTGAATTGTGTGTGAATGTAGTATTTTAAAGCGACTCGGCTTTAAAAAAAACTGGCTCTAGGTCATGCATTTGCGCGCTGTTGGTAGGTGCACAACTACGGCACTGTAGTTTATCGATCTCGTGAGGAGCCTTGTGTTTATCTGACCGTGACAAAAGTATACTGAGAAATAATACTATCACATAAACTGATAGACTTCAGCACTTACACTGCACTTAAAACAGGGTTATCGTGCGAGACCGTGTGCTTAGGTTTAGGAACGCTCTGAAGAACCCAGACGTTGAAAATTATTTCATACTGCTTGCTTGATTGATTGATATGTGGGGTTTAACGTCCCAACACCACCATATGATTATAAGAGATGCCGTAGTGCAGGGCTCCAAAACGTTAGACCACCTGGGGTTCTTAACCGTACAGCCAAATCTGAGCACAGGGGCCAACGGCATTTCCGCCTCCGTCGGAAATTCAGCCGCCGAAGCCGAACTTTGATCCCGTGACTTACAGGTCAGCAGCCGAGTACCTAAGCCATTCGACCACCGCGGTGGGGCAGTAGTATACTGCTAGAAATACTGCACACACAAACTCAAAATTTTATTGATCAGAAAATTACGTTGAGTGCCTGTCATAATGCTTTTCTAAAAATGCCACAAAATTGACGTCTTGGCGCATACTCGGCGCAAAGTGAGAAGTTTTGCTAAAATGTAGCAGGTTTTGCCTCTTCAATAGGCAGAACTAGCACCTCAATTACTGCTGGGTTCACAGCTTTATTTCGTTCCAACAGGCTTCGAAAATGTTTAGGACATAGGCGATTCTACAAATTCAAACAAGAAAACTTATATATAGCATTGTACAATTTCACTGAAAATTTTAACATTTTTGCACTGTTTTCAACGTTTGTGTGGCATTATTAGAGACCGTCAGAAAGCAGTGGTAATTTTTGTCTGAAAAAAACATGCTTGTCCCATTAATCAGGCCTTTGTTCCAGTACCGTCACGCACGTTCAATCTCAAAATTGAATGCATCTCCTCTGGGAGAACACCAGTGGGTTACACACAAGAAATCTTATTGAAAAAACTGCGCTTCAGTTGGCATCAAGATATGAAGAAAGTTCATATACCCGAAATCCAGTCTAGAAGCACTGACCAGTAAGATATAATACAGTAAGTCGTAGTCATTTTCTGGCCGTCGGATGACTGCCTTGTTGCTCTCCCGGAGGACAAAGCTCAGCAACGCCTTCCACCAGCCCATTGCACCCAAAACCACGGCAGGGAAGCTACCGCCTGCGGCCGATTCTGACGTGTTGATGTTGCCGAAGGAAAGGACAGCGAGGGTCAGCCAGGCCACGGACGTTTGCTGCAGGCCTACACCCACCTGCCGTTCTAGAAGGGACTCCAGGGAGACTAGCGCAGCCGAGATCATGACGAGAATAAGGAGGCCTGCCCCTACCATCATGGTAATCTTCGACTTTGGTTTGTTGTGCACGGGGGATGTCCGATGCTGGCTGCATAGCAGCAGCTCTGTCCCCGAGGACGTGCTGTGCAGCATTGTGGCCGTCGCACTTCTGGCACGATGAAAAAGCAACGGCACAACTCGGTTGCCACAGGAACTCTCGTGGTCTTCGTCGGCCTGGCGTCGAACGGGGCGGGCTTTTGCAGAGACTGGAGGCTTAACAGGCTGGAACTATGGTTCTTCTCTCCAGGAGCAGGCTGGTGGTTCTGGCTTTTGGTGCAGCCGCACGATGATCCTGCTGGCGTCCGACAAAAACGAACGCCGGCGACGTTTGTTTGTTTGTTTGTTCGTTCCTTCCTTTTGTGGCTCTCACCCACTAAGAGGGATTGGCCAAGAAGCCGGTGATTAATGCAAGTCAATACCTTTAGATTTTCTACACTAGGGGAATATGATTACTGTGTTTTGACTGTGAAATTAATTTGGCGCAATGTAAAAAAAGAAAAAAAAGGGGGGGGGGAGAGAAATCATAGAATTTGTTGAATATCTGAGGTGTAATCGTTATTTGATATTCTCCTGAGAGTTGAATCATTGCAGTGTATCAGCTAAATAATAAGTGGTAGTGTGGCTAGTAAAATTCGAGAGCTGATCGCTGACTCAGCAAGGTAATCTTATTGTGTTATATATGAATACGCAGAGAGCCCCGCAGATGTTCCTGTCGCTGTGTCCCAATGAAGTGGCCCCAAAAGACAAAATATTGGGAGTATTAGGTGATATTCCTAGTTTTTTGAACAAAATTTTGAAGCAGTTCTTTCTTTGATTTTTGAATCAGTGACATGTGATAAGAAAATGATAGATATGTTCAGGTTCGTTACAGCTTGAGCATATAGGGGATGGCACCAGACCAGACCTGTTTAAGTAGAAATGAAGAGGTGGTACACGGCAACGTAATTTTGTTATCAAGGCTTCCAATTTACGCGTGGGACACCATTTATTATTTCATGTGAAGTGCAGGTGCGAGAAATCTGGATTCGGTATCATGATTTTTGATGAGTCTTCAAGAAGGGAAAGTTTTCTAAACCTTGCTCCTGTTACATAAGCTGTAGGAGGCATGATTGGCACAATCGGAAGATCAAGAGGTGTTCGCGCAAGTGTGTCAGCCATCTCGTTTATAAATATACTACGATGGCCTGGCACCCATATCATTCGCACTAGACGAATGTTTGCTGGGATTATAACTTAAAAGTTTCTAGTACTGCAGATGTCGACGACGATGATAAAAATGAACACACGGAATACGAGTCAGACACTATCACAGCTGTCAAATGAGTCGCAGGCAGTTTACGAATAGCTAGTATAACGGCCAATATTTCCGCTTCAATTATTGGTGTATATTATGGGAGGCGTAATGAAAATGACCAGAGTAATGAGAGAGAAAAAATACCCACACCTGCCTTCTCGCCACTCACAGATGCATCCATTGCAATTACTATACTAGTACCTAATTGAGACAGGTGTTGTTCTAATAAACCAATCAAATATTTAGAGGGCAAGTGTTTAGCGTTCATGGGGAAGATATTGTCACATTTTATTTGCACTTGGCCGATTGGTTTGACAGATAGTGTGATCTCGAATATATTAACATTTAAAGCATCTAGAAGTGTTTGAACAAATATCACTTTGGGTTTATATTGCCACGTTTCATTTCCAAAGTTTTCGTTATCGTTCCAAAACACCACACAATTCTCAGCGCAAACCGCGCCTGCAGTTTTCCAGAAGGTTCCGGACTGTAGTAGATTATTTCGATAAGATCACGCCCACTGTGCAAACGGTACAGATTGTTCTGGAACCTACGCCACTGCCAGGGATAACACTAGAACATTCGATGGCAAGAGTATAAATTCCGACGCGCTTCGCCGCTTGTCAGTTGTTGTTGAACGAAGGCCGACGCTCTGTTCGCCGCTATCAGTCCGAGACTGCCATCTGTGCAAGACTGCTGCTGTAATCGGACTCTCCGTTTACTGGGCACAGGTTCGCCCAAATGAACAGTTAAATTCCAACACGAAGTCTGCTGTCTTCGGCCACGTCACGACCCCGTGACATCTGGTGGAGGTGCTGCTTCGTTCATGTACCGGACGCCCCCGTCAAGCCGTGAACCCAGCCCACGTCGCGGAGAAGACACCGACGCCAACCAAGAGCAGCGAACAAGCCGCCAAAAGCAAGGTCTCCCACCGAAGTACGGGCTTCTACAAGAGAAGGCGCGGAAAGCCAAGGCCATGACCTCTACTGCAGCGACTATGACAACCGGAGCGTCCCAGCCCGCGATCGTCATTCATAAACCCAGGGAACCAACAACGTTTCATGGGTCATCGTTTGAAGACCCGGAAACCTGGCTAGAAACATACGACCGTGTGGCCGCCCTCAACCACTGGGACAACGAAGAAAAGCTCCGTCGTGTGTACTTCTACCTGGAAGACACCGCAAGGACCTGGCTAGAGAATCGGGAGTCCACGCTCCGAACGTGGGATGTCTTCTGCGGAGAATTTCTGCAAAAATTTGCGAGCATCGCTCGCAAAGAGAGGGCCGCTGCTCTACTAGAGACCCAGGTTCAGCTACCAAACGAAACGGTTGTAATTTTTACAGAGGAGATGACCCGCCTATTTTGTCACGCTGAACCAGACATGCCTGAGGAGAAAAAAGTTCGTTTCCTCATGCGAGGGGTCAAACAGGAGCTCTTCGCGGGACTAATGAGGAAGCCACCGAACACCGTCCAAGAATTTGTATCCGAGGCGACCACCATCAAAAAAACCCTGGACATGCGCACCAGACAACATAATCGTCGCCTGACTCCAGAATGCGCTGCTGCTCAAGTCAGTGACTCCGACAACCTGCGTGAAACGATCCGAGCAATCGTGCGGGAAAAGTTGCGCAAACTGATGCCTTCGGCGCAACCTCAAGTGGATTCGATCGCCGACATTGTGCGAGAAGAAGTTCGGCAATCGCTTCGAATTCCCCAAACACCGCTGCCCGAGCCAGAAACTATGAGCTACACCGCTGCAGTGCGCCACAACGCTCCTCCCCGTTCACGCTGAAACGCCGCCCCGTCGCACTTCCGTCGCCAGACACTACCGCCGCCACCACCCCCACCGACGACCTACCGTTCGCCAGTGGGCCAGCGCAGTGCGCCGAGGAAAACCGACGTTTGGTGCACCCCTGACCACCGCCCTCTGTGCTACCACTGCGGCGAGGCCGGGCACACTTACCGCCGTTGCCAGTACCGACAGATGGGACTGCGTGGCTTTGCCGTCAATGCACCACGTCCGCAGCCAGGGGAACGGCCACGTGACATCGCCGACTACCTGACAGGAACTCAATGGACACCACGAAGTCCTTCCCGTTCGCCGTCGCCCAGCCGCCGCATGTCACCGAACCCCCGGCAGTACTCCGGCCCAACGCGGGGCCGGTCTCCTAGCCCGTATCCGGGAAACTAAGGGCAGCAACCGGTGGAGGTGCGGTTGCTGTGCGACGAACTACCGAAGATCCTCCTCCGAAGACGACGCCACGACGGAGCTTTCTGAACGCAACGCCAACCAGGCAAAGCCCTGACGGCGAAAGCTCACTTACCGAAGGTGGCTGGACGACGCAACATGGAAGCAGCGTAACAAGCCGACGCAGCCGTGACCCGACGCCACGCCCTAACTGTAATGCGAGACGGCGAACTAGCGACCTCGACGTTCTTATCGACGGCCACAGTGTGACTGCTCTCGTCGATACTGGAGCTGACTCTCTGTCATCAGTGGGTCGTTCGCCGCGAAGTTAAAAAAAGTTAGGACAGCTTGGAAAGGCCCTGAAATCCGCACAGCTGGAGGTCATCTCGTAACGCCTGCAGGAATCTGCACAGCGAGAGTCACCATTAACGGCCGTATTTATCCTACAGACTTCGTAGTCCTACAGCGTTGCTCTAGAGATGTCATCCTTGGCATGGACTTCTTATGCCTCCATGGTGCTGTCATCAACCTAAAAACAAAGTCGATAACGTTATCCACAGAAGAAGCACTACCGCCGCGCACGCCGTCAGGACACCATGCCTTGAATGTGCTGGAAGAACAAGTCACCATTCCGCCTCGCTCAAGCGTCATTATTTCAGTCGGTGCTCCTAAATCACCTGACTTGGAAGGCGTCATTAAGGCAGTCAGCATCTGTTGGTCACCCGAAATATTTGCGTCGCAAGAGGAATTGCAGAGCTGCGGGGAGGCAAAGCAACGGTTATGCTCACGAATTTCATCAATGAGTAAAAACATGTGAACAAAGGAACAACGGTCGCATACATCGAAGAAATTGTCGAAGCCACCAGTGCTTTCGCCCTCGCCGATTCTGCGGAACCTGCTCAGAGGAACCAAGCCCCTCCCATAGCTTTCGACGTCAATCCTAGACTTCCGAACGATAAGCAAGAACAGCTCAAGGCCGTGCTCCTGCAATACGAAGATTGCTTTTCGTCGTCATCGAAAATTCGGCAGACCCCAATCACGAAACATCGCATCATAACCGAAGAAAATGCCAGACCACTCTGTCAGAGTACGTACAGGGTTTTGACGCGAGAACGTGAGGCCATGAAGAGACAAGTTGATGAAATGCTGCGGGATTGCATTATCCAGCCGTCCAAGAGCCCATGGGCATCCCCCGTGGTGTTTGTGAAGAAAAAGGATGGGACCCTACGTTTCTGCGTCAATTATCGCCGCCTGAACAAAATCACAAGAAAGGACGTGTATCCACTCCCACGAATAGACGACGCACTTGATCGGCTCCATAACGCCAAGTACTTTTCGTCAATGGACCTCAAGACTGGCTATTGGCAAATCGAAGTCGACGAAAGAGACCGAGAGAAGACGGCCTTTATAACACCGGAGGGCCTCTTCGAGTTTAAGGTGATGCTCTTCGGCCTTTGCTCAGCGCCTGCAACTTTTCAACGCGTTATGGATACAGTACTGGCAGGATTGAAGTGGCAGACTTGCCTTGTGTACTTGGACGACGTCGTCGTGTTTTCCTCGAGTTTCGACGAGCATCTTCGGTGCCTTGAAACTGTACTTCAAGCCATCAAGACGTCCGGACTCACACTGAAGCCAGAATAGTGCAGATTTGCGTATGAGGAGCTCTTGTTTCTGGGGCACGTTATCAGCAAGTCTGGAGTTCGTCCGAATCCACGAAAAACAGCCGCCATCGCCAACTTCCCGCCGCCCACTGACAAGAAGGCCGTGCGCCGATTTTTGGGCCTGTGCGCCTATTATAGGCGGTTCGTGAGAAACTTCGCCCGCATCACCGATCCTCTCACTAACCTCACCAAGGCCGATGTGGAATTCAAGTGGGAAACGCCACAGGAACACGCTTTCCAGGAGCTTCAGCATCGCCTCCAGACGCCGTCGTTACTTGCCCATTTCGACAAATTCGCCGAGACAGAAATACATACTGACGCAAGCAGCGTAGGTCTTGGCGCCGTTCTTGTGCAGAGGGCTGACGGACTTGAAAGGGTTATTAGTTACGCTAGCCAATCACTATCTAAAGCAGAAGCAAATTATTCCACAACAGAAAACGAGTGTCTCGCCATCATCTGGGCTACGTCGAAATTTCGCCCCTACCTCTACGGCAGGCCCTTCAAAGTTGTGAGCGACCACCACGCCTTGTGTTGGCTAGCCACCTTGAAGGACCCTTCAGGTCGCCTCGCACGATGGAGCCTAAGACTTCAAGAATATGACATTACTGTCATTTACAAGTCCGGCAAAGTACACTCCGACGCCGACTGTCTCTCTCGTGTGCCTGTCGACCAACCGCTACCCCACGACCCGGATGACGACTACTTCTTGGGAACGATAACTACAGACGACTTCGCTGAACGACAGCGGGCCGACCCGGAACTTAAGGCCCTAATAGAATACCTCGAAGGCAGGACTGCCGAAGTCCCGAAGGTATTCAAGCGCGCACTTGCGTCGTTCTTCCTACGAAACGGTCTTCTACAAAAAAAAAGATTTCACCGCTTCGAGCTAAGTACCTCCTTGTGGTGCCTTCAGCTCTGCGACCAGAACTCCTGCAGGCCCTGCACGACGATCCGACGGCAGGGCACCTCGGTGTTTCTCGCACGCTCGCGAGGATACAAGAAAGGTACTACTGGCCGCGTCTTACCACCGACGTTACTCGTTATGTGAGGACATGCCGGGACTGTCAGCGACGCAAGACACCGCCGACAAGGCCAGCTGGACTTCTGCAGCCACTTGATCCACCTTGCCGCCCTTTCCAGCAGATTGGTATGGACCTACTAGGGCCATTCCTGACGTCGGCTTTCGGAAACAGGTGGATCGTGGTAGCTACCGACTACCTCACCCGCTACGCCGAGACAAAAGCCCTGCCAAAAGGCAGTGCATCCGAGCGAGCTAAGTTCTTCGTCGAAAATATCGTCCTACGTCACGGCGCCCCGGAGGTCCTTATCACCGACAGAGGAACGGCATTCACTGCCGACTTAACTCAAGCGATCTTGGCATACAGCCAAACAAACCACCGCCGGACGACAGCGTACCACCCACAGACCAACGGCCTCACCGAGCGGCTTAACAAGATGATCGACGACATGCTGTCAATGTACGTCGATGTCGAACACAAGACGTGGGACGCCATTCTTCCGTATGTGACCTTCGCATACAACACGGCGGTACAGGAGACGACGCAGATATCTCCATACAAATTGGTCTACGGAAGGAGCCCGGCAACGACGCTCGATGCCATGTTACCCAACGTCACCGACGAAGAAAGCCTCGATGTAAGCGAGTACCTTCAACGCGCCGAAGAAGCTCGACAACTTGCGCGTCTCCGTATCAAGAATCAACAGACGACTGACAGCCACCGTTACAACCTTCGACGACGCTTCGTGGAATACCAGCCCGGTGAACATGTTTGGGTGTGGACGCCGATACGCCGACGTGGACTAAGTGAAAAGCTTCTGCGACGCTACTTTGGACCGTACAGGGTGGTTCGATGTCTCGGCCCACTTGATTACGAGGTTGTCCCCGACGGCATCACGAACTTTCAACGACGCCGATCGTGACCTGAAGTCGTGCATGTCGCGCGCCTCAAGCCGTTTCACGCACGTTAACAAACTGAAACAGTGATTTTTTTGTATTATTGTTTCATCGTAATTTATTCATTGTACTTTCTTGCATTATTATTGTTGTACCTTCATCTTTAGTTAAAGCATCGGGACGATGCCTTTTTTCAGAGGGTGGCAATGCCACGTTCCATTTCCAAAGTTTTCGTTCTCGTTCCAAAACACCACACGATTCTCAGCGCAAACCGCGCCTGCAGTTTTCCAGAAGGTTCCGGCCTGTAGTAGATCATTTCGATAAGATCACGCCCACTGTGCGAACGGTACAGATTGTTCTGGAACCTACGCCACCGCCAGCGATAACACTAGAACATTCGATGGCAAGAGTATAGATTCCGACGCGCTTCGCCGCTTGTCAGTTGTTGAACGAAGGCCGACGCTCTGTTCGCCGCTATCAGTCCGAGACTGCTATATGTGCAAGACTGCTGCTATAATCGGACTCTCCGTTTACTGGGCACAGGTTCGCCCAAATAAACAGTTAAATCCCAACATGAAGTCTCCTGTCTTCGGCCACGTCACGACCCCGTGACAATATACACGGGACCAATGCTCATTGAAAAAGACACCAGGCTCGGCAACGAAAACAAACTGTTGCCTTCTTAAAGTGGATTCAGAAAATTTTAAATTGGTTTTTACTGTTAAATTACGAAATGTGCAAGCAAGGGTGGGTATCCGAGCTTCTTGATACAAAACGTTGTTAGCTGTGAATTTCGGCACACCTAAACAACTACGTAGAGCTTCCCGCTCTAAGAGAATCAGGGGGTTTATTTTGTATGCTGGTCCGCCAGAGAATAGTACACATCCGAATTCAAGAATCGGACGAACGTACATGCGATAAATCATGATCAGCGTATCTCTGCGAAGACCGGAACGGAGGCGGCCAATCCTACCTATCATTCCAACAGCGCGTGTAGCCTTAATTTTATTATATTCAATGTGGTCACGCGAGCTCAGTTTTTGATCGTACAGTACACCCAGATATTTAATACAGTTAACCTGGGGAGTTATTTCTTGATGGTACTGAAGAGAAATAGTAACTGGTGCGTCCAATGGAAAAACTATTATAGCACTTTTAGTTACGTTCAGGTTCATAAGAATTTTCTGAAACCAGGTTTCCAATGTTTCCAAATACCAGTGTAAGGTCGAATGTAGTAAATAAATATCGCTGACAGATGCAAAGAACGGGATATCATCTGCATATACATATACTTGTACCTTATCACTCAGTGGTATTGAACTTAGCAAAGTGTTAAATAGCACACGCGATAGAACAGAGCCTTGAGGAACACCTCTCGTTTGGCTATACTTCGGCGTGGAAACACCTCGTTGGAAGCAATAAAAATTTCTGCATTTTAAAAATTCGTATATCCAATTTGTTTTGTACTGCGAGAACGTAAGCTCTTTAAGGACATTGATAAGAATAGGGTGTTCAACACTGTCATATGCCTTGGCTAAATCAAGGGTTACTAGGGCCGCCTATTGTCACCGACGTTCAAGCCTGTGCAGCTTCTTCTTCTCCTTCTCCTTCTTTGATGGCTGATATCCAATACAGGGGTTGAGCCAGGCAGTGGGCGAATCTTTAACTCTTTATTGTATCCTACTCATATAACCTAGAACTAATCAAAATGTTTACGAGTATTTTTGGTGATATATCCAAAGAAGAAGAATTTTGTGAGATATTTTGTGAAAAGATTGATAAGTTTTTCAATAGTGAGGAAAACATCCTTGCGAAGCCCAGAGTAGAGACGCCGAAAGAACAACTTACTCTGTCATTTTGTGGCCCACTTTTCGATGACGAGGTACTATAAATGGAGTAGTCTTATCATATCTTATAACTTTCAAGTAAGGAAGGGTATGTAGTAAAGGTATTGCTCATTTTCTATTAACGTTTTGATGCTAGTTAAAATCTACAAAATAGAAGATGTTTATTAGTAATGGATATTAAATGAACCAACAATTAAAAAACAGACAAACACAACAAAGGTATTTCGTATTTCGACACAGAAGGACCATAGTATAGGTTAGTATGTTGACTTTTTGGTTTTATTGATATATTTCTGCACAACCACGCAGACGTGCGCACTGGCAAACCTAGAAATGGAAGCTGAAAGAAGGAGAATCTCGGGAACGGTTGTACTCATTCCCGTAGCACGTAAACGATTTTCTAACTTAGATATTACAGCTGTATTATATTTCCTACATGTAAAAAACAAAAGATAGAGAGAATAAAATGAGGAAAATGCAGGTTAACCAGAAATTGGAGCATCCGATTTGCTACCCTTCACTAGGATAAGGGATAATGGGGATGGAATATGGGAAAGAAAGCGAAGAGGGAAATAGACACATAAAAGAGAAAAGAAAAAAAAAGTGAGCTGGTGTGCTATAGCCTATTCAAAAGAACATTACCACGCAAAACGTTCAGTAAGGCCTTCACGAATTTTTTGTGTGAAGACACATTCAGAAAGTGCACTTTAAAGGAAGAGCGTCACCTGGCCTGCGTTGGTAGAAATATAGTTTCGGCAATCAACAGCGCTGCCTCGTGATCACTTTTTCTATTTAACGAGTTTCAAATAATGATGGCGCGAGAGATATATGAAGTACGGATATTTTTTGATGATTATCAGTGACGTACCTGCACTTCTCTGCATAATGGTAAGCCTGGGAAACCACGCAGCCGTCACATAGGCGGATAGTGTAAAACAACTTAAAATCGACCCACTGGTGCTGCAGTACGCAGCCATGTTCCCACTTGGTTCTCTTTCAACATAGAATACACAACAAAATTTTGCACAATGAGCCGTACTGTTGGGGTAAAACCATTATAACAAGGTTAAAAAATAAATAAATACAATGTTCAGTGGTCTTGCCTGCTTCTTTTTACATAGACCAATAAGCTTTCCTGGTCTGTCAAATTATTCTCTTTATGAACTCATCTTTCATTGAGTATAACTACTTTCTGTGTTCTAGTTTTGTTGAAAAAAAAAGAAAGATTATTCCATCAAGAACAAAGCTTATTTTGTCGCGATTCCAGTTATTTCTACCTAGGCAAAGGTATTTAAAGCAATTTTCATTTTTTCTTGCCGAAATAAATGAGTGCTCCTCTCTCAATTTTGGGAGCTGTCAATTGTTGTGCAAGCGAATGGCCTGTAACGAATGAACTAAAATTCAAGAACATTGTGGCTTTCGAGACACCATTGCGTGTGACTGCTTTGCAATCCGTCAAGACAAACTACTTTGTGATGTGCACGGTTCACTTTCGACAGCGAATTTTTTCTTGGACGTATACTTGCAATTCTAGCGTTGTCTGATTATCGCCCACTAGGGCAGTCAGGAAGTTTTCGTTACATATGGAACTCGACGAAACCAAAAAAAGCTATAGAAGGGGCTCCACTTCATTTAGACGACAGCTGATAGCATAGCGTAACTTTATATCAATAATGATAGGTCGGCTAGTTTCGTAATTGAACCTAGTAAGACGCTTAAGCCTCAGTCGATGCAGGCTTACGCGCTTACATCAAGGCATGACGTCAGCTGGTTGAATGCCACTGCGAAAACATCAACTTGCTGATGAATAAGACAAAAGCACAGTACATTTTACTGCTTGGCAACTTGAATGCCGATGTTGAGTTCAAGCCTTGAGGAAGACAAGCCTACTTGTCGAAACGTCTGTTCGACACAACCCCATTTTACGAATTCTTCTTCGTGAGCCCTTCCTATCGTTTTTTTAATGCAGGTACAAACCGGATTAGATGATTACTCATAGATATCACCTTATATGTGAACTTGTCTCAATTAAAAAGGAATGATAAATAACGTGATCACTCTGCATCAAAGTAGTTTTCAGTAGTAGCCTAAAGCAATACTACAAAATAATATGTATAAATCAGAGAGTAGAAAGCGACGTAATAAGTATGCCAGGTAAGATTAAAGGGAACAGATTCAATTCACAGCCTTTCATGAAATAGTGGAGAAAATAATTGTTGAAATTCAATAAGGGGGTGGGCCTTTCCCGGCAGCAATTTTGCGCTTGTCATTTTAATAGAACATGGAAGTTGCTCTGAAAGAAACAATAAAATTAGCGGTGATGCACTTTGCAGAATCAACTGACGTGCATGAGAGCCAAGCTGTGTTTCAGCATCGAGAAAAGTGCAATAATTTCTAGCGTTGAAGAGGTAGGGAAAAACTAGGAAGAAAATCGAAGCTCAACGAAGACATAAGACTATTCAGGAGGGTGTAGCTGCGTACAAGACTTATGTGAAAGTCAGTACACGGCCTCCCCAAATCTGAATAATCAAATTTGTATGCAACTTATGAGCAGAGAATAACTACCACCTTCAAGTACAGTAACTTCTTCAATAAATGAATAAATTAATAAAAAGAAACAAATAAATAAAAGGGCTCGTTGAATTCTTTTGAATGCGAATACAAAGAGTGCAAGAAAAAAATAAAATGTTGAAAGAAACAAGTAAGCATAAAATCCTCGAAAGAACCGTATTTTGTTGGGGTATTTAGGAATCTGCAATCAGCCCCTTTTTACCATTATCTCTTCTGTGGGCACAGTTTTTTCTCCCACCGGTCAGATCTTGCAAGATGTTATGCCCAGCGAAATAGAGTCTGATTGTTTCTGTTTAGAGAAACTAAGTAAGTGAGAATCAGGCTATATAGCCTACAAAGTTTAACCCCCTCCCCTGTTGTCCTGGTCAGCTTTACAACGTTCTTTCACACACATGTTTTTCTTTCTTATTTTCGTACAGTTGACAGAACGATTTGTACAAAACCAACGTGAAGCGATCAATGTGGTGTTTTAACGAAAGAATAAGAAAAATGCCACACTAACGTATTCGCTTTGGTTCCCCCTCTATAGGCTATCACTTGGCGCGATCAAATTGGCCAATGTTTAACCCTATTATTAGTTATTTAACTACCACTTTCGTGTTCATGGAAGGTCCTTCCTTCAACATGCGCTGCCATTCGAAAGAATATAATATCACTTATTTACTTTTAAACGATAGCTAATATGAGATCACAACAAGGGTCGCGTGCGTCGTAGCTTTTTGCTGCCGCGTGTGTCAATAATTACTATTGCACGGAATAGGAGAGAAACAAGTAAGTAAATGCAAAGCAATAATGAAACAATAGAATTGCAACCCCGGCTCCTCGCGTGCCAGCCCAGTTTTCCACAACCAAGTTAGAGTACAACGGTGCCATGCCAGCTTCTCGACACAGCGGCTTCGCGGAGCCCAGCAAGTGTGTGTGTGTTTTTAGTGCGACAGCCTTAAACAGCTTGTTTAGCAGAAATTCCCGCGTCGGCGTCGGTATAGGCGTCAGTGTCTGCATTGGTAGATGTGAAGGAGAAATCGTCATCTTATGCGTCACCGAAAAAATGAGAACAATGCAAATAAAATATATATTTGCAGAAAATTCCTTCTTTTGCAGAGTCGGGGCCGAACCAGAGTTGTTTTTGTTCAAGTTGGGATTGAACTCGTGTCATTGGCTAACAAACGAATGTTCTACCACATGGTCACGCCTCTTTTTGTGAAAACAGTAAAAACAACTCCCTCTGCTTTGAACTGTTGTATCTCCCAGATAAATCTATGAAGCAGAAACTTCTGTGAAGGTTTGTTGGCCTTCTTGCTTCTGTTTACCGCAGCTTCATTTGTATGACGGACGCCTGCACGGAGCACCTCATGATGGTACATACCGCGAGAAACTTCCCGTACTCAGGAGGAAATTTAGAAACTGTCATACATTACATTGAAACAAACATGCAGAAACAATAAATTATCATGCCTATAAACTGCTAGCGACGTATAAATATGGTTAACCGTTTTCGTCACTTCATATTTTTTGTTATTGTTAGCTGGACAGCACCAAAAGTGAGCGTTCTAGTTGTCTGTACCCTACAATAGTGAGCTCGGCTAAAACTAGAGCTTTAACGCTCAACGAGCACTACAGCAAATTAATTTTGTTTTGTTCTTGCCTTAATAAGGAAGACAAGATGGGCAGCTATCACAAAGTACCATGCACAACAACTCAATTGTTCTTTTTTTATTTCAATGCATGTAAGCAATAGCGCTTATGCCACTCCCCTGGTTCGTAAGATAAAACTATCTAAATTCGGGGTGGGGAGATGGGAGAAATTGCTCATGCATTCAATACATTCTTTTGCTGTTTTATTCACCTGTACTTTAGACGTAATATGTGTACCTAGCGAAGGGCATCACATCTATGGATATCAGTAAATGAGCAACAAATACGCAAGAAACCGTTTTTACCTCTGTCACTGAAATTGGTGTAGTCGTAATGTGCTTTCATAGAAGCATTTCATATGTCGTTTATTGCGCAATGTTTCATCAAAAAATGAGGAAATAAAGGCACAAGCATTAATTCCTTGACTTCTAGTGTCATGCGAAGAACGGCAAGCAGCTCCAAGCTTGGGATGATCTGCTCTTTCTGAAACTACTCATGGAAAGAACACACTAGGGATAACCATGAATTAACCACTGTAACAGCTCGGCACCTTAAGAGCGCTGCTCAAACGAAAAAAAATGGGGGACCCTTAAGTTTCGCTTTCAATGGCGCGTTTACACTTGGCCTCGAAGAGAGCGAAACCGGCGAAACTCTCCAGAAACTGGCTCGTTTCGTCGCTCAAGCGGCCGGAAAACCAAGACGCCCGGCCGGCGCGCAAAAATCGGTCCGATCGTGATTTTCCCGCTACGCGACACCGGATCTCGTTTCGGCTTCACAGCTTTGGCTGCGCTAGATCAAACCACGTGACGTAACCAGCCAGCCGCAGATTCAACATGACGGCACAGGCGTCAGTGGTGGCTCCATGGCATGGCTCGCATCGGCTCAAATCGAAAACTGCCCGCGCAGCACGACGAAGCTTGATGGCCTCAACGAGGACGCGCTCATTGAGAGCCCGACTTGGATTACGATCGCCGACAACTTTGGAAGCTGACGGTGCAGCGGCAGCGAGTTGGGATGCCCCAACGTGTCACGCGTTTGCGTACAGGCAGTCGAATGCGCCGCCGCCGCTGCCGGAGCCTTCGCTCGTTTCGTTTCTGTAGGCTTATCTCCAAAAACAACGTTTGAAAAGGTGCGAGCTGAGTCTTTTTACTACTTTGCGTGAATAACTAGAAAATTTGTACGAACTTCAGTTTTCAGAAAGCAGGCGAAATCGAAATAATTGTTAAGATATGGACGGCAGCGGCGGTGGGATGGGGAAAAACTAGAACTAATGTGAACATCCTCAACGCCCGCGGTAGGGGTTTTCCGGCCGCTCTAGCGTTTTCATTTTTCTTCGACTCTCAAGTGTGGATGCGCTATTAAAGTTGAACGCGATAGCGAAATCTGACCCCTAGTGCACCCTTCAACTGCTAAGTGCATAATTATTCATATGTATTGTTACATGCCCACGCACGCACACAAACACGCACACAGTAGATTGGACCAGCACGCGCTGTTATCGCCGAATGAGCTCGTTTTCGTCGTGACACCTGTCGAACAAAATGCGTTAAGGGGGCTTTGAAGCACTTCTTCAAGTAACCATGGAATGATCTCTCTCTCTTTCTTTTGTCGAATGCGTGGCTTTCTCAGTGTGATCACGTGTGCATGTGAAGAAGTACTGGCTTCCCGCGGCTATCTCGGTAAACTGATTTTCCGGTCACAGACGCACAGACGATATTTCGCTCATAACTAACAAGGCCGACACAAGCGACGGGTTTTCTGTGATATGAACTCTTTAATGCTATTGCGTTAAAACGAGGACGCATGGAAGAAACGCCCAAGTCCTACAGGACGAGCGCGAATTTACAACAGTCATACATGAATATTCTTTTGGTGCGATCAACATGCCTCCTTCAAAAAAAGCAGCCGCTAAAGTGAGCGTCGTGAACTTCGTGCTTTGCGGGAAGAGCACAGCAGGTAAAAACCACTTATATCGCTAAACAAGCGCGTGCGTGTCATAAGAGGTGGGGCGGCAATATTTAAAGTGCGCCTTTAGAGCCCTTTGCATCATGTCGCTAGTTTTCACACGCTGAAGCCAAAGAGCTATGAGTACCGACGTTGACGAATAGATGATAAAAATACCTCGCTGCTAGTTTGCTGAAAAACGTGTGCTTTTAGACTGATTCATTTCAAACCACACATCAAAGGTAGATTGACAGTACGTTTCACTCCCGGTGCGTAATTCTTTCTTTTTGCATTTTTGCTTGCTCCAAACTTATATTTAAAAAACTCATATGTGGGACCACAGTATACGTCTGTGGAGTTATCGTACACCTCGTCATAACACACTCTGGTGTTAAAAGAACGTCTACACTGAGGCAGCCTCTCCTATATCTAGTTCGACTAAGTTGTCCATCAAACATGGAACCACAGGTACAATCCAGCGTAATACGTCTTCGCCAAACATTTATCAATTTCCTTTTTTCTATTCAGTTAAATTGTGTTTTTGGAGACCTACAGAATGAAACACACATAAACCTAACACATTGACTTAGTCTCATGGTAGCAATGTTCTCACTACGTGGTAAAGTTTACTCACTTATTCTCAATTTCAACTCAACTATTATAAATTTTTGTATGAAAAAGAAAGCTGGTTTTAAAAATGTTTGTGAGTAATTTGAGGAACATTGTTTTCTTATGTGCTGTGGATCTGAAAATACAAGAAAAAATCTATATAATTACAGTGCCCTAATAATATGACATGTAGGTATTCAGAGGGGCAACCATAAACTTTTATGTAATATAATGGGATCACTTGAGCTTGAGTTAGCCTTAAACTTAGTACTTCATTCAACAAGGTTTCTGCTTCAGTATTCTTGCGCAAAATTATAAAGATGCCAGCAATTTTGGATGTTCAGAAAAAAAGTTTATTTTGCGAAAAACTCATTCTCATAAATTTATGAACGTAGTAGAGCATCATGGCACTGCTACTTCAGTGCCAGTGAACCTCAATGCATCGATGTCATGGTCATTCGTCCAACCGTCCATGGTGTTCTACAAAAAACATGAATTTTCACTGCAAATTAAAGTGGGACGACCTTCATATACCTATTTGGATCTACCTCTTACGAGCTGGTGTACTGATGCTATTTGTAATCTTTCCTAACAACCCGGCAACATGGAGAAATATAAAACACGCAGGAGGGGTGTATTGAGTCGAGCCGAGATGGTGGTTTTTTATTTACTGCTTCCCATTACTCCAAAGACCATGTTAGTAATAACCATATCTGTCACTCTGGTGAAGTTTGTGAGTGTACATCACACTAAACCAAAAGTGTCTTCATGCGACACACTTTGCAATTCTTGATAACACAATCATGCAGCCAAGATACACCTCTATCTATGCCCCGTTGTGGTGATTGGGTGGCTTAGGGTCTTGCCTGCTGAACCGCAGGTCGCGGGATTGAATCTGGGGTGCGGCTGCTGCATTTTGATGGAGGCGAAAATGCTGTAGGCCCATATGCTCAAATTTGGTTGCAGGTTAAAGAACATCAGGTCTTTTATAAGCTTGTGGTTATTTTCGGACGTTAAACCCTACGTATAAAGCCACCGCTCCGTCTATATCATTCGACGTAGTGTACCACGTTAGTGCAGTTCTAGACAGGGCGCCTGAGATCAAGCTGTAGGCTAAACTATGGGAATGCGCGATGTTCCCTACCATTGACAGACTACAGGACTTCCGGTGCCATTGACCACCCTTTTGTGAGCAGAGCCATCAAAAGGCCTCTATGTTTGTATCCGTAATTATGATTTATATGCATGCAATTTGGAAAAAGTAGTGGAAACTAAGGCCTCGCTAAGCAGGCTGTTCTACCGTATGTTTGGTTCAAAGCAACAGACAATGTGACACTGTTTTTTACCGATGTCATTTTTTGCCAACTTGAAATTGATAACGAGAACTATTCCTTCTATTGGCCATCAGATTGAGCCAAGTGAGCGCCTGGCGGTAACCAGTCGAAACGTTCAATTGTGAATTGCTCCTTGCGTCGTCTGCCCGCCACATGGTGTTTCTATGTGCGCGTATGTCATGCACGTTCTCAAAGTGTGGTTCGTCCGGTCATGTCACCCCAAGTGTAACTGTTTCTACGCATGGCTGAAACGACGTACGAAATCATTTGGTCTTACTCGGCTGCTAATGCGTGTAATAAGATCGGCGAGTGCAACTTAACAGAGTGCTGTTTATTGTCGTCGTACCCTCCATTCGCCAGAACAACTTTAGAGTGGGTGGCGCTTTCTGTTTCAAGCACATCGCAAAACGCTCTTGTCATCCTGCGAAAAACCAGGACTATTAAATAGTGTGTAATTGGAGCGTTTTATAGAGACTTGGCCGTAAAACAAAAGAAAAATAGCTGGCTCTTGATCATGCACTCACGCGCTGTTCGTAGGTGTACTACTACGGCACTATAGTTTATCGATCATGCGAGTAGTTTTAGTTGTGTTTATCTGGCCGCCGTAATACTACTTAGAAATATTACTATCACATAGGCTGTGATACTTCGGTACTTATACTGCACTTAAATCAGACTTACCGTGCGCACAGGTGTTCTTTGGTTAAGAACGCTTTGAAGAGCCCAGACGTGGAAAATTGATTCAGACGGCATGCCTTATATATATTATTGCATTATTTTACAGAAAATATCATCTTTTTTACATTGTTTTCAGCGCTTGTGTGGCATTGTTAGTGACCGACAGAAGGCAGTCGTTTTTTGTCTGAAAAAAAAAACTTGCTTGTTCGATGAACCAGGCCTTTGTTGTATCGCCGTCATTCACGTTATCCCCCGATAAAAGCTTTCTGCTGAACTAATATATAGGAACTTCACAAGTGCAAGCACATGTGGGTGCATGTGGTAAACGCAGTTTAGCGCAAACCGCCATCAGCCAATAAGCTCTCCTGACTAGACATATCGGCTGTCACACATTCTATAGTGAACAGACTGAGACAAAAAAAATCATACTCTTATAAAGTGCGGACGGTGGTACTGAACGAATTGCACATATATGCGGGCTTTTACGATATTTTTTCTATCTTTTTTGTAGTATGCAGATTACAAAGATGTATATAAGTAGTTCAGTCACCCTACAGCAGTGCGTATCAGGCGAAACACAAGCTAAACACGTACAAACACCACAGCAAAGGCATGTTTACCCGCGTGTAAAGGCAGAAAGCGAATTACTCGCGGGTAATGTTAACGCTGCATAGGCGTCATGCACCGATTTTGTAGAGAAGAGCGTGGATAATAACCCTAAACTGTAGTGAACGCATTTTAACCACCGTCAATCGGGTGAGTCCGCACGCAACGATGCGCGGCTGCGTGTATTTGTACACGTGCCGCCGACCGTCTATCCACACTTGCGTGGGGATGACGCTGCCACCTATAGCCCGATCCTTCCGGGATTTGGGGTGAAATGCTATTTAAGAATTTGAAAAGCAGTGCGTTTTTCCCAAGAAGTCGCTGGATAAGCCAGTAAGGCAAAAACCGAAAATGTTACTTTCAATGCATCTTTAAATGTTCACACCAGTTGCCAATGCTTTTGGGGCGTCTACTTTGTGCTGCGGAATTTCTAATCTGTACAAATGAAGTATATGAACTGCTGAGAAGGCCGAGGAAGAATCATACGAAGTTTTTGAACATCTTGTGGAGCCAACGTTTCTCAAATACAAGAAATATATTCTGATTTACTTGAAGCCTCGCATGTAGATTTATTTATAAAATTGGGAAACAAAATTTTAACTTGATTTTTATCCTTTCTTATTGAGCGTACTGATAAAAAAAGTGAGCCACCCATTGAGTAGAAAAAGGGGCTTATTTAAAATAAACTGCAGCCGGACTCCGTGGGTTGCTGCTGCACCACGTGAATTTAAGACAGAACAGATTGTCGTCATCTTCGGCGATACTTTTCAAACACAGACGTTGGCGAAATGAACGGGTCAGTCAATCAACAAACTTAATTCGGGTCCTAGAGAACTACAGAGCCGCAATTGTGGTCAGCGCCCAGGTTGTGGCAGGAAGATCATGGTTCCCGTGCGTTTGAGGGCAATGTAGGCATATTTTATAAGTTCATAGAGATCACCGCTTTGGAGGGCTTCCTTCTAGTTCTTTTGTTTATTAAAAGAGGCATTTTGTAACATCAAACGTTCACAGAGCATGTGAGATAACGAGCAATACTCTTCATTGCACTCAGGGCATTGTAACGATGTCCAGAGTAAATTGACTGAACCTCCCTTTCCGGGGAAAGAGAACGTGTGTAATCAGGAAAAAAGATTAAGGTCTATCCAGCTTGTCATGCAGGAGTGGGAACTTCCTGCGCCAATTCTGATAGGGCTTCACTGTTTCGAAGACATTAGGGTTCTCAAAGTAGAATTCGAAAATCTTAGCTGAATCACTATGTCAGTTATTGCTTCATTTAGGCTATCGTTGACCACACCCACTTGGCCTTCATGTACACAAAATAAATGGAAAATCAATGAAGTCTTCTTCTCAGAAGTATAAAAAATTTTTCAGCCATATTAACCTCATATATGGTTTTACGTCTCAAAAGCACACTATTAATAGAGATGTCGTAGTGATTAGCTCCGTGAAGTTCAACCATCAAGAGTTCGTCAGCATTCACTGATAACGCACACTACTCGGGCCTCTGGCAAATCACCTTCTCCAGAATGAGACTGCTCCAGCTAACGTCAAACCCAGAGCCTTGAAGTCAGCACCCAGCCAAAGTGACAATTGCTTCACTGCGGAAGAATAACTTATGCTGCCAGAAGTCCCTCTAGGTTGCGTTTTACAAAACACAATAATATTTTCACTTCAGAAACTGCTCCTGCAATTTATGTTTTGTGGTGTTTTTAACGTACACTAACATCGGATAGGTCACGTTTACCTTCAAGCATTTCGCTATCATAAAAATCCGACCACTGCAGCCAAGTTAAAAACCAAGATTTTCGAGTGCCGAGCACATTTATTTAACCACTGTAGCACCTTTCAAGTTTCTCGGAGGTTTTCAGGAATTGGTGCTATGATAGCTTCCCAGTTCTCCTTTATGAGGGGCACTCGTCCATAGAGCAAACATTTCGTTTATTCGACTTACCTTCGGACTTACATAAGTGGCTACAATTAGTGGAGGCGGAACTGAACGGCCTCCTTGACAGTGCAGGTGAAATCTGCCCTACGCGAACGTTTGCCCCGATAAACCTCCCCTTTTTAGAAGGCTAAGTTTTACGGGAACAAGTCGCTAAAGACGCAACAGTGGAGAAGATCGTGATGGAATGCCCATTATTCATATATTCTAATAAAATATGGAGGAGGGGGGGGGGGCTCTCATCTATACAAATCTTGTTTGTCACTACACTAAAGTTGTTTGTAAAAGAGATACTTCCGAGGTTTTGATGTGGATCGTGAAAACACTGAATTTAGAGAGCGATATGGCCGGCCTGAAAAGTTGGTCCCCTTCAAGTTGCAGGTCGGACAGCAGATACTCATTATTCATTATTCAGAGTATTTAATTCACTGTATACATGCCATTCTCACAAGGGGAATAATATTACGGAATCAAAACACAGGAACATGTGTGATAGTTGCAATGTGCTACTCAGAGGAGGATTTTTTATATGATATTTCGATGAATAAAGGTGAGAAGTGAATCATTTTTAATGCAACAGCACGTGTTATCAGCTGACAGTTTCTTCAAATATACGCATTTTAATTACAATGCAGTTTGAAATCAATCCACATAACCAATCACTGACACCCACTGTGTAAACATGTGCGGATGACTTGACACCCTCCTTAAAAAATGAAGTCGGATGGCAGAACCCACTGCTGCCACTCCCCGATGCACACATCAACGCTAAAAATTATCTCAGTTGACTGTTTAACGGCGAATATTTGAATGTATACATTCGAAATGGCACCTGTAGCTAAATTCAGCCATGAAAAGCTTCTAGTGTCATTTTGTGTTCACTTAAGATGACTCAAATGCCCCACCACGGTGGTCTAGTGGCTAAGGTACTCGGCCGCTGACCCGCAGGTCGCGCGATCAAATCCTGGCTGCGGCGGCTGCATTTCCGATGGAGGCGGAAATGTTGTAGGCCCATGTGCTCAGATTTGGGGCACGTTCAAGAACCCCAGGTGGTCGAAATTTCCGGAGCCCTCCACAACGGCGTCTCTCATAATTATATGGCGGTTTTCGGACGTTAAGCCCCACAAATCAATCATTAAGATGACTCGAAGGCGAAAGCACTTGTTTTTTTTTTCCTTTTCAGTCGATGCATTCATGGTTCAGACAGTGGAGCAAAGCTTGGTTCTGCCCTATCGCGCTAAAAATTTTATCACCTCACGTGTTCTGGCACTACCTTCAACATCACAGGCACTTTAACTGGTTTCGCATTGCCCCTTTATTAAAATACAGTTCATCACGTTATGAAGTCATAGCATGGCGCCACCTTAAAATATATCGTCCTACGTCTTTACTGTTATGTGATGATGATCTAAGAAATCTTAGTTATGGGGGACGTGTTTTTGCATTACTCGTTCCGGACGCCACGGGATGGTGACGCCAAAGGTCAGATTTTACCTTTAGGGATCTCCGGCGACTATATCTTTACTAATCAAAAGCTATTCATGACTGCAGTAATTCATGCGGCACCTAGCGGCAATATAGAAAAGCTGCGTACTGAGGTCGAAACAGTCCAAGCACCAGTGTTATACGGTAGGAGCACGGTAGGATGGTGCCACCCTTGAAGAAAAAACGAACAGCCAAGCAGATTTCTTCTTTCCAGGTGAGGCACCAGAGTTAACTTTTCAACTCGAACCTATTCAATGGTCATTGTATCAAGTTGGTACATGTTGCGGAATTGTCCGAAGTTTGTAAACAAATTTCGCAGAGACGCGGTGTGCCATGTGACTTACAGACAACGCGACCACTTCAAGAACGCCGCTCGTGCTTGCGGGACCGCTGGTGCCGACTAAAATAAGATGCTCAGCGTCAACAACCCGCCCCCCTTCGACAAAACAGAGCGAACTGTATTCACACTGCAGAAAACTCCATATTTGGGTTAGCGAGAGCGAACGCGGGGACCTCCGTGAATCCGCCATGCTGCAACTCTACAGCGACCTCTCATGTTCATTTGAGTTGCGTTCATTTGAGTTGCGAAATATTCCCCGTGAAAGTGTGCCAAATTGTGCAAGTTGACTCCTGTTCAGATTTTCATAGCCTGCTACACTAATGCTTTAGAAAACTCATCCGTGGTGCCAACCTACACGTGAAAATTTCCAATTTCATCTGTGAAAAAGGTTTACCCATTCTTTTCAGTTTCGCTCAGGAGACGATACGTAACTGTTTCTGAGCATCAATGTAAAAGCTATATGCCTTATTTTGGCGTCATTAGAAAAGTCGGTGTTTGTGTTCCAATTTCAAGCTCAACTGTTGCTGAAATGCTTCATGTTGTGAATGTGAAAATTAAACGCATCCACTCTGGGAAAACCTCAGTGTGTAACACACAAGACATCTCAATGGGAAAAACCGGGCTTTATTCAGCGATAAAAAGATAAAGAAAAAATATAAACACGAAATGATGTTGGCTCATAAGCACTGACCAATGAGATATTCAATAGTTCGTCATATTTATCTCTTAGCCGTCGAACGCCTGTCTTGTTGCTCTCGCACAGGACGAAGCTGAGCAGGCCTCTCTGCCGGCCTATTGTACCCGAAACCACGGCGGAGAAGTCACTACCGGCGGCTGATTCCGGCGTGTTGATGTTGCCGAAGGAAAAGACGGTGACGGTCAGCCAGGCTATGGCCCTGTGCTGCAGGCCTACGACCGCCCGCCATTCCGGAAGGGGCTTCGCGGAAACTAAAGCAGCCGAGATCACGATGAGGGTTAGAAGTCCTGCGGCTACCATCACGGAATTCCTTGACTCTGGGCTGTTGTGCACGGGGGATGTCCGATGCTGGCTGCGCAACAACAGCTCCGTCCCCGAGGACGTACTGTGCAGCCGTGGCCGTCGCACGTCTGGCGCGACGACGAGGCAACGGCGCAGCTCGGTTGCCACAGGAACTCTCGTGCTCCTCGCCGGCCGGGCGTCGAATGGGGCGCACTCACGCAGGTGCTGCATGCTGCAACAGGCTGGAACTCCACTTCTTTTCTTGAGAGGCAGTCTGGTGGGCCGGTCCGTCGCTGGAGCCTCACGACAACCCTGCTGGCGTCCGACCAAACGGGGAGCGAACGGCGTTCAAAAACGCTAGCCTGTGCAACTTCTCTTCTTCTTCTCTGATAGGTCATACGAAAGGCTGGAGATAATAAGTCAGTCAATAAGGGGGTGAGATTTTCGTTTTTTTTAGTATACTACTTATATACGATAAAATAAGTAATAAAACCAATTTAATTACGAAATATTATAGATGATATATTTAAAATAAGAAGAATGTAGTTTGTTATCCTTTTGAACTGATTGATTAATTCCTCAATAGCGATGAAAACATCCATGTGTAGCCAAAAGTAGAGGTGCCTAAAGAAAAAACAACTGAGTCTGATATTTCCACATCCAGATTTCAGAGAGTAGGTATTATGAATTTTTCTTTCTCAATGACGAGAACCGGCGACAGGATGCAAAGTACTGGCTAACGGCTGCCGCCTCTTCGCAGAAGAGAAACTGAAGGAAAATATTCATTGTAAGATATTTGCCAAGAATTTAGAGGTCTTATCGTATCTTGTGGAAGTTTCGAGTAATAGAGGTTATCGAATAAAAGTATTACACATTTTAAAATAAGATGGAGATACTCACTGAAACCTTCAAAGTGTAGCTCTTCTTGTTAGTAATAGGTAACAGTTTATAACAACACCATATTAAAAAAACAAAAATCAATAAACTAAAAGGTATGCATATGACGACACAGAAAAATGATAATATAGGTTTGCATGTTTGTGTTTTCGTTTAATTAAGATAACTGCGCACAACCATGCAAATGTTCGTAGTGGTGAACCCAGAAATAAAGGCTCGAAGAAAGAGAATGCCGGGCAAGGATAAATTCATTCCCCTGGAAAGGATATTATTTTCTAACGTAGATCTTTCAGCTGTAGTAAATTGCCGACAATTAAAAAAAGAAATGATCTATACTTTAAAGTTCGCGACAAGAAGAACAAATTGGAAAAACAGCCTTACCTAACCTAGGTTGGTAGGAACTTAGTGTCGGCGCCCAACAGTGCCACCTCATAATTGCCACGTCTAGTTTAGCTGTTTGACAAAACGACCGCCGCCAGGGATAACTCAGGTGCTGATATTCTGTGACATCAAAAGCACCTTAATTCCAAACGGTGCTTTTAATCATTTTACGTCACAGCGAAGCACTGTCGTGAGAGCTCTAGAAACGTATATCTGGCGCCAATATCTCGACACATTAGCAACCATGTATTTTTTTGTTTACATCTGCAGGGATCGAAAGCTGCCTTGTCTGTGAAAGAGCATAGGTGGTGTATGGTTGCTTTCATGCCTCTAATCTAAAACGTGTCATGTCAGTTTAAAAAATAGGAAATTCTTGAGCTGACATTTTTTTTAATGTCTTCGTTTGACAAGGTGCCAATGAAGGAACGCCAGGTGTTTCGTCATCATGTACATCGACGTGTCAGATGCGACTCATTTTATCAGTCTATAGAGAAGTTATGAATTTCCAGAGGGGTCAGTTGTCTTTCTCAAAACTTTCTGGAAATGCAAAACAATAGGCACACATTTATTCAGCATTGTCACATTTATGCGATTCGCGTATATGCATTTTACGACCCATGCGCCCAATACGTTAACACCCGCCCATTTATACTATTATATGCGGCTGTTTGACCGAGGGAAACCTACTCGGTTATCGCACAAGCGCACTTGTGATAATAGTGTTGTTGATGTTTTTGCGGCGAATTCTTTCCAGACACGAAGTGAAGTAGTCGCTCACAAGATACCAAGTGCAGGCGCCGTTAATTATGTTCGAAATCAAAAGTCGACACAGGAAAAATGAGATGATCAACCGTATTTCATCTCTTTTATCTTTGATAAATTCTGGCCTGTTGTAAAACTTAGGAGCTCTTGCTGAGACTACTCAAAGTTCTATCGTAGTGGTACCGTGCTCCTCAATGCCTATCGAGGTTGGGGAAGAGCACTGAAAGGACATTTTTCATATCCCTTTCACTAACCTTCCTAACAATCGCACACACTCTGTGCCTTTGACCAACACGTCTGTTCACGTTGGCGTGCTCGCTAGAGGTACAAGCTGCAGTCTGTGCTTTGCCACTGGTTTCGTCATTACCGCGAACAGTAGGGCACAACAGAAGAACATGGAATGACGCTTTTTAATACTATTGTTTCGATGTTTTAAGGCATACTTTGACATGTTCACCCATTATGCACCCGTTATGTCATCTTTCGGTCAGGGAGAACAAAAAAAGGGATGACACAGTGATCAAACGTTCAGGAAAACAAAAAACATCTGCTTAGTGGAAGCTTCCTCTGCAAGGCTTGAGCGCAAACTGCAAAAGCGTCGAATGGGGGGCCCATAACGCAGCATACATATAGTAAGTGGTGTTGAGGCTCAGAAAGCTATTTTAAAAGCAGAAATGTAGAAGAGATATGTGCTGAATTCGCATTATATACTTATCTGATTCACGCATTGATTGAAAACTTCGCCGCAGTCAGTTGCTTCCCTGTGCTCAGTCGACAATGACCACTGTCGAAAGCAGGGTGGTGTAGCAGAGCCCCCCTCGCCTTCCTGAAAAATACGTCTCTGGCTATATACGTGAGGGCATCACGCGCAGCTATCAAAGAGTGGAATAATAATCCAAGAGATCTTACCTGTGATAGCGAGTTTCAGGTTGTGCAGACAACTGCAAGCAGATTGTATTCTCTCGACTTATCTGTCCATACCCTTAACTCCCCATTCCTCTCGGCGTGACGAATAAATAGATTGTGTGGGAATTACGTCTTGGCTAAGAGTGTCTTGAAAATGGTCGTGGAACCAATCACGGTGTTCAACGACGGTCACGAAACGATCATAAAAACTATTACTTTTCATTTTCATATCTTGTTGCATTTATAAAGCATACTCCCCAGCTCCCATCAGCACGCGTAGTCTTTGACACAGCTTCACTGAAAATTCACGTTAGCAAGGCGAGAAGGCGCCCACTTTTTTTCATTTATGTGAATTTTCGAATATAAAACGTATCTCCAACATAGGAGGAGTTCTTCAATGCATATACAGGAACGCCATATATGGCATGGGCAGATAACCAACGTAACTGATATCTAAACCAACTAAATGCAATTGAGGACGTGGTAACTTTCTGCGAAAGCACTTCCGAATTCTCTTGCGGTGTGCGTCGCAGCAAATCTTCAAGTGGTGCCAGCTATCGAGGTAAGTGCATGGCGATTCAGTGACCATACGAAATAATTGAAACTGTTATGGTGACAGTATGCGCGCTGCCACGAAACACGCGGTCATCCATCATCCCAGCGCAAGCAGCCGCAACACTGTTCACGGTGGTGACCACGCTGCGCGTTTTCGCCACTCTTACCTTGCCAGGAAAAAGCAAGCTTCTTTCATTTATGCGGTAGGACGTAGACTGATCAGTGGGCTGCCCAAACAGCTGAAGTGAGACGGTTTCTGGTAGCATCTTCGCTTACTCCCACGAATGATCACGTGCTTCTTGGCAGGGTAAAAGAAAGTGCATTTTCTTTTGCGCTTGCTTGCATTTTGTTCCGTCTTGTTTGTTGCGAAACAGAATCAGTAAAAAAAATGAAGGTTGGCCTTTGGACTATTGGTGTGCAATGCGTGTTCGGCTCAATAAAATAGCGGTAGCAACGGACATGTATTTTCACAGAAGTTTCCGTTTATATAAAAAAGTATACACTGGAGACGAGAAATCATGCTGTGGTAATCTGTTTTGCTGTCACTCATGTGCGGCGTTAGCACGAATTCTCATTCTGTTATGGGCAACAAAAAAGCAGTATCTAACGAAATAGCTAGATACACAAATTAGTATATGATATAAAACCTCGAGCGAAAAACAAGTTATACGATGAACGAGGAAAGGAAGGAAATGGGTCGCACAAGCTTTGTGAGAGAGCGCTTGCAGTACTAGTTGCCCTTTTCCATTTTGCGTCGTGAGAATTATTGTCATGAGAATTTTATGTCGTGAGAATTATTGCAGTTAGCCGAACAAATCTCCAGAGAGTCCTAAGAAGCTACATTTATAAGTGAGCCCCGCCGCGGTGGTCTAGTGGCTAAGGTACTCGGCTGCTGACCCGCAAGTCGCGGGTTCAAATCCCGGCTGCGGCGGCTGCATTTCCGATGGAGGCGGAAATGTTTAGGCCCGTGTACTCAGATTTGGTTGCACGTTAAAGAACGCCCAGGTGGTCGAAACTTCCGGAGCCCTCCACTACGGCGTCTCTCATAATCATATGGTGGTGTTGGGACGTTAAACCCCACAAATCTATCTATCTATCTATCTATGTACATTTGAAGTGACGAGCAAACGAGTCGGCGCAAGTGAGTGAATACTAAACATGTAGTTGCGCGAACAAAACGCATTCTGCGCTCAGTATACCCTAGGAGTTATAGATCGCGTGCCTTTCTTGAATGTTCTGGTATTGAAATAGCACCAGGCTTGAATTTCTCCACGTCTAACGAAACCTATGCTTTAGGCAATGTCTTCTTTGGGGCGATCACTCCAAACTCTCCACTTCGATAGCCTTCTCGTGCAGTGATTTCTCCAGGAGGCGGCATATAAGCTTTCCTTGAGAGGAGAACCCAAAGGGGATTGGAATCAGAGGGCGATTTCGCGTGGCGAACCACTGCTCTTCAATCGCCCAGAGCCACTGAACACCCAATGCACGCCATGGCAATTCATCAATGCACGTGAAAGGACAGTAGAGCGTGCATTACGGGCAGCCGATAAAGGTAAGGTGGTCTGCTTGCGTAAAGTATTCATTGAAAGGGTTCTGCATCAAGGGCGATCAAATTTCTGCTTTCTCCAGGAAACTACTGATTACTTCTCTATGAGTGCTTGCCCGGGAACTTCGAACGTTTCTTGGGAACTCGATGTCCATCACTGAAAATATTTTATGACATTGATGTCACACCCAGTTTGGCAAGCAATAATCAATTCCTAGGAAATAGAAACGTTCAATTATAAATTATTATTATATTAAGTAACTCTACGCCAACAGTAAATATTTCGTAGCTTGACTTAGAAGCGTGTGTGATCACAATACGCACACGTAACTTTGCTCGTTATTTTTGAAGGCAGCCATCCAGAATTAATTATGATATTACCTTGCAGATTGGTACATTATGACTTATAGTGAATGAAGACAAAACCTGACGATGGGTTTATGTACGTCTTTTTTTCTAAGTAGCAATCATAAAAAATAATTGTTGCAGCTTCGTTTGTCCAGTTCCCTCTCTACAGTTTCCTTGTTCTGCCTTTCTTGTTTCCTTTTTATGTTGTTTCTTTCTCGTCTCATCTTCTATTTGTATTCCTTGTAGTCTGTCTTGAGGTACATTAAAGCGGAAAGTTTGGTCTCTTTCTGTGCCTCTTTTTGTCTCTCTGTAACTGTCACTCAATTTAGCCAAGAGAGCGAAAGTTTAACCCCTTGCTGAGCCACCAACCACCTTGATATCCTTCTGGCATTCGTACTAGTGAACATTGTCAACAAAATACTATGCATATTTATGTGCAAAGCCAGCACATGAGTACTATGTAGTATGTTACTTTATTTTAAAATGCTGTAAATACTTATTGCGCTCGCAACAACAATCAATGAAGACAAACTGGAAGAGAACTAACACCTGTGATCACAGTTTCTTTACTTCCACTTAACACATACTAGTAGCTGCTCTGTGCTCACTGTCGTGGCGCGGGTGACAGTAATGTGATTGGGGTCCTTGTTATGCTATAGTGAAGGTATGTTTAGATCACAGCAACAGCCCGATGAATTGAAGAGCGGGTGTTTTCTATAGTTCGCTGAAAAGAAATGGGGCAGCCATCTACCCTCTGCTCTGCATTTTAGAAAAATTTCGTCTCCTGACATTAGTGCCAGATGGCCTCTATATGTCACGCAGCATTTACAGACAAAAGACTCTATGTTTAGACGGCTCCTTAAGTCATGTGCGCGAATACGGGGCTATGTTTTATTGAAATGAGCTTGGAAGCGTTCTGCCTTCACAGCATCCCCGCTTCTGCTCTTCTTCTCCTTCTTTGATGGTTCATTGCCAATGCAGGCAACTGGCCGAGTAGTAGATAAGTTTATAACTATTTTCTTTAGAAGACTACTAAAATAAGCTAGAACTAACTAATACAGCAAAATTAGTTACAAATTAGGATTAATCAGATATTTGAAACACGGAGAATTCAGCTAGATAGTCGTTTGGACTGATTAATAAATTCCTCATTGAAGAAGCAAACATATCTGTGACTATGTTTTTATAAATGATTTATATGTTTTATAAATGATCCAAATTCTTTTTTCTTGCCCATTGGCCACGGTTTATAACACTTGACATTATCTTTGTGCAAAACCACTGGATAAAATAAATGTAAAAGTTTGTGATGTGCCTGCAGCCAAGGTTTTAATTCACAATATTTAAATAGAACGTGGTGATATTTTCCCTTCCAAGCCAAAATTACGATCAAACTAAGACTCATACAAACAACTGCAAGATTATCTTGCACACGTAGGAACGACAAACATAATAGCCACACATGCGTCAGTGAGCGAAGAAAAGACAGGTGTAGGAATATACTCCCGTTTGCTTGTCTTGTTTTTTTTAGTAAGACTGCCGGACTACACCCCCGTTTTTTGAAGCAGAACGCTTGGCAATTATTCTAGCACTGCGAAAATAACCAGTGAATGTTCATAATGCCAATAATGCCATCATAATTACCGACTCCTTGTCTGTCTGTACATTGATTACAGCGTCATCGAAATCAACAAACTTAACGACGTTTCGAATGCTAGTTCCCCCACAGCTGAAGCTAATAAAGTTAGTGTGGGTACCTGGTCTTTGTGGATTAGAATTAAACAAAATGGCTGACTCTCTAGCACGAGCGGCATTGAATTGTCCAGTACTTGCGGTCCTTCCTGAATTGGCCACAGTAACTGCGATACGGTACCGAAAATTTTCGCTTCGTGCAGATACCATAGAATTACTTACGTCATGTACAGAGATCAGTCACTTGAAATTTCCGTGGAAAATTCAGTGGTGCCCTGCCAGACAACTAGAAGTCACTTTAACTAGATTACGTTGTCGTGTCCCCCGTGAAATTTGTATTCATACAGGGCTTGTCTGGTGATATCTCCTCCATGCAATTTCGGTTTAGAACCCGAAACAATAGAACAATACATTTTATTATGTCACCAGTACAGACTATGAGAAAAAACTACTTGATATGCCGTTGTCTAAGCTCTGGCTGAATTCGTCAAGTGAGAATGTACTAACTTCGGCGCTGCGAGTTTGGGCTTCAGCCACAATAATGTAGTTGATGCCGTTTGTGCTTATATTTACGAAACAAAAAGAAAAAGACTTGAACTGCCTGATTGTGTCTCATTATTGCAGCAATAGCTTAACATTTAAAATAGTCATGTTTTTTATACTATGAATATTATTAGTATGAACTGTTTTCAGCAGTGATAGTCAAGACAATGATTATGCTGTGTGGTCTGATTGGGACAAAAGCACTTATAGGACTCTTTTCGTTTTACGTACACACCTTGTTCATAAGTATTCAACATAGAAAACACCTAACTCAGATAATCAGTTCTTCGATGATCCTCCTGAATGAGTATAAGCCATATTTAAGGCGTCGTCATAATCATCATCATCATCATCATCATCGACTGTGTCCCAGAGTAGAGACACCGAACGAAATAACACCTGATTCTGATATCTCGAGACCCATATTTCGAAATTGTGGTACTATATACGAATCTTTTCCTCAATGACATCAGCCAACGAAAAGATAAGTAGTAATGACTAAGAGTTTCCTTGTCAATACAGAAGAGACACAGAGCGCAAATGTTGGAGCCAAAGGTATGATTATATGTTTTGTTGAAATATCTTTGCCATCTCGCTTCATCTTCATTCTCTGGACATTGATTACATCCTCCTTTTTCCAGCCGTCAAAAAGATCGGCCTGTTTCAAGTTAACTAGGTCATCCTCGTGCACAACTTCTCGGACAGTGTTCATCGAACGATGTGCTGACGCAGTGATGGAGACATCACAAAAGTGTATTTAAGCTAGATAGTTTTTATATTGTTCCTTGTCTCAGACTTCAATGAGGAAGTCACCACTGGCCATTTTCATTGCTTTATAACATGTTTTAAGTGTGTCTATTGGGCACCTTGAAACTAGGAACGGGGAAAATTATCTGACAGATTTCACTGGCATGTTACTATGGGTAACGTGGTTGCGTGAGTTGTGGCCTTTGTTGAGTTGGAAAAGTTAAAAACTTGCTTCGGTGCACGTCTTTTTCACGGAGTGATCAATAGAGAGTTAAAAGTTATTAGCCATAAAATGTGTATTGTGTTCGGTAGTGCTGGGAGCTACTGTTGCGGATCTCAGCACTGTTCACTAGTATTCTTTTTGAATCCCAGCGTTGGTCACCAGTTGTTGCTGACAGGGGTGTACCCGACACGTCCCCTCTCACGTTGGTTGCCGAGATGTCAGGGTTACGCTGGACCCGGTCCCTCGTGGTAGCGTGGCGCAACATCGGGTGGAGAAAACAAACGCTTACAAGATGGGGAAACAAAAAACAAGCAGGTTTATGGCACTATTTACGATTATTTACAGCATATAGAGGTTAGGAGTTTCAGAAACCACAAGCATGGTGGTGGAACCGTTACATAGTTCACAGCCACGTCCAGCACTTTGAAACGTCGTCATAAACCCTGTCGGGCTCCTCCTCCTTCTTTGGAACACCAATCACACACACCAAACACTAACCACAGAGCTTCAGTCAGTAACACACGGTCCGCCGAATAGTTATTGCACCTCTTGACGCACTGCTCTGAGGAGAGGGGAAGTGGGGTTCCTTCCCGGAACAATTTGGCGGGTGGGTTGCTTCTTCTGCCTTTCCCGAGAAGGGCGGCCAAGGAGTGGATCTTTCAATCGCGTAGACACGACCTTCCGAAAGTAAGGCATGGCCACTGATCAATTAGACAGAACCATTTTCCCCCAAACCCCTGCAGTGTTTGAATTGTTGGAGATACGGATATAGCTTCAGAGGGTACTGATCAGTTCTTAGATGCCATCACTGTGGAGAAAACCATGACAGCCGCAAGTACAGCTCTTAGAAAAAGTGGTGCTGCCTATGTAATGGGGCGCACCCTGCAGACTCTGCAGGCTGTGGAGCAAAGGAAAGGGAGCTTATTATATTGGATATTGCAGAACACATACAGTGCTCTTGAAGAGAAGTTGTTGCGAAAATGCCGGAAAGATCCAAAGGATAGGCAGGATTTCCAGCACCTAACACCACTGCAATGGATGCATATATCACAACACCTATCGCAGAGCCGTAGAGAAGGCTACGGAAAAGGCAATGGTACGCCTCGCAAACAGTTTTTTTAAAAGCCCTGCACGATTGCTTTCAAATCAACTGTCCCAAATTCTTGGTGTTGCATATACGAATGATCGGGATCCTCAGGCATCAGATGTATTGGAGCGTACGGAGATAGACAGTGCAACAGCACGTCCGCGATTGGTTGCTCCTGAGGCAGGGACTTCCAAAACAACGGAAGAGAATGATCTAACGGATGATTCGGAAGCCTGTGCAGATATGGATACGGACTCTCGTAAGGCTTTGAAGAGAACCTGATCTCCCACATCAAAATTTTTTCGCATAACTCGAAATAAATACGTATCTGTACAAAAAAGAATTCTCAGAGAACATGTCTAAGAAAGACTCTTTGCGAAAGGACATTTTGAATCAAGCAGTTTCTCCTACGGTTCTGTCATCAAAATAGGTTCACTCACCATATTAAAGTGGAATTGCAGATATACTGTTTCTGCAGCCATAGACCTATCATACATTCTTCGCAACTTTTCCCAGATATTATATCACTATATGAAACCTGGCTTTCAACCGGCTAGAAGTTTTACCTAAAAATTGCCAGCATATAAACGGGGTGAATGATGGAAAGTGGGGCGAAGCATCCGTCCGTCCATTCGTTCTTGCTTCCGTCCATCCATGCGTCCGTCCCTGCGTTTGTCCTTGCATCCACCTCTGCGTCCATCCATGCGGTCATCTGTACGTGCAGCCATCCGTGCATGCATCCGTGCATATGTCTTTGTGACCGTTCGTCCATCTAGTCAACACTCCAAGTACTACAATCTCGCATCTTTTAATCATATATTCTGCATATAGAAGCACCGCTATCCAGCGGACATTCCAATGACAAATTTGAGAGGTGGCACGCGCACACTTTCTTATGGCTTGCGCTTCGTGTCTACTTTCCACCTTTAACAACCTCGAGTTCATGGTATATATTACTTCACTGTATTCATGGCACTGCGGCCCAACGCTCGCTAAACCTTTTTAAAACAAAGAAGGTTACGCCAAGAGAGTATAACGTATACAACCCTTTCTTGTCAGATAGTGCTCAATGTACATGCCAATGGCTGCTAATGGGAAATGAGAGACACGAGAATTCGGCTTTTAGTAACGTGGACGCTGCAAATGTTTGATTGTTCAACAACGCACAGGAGAAATTTACCACCGGCACCACCTTGCAGGTCGAAGCGTAAGACATGTTACGTACTACGACGAGAGACGAACGGTTGCCGCTTTAAGGAGCTTTGCCCCTAAATGGTATTGGCTATTTCGATTGAACTGACCTATCAGAGGTGGTGGACTTGCTGTCTTGATAGCAACCAAGTTAAGTCACAAAGTTAAGATCTGTTGACGATGTATCACTCCAGATAGTGAAATTTTGATAGTACGCATGATATTACCCGACGGTTCTTCCTTCTTGTTTATAAATGCATATTTCCCAGCCGGGATGCAAGACACACGAAGTCCAGACGATATGTTCTCTGCCTACAAAAAGGATATATTATTTACTGGATACTTCAATTCACATTATTTGTAATAGTAATAGACTTTACATTTTCAAGCTCATGTCTAAATGTATTTTCGTGGCAAACTGTATATTGTGATACTAACAGTGGCAACTTGCCCATTGGTTTTGTCCTCAACTTTCCGAGAATACCTGTCGCCGAAAATGTCGGCTCATTCCTCAACTATAGAAAACTAGAAAAAGACTTGAGGGCTACTTTTAATCGCCCGAAGGACATGCAAGTTGACATAAGTGCTATGAATATCTGTGCAGTGTTAAAATATAAGTAAAAGACGCAACTTTTATTAAACTCGGCCACAAGAGGTTCTTTTAGTTAATGACGGACAGAAGAGTGCATAAGGAGCTATAGAAAATGTAAAGCTGCATGGAAACAACTGCTGGTCAACCAATGTCCAAAAAATGGTGTGATTATAAATTCACAGCAGCAGACTTCAAACGCGAAATGAGTACAGCAAAAGATGGCTATATTATGAAACGTTATGATTATCTTTCTAGGGCAAAAAAAACAAAAAAGTGCTTTTCAGATTCTTAAGATCGCAAAAGATGTTACCACCCTCTGAAAATATAGACTCTTCCGTTTTTCCCCCTGTGAACTCTCTGATTTATTAAAAAATATTGCGAAAGGGCTTCAAGATAGATTTATGTCAACTATACAAATGCACATTCTGAACCTAATGGCAGGCGAGGATTTCGAGGAGGCTACTTTAGATGAGCTGGCAGAGATAATAAGTCACTTATCTCCTTCAGCACCTGGTCTATACGGGGTAACCAACGCAATAATAAAAGCAATATTCGAGAATTCTCTAACTGAAGTACTTAATATGGTGAATTTTTCTTTGACAAAAGGTTGGTTAACTGCCGAACGGAAGCTGTCTAAATTCATTGCACTTCCTAAAAATCTGGAAACAAGATTTGCTTTAGACAATGTAAGGCCGATGTCACTCACGTCTAATCTCGTTAAGCTAATTGAAATGTTTTGAGTGCCCGGATTAATGAAATATATTGATAATAACGCAATGGTAAATCCCAGTCAAATTGGTTTTAGATCAGGTTGCTCAATATGGTGTGCACATGTTGATTTACAGAGCCGAATACAACTGGCTAGGCGTCGGCGCCAATACTGTGCCTTAGTTACTCTAGATTTGGCTAAAGCGTACGATAGGGTTGAGCATTCAGTTTTATTAAAACAGATGGAATATCAACACTTTCCCAACTACATCACTGCGTGGGTTTTGGAGTTTTTAAGAGGGAGAGAATATTACTGCTTAAAAAATGGGCACTCATCCAATTGATATAAGCGGACACGTGGCGTACCACAGGGGGCTGTCCTGTCACCAGTTTTATTTACCATCTTCCAAGCTCCATTCAATCAACTAAGTAGTTTCAGTTATATGTGTACGTGGACGATATTGTTTTCTTTGCAAGTAACACCGATCTTTATTCTCTGTACCAGAGTCTACAAAATTATCTCTATATGATAAAAGGATAGCTCAAAAACATTAGTATGACGCTGAACGTAAGGAAAAGTGCGCGTCTTGCATTATCTTTTCTGCCGCCTATCAACATATCGGTAATATATAGTAATGAGCTCATTCCGAAGGCAAATTCTCCTAAATATTAGGGATCCTATATAATGGTATACTAAACAGGAGAAGCCACATTGATGATGCGTACTCCAAGGCAACATGCGCCATAGGTGGCTATGAAAGCTCCCAAACCGTAAAGCGGGTTTAAGAAGAGATGCGCTAATAGTAATATATAAATTTTATGTGCACCCTACCTTGAAATTCAGATGAGTATTGTTTTCTGCAGTGCAGCTTATAAAACGAGGCCTCTAATGCTGCTGGAAAAAGGAACATTGCGTTTGTATCTGGGTCTCCCCAAATTTGCTCTAAACAACGTATTGTATGTAGAAGCTCGCCTACCTTCTCTGCTAAATAGGTTTCAAATTCTTACGGTGCAAGCATTGTTAAAGATATACAGCTCGCACCAAAGACTCTCATTTTACGTTTTCATTCAAGAACCAACTTTATACTTCGAAACACATTGTTCGCGACTACACACTCCGCAAATCATATTTGCACAAGCGTTGCTACAGCAACTCAATTTAAAAAATAAACATATTGGTCAAATAGACAACCCAAGTCCAATCCTTAACATACAAATTGATGATATATTTCCTCATAACGCGAAACATCTGTCACATAGATACCTAAATGACCAGTTAGCAGGTTATCTAGCTTACCTGCAGGTAATCAATATCATTGCGACTGATGCAGCGGCGTCAAAAAAAAAAAAAAAAACGCTGGGGTTGGCATCTTCTCTCCTTCTTTTGACTTGTCCTTTTCAATTCGACTCCCAGATTATACAACTGTATTCATTGCAGAATTATTGGCGATTGTTCTTGCCCTACGTAAATTTCTCTCAAGCGACTCATCAGCAGTGATCATTACAGATTCTTTATCAGTATGTAATGCACTTTCTGCGGCAACAAATGCAGAGCCGATGAATACGTTTCGTCATTTGCTACCAAAAAAACGTAAAAAAAACTGCATTTGCTATGGGTATCGGGCCACCGTAGATTAAATTTCAACGAAATGGCGGACTCTTTAGCAGCAGTCTCACTGATTGTACCTACCATCCCCGTTTCCAGATAGGCTCACGTGACAGCGCTAAAATTCCGAAATGCTTGTTTGCAATGGGGAATAGATACTTTGGATAAATTTAAATATTTCGAGAATTTAGGGTATTGCTTGAATAAATAGTGGTGTGCATCTCGCCATCTGAAAGTCACTTATACCAGATTGCGGTGTACAATTCGACAAATGAACTATTACCTTTACAAAGCTCGACTCAAGGCGTCACTGCTGTGCTTTTTTTTTTTTTTTTGAAACGAAATCGAAACAATTGAACGTTTATTTTTATTCAGTTGTCGTTACTCTTTTCAGAGAAAAATTTTAGAAGCCCCATTACAGAAGTCAGGAATACAAGTAATTGTGCCAGTACTTTCATCACTTGGCGGCCATTTATTTAGTTACTGCCACAGGGATTTATGCTCCACTGTGTTTGACTACATCAATGCAACTAAAAATTACCGTGCTAGTGAACCCTAGCCTTTTCAGATCTTTAGTTTATAATTCGTAGCTATGTCTGTCAGGAACAAGAGATGGTTTGACCTTTTGCTCAGCAACCATATTTGTTTAATGGCAGTTTCATCTCTAAACTATTTTTTTAGATTGGCTTCAGTTTCATTTTAGTTTCATTTAGGTATCCTGCCGCCCGGTTCTTGACCCATACCCCTCTGTGGGTGAACGCCATCCATCTGAGGCTGAGGTCATCTGCGTCAGCATCAGAAAAAGGCAGCTGCCGATTTCCACTGGGTGGGTAAGCCCAGAAAAGCCATGATTCTAAGTGAAGCCGGGGCGAAAGGAGTGTGTGGCGTCTACCAAGTGGCCTTAAAGATCCAATCACCCGGGATGGGCTCGAACTCCCAGGATGACCTTTTCCCCGGCCTCGGTAAAACCACGCACAGCTAGGCGTAGAAGGAGATTGAACCCCCCCCCCCCCCCACCCCGTTATCTCGGGTCAGTGCGGTCGCTCAACACCGAAGGCCTGCTTGCGCAGACACCCTGTGGGGGCAGTGCATCTGGAGCGTCAAATAAAAGCAGTCCATAACATGCTTATCTTTCTCTGTTCTCGAACTGGTTTCTTTATATACGTGTTCCTACATATATCAAAGGCAGAATCGGTGATAGCTGGATGGTAATAGAAATAAAAGTAAGCATTGCAGGCACCAAATAGATTCGCAGTGCATGTCCAGTGTTCTTTTTGCACTGCATTGATACCATGAGGCATGAACGACCTGTTTCTTCCCTTGATAACATCTGAAGTGTTGCGGCAACAAGGCAGCGTAATGTCAAAGGAGTACTTCTTACAACCCGAAAAACATATCATAAAGCGGTACAGTAGAGTCAACCAAGATGCGGTTCCTGGCGTTGTAATTTCTAATTAAAGTTTAGTTTCGTGCATTGTGCACCATGTTTTAACGAATAACAGTAAGCCAAACCTCTAAGTGCTGTTAAGGAGAATTGGTAAGTCAGGGCTGTGAAATCCTATAACTGCGCAATATATATATATATATATATATATATATATATATATATATATATATATATATATATATATATATATATATATATATATATATTTGGAATCACATAACTTTATAGTTTCCGCACTGAAGGTTCTACAACGACTGCCCCTGATTCGGGGGACACACAATTTTTTTGCTTATTTCGGGCGAGAGTGTTCTTATCGCTGGCGTCCGTGTTTGGAGGCATCGCAGCGATGCGCAGGCGCAAAAGCGGCGCCGACCAATTTCGCTACACCATCCCCCCCCCCCCCCCACGCAGATAGGAGCCGTCAGGGTTGAATGAAGAGGTTTGGGGACACGCACTTGGCGTCCAAGGCGAGTGGTGTAGGGTGCGAACCTAGGCGCGGCGGGCTTTTGTCGGCGAATTACGGGAGGCGTGCGGGGGTTGGTAGGCTCCTGGGAAAGGATGTATGATGACTTTAGGCGGTCGATGGAAACGCGTACATCCTTTCCACTGATTTGCAGGGTGAATGTTTTGTCGTCGCGACAGATGACTTTGTAAGGTCCGGAGTAAGGCGGCTGGAAAGGTGCGCGTACGGTGTTGTCGCGGAGGAAGGCGTGCGAGCATGTTGCCAGTTCCTTAAACACGAACAGGGTCGGCTTGGTGTGGCGAGCCGCTGGTGAGGGGCGCAGCGCGCCCATTGTGTGACGGAGTCGGGGAAAAAGCCTGCAGGGTCTGAGGTGGTAACATCAGAGGTCCGAGCGGAGAGGAGTTCTCCAGGTAGGCGAAGCGGCGCCCCGTAGATGAGTTCTGGCTTGAAAGTGGCTTGAATGTCTGGCTTGAAAGTGGCGCGCAGATCGAGAGCGACGGCGGGGAGAGCTTCGAGGCAGGTTGAGTGAGGGTGGCACATGATGGCAGCCTTGAACTGCCGGTGAGACCATTCAATCATCACGTTGGCGCAAGGGTGGTAGCTAGTTGTCTCTGAATGCTCGAACCCGGTGGAGAGCACGAGGAGCCTGAACATTTGAGATTCGAATTGCCTTCCTTGATCGGTGGTGACTCGACGAGGAGTGCCGAAGCGTGAAACCCAGCCGGAGAAGAAGGCTGTGGCGACGTCTTCTGCGGTGATCCTTTCGAGCGACCACACCTCGAGCCCATGAGTGTAACGATCGATGGCGGCGAGGCAATAGCGGCAAGGGCCGGCTGGTGCGAGGGCGCCAATGATGTCGATGTGGACGTGCTGGAACCGTTACGTCGGGAGGGGGAATTCTCTGAGTGGCGACGTGACGTGCCGGGGGATTTTTGGGCGCCGGCATTGAATGCATCTGCGTGCCCAGATTCGGCAGTCCCGTTGCATTGAGGGCCACGCGTAGCGGTCAGTCACGAGGCGTGTAGAAGCTCGGATGCCGGGATGCGCATTTGTAATCTGCAGTAGGCTCAACGCATGGCAACCGCAGCGGCGCGCTATTGGTCCCACTCTCGCAGGGACGCCGCCACGACGTGCGCCTAGCAAACACCTCCGCGCCGTGCTCTCGTTTTTAGGTTGCGCCGCCGCCCTGTTGCGTCCGCGAAACACGCCGGCCAAACATGGAGGAAAAAACATGCGCTCCGACTGCGCAGTTTTACGTGCGGCATGTTCAGCGCCTGCGCGTTGTCGCCACTTCAAGGAAGCCAATATGGGAAACACGACGCTCCGTGCACCTTTGTTTCTGGTAGGAGCAGTTCGGAAAGAGTTGCAAGTTTAGTTTGACTGTGATGCTGCTAAGGTACTGTACCACCGAACATTAGGGCTTATGATCCGCCTGCCCGTCGAGATGTCTAAGCGCGTTTGGACTCCATCGAGGAACGACGAGGTACCGCACATCCCAATGTGGAAGTATTGTAGGAAAATTAAAAGCAATAATGTGTTGTGGGCGCCTTCCGCAGGCAAACTTTTGTCTGTCGTGAGCACTTGTGTTTCGCGTACGTGCTCGTCTACAACAAGCTACCGCATGCGAGTGCCCACGCGATCTGCAGAATCTCGCATTTATCTGGTGAGATCAAGCTACGTCTGCGTAACGCGCTTGTGCTCTCTTGCCGTGCACTTTTTTTTAATAAACGCCCGGTGTCATAATAATGCCAGCGTTCTTTATTCTCTAGGAATTAACTTTTCTTATGTATGCGCTGGTGTGAAGCAAATAAAACAAGCGCTATAGAGGCGGCAAGCCGCTTGAAGAGCTGCGTTCAAAGGATCCTTCTCAGGATAGCCGACATTCTCCTCGCCATGAGTTAATCTGACAGAACGACTGCCCAGTGAATTAAGGATTGTAGGTGCGCAAGTATTCTTTTTTAAAAACAATTTGTGCCCCAGAAAGTTCTGTACTAAAAGACTATTACTGCATGTATGCATAAAGCGCAACTGCATGAACTGAAACTCCTTCCAACGAAAGCTTTAAATTTTAAGCGATCCGTAGCCATTCTTCAACATCTGTATTACAAGATTAAGCAAACATGTTTATCCTATGATATTCAAAATAACATCACTTTTAATAAAGCTTCCGAAACTATGTAAACAAAGCTTAGCCATTTGCTTAAGGATATGCAGCGCATCCTTTTATGTTCCTTCTTACTCAGACTTTTAAAGATCGCGCGGTGTTGCGAAATACACCCATTGGTTTTAGCAAGTGGTTTTCAACAATAAGAGTCCTAATAGAAAACAGTTTTGGCAGCTTAAAGGAAACAATATGCCAGCTTGTTTGCTTTAAGCTCCACACCGTATTCTGGCTGTTTCTATTGCCTCTGATGCTTCATAACCTATGCATTAATTTGGGTGACTAGGAGTGCACCCAGGTGGAATGTTAATAGCGTGCTAAAAATGAAGACACAAAAAAGGCACACACACACGCACACTTTTGGAGTAGGAAGACCCAGATAATGGTGGTTCAGCATGGGGTGCCCAGTGGAACCAATTATCTTAGACCAGTCATATGCCTAACAATGTTGAAGATTTTATGAAAGGGTTGCGAGAAATAGAGCAGAAAGGAAGCTAACACTGATCAAAATAGCAGATGTAATTAGAATAAATACTTTCACTTGTATCTGGCTATTTCTTTACATATGCTGCATATTTATTCACTTCAAACAGTAAATATCATTAACAATAAGCAAAACAGTGTGTCACAAACAGATATTTTTTCATATACAAAATCTGTGCTTTCAGTAACTCACTCAAAGCATCTTCCAGTTTCTCAGACGTTTGATTGCTTTTTGCCCACCTTGGGTAAGTCAGTGGCATGCTTGAGCAGCTTCTTTTTTATGTTAGATAGACTTTCGAAAGCAAAGCATTTCTTTAAAGAACAAAGGCACTTTGAGCACGTATATCTATCTAGAGGCCTGCATCTTGGTGCTATCGAGCTCACCTCCTTAACTTGGTATGAACTGAAAAAGGCACAGCAGGGAATGACAATATGACAAATATGACTGTCTGGTTATGACATGCATACAATGAGTGTCCTGTTATGTACGTCATGAAACCCTTTTTCCAGTCACAGGCACCATATTCCCGTACACTGTGGTATGCGTCGCACGTGATGGCAGTTTATAAATATTGGCAATTGAAATGTGAGCAATTTGAATAAAATCTTGCACTGGAAGCATTGACCAAAATATCACAAAGAATAACAATCGGGTATTCTGCACAGCAGTCAAGTATTTTACCACAGAGCCACAGCATGTCTTGAAACAGCTTTTTGAAAAAAGATTCTATGCAGGCATCATATCAGTGAAATGTCAACTATGGATGTAGGGCCAGCACTGTAGTCTGATTAAAACGTACTTCACTTGACATATGTCTACTTAAAATACAGCTGTCATGTTGGGTTAATGCTAATTGTGGTTCCAGGGTGGCTGCACTTTTGTAAGTCATAATGAACATTTCATATGACTCGGCAAGCTACATTTAGGTGTTGCTTTACCACGTAGGAATATGCTAATGTACAATATTCACAATGTCGTACCATAGCATGTACTTTGTTGTGATGAAACTGGCGGCTGTGCTGTAAGATTAGTGCCGATGTGTCAGACCATAACTTACCCTCTGAACTCCTGTGTAAATAACGTTTTTGGTAAGTCCTTGATGAGCACGAAACTACTGTATTTATCAAAAACACATTTATTCATGCAATGACACTTGGCTCAATGCCAAACATTGCATCATAGGCATCATCATTATCGACTACTATGCATGAAATAGATTCCCACAATGTGTGAAATCTCTATAATTTTCCTTCCTGGGTTTTTTTCTGTATTTTTTTTTCTTCATCTTTAACCACATCTGTTTCTCATGTGCAATTCTTGATAATTTTTTTAACTTTCGAAAGAGCTCCAGTCAACGATAAACAATCTCAATTTATTGTACTCTTACAATTGATACAGTGTTGACTTTACCAGTTAGTCGAAGGAAACAACAGCCTTGTGATATACATTGCTATATCTTTCACTACACGAGTCTGTTCATTGTCGGTGTTTTCTCATCATTGCAGACAAAAGACATCGGTAAAAGAAGGCACATTTAAGACAACGCATAGCACTGTGATGTCTTGAGTGTGGCTTCTTTTGTTGATGTTCTTTGTTTGCACCATCAATTGTCATGCTACTTTACCAACTAACCCAAATCACCACGCTCACATATCATAGGATATGCATAGTGAACCACAATTCCCATTTCAGAGCACTTGAAATAATGAAGCACAAGATTTATCAAAGCACTCGCTGCATGTGTATGCGCTTCATTTAGATGTAGAGTGCATCAGATCTTGTACCGTCATCAATGCCTTTTCTTGTCACCTTCAGTACCATGCCTCACGTTTGGGTCGGCCTAATATGCTCCACGAAAGAGGGCACTTTATGCTAATGAGCTCCAACTTCTTAGCACTACCTTGCTTTGCGCATTGTTTCAAGTCATGAATTTATATAACAGTGCAGCAACAATCACAACTGTGCATATTTTTGATAGTTGATAGTACTCCTAAGAAACAATCAAAACCCTCAAAAGCTTCCACCTTACGAGTTACAAATTTGTGAGGAGGGAGTGCAACTAGCACTTCCAATATCGCATTAATAATGGTACTAATGGCAACAAATGAAGAAAACAAAGCACGAAGCCATCAAAAGTGTTTACAAGATTCATATTACCTCCTTTAAAAAATGAATTATGAAATAATGCGTACTTGGCATGCCATTGTGCTGTTATCATTTGGGAATCCCATACTGACACTCTTTGACAGGAATATGCACATTTCCGTGGAAACATCCCTACGTCAATCACTTGAATTTCATGCTTCATAAATTGCTCATGATTTTAAAGGAAAAGTTATGAGATCATGATAACAGCTGATATTTTTTGCATAGCTGTCTACTGCTGGCATGCAGAATAAGGAAAGAAATGTTTAGGATTGTGTGGGATTTTAATCTGAGCAATCCACGTGGCAGTCAAGTGTTTTCCCACAGGGCCACGCTGGTGCTTGAAGCTACTTTTCAAAAATATTCAAATCAGGTGTCGTATAAGGTAAGGAACCACATCAACACAGGTTGTATAGTGTGCTAGAAGAATAAGACAACAAGGTGCCGTACATAGCAAGTTACTTTTCAAGTGGGTGATTAAAGCTGCCCAACCATTACAAATGGCTCAGCCATTATTTTGTCATCAGCTAGAGCATCAACAAAGTGCATATAATGCCTCTTCAGTGGGTATTGTACCTCGTTTCTCCTTAAAATCATTACGTAGAACGTATTTCTTACGTTGCAAAACACAGATTTGTTGCATGCGGTTTTCTGTTTCTTGATGACTAATCAAAGTGGACAATTTAGTAATTAGGAATAACTGCTCATTCTACCAGATGCCATAATTTTTAGTATGAACCAGGTACTGAAGATCAAATCATCTGCCAAAGGTTTGGCCAATTCCCCTGAGTGGCTTGGTTCCAATCATCTAAGGAGCATAATTATCAAGATTAACACATGTATTATTTCAAGTACCACATATTTTGCTACACACTTGTAACTCCTTGCCACAGTCACATTTTTATGAACCAAGTGCATCAGAAATTGGGAAATTTCAACTCGTTTTTCTGACCCAAGATAGCTGCCATTTTGTTTATCCCCACATGTGTACGAGTACTCATGAAACTTGAAACGAATCCCACAAGTTGCATGCATATACCAAATGTGTTAAAAAATAATGTTTTTCACTAACGCCTTCACTGAATGTGGTACAACATTATAAGCATTGCTTCCCTCAAACTATTCCCCTCTTCTGGTAATACAGTGTTCCAATCGTTTCTTCTATTTTTGGAAAGCTTCCTGGAACGCACTAATGGCCTGCAAGTATCTTAATTGATACGTGGTGTTAAACGTCCAAAAACCACTATATGATTATGAGAGACACCGTAGTGGAGGGCTCCGGAAATTTAGACCACCTGAGGTTCTTTAACGTGCACCCAAATCTGAGCACACGGGCCTACAACATTTCCGCCTCCATTGGAAATGCAGCCGCCGCAGCCGGGATTCGAACCCGCGATTTGCGGGTCAGCAGCCGAGTACCTTAGCTACTAGACCACCACGGCGGGGCTGCAAGTATCTTTTCAGGACCTTCTGCATGGTTTGGAAATTGCATCTGTCAATGTATTTTATGTTTGGAATAAGGAAAATAAAATAAAATTTCATGACATTAACCTGTTTTAACACCCACATCGTCAGCAATTTCTCCAACAGTCAATAGAGATATCCTCAAATCACTGCACGAACTCTCAACGTGGTCATTATCTGTTTATGTACAAGGTCATCCAGGCTTGGCATCGTTATCGATCTACATTATGGCATTATGAGAATGCTTGAACCACTCGTAGCAATGAGTACAATTCCTATAATGCTCCCCCGTATGCTTAACGAAGCAACCAAATCTTTACGTGAAAGTTTTCGCAAATTTTAGCTGTAGTTCACACACACACACACATTGTCCTTCCAGCTCTTTGCCATTTGTGCACTAATTCAATGAAAAGCTACTTTATGTGCTCACTTTAGCGGCTGTAGCGAGCAAACCAAAGGTCAGAGTAAAACAGGGCTAATGACCGTTTTGGTTGAAACCTGACACTATGTCGAATTAGTAGCTGGAGCCCGCTCCTTTTGGTAGTTGGCGAGCTATCAGGAAAGTTCAATACTTTTTACATCGAAAGCTGTTATGTCATCACAGCTCAGGCAGTGCTTCATTCCGACCAAGCCATCTTCAAACGCATCATAGAAGAGCTGTTTTTGTAGATATGCCCGCCCCTCATGTAAAAGTTCTTCCTTTAGGGGCCTTTGAGGTTTCTTAAATAAATAAATAAACAAATAAATAAACTCGGGTCACGTGCAGTTGTCCGCCATCACCGCCGGTGTCTTTGACCACATCGCTCGAAATTAAACCTAGCACCAATGACACACTGGGGCTAGAACCCGGGTCCGCTGGGTGCCAGCCCAGTATTCCACCTCTAAGCCACACCGGTGCTTGAGACTTGTTGGCAAACTTGCCTTAGGCAGGCTTAATGTCGGAAAAGCAATCGCGTTAATACGACTTACAAAGCGTTTTAAAACAGCAAAAGAACAACCAGTCGCTGCACAATGCGAATAGTGTAACGAGTGGGTCATCCAATACTCCAACCAATTACAAAAGTTTGTTCTTGTTCCCCTATTAACTGTGGCACATACCTACTTCAGCCATTATTCCTCATCGTCCTCAGCCACTGCAAGAACAATTGGCTCAAAAGACCTTGCAAGTGTGTAGCGGATACACGCTTCTCTGTAAAATGAGGAAAAATAGCAAAGTGAATGTCGGCCTACTACCAAAGAAATTTTTTATTAGTAACATAGTGGGTATCTTGCATCTTTGCTTGCAGTAGTTACCCAATGAGTGTTTTGAAAGGCTCTGAAAGGCCGCTCTTCCAGTTTTTGCTGTGACTGTGCTCCGTCTTCTGCGCAGGCCTGGCATTTTTTTAACACAATTCATACGTCCTGTTGCATCCCTCCATATTAGCATAAGATACCAGCAAATCATCACCATTCAGCCTTTTTGAGTTATTATTTTATGTGCACTCTAAGTCAAAGGCTTCTGCCAATAATATGCAACTAACCCTCATCTGTGGGATCTGGTTTCACTTTATGTGAGTGAACTTTCAAATTTTGTGACTTTATTAACCCGCTGCCATTCTCGCCTATGACATTCACCCCTTGGTATCTATACTATAGCTCTAAATGACCTGTGGTTATCTGTCCTGCACAATGTTGATCACAAGGACCTTCTCAAGTGCAGTTAGATTAGCAGAGTTATTTCAACATTTGGAAAACATCGAGTGGAATATAAGTGACCTTAGATATTTTAGAACTGGAAAGGCACATACAGCACTAATGGGCACACTGCTACAGAGGGCTTTCCGATAAAACAGTGCGGCATGGGGTTTCTAGTTCACAAAAAAATTGCCGGAAACATTCAAGAATTGCATATTGTCTGTGAAGGGCCAGCAACCCTAGTCATCCAGCTAAATAAGATATAAACTTAAAGTGCTGCAGGCGTTTGCTCCTCTGTTTGGTCTTTACTATGAAGAAGCAGTAATAGGCAATGCAAGAGAACTATACTCAGTACACCATTGTCATGAAAGACTTCAGTGTGGAGATAGAAAGCAGAAAAGTGAGGTAATGAGCTACAATAATAACTTTAGGGTTGATACTAGGACTTCATCTTGGATTAAGTAGTGCCATATAGTATCCAAAAATATCAAATCGAATACTAAAGGTTTTATTGACAATTAAAAGAAAATAAAATTTGCTCATATCCTCGAGCACACAGCACGGTGAGAAACTGCTGCTGAACACATTGTCATGAAGAAACAAATGTCATGCCTCATTAAAAGTCTTCAGGCTCTCGTCGTGATCTCACAGTGTTCACAGCAGCCAAAAACCTGCGATCGCTGGCAACCTCAGCAGATGGGAACGTATCAGAAAGCAATTTTGTAATACCTGTATAAAGTGCAGTTCCAAACTCTTTCCAGTATTTCAAGTCTTCATTTTGTTCACAAGCTCAGTGAAGTAATTTTCAGTTTCTTGACTAGAAGATGTGACTTTTTTCTTTGCTTGCAATACAACAGCCTTCCAGTATGTTGCCTGCCTTTTTTTGCTGGAGCCACGACATGCAGGAATGGCATAATCTCATTGAAGGGAAACATGTGCTGGCTTTCAAACCAGGGTATATGCGAAATGCAACAGAATTGCTCTTCCTGTCTGTTTTCGTGCGCTTTAACTGATAGTTATACCATATATGTGAAAGTTTTAAAGCCTACTGTAATGACTTTCGCATTAGTTTTAGGGACACCACCCTAACAGAGTTGCGCAATTAGCCTGTGTTTAGACATTTTAGATATGTTCCTGTATTTGAAAGTTGAGTCGAAGCAATCAACTATAATTCGAAACATGAATATTACACACACTTAAATAATATACATGCTAGAAGAACGAAATGAACTCTGCAAAATGAACACCTTTTTCTGAAATTATATAAATAGGAAGAGAATATGGAAAGTCCCAACAGAGAAACAGGGTCGTAGATTTTATATATTCATGGGACCCAGGCAATGCGCATGAGAGATGTAATTACCATAGGCTGGTGAGGGTAGCCCTTAATGTGAGAAGACCAAGAGCTAGATTATTTATTTATTCAAAATACCTTACACGCCGATAGGAGGACATCAGTAACTGAAAGACAAATAAGAAATACAAGGAAAAAACAGTAAAACAAAGACTACGAACGGCAAGGGGCAACACTGTTACACAAAACTAACATGTAATGAAATCAGATTATCACTGAAAATCTACTAAAAGTTTTACAATTACAGTTAGATGCAATGCGATTCAAAAGACTGTGATTTGAATATGCAATCACCTAGGTTGTAATGACGGCTTAAATGCCTGCGTGTAACCATTGCTGCACATGAAAGTAAGTGGGCTGTGAATGTGCCAAGACGTGTACACAGGAGGATAAGGCAGCACTGAAATTCATCACAATACTGTACCAGTGAAAAAGACATAACAGCAGTGATGTGGCTGGGCCATGTCAACCATAGTTTACTTAAAATAACTAGAGGGGACTCTGGCACTGTGATCATTCAGCGACCCTGGGAATGATGGGTAGTACACAGATTTGCCTACTCTTCGTACTTGCGGGTGGCGAACCCCACTTGTGGCTTCATTTATTGCTGGTCACGGTTTTGTTTGAAAGAAAAGAACAAAGTTTTTTGAACTTCATGACCTGATTTGAAATGGTAAGCCTAGAAAAATAAGGTGGTGCAGTGCCATCACTGAATATTTGCTGATTTTTGTTTTGTGAGAAGACAGCTCCAAGCCACACGAATACACACGAATCCTGAAGTATAAAGATTAGACTAATTCGTGTACTACGCATCATTCCTTGCTCGCTGATCCGCCATGCATGGTAGTTCCCATAGACACTATCGCCAGAGTTCCCTCTAGTGTATATTTAGAAAACTCCATGGTGTCATGTCAATGTCATGTTTTATTGTAGGTGAATCTGCCTGCCCTATTTGTAATGGCTTCCAACATATGGACTAGATAATCTCGTTATGGTGACCATGTAGATGAAGCATACTCTAAATGTGGGTAAAGATAAGATATGATAATGCATATACATTAGAAGATGCATTGCACAAGTTTCTGTTGGGGTAACCTGCAGATTGAGAAGCTTTTGCTGAGATAGCTGCTACACGCCGTAGTATAGGATAAATCTCATGTAAGGTAAGCACAAAAATATTTATTTGTATAAAGGGGCAGCTGAAATAATGGTATTGTTAATCGTACAATGAGTGAGTTCTGCCGAGTTGCACTATACCTGAACATCAGGTTAAGGTCATTTGAGAAATGAAATGATCATAAAAAAGAGAAAAAAAACTAGCCCATAAATTAATACTGCAATAGGTGATAGACTCGTTGTCATGTAACTAAATCAAGGATGATAGGTCAGCGGGTACGTCCTTAAAGGGACCCTGCAACACTTTTTTCAGCATTGTCAGAAAACACTGCTGATCGGTAGTCGCAGCTCCCAAAAGCACATGAGCCAATTATTAAGCAAAGCATGCAATCTGAAATTCCTAAATAATATTCAAAGTCAGCCAGCAATTGCTCTCTCGTCTCTTTACAGGTGATGCCTTATACCTGGATTAGTGTGTCATACCTGATTCCACAACCATTGACTGATTTGAGCATCATAGGCTATGCAAATACTGTGGCCACTGCAACTGCTGCCATGTGCCAGCGCTTGTGCTCACCCTGAAAGTAGCCATGCGTTCTAAGAAAAAAGGAAAGTGCTCAAGGTCATGACGTGCGCTGATAAAATGGTGCATCCTTTTGCCCCCTTGTGTCCCTACTCAAGTTGCCTTCAGTGCACTCGCTTGTACAAAAAGAGAAACCGCTTGAAGTTTTCTACAAATTCCCCAAACTCTGCTTGTAATCGGCATATTTAAAAAAAATATTTTGGCATGTGATTTGTGAGGCATCATGAGCCAACAGTGACATCCAATTCAAAAGTGTTGCAGGGTCCCTTTAATGTATATCAGAAAGAGTAACCGACTTAGCAAACTGCCTTGGGCAACACTGCAGGTGATGTCGAAAACATTAGACGAGATGTAGGTGACCACAAAGAATGAAAATTTTTGTAGCCAAGATGGTGGTAATCAAGAAATACAAAGGACAGACAATGTAAAAATCAAATGGTGATTAATTTGAGTATCGAACGCACAGCGAAATCAAAGAAGGGGCAATTGGTTCGATCGTTTGTGTCTAGAATAAGGTGAATAATAGTAATGAAACTAAATAACTCAGTTTCGCATGAATAACCTTTTTTGAAGCCATGCCGACTAAGATAAAATTTATTTGTTATAACGACTAAAAAACTGGCCAACTTAGGTAAAATTAGGGCAAGAACTAATTGCCGAGATCGACTAGCGTGAGTCCAGGATAGCCCTTAAAAAATAGTACGATGTACTAGACAACGGAAATTATAACGACATAGAGAGAACGAACGAAATGGAATGGTTTCTGTAGCAGCGATGGTGTACAGAGGTAACAAGCGAACTAAATTCTTCCCAACTAGAAAGAGCTTAATAGAGGCAACACACGAAGTTGACAAAATGAATGCATAAAATAAAATTTGTTGAGCAACAACGTTAGTCAATAAGAAAAAGAGAGCTACATAACCACAATGCAAAAATGGCAGAAGCAGCAGCAAAAAAGAAAAAAATCATGGCAGCATCAAAGCAGCTAGCAAAATGTCAAGGCAGAACCAAAATGCACGCATAAAATATACGCAGGGCCGTGACAGTAAAAGTGGCTGAAGAGATACTCCACTTAGCTGCAGACGACCTGACTACAGTAACCTGACTGAGCCGCTATTTCGGAGGGCGTCTGTATCAATGCTAGAGCCTTTTTGCCGTTAGTCGTGGCAGAGCGAGAAAACACAAGTGGTCAGTGGCAGTAGGCGCCATAGACATTACGAAACACGGAGGTCTGTACGACAAGCAACCACGCACTGCGAACGCACCGTATCAAGGCGCCCATGTTGTTTTTTTTGTTGATTTATGTTGACTCGGATTTTGTATGCGTTGCTTGTGTAAGTGTAAAAAAACTAAATTTCTTTTATTTTACGTATACATTTTAGAAATGCTACACAAAATTATGAATAGTAGCAAGTAATAAAATAAAATGTTTTATAATTTTAAAGATTATTGTGAACATTAGCAGGTAAAAGTTTGACAGTCTGAAAATAAAAGCATTGGCATCATCATCGACATCAACAGCAAAGTGCAGAAAATGATGACAGTATGTAGATACGGCATCTGCGTACACTCGCGGAAGACTCATGTGGCATTTGCACATACGAATTTGTAGTCATTTCCTGATTTATGGTGCAGAAATACGCTTCAGATAACCAGGTAGTGTTTAGCATGAGTGTGAAAATAAACAAGTGTTTGTACAAGCTGACTTTGGAGCATGGAGCATTTTGTACTAAAAGGAACGGCCATTAGGGACTCCTTCAAGGCGCACTCCGAGAACGAGAGTATTTCGTCATGAGGTGTGGCGGCCGTTGCTAGGCGCACGTCGTGGCGGCGTCCCTGCGAGATTGTGACCGATAGCGCGCCGCCGCGGTTGCCATGCGTTGAGCCTACTGCTGATTACAAATGCGCTGCCGGGATGACTGAGGTTGTGTAACTGGTTGAAGAGGCTTTGGCAATGCAAAGAAGGGACGTATGGTCTCACTCGTCCTGTTGATATGTCACAGAAGAGAGCGTCCGTTCACCCAGGGATGGTGACTTTTTGAAGTTGAAGGGAAGAGCCATTCTCGAGAAGCTGCTGGAGTTCGGTGTGAGTTTTCTGAGCTTCGACGAGGGCGTCGGTTGTAACGGTTGGTAGCTCGACAGCGGAGACGCGAGAGAATGTGTCGGTGAACACGTTTTTTTTCGCTGATGTGGCGGATATCTGTGGTGAATTGAGCGATGATAGACAGCTGGTTCTGCTGGACCGGTGGAAGTTTTTCGTGGCGTTGGGAGAAGGCGTAAGTGATAAGTTTATTGGTGTATATGGTGCAGTGCTGTGCCTCGAGGATGTGGCGAAAGTGTTGGACTGCTTCGTAGAAGGCAAGGAGCTCTCTGTAGTAGGCTGGCCAGGTGGTCTCCGCAGGGGGCGAGGTTGCATCGCCGATGCTGCCGGAAGGCGGGGGCAGCTTCGGGGAAGAGAGTTTTTTTAGAAGAACGCCCAGGGGCGCCACTTGTTTCCCACACGCTGCATGAGAGAGGCTCTGATGGCGGTGCTAGAGGCGTCCGTGAAAAGGCCAAGGGGCGCCTCTGGCTTGGAATGGGGGAGCAGCGTAGCGTTGCAGAGGGCAGTTTTGCAGTCTTGGAACGCTTACGTTAAGGCTGGGGTCCAAGTGACAGGATAGTTGCCGCGTTGGCCGGCCAACGCATTGTGTAGAGGGACCTGATATGTGGCCGCAATATATGATATGTGATATGTGATATGTGATATGTGATGCAATATATATGATATGTGGCGCCTGTAAAAGTTGAACATGCCCAGGAAACGGCGGAGGTCCTTCGCTGTGGCTGGCAGCGCGTAATTTTGCAGGGCCAGGATGCAGTTAGGCAAGGGTCTAGTTCCTCCTGAAGAAATTTCACGGCCAAGAAATGTGACGACGGGGGCGCCGAGCATGCTCTTCTGAACGTTTATCAGTAAGCCGTGTTCGTCGAGACGCTGAAACAGTTGACGAAGGTGTTGGCGATGTTCCGTTTTGTTTCGGGAGAAGATCAAGATATCGTCTAGGTAGACGAAACAGAAGTCCAGGCCGCGGACGATGTTGTCGATGAAGCGTTGAAAGGTTTGCCCCGCGTTGCGGAGACCAAACCTCATGAAAGGGAGTTCGAATAGACCAAAAGGCGTGATAATAGCGGTCTTTCGGATGTCATCCGGGTTTACAGGAATTTGCGTGTAGGCCTTTACGAGGTCCACCACTGAGAAGATAGTGCTGCCGTCTAAAAGGTGTGCGAAGTCCTGTATATGACGGACGGGGTACCTGTCGGGGACGGTGCGGGCGTTGAGGGCGCGATAATCTCTCCAGGGGCGCCAGTCATTGGGCTTCTTTGGTACCAGATGAAGCGGTGAGGCATAAGGTCCCTCCGAGCAGCGGGCAGTACCTTCGCGGAGCACGGCTTCGAATTCGGCCTGTGCGATTCGCAGGCGGTCCGGGTCTAGCCAACGGGCGGGGCGTGAGACCGGAGGGCTGGGAGTAAGTAGTACGAATGTAGTGCACGGTTGAGTGGCGCACCTCTCGCGGACGCCCGCTAGGTCGAGTCAGGTCGGAAAATTCTTCGAGGATGTCATGGTATGGCGACTGGTTCCCAATGGTGAGTGCCTTGACGTTAGGCTGTTGGGTGGTCGCACGTTGGCCCAGCGTGAAGAGGCCTGTTGCAGCGTCGATAAGTCGGTCATATCGGCAGTCAGGTAGAAGATTGTAGTACGCCAAGAAGTCGGACCCAATGATCGGCTCTGCGACGTCGACGATGACAAAATTCCAAGGAAAATCTCGACACAGGTCTTTGATGTTGATGTTAAGGCGGAGCGAGCCGTAGGTCTTGATGGTCGATTGGTTCGCTGCGCTGAGCTCAAAGGACGTGCAAGGACGCTTGTCACGCAGGAAGGTTCGGGGAAAGCAACAGATGTCGGAGCCACAGTCGATGAGGAACCACCGCTTTGTGACTTGGTCGGTGACGAATATGCGACGACCTCTAAGCTGACAGCTCGCGGCCGTCTCTACGGGCTGCCGTTGAAGTTTCCTTGACGTCCAGCTAAGCAAGGTGGTTGACATTTCCGGGCTTTGTCCCCGAAGCGGCGATGATAGTAGCAGGGGCCGTTATCATTTCCGTGCGATGAAGCGGCGTTGTTGTCTTGGCTTTGGGAGCGTTTTTGTGAATGCAGCTTTGGGCTTTGATCCAGGCGCCTTTGAATTGAGTCCAGCTGACGGGTGATTTCATCGACACGGCGCGCGAGCTGGCTGCTGGACTCTCGGGTGTCAACGGCGTTGACGGTGAGAGGCGATGCTGGCAACGAAATCTCGACGACTTGATCAGCGATGTGAAAGAGCTGGTCCAGCGGTAAATTCGGCTGCTCCTGGAAGATGGCCTGCGCATGTTAGGGTAGACGCTGAAGCCAGATGATACGGAGGAGGGAGTCGTTAACCGGGGTGCTGCCCAAGAGGTCACGCATGTAACGCAGGAGCTGCGATGGCTTGCGGTCACCGAGTTCTTCGTGCTGGAGTAGGTGACGCACCTTCTCGTCTTGTGAAGGTTAAAGCCGGTGGATCAGTTCCCTCTTCAGGTGTAGGTAACGGTTATCAACCGCGGGATTCGCAAGTATATCGCAAACCTCGACCGCATAGCGAGAGCCTAGATGGGCGACGACGTAGTCATAGCGCGTCCGGTCCTGGGTGATGCATGCCGCGGAAAACTGCGCCTCGACTTGAGCGAACCACACGTCAGGTGCCTCTGCCCAAAACGGCGGAAGTTTGACGGCGACGCGACAAACGTCCCTGTTGGTGACGGCCGCAGCAATGGAGGCGCCTGAGGTGGCAGGGACCGCTGGAGCAAAGTTTTGGGGGGCATGACCCAAGTGGGGTGGTGCACGGTCGTCGGACGAGAGTGCTTCATTTTCATTGCGCTGCTGCTGTTCCCGGAGCTGCTGCTCTTGGTTCTGGATCACTTGCGGCTGGGCCTGCAGTTGTTGTTGCAGTTGTTGTACTTGTTGAAGGGCAGTAAGCGTTTCCTCGTCGGACATGGCGGTGCGGTACGTTCGTTTTCCGGGTCACCAGATATAGGATAACATAACTTTAATGTTTCCGCACTGAAGGTTCTACAACGACTGCCCCTGAATCGGGGCACACATACAGTTTTCTTACTTATTTCTGGTGAGAGTGTTTTTATCGTTAGTCTCCATGTTTGGAGGCATCGCCGCGACGCGCAGGCGCAGAAGCGGCGCCAACCCGTTTCGCCACACACACACACATACACACACACACACATATATATATATATATATATATATACATATATATATATATATATATATATATATATATATATATATATATATATATATGTGTGTGTGTGTGTGTGTGTGTGTTTATGTGTGTGTGTGTTAGCGTTATGCTTGCACCCTCTTTATAATATTTTACCAAATCTGACTATCGCTTTCGGAATTTTTTTGCAAATTATGGTTCAGAAGAATGTTGAAGAATATAATGTGTACTGGTTTAAATAGTGTTTTGAGCTTGTAAGCCTGCCTTCTCATTTCTAGAGTGTGAAAGTGCCTATCAAATGTAAGTGCTTCTAGAACAGCGCTGACATCAGACATGTCATTTAGTTTTTATTAGGAAACTGCCACGTTTCCATTTTATTTTTTTGCTGCAGGTTAAATTGCTCCAGCCAAGTTATAGCCGTACCATTGAGCCTGAAATTCAAAGGCAGTAATCATCAATGCGCATTATACAAAACAGCGATTGTTTGTTGAAAAGCATATATATCTTGCATGAACGTCTCTTCGAACTATATAGTACTGAAAAATTCATTGTCTCGTTTCATGAAATAGACTTGTTTTTCCCGGAGTACAAGAGATTCCTAAAATGTGTTACTTGTTTTTAGATATGTGGGGTTTAACGTCCCAAAACCACCATATGATTACGAGAGACGCTGTAGTGGAGGGCTCCGGAAATTTCGACCACCTGGGGTTCTTTAACGTGTACCCAAATCTGAGCACACGGGCCTACAACATTTCCGCCTCCATCGGAAATGCAGCCGCCGCAGCCGGGATTCGAACCCGCGACCTGCGGGTGAGCAGCCGAGTACCTTAGCCACTAGACCACCGCGGCGGGGCTACTCGTTTTTCATATATTTGTGTAGGGTTCCTATAAGGACTTTATTATATTTGAATAACATGCGGACTGCTTCTATTGGATGAATAAATGAAGCATTTTACATATGGGCATATACATGATGATAGCATTCTTATACCACACCGGTGAGTGAAAACATGCTAATAAAAGTCACTTTTGGTAAGAAATCATTTATAGTAAGGGTAACATTTTTCCTCCCTTACTAATAGAAGAAGTGTGGTCGTTTAGGTATTTACGTACATGTTGTTTTTCCTTATTTCTGTCCCCGAAGCGGCAATTTTTTTTATAGCAGTTTAGGCGAGATATTTTAGCTGGACCAGTTCAACGACCGGCCGTAAAAAAAGCCAACTCGGGACTCACATCGTCGCGGTAAACACTAAAAGCTAAGACTCAGTGTGCGTAAGCTTTACCACAGTGCAAGCTCACCTCACAAAAAAGAAATTTTTACGAGTGTGCTGCAAGTAAGAGGCAAATCTGTCTGTCCCTAGTAGTACTTCACAGTTACCACAGACAATTTTTTATTGATGTTTGATCGTGAGCCTCAACTTTCTTTTTTTCGTGGCTTCAAGGGATTCGAGCAAGGACCGGCTTTACGAAGGTTCGACCAACCACAGTTTTTATCGTGAGACGGGGAAATCAAACCGTAGCATAGAATTCTTCTTGCCGATTCTGCTAGCTCGTTCGAAAAGGTTTTGCAGCCCACCGACTTCAAAGTTGAGGTTCTGTGTTACGCTCTCAGAGTTTCGCTTTTTCTGTTTCGGTGCCATGAAGGGCTGTCGTGTGATGGGGCAGTTTAGATCACGTGGTGTGAGCTACCGCCTCGGACTTCAACCCGTTCGTCTAGATTGGTGAATTCGACAAACGCCACAGCGATCTTGATTTTGGTTACAGTGAATACAAACGAAACATCTCGACAGACATAACTGAGTGTCCACTTAAATCAAACAAATATTTTCAGAAAAATATTGTGAATTGTTTGCGTTAGTTGGTTTCTACGTGACCTCGAACCGCATAATAAACTGAAGCAAGCAAATAAGCCTCAGAAAAGCTAAGCACAGGATTCAGTTTTTTCCACTTTTGCTCACTCTGCACACAATTATTAGCTACTGCACAGAAAACGTGCGAGGTTTGCAGACACTTGAGAGAAAGTATTAACAACAACTGACACCAACTTATTTCCTCTTACCATTAAAGTTTTCTTGTATTGTGTGTTGATCCGGAGTGTAAACTGGTACACCAGAAGCACGCGACTATTAGTTTAGTGACTCTTCACATACCACGGGGAAGTGTTTGACGAAGTGGGCGACGGGGTTGTGACATTTGTGTCTTGACCAACGTGTCATAAGCGTCAAAGCAGCCTACCCTCCCATACTTAGCGTGGCACAATTTTCTCTTTGTTAATATAGCCACAACCTCATTTTGAATTCCACAAGTAACTTAACAAAGCCGTGAAGCAATGTTTTTGTATTGTTTAGGCTACTCTTCTTTTACTCTTAGTCCAATAAGAATATCTACATAGTGAATGGTATAGCGAACACGAGAATGCGGAATAAGTCGCTGTTTCATTTTCCCAATAATTCAACAAAAAGTAAACCAACGGCGCGAAATAAACAGATGCACTTTTATAGCCCCTTTTCGCAGTGTGAGTCTTGCCCCTTCGCTCCTCAATGGACACGCAGCATGGAGGTTCCATCAAAATTGTTCCGGCTACTGAACAGAAAATCACAATAGGATTCGCATATCCTTGGCGTTTAAACTCAAAAGGTTTCTGTGCCACCAGAGAGCCCAGTTTTATTAAACGCATTCACTGAACACCTGTAGGTGCAAATTGTAAACCTGCATTGTAAAGCCACAACTCATATTTTCTCCTTTCTCGGAGGCGTTATGTACGCTTTCCTTTATAGGTACGGCATTTTATGGCTTTCTGTTTCATGCGTGTGCTCGTTCCCTTTTAGTTCGTTGATTTGGAGTCCTAATTAGGTTGGATAAGTAAGAAAACCGAGCAGCAGATGGCGAATCATTTGATTATTTATTCATTTTGTTCTTTTTTCGTTACACAGTACTGCAGGTCCTAACCCACCCAAGGATATTCAAGAGTCAGGCAAAATAAACAAGAATAACAAATTTAACTAAGCGAGAAATCTCGATTGCAAATTCGGAACATAACTAGCAGTGAAACTGGAAATCACGGTTATACATATTTACGTATTAGGTATCAAACACAGCAAAATATTTCAAGCAAGTTTACTCAAACAACAACATTGACAGCTCGGCTTGAATGTTCGGCTGTTAGTAAATTATTTATTATGCGCATTCGAGCCTCAAATCGTTGGTGTATAAAATTTTGGGTTTTAAAGCACGACTTTTCTGAACTTCAGCAATTTTGCTGTTTTGTGGCTCAAAAATAAAATGACGGCACGTTCATGCGGTTCAATTATTCCTACTAAAAGCATCTAAGCCTACGTCTGCTACCGCTGTTGTTCCCTAGGAATCCTGAATATACGTTGAGAAACGTTTCACCGGGTATTCTTGGTCTATCTCATTGTGATCACTTTGCCAAACTACAACCCTTCCGTTCGTTATTGTTTTCAAAGCTCCTTTACATCCATTTTTCATTCATGTATGAGTAGCGAAAGTACTGCTTGGTCTATGTGGATCTCTCCACAGCTAAGTGAATCTTCTCATACCACTGTGACAACGCATATCACGAAGGGCCTCAAATGCCTTTTGTCGCAAGGGCCTGTTTGGTTCCGACTAATGCGGCAGCTTTTGCTTGTCAGCTAATTTCGCCATATCCGATTGTCATTTCACGTAGCCATCATTGTTACATTGCGGCACTTGCCAATATATAACTTGTAACGTACACTATAAAAATTTTTACACCCATAGGGATGTATTTGTTTTGTCCCATGGGCAACACCCTCTTATGGTGTCTAGGAACACCCTAAACAATAAAGTGTTTAGAAACATCCTGAACAATAGGGTGTAAAGAAACGTTACACCCTATTTTAATAGGTGTTTATAAACACCCCTGAACTATAGGTGTTGGATGAGGCTGCACCCATGCGAGTGGGGTGTACACTGAAAACCCCCTTGAAACGCTGGCTGAGCATACTGAGCATATGGATGAGCATACTTGATCGAATGAAGCGCAATTAACGGGCAACAAAAGCAGAGACACAGGAGGTGACGCTTAGACTTGTGTGTTGAGGAGAGCCGTTCATAGCACTTCATTCCATCAAATATGAATCACCAACTGGCCCAAGCCTCAATTGTTCTCAGGGAGAAGCATATATGAACCTTCTCTGCGGCTGACAAAACAAGGTTTTGTGCCGTATGGGAACCTTTCGTGCCGTATGGGAACCTTACTTTACCCTTTCAGCTTGCTCGCGCAGGCAAATAAAAAGGTGCTGCTCCAAGTTGATAATGTTCCATTAGCTGTATCAACGACCAATCGAAATGAATGTCAAGTACAATGCTTAAGTATGCATCAACACAGCTGCATGTGTATTTCTGCAGATCTACCATGGTACTCATTCGATTAGTTTATTAAAAGTAATACAGTACGACGCGCAACAACACATACATATTTTATCGGTATTGCACAAAAGCACAATGCCACTTAACATACATGACGGTATGCGTAATTGAGAAGGTATTCTGTGCAGGTAACTTGTGATATTAAGTAATGTACAGCTACGTATTAAAATGCAAATGATACTAGTGTTCTTGAACTGGCTCACATTGACACGATTACATAATGGAAGAATCGGCTATTGGGTCATTCCACATCAGACGTCCCAGCCATTTTGGTGACCACCGCAAATGTATTAAAAAAATCACGCTGATTTTACTGCAATAAAAAGGGTAACTGCTAGAATATTTCGCAGACAAATAACTCAATGGTGACGTGGCTGCCTCCTGAACTTCCCGAAATCTCGTCTAGATGTTTGTGAAAAAAATTCTTTCATAAGTATCCCTTCTTCCGTGCTAAATTTGGTCTACAAGTTAAGTGAAGGACTTGCATAAAGTGTTTGAAGCTCAGTAATATTACCATTTTTGACCACATACGCCTCAAATAATTTCGCCGAAATGTGTTATATCTGCATTTTTCTATATCAATACTGCACTTTGATTGGATATCTGAGGAGTGAATAATTAATCCACATAAGGTATATTGGGAGGAAGAAATATTTTACACCTCGCAAGGTGTCACACTATACGAGAAAAAATAAAAAATTTCACAAAAAAATTGTTTTGTCTATAATGAGACGCAACATGCACCATGTGGTGGTTGAACTATATAAAAGGCTTTGTACCTAAATCGAAGCAAATAAACAGTTATTTTTATGTGCCAAATTTTGTCATAGCAACTTATGTTTTGGAGAAAAAGATCACAGCATATCCACGGAGTGAATGATGATGAGTGGGGCGTAGCGTTCGTCCGTCCGGACGCACAAACGGATGGACAGACAGTCTGACGCCAGTGTGGACGAACAGAAAGATGGACGGACTAAGAGACAGACCAACACACGGAAGCCCAGATGAATGGATGCACAGACGAACGGACGAAAGCACAAATGTACGGACGAACGATTCGCCCCACGAATCATCATTTTGTCCATGTATATGCTGTGAAAACCTTTAACACTATCTATTGTGCAACTCCACAAGTGGCTACATAATACTAGTACGACTACAGAGGAAGAAACGACCCATGGCCTCAAGAGCTTTGCCCCTAAATGATTTTTGAAGTTGCGAATTCCCCATTCGCCATTTGGTCATCTGGAAGCCGACGCCTCGAAGTTCCCCATTGCCGTTGATGGGAAAAAATATTTATTCCTTGAAATATAAATTGTAATGATGAAACTTGTCACATACAAAGAACTGTTTATTAGCTTTCAATTGAGGTAAAAGGTAATTTTTAATTGGACCACCACATGGTGCAAATTGCGTCTCAATACAGGCAAAAATGACAATTCTGTGAATTGAGTGATCTTTTCTCGTAGAGGTTAACAGCTTAAGATGTCTAAAAATAATTTTTCATCAAAATATCTTTTCTGTGAAGTAAGTATTCACAGCTCAGATACTCATACTAAGTGCAGTATAGCAATTAGAAAATGCAAACATAACACACTTTGGCTAATTCTTGCAGACGTATGTGGCCGAAAATTTGTATTATTATGGCTGAGTTTCAAACACCTTACAAAAGACCCTTTACTTAGCGTGTACCAAACTTGGTATAAAAAAAGGTGCGGAACTTGTAAAATATTTTTTTTCACCAACAACACTCAAACAACAGTCTTCAAAGTTTGAAAGGCAACCACGTCGCCAAAAACTTTTTCTCTCCGAAATATTCAAGCAGTTCACTCTTCTCAGTGCATTAAATCAGCACGATTTTTTTTTTCAAACACATTTGCCATAGCCGCAAAATTGGCTGGGCAATGTCGAATAAAGTAACCCTGTTACCTTCACTCAATGATCATTGCATACTGCTAAATTTGGGCCATTTGTTTCAATCAAGCTGTCAGGGTGAGAAAGCATAACTCCTTCCCGATACAGCGTAGGCTATTCAGTGGCTGTGCGTGTTGTGTTCCCAGATAGATATGCTGCCCAGTCTTACATTTTGGCTGCACCACATGCTTAGATACTGTGCAGTATGTATAACACTAAAGTGTTTTTGTGCAACAAAAAACTAATAATACGCTTAACATTGCGAAAATACCTTTTACATCTGAAGTACTTAGCGAAGGTAAACGCCAAAGCGAGGCGATGGCAATAAAACTCTGAATAACAAGAATATTTGGAAAGTTACACATGATGGAAACAATCTGAATAAAATGTGGTCGAACGTTAGCAGTTATGTTCAAACAAGCGTTTGCGCTGTTCAAATAGGCAATTCTACAACACACACAGACGAAAGGTCTGTTCAAACAAAAGTCCAGCTTCAGTGCTCGATCCGCTACATAGGCACGGCTGTCGGCAGTGTCATGCTACGTTGCAGGCGAACGAAAATACCGGTGAAGAAAAATTTAACGAAATTGAATGTATTAGCAAGTAGGCAAACTTCGCGAGGCGCACCTAACGCGAAACAATATGCTGTGTTGCCACCCGATGCATCAACCCGAGTTATTACGGTAGTGTTCCCGCACAAAACGAAAAAGAAACGAAAAGAACGACATGCACACCACGCCCTTGTTTCAGTTCGCGGTCTTTTTGTGCACTAAGAAAAAAAAAGAAAGTAAATGAACTACCGACATGCCCAAGCATATGCGTCTTACATACGGTTGACGCTTAGAGCTAACAGGCGCCCTCCCCACACATGTATTAATTAGTAAACAAAAATTGATGTGCAGCACAAGCGGGCCCCGTTAAAAACGGCTGCAAACAAAGGGCACCGCAAAACTCTGTTCAATTTCTTCGCTGAACCTCAGCGGCGCACGCTCACTCTGCTTTGTACTCCAAACAATCTAAACAAACAAACAAACAAACAAAAAACTTGCCCACAATCACACTTCGCCATCATCCCCGTGAAACAGTTCGGACAAATATTCTTGTTAAGTAAACATATGCTGATTTGTCATCAACTAGTTGAGTCCAAAATTGTTTGAAGGCGTTATTCTTGTGCTCCCGCAGTTAACAAAGCGCTGAACGGAACAACGTGAGAGCGGTACTCACTATTTCACTTGGAGTGCTCCACAATATTAATCCACAGGTCCAGTCTTCAGGATGGTGCACCTTCGCAATAATCAGCACTGACAGAACACGCTGGTGGAGCACAGAGCGCAGGCACATTTCAAACTAAACACCGACTAATAAACTCTACCGATCGAGAAGCCACGCACACCACACGCACACACACGGGAGGGTTTATCGCCAGCGCACGCAGTCACAGAACACCTAGCAGTGACATGTAAGACGATGTCGACCCCTTTTCCGCGCTGTGCGCCTGGCGCGCAGCAATACCGGGCAGCCACGCAGGAAGTCGGGCAGCCAAGGTTGTCTAGGCGACGAGACTTATTGGCGCCTTGTGGCGCTCTCAGACCGGCTAGATGCGGTTTAACGCTAGCTCCGGCCCTCTGCTGATAACGTGGGCGCTGCTTTTTTTTTTTTGCGGCAGCGATCTGTTGCCTTATAATCGTTGTTTAACAGTGCATCTGAATCGCAGTGAATTTTGGGATGGTGCAGTGCGGCCAGCACGAGCTACTAGTCAGAACGCGCATTTGTAATATTTAGGAGCAATGTTTAGCGCAGCTTCACCGACCTAAGGTAGTGAATTTTGGTGAAAAAGCTAAGCTGATGCTTTTTGCTTAGCTCTATGGGTGTTTAGGGACTGCACATTCAAGATCACGCAGGCGATATTTTATCAGGACTTTCATTTCGGTAAATACATTCCAACATTGCATGCATCGGTTGTCCCACTATTCGATGAGAACATATTGCCACGTGCGTACTGCTAAGAAGACGAAGACGACAGCGCATACGCGCATCTGCACGATTTTATGCAGCAAGCAATAACAAGAAAGAAGAGGAACGCTCTGGCACGCAGTAAATAAAAATACTGACCTGCTGCTACTTTCTCAACCTGTTAATTACTACTTCTGTCTTCACGTTGCGGCAATACATTTGTACTTAGCTTGCAGTCCTTGGAGCAAGACCACGGCTGAGAATATTTCATCAATGCGATTTTTTTACTACCTACAAAGTCAAGGCTTTGACCAAAGCACGTCTGCTGGGGAAGTTACATAAATAAAAGAAGGGGATCCACAAGAAAAAAACGGAGAGAGAGAGAGAGAGAGAACTAGAGAATGCATTTCGGCTCCCCTGAGGAGAGCTTTGTTCACAATTTCGTCCACAAGGCTCCCGTCATTGTGAGCAAGGCTGCACCAAGGTCACCGAAATGTCCTTATTCTGCATTTTTCCCTATGGTCGGTGTCCTCTTCCTAATTTCCATGACGCACTCTTAAGGACACATGAAGATGAACATTCGCTACAGTAAATAAATAAAACGTGCCAGCTAAAATTACATGAACTCAATGTTCGTTTTTCAGGGACCTGATGGCCTGCTGACGTGGTGGTTATGGCTAAACAACTGGGCTGTTTTTTGCAGGTGGTGGTTGTTTCATCTCCAGCGTTAAAAGCTTCGATCTTATGGGGGAGGGGGAGGAGGGGGAGTGTTCTATGCATGGCTACATCAATGTGCGCAACATTAGCGTGTTCAGGTAAATCAGGGTACTTTGTGAGTGTTGACCAATCACGCAAATGACACAGATGAAAGAAACAGGTACAAAAGAATTGGCCCTCACCCTATTGAACAAGCGTGGCTCCTATTGTATCTTCCATCTTATAGTAGTTTGCGTGCTTTATCGATGAAAACTGCGTTTCGGTCACACTACTTTCTGCTTTGATTCATTACTAGACTCGCAAGCAGCTAGTAGTGGGAGCCTTGCTGGTATCAAGATGGTTAACGTATACTAACAGTATAAGCAAAACGGCCCGAAAATGTCGTGCACTTGTAGCCTTGTAGGCACGTGTGCTCAGATTTGGGTACACGTTAAAGAATCCCAGGTCGTCGAAATTTCCGTTGCCCTCCACTACAGCGTGTTTCATAATCGTCTGGTGGTTTCGGGTCGTTAAACCCCACATATCAATCAATTATTTGTAGCCTTGCTCATTACATTCCAAATATAAGGGTGTAGGGTGTTTTGAGGGTGTTTTAATTACGAACACCTGAAATTTCAAAATGGGCGTAAAAAGGGTGTTCATATGGGTGCTTTTAATGCGTACACCTGTTTTACACCTTGTAGGGTGCAAATGTTTTTAGAGTGTAGAACAAACGATGTAGATTGAAGAGTCACCGACCGTTAACGCTCCGCGTTTGGTGTGTTGTATTCCTAATCAGATAGCAGATTTTTTTCGGTTGTTGATCGAGCAACCAAGAATTGTACAGTGCTTTCTCATTGATCCATCGCTTTACGAAATCGTAGTATTGCAGAAGAAAGTCTGCAGGTCTATATAAAACATAAAAACACTCTTCCACAACCCAACTCATCCCAAGAACCAGCCCACGCATTACACGCCGCGGCACACGAGCCAGAAAGGAGGATAGCGGTGATTGCCAGTTCAGTCCCTTTCATCTGGCCAGAAGGTCTCATCATAGGAGCATGATGTTTCGGAAAATTCGGAAAAGAGTTATGAAAAAAGAGAAACAACCTGTGGTATCTTTCAGAATAAATGTGATAGAAATGAGCAATCGTCTAACTGTAATATCGTTTTCAGCTTTTTCTTCGGCGCCTGCAAGCACAGGAATCAGCTTTGTTGGCTTCTGTTGCGTTACTCTAACTTCCAATGATACTCACAACTCTTTTAAGCTGAATATGGCAGTGATGCCAGAAATGGGCAAATCATTTTTTCAAGTTTACATACACCATCTGGTAATATTTTTTTTTGTCTCAGAAACATAAAACTTTGGTTTCAAATATGCTAGTGTACGAGCCTCTTGTTATATTGTTTTGTGCTATGAATAAGTTCTCCGTATAGAAATAAAAGAATAATGAACTCTATCGCTAAGGTAGCATATGACAACGGTCTTTCTGATTTTGGTAATATGTTGAATAAGCTTCGCAGAGCTAGCATAGACGCTGATAAGCATCAGGGCTCAGATCTCGTGACCATGTAATCGGGCTTCTTTTACATGAAGCAGAGTGTTTGTGCAGAAGGTGTGGCATGTATACAGATTTTTATAAGCCAGTGAACTGTCATTGTTTTGCATAAAATATAACGCCGCTAAGCTCAAGATTTTCGCGCAGAAGTTGGAATATTCAGCTCTAAAATTACGGGCATTTTATTTCAAGTTGCTTGAGGAGTTTCACAATGTTTCCACCATAAGATATTGAAGGCCTAACTTATCACTAAATTGTGTTATGTTTACTGTTATGTATATTATATTGTTATACCTGTATCTATATTGTTAGTCTACCCCATACAACAAGGTCTCGGTGATTTGGTGTACTGAATATAAGTAAATAAATGAATAAAGAAACAATGGTTCAGCGAGAATACCAATGATAGTGTAATGAAGATGATCCTGTTGTATTTTTATTTGGTGCAACCTAACTAAGAGGTGCTAAAGGCACGACTTGCTTGTCATGTACTACATCATTAACAAATCCCGCTAATGACGGGTTCGAGGCCGCTCGCTCGCTTGTTACATACCAAACTCTGTATTGAGTGACGAGGCAGTTTGACGAGCTCGAAAAGCAGGTTAATCACGGTATATGCAGAGGGTGCAATTTGTTATCATAGTATATACAATTTCGCAAGCATGCATGCAGTAATGAACTACACTTAATGAGATAGATAACTTAATTTGCCTCAGAAACAAGGATATAGATCTACGTTACTGCTTGCTGATTGCTTCGCAGTACGTCGATTCATGCATTTTGCGGGAGCTGCCCGATTGTTCTGTTTTTTTAAAGCCTCTAAAAAACACCCTCTTCCGAAGCCTGAAGTGTTGAAATGACGCGCAGCAAATATCCCTGTACGCGTTCACAAACTACGCAGGTATTGATAACGTTAGTACTTCATACTTACTTGAAGGCTCTAGGATGATGCCCGTGTGCTCAGATTTGGGTGCACGTTAATGAACCCCAGGTGGTCGAAATTTCCGCAGCCCTCCACTACGGCGTCTCTCATAATCATATGGTGGTTTTGGGACGTTAAACCCCACATATCAATCAATCTAGGATGACGCAGTTTTATCCATCCCTTACATTAGCTTTCTGGTGCTCACACAAATAAAAAAATCGGTAGCACGCAGCCCGCGCTTCTTCTTGCTGGGTTCTTACACTACCTTTCGGAGATTTTGTCCACGCAGGATAGAGAGAGAGAGAGAGATAAAGATGCAAGGAAAGGCAGGGAGGTTAACCAGACGCACATCCGGTTCGCTACCCTGCACTGGGGAAGGGATAAAGGGGAGAAAAGAGGTTGTAGAGAGATGAGAAGGTACACACAATCACGAGCACACTCTGGGAGCACACACAGTCTACAGGCGGTCGCTCAGGTTTGTTGACTTTAGGTAAATTAGCAGTGCTTTAGTTGCTTTCTGCGCAACTGAGGCAGATGCCCAAGGTCCTAGTATCTTCTGCACCCAAAATGGTCCGGGGTCAAGTTAATTCAAAACCATCCGGAGCTGGCATCGCTGTGGGTCGTAGCAAGCGCAGCTGCACAGGACGTGTTCGATGGTCTCTTCAGCTACGCAGTAGTCGCCTGTAGGAGTGTCTGCCATACCAATGCGAAAGGAGTACACCTTTGTAAATGCAACACCCAACCAAAGGTGGCATTACAGTGTCGCATCGGAGCGGGGAACTTGTGATGGTAGCTTTAGCTTGAGCGAAGGATCCAGTTCATAAAATTGACACCTTTGAAAGCTGGTAGACGACCAGAACGTGCGTGTGAGATCTCGAGCCAGCAGGTAAAGTTGTCTTGCTGCATCATTCCTTGATAGAGGAATCGGGACTACACGGGTTCCTTCATGGGCTGAGCAGGCTCCATCATCAGCTAATTGATTTCCGGTAATACCGATATGTCCAGGCAGCCATTGATATATAATATCATGCCCTCATGCTAGAGCTTCATGATGGCAATGTCTTATTTCTTGTACCAATTGGTCATGACTCCTCCTACGCATGGCAGACTGCACACTCTGAAGCGCTGCCTTCAAATCACAGAATATGACCCATTTTCCTGGACATTCTTGAACGAGATATTGTAAAGCAGCCCTGATAGCAGCAAGCTCTGATGCCGTAGATGTAGTCATATGCGACAACTTAAACTTGATTGTCATTGCTGCAGCCGGAATCACAGCGGCACCTGATGAGCTGCTGGACGAGACGGACCCATTAGTGTATATCTGCGTTCGGTCTAAGTACAACTCATGTAATAATTGCAGTGTTGCTTGCTTCAATACTACTCTGGAGTGATTGCTTTTCTTTTTGATTCCCGGAATTTCTAGACGTACTTGCGGCTGGTCGAGGCACCACAAAGGACATGCCATTCTCGCAGCTGGCGTATATCCAGATGGAATGCTGTTTAGGTGCTAGGCTATGACCTCTGAAAACGTAGCACGTGGTCTTCTGGAGGGTAGAAGGGCCAAGTGGTGGTCGGAGACACGGCTAGCATGTCGAATGTGCGCTCTGAGGCAATCCACATCTCTGTATGTCCTGACTGGATAGTCTTTGGCAAGCATGATTGTGGCATAAGTAGAAGCGCATCGGGGCAGTCCTAGGCAGATACGCAGTGCCTGACCCTGCAAACTCTCCAATGAATGAGTATTGGATTTGCAAGTGTTAGTCAGTACCGGCAAGCTGTAGCGCAATAGACCCCAGAAATAGGGCCCTGTACAGCTGTAGCGTGGAGGCCACAGAAGTTCCCTATGCTTTCCTGCACATGAATTTCATTATATGCACAATAGATAGCAGTCTCTTTTTTAAGTACGCACAATGTGGGCTCCACGAAAGACTTCTGTCAATTATTATGCCCAGGAAACGATGCGTCCATGCATATTTGACACTCTGTCCATTGATGTAAACAGGGTATGGCGTCATTGGTTTGCGTGTAAACGCCATCAACGCGCACTTCACAGTTGATATAGTTAGGCCTTGTTTCTGAAGGTAGGCTGTTGTGAGGGTTGCTGCCCGCTGTAATCGTGCACGCACCTGAGGGCAAGTAACTGCAGCACTCCAGAGGCAAATATCATCGGCGTATATGGATAGGCACACCGACTTTGGCAGAACCTTCACCAGACCAATGAGGGCAACATTGAACAATGTGGGGCTTAAAACACCTCCTTGAGGTACTCCGCAGTAGGTGTAATGTTCAGTAGTTGTACCCGCATATGTTTGCACAAAGAAACACCTACCAGTTATATAATCTTTTATCCAATGAAACATTCGTCCACCAATGCCCATTGCTGCGAGAGAAGTGAGGATGGCATCGTGAGCTTCATTATCATATGCACCCTTCACGTCAAGAAAGAGTGCAACTGATATGCGCTTGCGGCTTTTTTCTTGTTGAACAAATGTCGATAAGTCAAGCACACAGTCGATGGAGGAGCGGCCCCGACGAAAACCTGCCATGCAAGAAGGGTATTTGGTGTATCGTTCCAAGTACCACTCGAGACGAAATAGAACCATTCTTTCCATCACTTTTCCGAGGCAGCTTGTGAGGGCAATAGGGCCATACGCTGTCAAGTCCAATGGTGATTTTCCCGATTTCAAAAGTGGTATTAATCGACTTATTTTCCATTCGCATGGAACACTGCCGCTGAGCCAGGAGTTGTTGAAACATGTTAAAAGTTTTTTTTTTGCTTTTTGTCCAAGGTGTCCCAACGTACTATAAGTAATACCATCAGGACCTGGCGATGGCATGCGCTTAGAAGCGACTAACGCACCTACCAGTTCTTCCATGGTGAATGGAATGTCCATTTCAGGTAATCGCGTCTCAGGAACGATCACGGCGTCGATGCTCTCGTTCATAATATTCCCGGCAACTCTCGTGCAAAATTCTTCAGCCATCTCGAGTTCTGTTTTCTATGATGGAGTGCCAAAGCTTTAAAAGGGTACCGTTGTTGCGGAGAGGAGCGAAGACCACGAACTGTTCTCCAGATATACGACAGCGGTTTATGAGGGTCTGGAGATTCGCAGAATGCTTTCCAGCGTTCGCTCTCCAGCTTGTAAATGCGTCGTTGAATCTTTTTCTGGAGCCGCCTTGCTTCCATCAGATCGTAAATTGATCTTGTGCGTCTGTATCGTCGTTCAGCACGCCTTCGTATAGCTCGTAATCTTTCCAGTTCGATGTCAAACTGCGTTATTTTAGACGAATATGGTAATTTACATTTGGACGCTTGCATAGCTTCCGCTCTGGTATTTTCCAGGCTGCAGGCGAGGCCTTTTTGGCAAGCGTCCTCCACACGCGATGTAAACATCGACCAGTCTGTGCCAATTACAACACCGGAATTGAAATTTTTTATGATACCATCGATCGTCACGTAGGTGGGTATGTGATCACTCCCATGAGTTTCAATATCGCAAAACCATTTAACTTTGTGAGAGAAGCACCGTGACACCAATGTCAGGTCAAGGCAACTGCCATACGTGAGACCCCGCAGATACGTGGGGGTACCATCGTTCATAATGGAAAGGTCGTAATCGGAAGCGAATGTAACAATGTTCCGGCCCCTGGCATTCATCCTAGTGCTCCTCCAAAGCATGTGATGGGCGTTGAAGTCACCAGAGATGATCCAAGGCCCATCGGTCCTCATTAGGATGTCTTTTCATCTGTCGCAGTAAAATCGCGATGACGGAGATATATATCCACCAATAAGCGTGAACGAAACTGCATTTTTCTTTACACGAAGACACACGTACTGATTGTCGTCATTTGAACTTATTGGGTGTGAAAGATAAGTCAAGTCTTTGCGAATGTAAACAATTACTTTGCTTCGTTCTTCGCAAGCGGCTGAACAAAAAGCTTCATAACCGGACAATCTATAAGGCGTTGATACGTTTGGTTCACATATGACAAGTATAGGGAATTGATTGGCCCGGACAAATTGGCGAAAGTCCGAGATACGGGACTTCATGCCTCTGGCATTCCACTAAAAAATCGACGCACTTTTAACTTCAGTGCGGAAGATGAGATTTTGTTGAGCCATTTCGCTTATACGAAATTAGCAAGAACTGGATTCAGTGCATCCAGTATTTGCAGTGCACTCTTAGCAGACGGAGATTGTATGCTGCTCAGTAGCGTGCGAATCGTGGCAATTAATGAGTGCACGATTGCAGTCACTTGCCTGTCTTGGTTGGAAAGATCTCCAACCGGGATCGCGGACTGGCCGTCATGAAACTCCTTCGGTTCGCTTGATGCTGCTTCCTTTTGAAGTGCAGGCCACTCTGTCGCAGTTAGGGTATGCTGACTGGCTTTGTCCTTTACAGCCTTTCCCACGGCATGTGGTCTGGGAGGCAAAGGAGGTGGTACTGATGAGGGATCTGGCAAACGTGTCGAGGAGGTAGCGGGCGTCCTTGAAGACCGACGTCGACGTGAACGACGCCTTCTGACTTTAGCTGCGGCTTCTCGATGAGATGAGTGATCGCGCACCATCTCCTTCAAAATGGCAATTTCCTTCTGAATCCACGGGCAGTCCTTCGATGTGGCTTCATGGGATCCATTGCAACTAGAGCATTTCTTGACAGTTGCGACGCACTTATCCGCTTCATGGGGCTCGGCGCAGCGGTGGCATACCACCGAATTCTCACAGACGCTGCTCACATGTCCAAGTTTCATGCATTTACGGCACTGGAGAGGCTTTGGAATGAAAGGCCGCACAGAAGGTCTGAAGTACCCCACCTTCACATGAGAGGGGACTGATGTGCTCTTGAACGCAATCTTCACACAGCGAGACTTGCCTAGCCGGGTGACATCAACAATAGGAGTATCAGTTGTTGACTTGACAAGAAATTGTAAGTCATTATTGCAAATAGCCACATCTATGTCGTAGATCACGCCGGTTACTACATCACATCCCAAGGGAACATTAGAGCGCACCTGGTTGCCGTCCAAGTCAGTTACACTGCGCAGAACGCCCAACGCAATTGCGTGCAAAACGTCCACAGCCAGTATATTCTTTCTGGCGTTCACTCTTATACCCGTGATCTCATTTGGCACGAGGGTTTCCAGAGACCTCGACACAGACTGTCTGTTAAGGCGTTTCATGTTGACTGTAGGAAGTGCAGGCAGAAACAGGATGGTATAAGTGTTCGATTTTGGCGCTTCACTTACAGTTTGAATAGTTGAGGATGAGGGTGTCCTCATGTTCCTTCTCTTCGCTTTGCGGCTCAGCACAGGTTGGAAACCGTCATCTGAAAAGTCCTCATTGCTGAGATAGTAAGCATGAGTATCTTTACTGTCGCTGTCACTCGCTTGTCCCATCCGCTTCCTGGAGGCGGCCGCCGCTGACGCCGCTGGTGCCGGCAGACGCCCGGTGTGGTCTACCTCCATCCCCTCCAAGGGAGCAGCGAAAACTGATCAACAGACTTCAATTACAACTGAAATACGCCGGAGATACGCAGGATAAAATTAACAAGTTGTGAATGAACTGAATGGCAGGCAAGAAGTGTGAAAATTCTAGCTGTACTGCAGGTAGTGTAGAAACCACTGCAGTGACATAACCAATCGGTATTCCGTAAAATTGGCTCCACGTAATTCTTCTTACAGAATCCTAGTGCTCCTTTATCCCCTCTTATTTAAGCCTGGCACCACTTCTACAAAGCGCTAAATTCGGAAGTATACGCTTTTTCTTGATAGGAAAGTATTCATTCTGGCCAGAGTCTCGTTTTTTATGCGCACAGTTCAGAAACGAAAAAAATCAGACGACCATCGCGTAATGAAAGATAGCATCACGGTTCCTCACATGTTTCAAGGCTTAGTGCAGTTTCTTCTCCTTTGCTTGTTTTTTTTATTTGCTTAAGTAACTTTATTAGAGGTAATTCACAATTTCACACCAGCAATGAAGCACAAAAAATTCAAGTAAATTCTTACATTTAAAAAAAGGAAGAAGTCTTTACTGCTTGACCTAGTTCAGTCGCGTGCACGAAGATGATTGCATGCGTGTACCTCGAGCGCTGAGCTCGCCGAAGCACCCGAAGGGCGCCTAAGCTCAATTGTGCCAGTATTGATTGCCCACGCATTCCTCGTTCACGCAGTGCCTTAGGCGATGTTTATTCTATGTCATTGCTGAGACAAGCTTTCACGTGATTGCTAACTGTGAGCATGGAACTAATATTGACACTTTGACATCATCAAGATTTTTCTGCTGGTTACTTCCGTTAGGCACTTGTTACACTAAGCATTTGAAAAGCGAAGGTCTAGCATTTCAGTGCGTTGGAGAAGGTAACAAAGCCTAGTGTGTCCGCCTTTTTTTACGAGAAGGGGGTGCACTTCTTCCAGAAGGGTGCGTAATTTTCGAAAGAAATGCCCAAGCTTCAAGATGATTAGGCATTAGGTGCAGAAAACTTTTGAATAGGGTTGGGGGGGGAGGAGAACTTTTACTGAGAAAAAAAATGACGGCTTTGCCAAAAAGTCATTTTAGGCGATGTGTATGAGAGACCCTGTGGCTTTTTTTTTCTAAAGTGAAAGCTCTTCTGATGTGACATAGGCGTGAGTTGATGGTCTGTTATCGAATACTAGTGCCACAGAACTTCCTACGTATTTAAAACAGTATGCGTTGTTGCTTTTCTTCAAGGAAGAAAGGAGTCACAGCAGCCTCAGAAAGAGCTTGTTGTCGAGCGATGTAGAAAAACTAGAAATAAACGGTAGCCTATGTACGTGTTTAAAACAAAATTCATTCAGTTTAAAGTAGTGATAACTTCAAGAAGCTTACCTGTACGTAAACAAGCGATGCAGAACCCTTATTTTTATCCCCATTCTGTTGCATGGTTGGATTATCAAGAATTACATTTTTAGAATCGCAGAACTCTAATATTACAGAGCATGGAGGAGCATCAGTGGTGCTTGCAACCTACAGCTACAGATTTGACGTAAGTGTTGCAGTGCAATCATAATCTGCTCGGTCATCTGTGACGACAACAGAGAAATGAGTAGCTGACAAGTAAAGCGTGTAACAGCTGTTAAATATCGGTTTCGCCAACAATATATAACAAATTTTTACCGCTTCACAATATTGAGAAGAACCCGCACTTTGCCTCTCCCGCCGGGATACAACTTTACTGTGCAGCCTGTGGTTAGGAGTAGCTTTTACGAAGGCCTAATTCTTTCGCACAGAATTGGCAGATAGCTCCAATGTGAATCTTGCGACACTGACGAGGCAATAGAACATCTACTGTGTCCATGTGAACGTTTTGCGAGCGAACGCAACTTGCTATGCGAAACGTTAGAGACACTAGACAGTAGACCTTTTTCCGAAGAGAAGATCCTTTGTTCATGGCTCTACGCGTCGCAGGCCAGCAAAACGACGCGGGCTGGCCTGCGACGTTTTCTATAGACGACCGGACTACGCAACCGCTTATAAGCGTGCAATGGACAAGGTCACATCTACACACACGTTGCCCTTCACTTCTTTCTTTCTTCTTCTTTATCTCCTCACCCCTTCCCCCACTGCAGGTTAGCAAACCGGACGTGCGTCTGGTTGACCTTTCTGCCTTTCATTTTTTCCCTTCCTCCTCCTCCTCCCGCTGATAACCCCATTTTTAGTGATCAATAAGGTAAATCTATTGAATAAATAAGTGAATAAATGAACAAACACGTGAATTGTGAATGGGGATTCTAAGGATTATCATTCTAAGCATTATTTTAGTCACTGAATTGTTCCTTGAAATAGTACGCAGACTGCACTGAGCTTTGTGTCCTAAAGGAAAAAAATAACGCGAGGATCGGCAAACCTCTTGAGAAAGGCACCCGTTATCAGTTTTAGGGTGCCTTTTCTGTGGGGCCTACTCAATTTTTTCAGTAAACAAAGGACGTCTCAATTGTGCGTGAATGGTGATTGAAACGTTCTCGCGTGTTAGCTCTCTTGGGAGGCACTCTATTTTAGATTTGAGTGCAAAACACACACGATAAAATGTCAGGCTGTTCTTGCAAAAAAAAAGTTGCTCACAAGTTTCATTAGGTGACGCTGAAAACTACTTTATCTAAACGGTGTCTTGCTCTATTGCTGATGCCTTGAGGGACACTCCCTAATGTCGCTGCTGATAAAAGCATCTTGGGAGCAATGCATTACAAAATGAAAGCTTTAGCAACACAATTTTCCATGGCCGAAGCTCTTTAAGGAGTGGGTCGTGGACTCGTGTATGTAATAGCCACTTTTAGTTTTAGTCGTGGAATGTCCACTGAATGGCGGTACTCTTATATGATGAATATAAGTTGAAAAGATACGAGATACATGTATGTATGTATGTATGTATGTATGTATGTATGTATGTATGTATGTATGTATGTATGTATGTATGTATGTATGTATGTATGTATGTATGTATGTAAGTATGTATGTATGTATGTAATTGATTTGTGGGGTTTAACCTCCCAAAACCACCAATTGATTAAGAGAGACGCCGTCGTGAAGGGCTCCGGAAATTTCGACCACCTGGGGTTCTTTAACGAGCACCCAAATCTGAGTACATGGGCCTACAACATTTCCACCTCTATTGGAAATGCATCCGCCGCAGCCGGAATTTGATCCTGCGACCTGCGGGTCAGCCGCCAAGAACCTTACCTACTAGACCACCGTGGCGGGGCTCAACATAAGGTGACCCCGGACCAACAGACGTGCGACCAGCACTGCACCATGGCCTCTGAGCTTTGCGGTAACGTTCCAGGCCACTCAGGCCTTGCAGCCACACTTTGACCCCCCTCTGCTACCATTCCGGACCTGAAGAACCTGGTGATGTCAAAGACGTGCCCTTCGATGAGTCATTGGCTGCCATAATCTCGAAACTCTGCCCCCAGTGCCACTGTTCGAATCAACGTACCCAAAGTATCGTTTATGCAGCTCGATGCCGTTCTTGCGTTCAATGGTATCACAGACCAGCCGTTCATGCACGCCATTTCTCTCGACGCCTTTTCGGTAGAACTGTGCCATCTCGCTGCCACTTCAAGCTCCAGCCCGCAGCCGTACGGTGACGCCTGATCTGCGGTACTGGCCTCCTACGGCCTCATCCTATACCCCAATCCACAGTTCTCTTGTTTCCTTTTGTTGACATGCCTGTGGTAGCAATTGGCATGCTCTAAGTCATCAATATATGAAGAGTTAAAGAGTTTTGTTGATGTAAAAAAGTTTTCTTCCGTTCACCCGCGACATCGCAGTTTCCGTCTCTGGAAACCGGGAAGGGCGAAGGGGGTAGCCTTTGTAGCGCCACGCTAAATTTGGCAAGCTGGCCGTGCCGAAAAAGAAGCGAGCTGAGTGGTTCGCGTGGCGAGAAATTTCAGGACGGCTCAGCTCCTGGCTTGGCTGAGCGCGGAAGCTGGAAACCCGTCTACGGACGCGTCCCAAATAAAAGCTGAGACCACGGCATGGCCTAAAGCGCCACCGTCTTACCTCTCCTTCCTCAACAATATAAATAGCTTGCCGTTTCAACGCTGAAGAAGCTGCTCTTTCGCGAATCAGTGGCAAGCACCACGCACTCACAAGCGAGAGATCAGACGTTCGACTCCGCACGCTGGAGTCTTTTAAATACGAATGCAATTCTTAGTTGGGGCATGTCAGGCGTCTGTTGGTGTCCGCACGCCAGCACGGGTTAACTCTACGCTCAAACTCTCTTTCCCATAGCACTATCTGCCGGCTCGCGCGGTGAGTGGTGGACACTGAGTCGAAAGGAGAAGCGCGCTCTGGCGTCTGCAGGAACTCGCATTGTGGGAGCTCGGGGGAGCTTCCGCGTATGTGGAAAGAGTGTAGGAAAGGGTAGCTGCACTAACTCGCCGCTACTTCTCTCTTGTTCACTCTCTCTGCTCCCCTTGACCCACCATCTCGCTCTGTCGCTTGTACCTATATTTAGATGGAGTGAAGCGCATGTCTCACTCTCCTCTGTTCGCTGGCTGATCAATTTCTAAATGAAGGGTTAAGGTAGAAATCCTCGTCTCGTTATTATTTACGCCATTAAAACTACTACACCGTGTATTTACGGCAAAAGAAATGCAGTCGCATTACATTGTGATCTTTGTGAATACCTTCGAAAAGGTGAGGGCACTTTGTTTCTGCACTACTTTTCTTTCTATAGCGTTTTCACACACGCACACACACACGCAGATATATATATATATATATTGTAATGACGAAAACCGAAACTGGAACTCTCTCTGGCACAGACTCGCATGCTAGGAGGAAGAGGACAAAGACGAAGCAGAATAAGAACAGCCGGCCTGCAGCAAAGGCGTTGTGTCTTATTTCTCTCGTCGTTACAATGGCGCAGCCGACGAAGAAGACGTCATACGTCCCGGCTTCGTCATCCAGGACGCCCGCCGACATGCAGATGCGGTAAGCGTCGCTTGGGGACGGCGTCAAGGCCTCCTCAGCAGCTGTTCACCTGCCGCCACTGCCACCACCGTTCGGGGATGGCGCCAAGGCCTCCTCGGCGGCTTTAGTATACCCATCACCGGTATTTCTTCATGAAAAGGGACACCGTCTACGCGTCCTTCGCCACGGATTGTGCCCCGTGAGCACAGGTCGACAAGTGAACCCTGCGGCACAAGCCACCTGTCCGTACCCTCGTGGATCATCGGCAGCGTGGTTCTCTCATCGTAAAAACGCTGTTCACGCTTCCTCGATCATGGAGCCGACAGCCCTCCTGCAGCCGGGAGCACCTGTGCCGCCATTCGGGGACGGCGTCCAGGCCTTCTCGATGGCTCCTGGGCAGGCTTGCCCCGGCCCCACCACGACAGTACATGGCCTGTCGTTGACCGGGAATGCCGTTCACGCTTCCCACTGCGACAACGTCCTGCTCAGTGCTTCATCGGCACCTCAGCCGCTCAGGGGTGCTGTTCAAGCTCCCTCGGCCGAGGGTACCACAGCAGTGAGTACGCTGATCGGGGAACACGTCCCCACTGGCTCCGCATGTGGGCCGCCCGAGAGTGCCACCGAGCTTTCGCGCACCATTGCGCGACTCCGCCTCGAGGTCGGCGCCCTGACAGCGTCGAGTTCTGCGATATTCCCTGCTGCCTTGCCGGGACTTCACATTATCGATGAGGCGTTGGCCGCGGCCGCCTCGCAAGACCATTCAACAACTTCCCCCGAGAGCCGCAGCAAGCTCCAGTATACTCTCGCGGCTCTTTCACACCAACTTGGCTGTGTGGCGTCGCTATTTTCTGGAGCTTCGCCTGCCGTGACACCACCACCGGCTGCCTCCGAGCTACCCGAGTTTCGCGGCTTCCAGGACGATGCCGTCGATTGGGTGGCTACCATCAATGCTCTCGGAGCTCGCAAGGGATGGAGCGACAATCAGAAGTGGTGCGTGGCCTTAGACCGCCTTCAAAATCCTGCTGCTGCGTGGCACAGGTACGAAGGCGTGCGGCAGCAGTCCTGGGCGGACTGGAGCGCCAAGCTCATTGCTGCGTTTGGAAGAATTGAGTCTGACCTCACTGCTACCTCTCATTCTACCCTCGCCACTACCGAGCAAGGGGCTATTGAGAAGCACAACGACGAGGCAGCTGCACCCTCTGCCAACCTGCCCTACCTCGGAGATCAACCTCACGAGGCGCCGCGCCCCCCTACAGCTGTGCCGCGTGCCCCCTCCCCGGACAGCTTCCCAGAGTACCCTGCGGCAATCATCGAGACAAGCTGGACGGTGTACTCCTCCGGGCAGATCTCTGACTCCGCGTCGACACCTGACACACAATTACCCTTGACCCAACTTAGGACCGCCTATAAAGCACAGAAGCCAGTGAGCCAGCCTCCAAGCTGGTCAGCCCCAAATGGCCTGGATCCATTGACCTGCTGCGTGACGACGGCGGCTCTTTCACAACCAGCCGGAGACCAAGCACACGTCACAACGGCCAGTTTGACCCATAGTAAGGAGCCGCACCATCCCCTGCCACCTTTGCCGTCATTGGCCGAGTGCGTGGACGCTCGTAACTTGCCAAATGCCGTCTCCCCTAACGAGCCACAAGTGCCTACTCCACCTGAGGAGGATGCCATCGAAGTCATTCCGGTGCAGTTCACGGTTGCTCCGGATGGCGAGGCAACTGGCCATGTCGACATGAACGCACGTGACGGATTGGCAAAAACCTCCACTTCGACCAGCAGTGCATCAGCGAAGACGCTAGAGCACGACTTGCGTCGCAAGTCTACGCGCAAAGTCTACACAGCGATGTCGCTGATATCTATCGATATAGCCCATCGTACCTTCCCTCGCTCTGAACAACGCAGGCGTCCCCGCTCAGTGTGGGCCGCAGTACTGCATACTGGTGTCCCTGCAATGTCATCCAAGCAGCGAAGGGGTAGTCATCGCGATGGTCCGCCACCAATGCGATCACTCCGCACCAGCCAGTATCACCTGCTGGGTTTACATTCTCCAGGTGACTACATTAACTTGCCGCGCGGACGCGACCTGCAACGACCACCTCGACACAGCCAGGGTCGTCCACCAGAGTACAGGACAGTTCCACAGGACAGCTCGAGGCGTGCACATGACAGACTACCACGGCACTCCCAGTGCCGCCCTCCAGAGAAAATTGCCCTTTGCGCGCTAGCAGTCATGGCCGAGTGTAATGACGAAAACCGAAACTGGAACTCTCTCTGGCACAGACTCGCATGCTAGGAGGAAGAGGACAAAGACGAAGCAGAATAAGAACAGCCGGCCTGCAGCAAAGGCGTTGTGTCTTATTTCTCTCGTCGTTACAATATATATATATATATATATATATATATATATATATATATATATATATATATATGTATATATATATGTGTGTGTGTGTGTGTGTGTGTGTGCGTGTGTCTAAGTGGCTCCTGCCCATGATAACGTATCTCTTCATCTACATTTCCTTCTTCACATTAATACTACCATTAGGCGTAATATCTTCTCTTTCTTTTCTTTCTTGTCTGTTAGATCGCAATAATATTGTGTCTAACAAAAAAAACTAACCCCGTAAGTATACATTTTTTCCCTTCATTTATTAACGAGAGTCTCGTTCTATCAGACTTGGTGTCTTTAGGTGGTACACGACGGATTATTGATCAGCTGCCAATTCGCAGTACGTTCACGTGCTGCGTGACGCCAAACAGCCTGATAAAAAGTGTTCCACATTCGTCGCAATAGATTCTTGTGGCGCTGACGTACACTCCCACGTTTAATTCACATATATCCACTATAAAGTGTACGCGGTGATGGCCACCGAAGTATCTCAGTTGGTAGAGCATCCAACGCGTTATTCGATGGTCGCAGGTTTGCTTTCTGCCCTCGGATATTATCTGTTCATACACAATTCTTTTTTCACTTCACATTACAATTAGGTGCAACAACTAACCCTATACTTTGCTTTCATATTTCTCGGTTAGACCTTATTATATTTGTGTTAACAAAAAAAAGACCCCTTAACCCTGTGAGCCCAGTTTTTTTCAACCGGCAGATATATTTTTTTGTTGATTTGGAGTTACTCAGCCTGAGAAACACGAAAATATTTTTTCTAAGCATCCCGTCAGTATACAAAAAATGGCACTATGCCACAAATATAGAACACCAAGGCTTAGTGGTTGTAAATGGACTTACGGTGAATTTCAATACATAAATGTATTTAACCCTATTAGTGCAAGTTATCGTTGTGAAAATAACATACATCAACCACGTATTAGTTATAGCACATAAAACATGTAATACCAAGGGTTTGCGCTCGTGCTACACAGCTTTTCATTGAACTTAGAAGGCAACCGTCTACTTATTGAACACTTTGGAAGATCCAACATCATAAAAAATTGTCGTATCGCGCTTGGGGGCACCAGTATTATTTCTACCTGTGTTTGAAAGCACAACCTGATCGAACTACACTTCGTTGTCGTCCTGTTCGTGCTCCATTGGGCACCACTATTATATTTCAAAATGCAAATTAAAATTCATTACTTACTATCTTACTATTACACACCCCTTACATATTATCTAAGTGATGTGGGCAGGTTTCTTGAATAAAATACCAAGATATTGGAAGCTTTTACACGAGCTACACTTGTAGATAAGCCTAAATGCATTCAGAAAATCGACAAACACTGAGTGCTGGTGTCCTTTATTTAGGATATGAAGATTGTCCACTGCTACGGGCGATGCGCTAGTGTTAGGAAAGACCAACTTTGCAAATAGCAAGTTAGACATCTAAGAAACAACGTCAGAAAATCGGTTCACCAGTAATCTACTAATTTTAATAAAAATCTAATGGTTAACCAGTAAGGGGTCATTTTGTTTACTTGTAGCAATTGTCATTGTTATCACGATCAACCATCTTGTTGTCTACTTTGCAGACGACCAAAAAAGATGACAAACAACTCAGTGCCTATGCTTGCGCAGGTGTATTGACGATATTTCGGATATCTTTTTCAGTTTCTGACTTCATTGTGTCACAATTGGCGGCAAAAATGCTATATATATATATATATATATATATATATATATATATATATATATATATATATATATATATATATATATATATATATATATATATATATATATATATGTATATATTTCTGCGTAAACGACTGTGGTTGTCGACGTCGACGGTGGTCTGCCCCCACTAAAAGGCCAATAGTGTTACCGAACTGTGAGAGTGCCAGAAGCTTCCTTGTCTAGGAGCTTCTTGTCGCTCTGCAAGGCGCTATGATACTTCGGCAGTGCTGCGAAAAACTACGGCTAACCACATTAAAGAGCCAAGTTATACGAGATGGACACATCTTTTCATAAACAGCATAAACTTTATTGTGTGCAACAGAAAGTGGAATGTAGAGCAATGGCACGCAGTACACCGGAAGTGGCAAGAAGGAAACAGACGAAGGAGAAACAGAGAGGAGAGCAGCGCGTTGCTTGCAATGCTCGTAAAGGAAGGGAAATTGGGAGCTCGCAGTCCGGCCCCAACCCGAGGCGCCCTGCAGGGTTTTTATGACCGTGGGGGTGGGTGGTGGCAGCCGTGTCGCTACAATATAATGTGTGGGGAAAAAATTTCATGGTTTTATCGAGAGGTGTTGGAGCTTCACGCTATTCGTCAGTGTTCGCTTCATGAAGATGGTGCTAATTTCTTTTTTTTTTTTGCGGTCATTGATTAAACATTGGCTATGAGAGATTTTCGAAGACTACACTCTCCTTGGGATTATTCAACGCAAACTTTTATGTGTGTCTGCCGCTTTTTAAGCGCTTGTTTAACACCAAGCCCATTTGAACTGGTGGTTGCGTTTATGCTCGTGAACATTGTCAATCAAAAATCAAATATTACGCATATCGGAGGCGAAACATAAATAGGTGAGTACTCGGTGATGTAATCCTTTACTAGTAAATACGTAAATACATAATAGCTAAAGGCAGCAGTGTTTCTTACGCTGTCCTGAAAGTGCGATGCTATGTACAAAAAAGAAAACTGGCAGAAGATAATTGTATTTCGACATTTGCCGCAAAGCACACAATTGCAAGCCAACGTTTTAACGTTCCCGCACGAAGTCACGGATGTCTGTTGGTGGTGGTGGTGGTGGTGGTAGTGGTGGCTGTTCTTGTTGCTGGCTAGATAATAACTGCCAATCACGTGTGGCGCATACCCGCTTACTGCGGCCATAAGAGATGGGAATGTATCACAATTGAATGGGGTAAATGATTCCGCGATGTGCGCGATGAGATTATCTAGTTATTCCTGTCATGACAGGCAAGGCACGTTTGACGAACCGTCTTACCCTCCCATACAAATTTTTCTTTGTGAACTCACTCAAATCTTTAAAAGGTGATCCCGAGAGCACTAAGACGTAAGCATCTAGATAGATAGATAGATAGATAGATAGATAGATAGATAGATAGATAGATAGATAGATAGATAGATAGATAGATAGATAGATAGATAGATAGATAGACGCTTACAGTGCCTGCAGTTCACTACCATTTGCTTAAAATTTACTATTTGTGACACTACTACGCCGACAATCACGCATGACCTGACATGCAGAAATGCACTTCTTACAAAGATATCACAAAAATTTTATCATAAAACATTAAAAATTCAAAATGAATTTTTATGCTAGCAATACCAAACAAAGTAAGACACCGTGTTGGTACATTTTACGACCTTTATGCTAGCAATATTATAGCAGCTACAATAAGAAGAATCGTGAAAACTTTTCATACATGACAAATGTGGCACTCATTATAAAAATTTCAGCACATGATAAAATGTAGTATGCTTAAAAGGCGTGAACAAGAAACTAGGGCACATAATAAACAAATGTTTTGCTTTCTCACATCATCAACAAAATTTTCCACGTTTTGTTTTTAGTATGTGAGACATACAATTACAAAGACGGCGATTTCAATTCTCTGGATGTGGTTTTCATAGACGATGATCAAAAACTTCAGTTAGAAGATAATTTATTAATAAAAATCGGCTTGAAAATGCAAATTTGAAGTATAAGCGTCTTCTTGACGCGTTAATAATAATTTGGTTTTTTAACTTTCAGGGTTCAAGCTAAAGATAAATTTATATTGATTGTGGTCAAAAAAATAGCTGCTTCATTCTAAGCATTATCTTAGTCACTGAATTGTTACTTGAAATAGTACGCAGACTGCACTGAGCTTTGTGTCCTAACGGAAAAAAATAACGCGAGGATCGGCAAACCTCTTGAGAATGGCATCCGTTATCAGCTTTAGGATGCCTTTTCTGTAGGACCTACTCAATTTTTTCAGTAAACAAAAGACCTCTCAATTGTGCGTGAATGGTGATTGAAACGTTCTCCCATGTTAGCTCTCTTGAGAGGCACTCTATTTTATATTGTAAGTGCAAAACACACCCGATAAAAAGTCAGGCTGTTCTTGCAAAATAGGTTACTCAAAAGTTTCTTTAGGTGACACTGAAAACTACTTTATCTAAACGGCGTCTTGCTCTATTGCTGATGCCTTGAGGGACACTCTCCAATGTCGCTGCCGATAAAAGCATCTTGGGAGCTATGCATTACAAAATGAAAGCTTTAGGCAACACAATTTTCCATGGGCGAAGCTCTTCAAGGAGTGGGTCGAGGACTCGTGTATGTAATGGCCACCTTTAGTTTTAGTCCTGGAATGTCCACTGAATGGTGGTACTTGTATATGATGAATATAAGTTGAAAAGATACGAGATACATACATGCATGTATGTATGTATGCATGTATGTATGTATGTAATTGATTGATTGATTTGTGAGGTTTAACGTCCTAAAACCACCAATTGAATATGACATTCGCTATAGTGGAGGGCTCCGCAAATTTTGACCACCTAGGGTTCTTTACCGTGCACCGAAATCTGAGTACATGGGCGTACAACATTTCCGCCTTCATCGGAACTGCAGCGGCCACAGCCCGGATTTGATCCCGCGACCTGCTGGTCAGCAGCGGAGTACCTTAGCCACTAGACCACCGTGGTGGGGCATATGTATGTATGTATGTATGTATGTATGTATGTATGTATGTATGTATGTATGTATGTATGTATGTATGTATGTATGTATGTATGTATGTATGTATGTATGTATGTAGGTATGTATGTATGTATGGAGATACATGTATGTATGTAGCTATGTATGTATGTATGTAGTGTATGAGAAAGCTCGCTAAGACATGCTTCGCATTTATACCTATGATGTTGCTTGGATGTGAGACGAAAAAATACAGCTGAATAATACACTATTATCAATCTTTATATTGACATAAGAATATGAAGCACCTACACGTACAAAACACACAATTCTTTCATAATATTAGGCGACTTCAACATAGACATTATGGATCTGATGATCTAGCTTCAGCCACTCGTCGTGACGTACTTTGTGGAGTTGCGTAGATTTTTATTAACGTGAAGGTGCTTTACGCAGGACACACCAAGACTTCAGTGACATACTTTCGTCACAGAAATGATGTCGAAATAATACGCATGGTGAGAAGCCAAACAAAGAATATTCTGGCAATGGGTGTCTAACTCACTACTTATCTACTGACGTCAACAAATTTCGGGCATACTACCAACGGCACCACGGCTTTTATGTTTCTTTTATATTTAACACCCTTGGCACAGCGACGCAATGAATCATGACCATGAGAACTACGATTACTCCTTCAACACGGTGTTCCTACGCGTATGTAATATTCAGCTCCTTTTCAGTAGGAGTAGTGCATGCTTGTACACGCTTGCACACACCCTCTCACCTGAGTCTCGTAAATCATCGGCGTCGCTCATAGCTCCAATCCCTACCATAAAATAGCCCGGCGACACTCGCTTGCTTCACTTGGCCATTGCCTGGCGGCAACTCAGCGTTCTCCACTTACGCTCGCTCCATGGAAACATGCGACAGGCCAACGGAAAAACAGTATACATGCTTTGAGCTTGCGTTTAGTCGTGCAGTTGTGTTCAATATATTTTGTAGCGTGCCGCGAGAAGGCGACCTTAGTCCTAGTTCGGCGTCCAAACAGTCGCTCTCTTCTGAATGTCACACCAGAGATTCTGATACCGCTCTCATCGTGAACTGTGACAGCTACCACTGTCTATATCCACAAAGGTGTGTTTTATCACAATTTAGAGAGGTTAGTCGCCGGGATAGAGATATCTTACTAAGTGTAATCGTGGATTATCATCGCTAAACGGTGTACCGTACATATAAAGACTGATAGACATTGTCGAAACTCAATATATATATGCACAGCAAACATGGAACTGCTTCTGTAAGGGCATGTTACTTTTTTATTATACCTATTCCTATGAAGGAAAGCCCAGTATTGATTTTTTAGTCCAAGACAGAGAAAGTGCAATTAAAGATCATAAAAAGGCTTTCTCTTCTTGACGAGGCATCACAGTAATATATGGGCTGCTTCCTGTGGAGTCTATAGTCCATAAAATGCTGTCAGAGCCACTATTTTGTGAGGCCATTGTGTTCCGGCAGAGACGGTTGTTTCAGGCCCTCGTTTCATGTCCGCTGGGACGAGAAGCTGAGAGCCTCATAACAAGTAAGTACCGCAGGGCAGTGCGTACGTGGTGCGAAGTGTATTACAACAAATAAATTGTCCCTGCGAGCTAAAGATGCAGAAAGATTTACAGCAACTTTCTCTGTGCATTCCACATTAATGTATGTACTTTCTTTTCAAAAAAGACAATAACTCCTTCACGGAGTTAGACAGTATTGCTATATAAGTTTAGCGCGACAGTACTTCAAGGATACTTTTAATTATTTTTATTGCTGCATTCAGATACATTTGCGAACTATATTGGTCTCTCAGTAGACAAACACTTTTACGATTTGTCAATTTTATTGCATGTCTATGCTAGACACGGGTGTGTCGTAATCTTTTTTTCTTTTTCCCCTACAAAATGAGTTCAGGTGCCTCTAGAACCAATGGGAAACAAAGTCCTTTGACATATCTTTTTGTGCCACGGCTAGAAAAGGCATGCAGCCAGTAGGCGACATATGAAAAGCATTGATGATTTATCCTAAAGCGCACCGATGTCTGCGATGGCACAATCGTCAAGCTATAGTAATGGCGGCCTCTCCCAATGTACCTCGCAGTCTTTGAAGGCCAGTATAGCCAACCTATTTTTTTCTAATAGCAAGTCACAACTCACTGGTCCTCCGAGCGCATTTTGCGTTGAAACAGAGGCTTTTAATTGACTTTTGCGCGTTCAGTTTTCAAATTGGTAGCACTTCCAAAAACAGGTGCCGTTTCAGGGAAGGGAGGGGGGGGAGCAATAGATGATGGCTTTTTTGTCGCACTTTCAGCCATCTCTCCAGTGATTTTGGTGGCTGGTTGCGAAACTTTATTGTGTCCCTGCAAGATGTGCGTTAGTGCGCAGTGGCTGACTTCCACGTCGAAACCGTTAGGGAAAGCCTATCGGCCACTTCAAAGGCCTGCTGGACGGCCAAAAGTTGGTCACCCAAGTGTCCTATTTTATTCACAAACACTAGACGCTCTTTTGTGGTACTTGTTTCTCCCACCACAGGAGCCAATTTCACCAATGGCAGCTTTGTGCAATAGGTGACAGCTTTGTTGAAGTGTAATCCTCTCGGCTCAGGCAAAGAATATGTTTACTGAAGTCTCTCATCAGGTTTTCTGTGCAGCTCTCTCTTGAGAAAAGCTCTGACCAACATTAGTTATGAGAAATGTAGTAGAAGAAAACCACGAGAACACGAACCCTATAGCTCTTTAATAAAGGACGTGATTTCAGAAAGCCTATTTGGGCTTTCTGAAACTGATTGGGCTGTATTTCGCGTAGGTGAATACGACTGGCCTTTACGGGCAGTGGAGGTCTCGCACGCCTGACACGATGCCAACCCGCTCAATTAAGAGAAGATTCTAAAGATGTAGGGCCACTTCTGCTTCTGAACAGCCAAAACCAATCCATGTGAGGGCAAAATTGTTTTCATACATAGATGACTCGAGAAGAGATATCGCCCTGCAGGTACAGAACTATCCTGTTATGAGGAACGTATTTCACAACAATTCAAAATTGTTCTTGCCTGCAGTGGTGAAAAGACTTTAATTTTTGCAAGTCTCGTGTTGAGACATAAGCGCCACTCTTCAGCACCAAAAAGGCAACTTAAGAAGCTAACCTTCCTTAATTGCAAATAGCACAGCAACTTTTTCACTAAAACAGCTCGTAAGTGCAAAATAAATATATACTTTTTTGAAAACACTGGTGTTCGTTACAGTTTGGAGTGAGTCGCTCTAATCATGCTATATGCAGCATAGCTCATTTTAATGACACTGGGAATGATGATTTTGAAGTTTAATGCTTGTTACCCTTGCTCCCATAGATAAGGTACTCTTTATTGTTGTTTCTGCACCGAGATACGTACTTTTCATTAGTTATGTATGCCACCTCTAGCTACGTCATGACATAACGGTGCCAATACTACTGTGATAAATACATCAATGTATGACAAACAAACCAATAAATCATGACTTCTATATATTAACGCCAAATGATGGCGTATTTTGGTGCGAAATTATCACAGTCGTGCATTTTTACCATCCCACCCAACTCGCCGCGCTCACTAATAAATCAATTGTGTATGCGCCAATGCATCTCATTCATTACGAGTTTCGCGTCAGAACATGCGCAGTGCACAACCCTCTTTGCACAAACTTGCATATCTAATTTCATGTGACCGCAGCTGGAATATGTATCTCCTATTTGGTCACCACATCAGAAATACCTTATTCAAGCATTGGAAATCATTCAGAATAGGTCAAGCCATTTCATTTTTTGAACTACAGTATCACGCAAATCGAATCCGAAATATCAATACTATCATTAGGTGCCCGCCGTAATATTGCACTACTGTCATTGTTTCATAGGGTCATTCACTCTGACGTAATATTTATGCCAAGTTTTAATCATCAAGTACACAGATCGCAAACTTACACAACGCTCTCAGTTACACCCACCTATGTGGTGCAATGCAATCATTATTGTTTCACCGTTATCTCGCGCTATTCGCCACTGGAACAGCCTCCCGGAAAACATTGCTTCATTTAAAGATCATAACGCTTTTAGAAAACATTTTTCCACACACTGCGCTCAGTTTTCTCTATTTTATATGTGGATATATGTGTGTTTGTTTATGTGCGCTTATATATGTATGTGTATTTATATTGTATGTATTTATATATAAATATGTATGTGTGTGCGTATGTATAAATATATACATATACATATATATTGTATATTTGTAAGTATGGATGTATGTAAATGTATTTTTCACTTGTGATTAACCCATGCAGGGTTGTTTTTCATTTTGATTACGTTTTTTCAGTAGCATTGGCACAGGCTTTCTTTTTTCTTACAAGGTGTATAATGATGCCATTTTATTTTGACTGTATTATATTTTGCACTGTGACTGCTATCTGTATTTACTCTTGTGCAAAATGTTCAGTTATGTCGCATATTTCTGTTATTACGCGTATTTAAGGGATTGTAATGTACGGTATCCTCCCGTCACTTCATGCCTCTTCCTGGGCCTCTGGGATTATATTAACTAATTGAATGAACGAATAAATAGATACATAAATAAATTCAAAGTTTCAATGCACTACAACTTCCGTTACAGCATTAAGCCGCCCTTAATAACGCCTTCGCATGGTATGAGTGCTGACTTCCAAACTATGATTATTTTGCAGATTAGCAAAATAAATACGCCAAGACAGAATAAAGACAGGCCTAATTATTGCGTCGGCTGTAAAACTAAAACACATACTCAAGAGTTTCTTAGAGCCCGGCAGGGTAATCACGCTCGAACTATGACAGGGCCAGGGAGAGAGTGCTTAATCCAGCGCCTAATTTGTGTATTTGTTATCCTTCTATGATCTTACGGGTTAACTGGAACCTCAGCCTTGTCACTACCGCACCCTGATTGAAGAGGGGGCAGACCACCGTACCAGCAATGGATAACAAAGTGCCTGTGCACCGAGCACGACAATGTGCACGTTATTTTGGTACTCGTACAGGTCGTATTTAACAAATCTGCTGGTCTGACAGACATAAGCGTTTCCACATGCCCTTGGGATCGAGCGGACACCACTTACAGTGCAGGACACGTACCCTTATCTGTGCACCACAGAGCAAGAAGGGAGTTTGTTGCGAAGCGCGTGTATTGAAAAGACTCGGCAGCTTGTCAGGTTCAGAGAAAACTACCTGAACACTGGCTGCCTGGCATAGCATCTTAAACCAGCTCAGAGTATTCTGTTAGAACGTAGAATGACTTGCCGGCTCCTTTCGAAATTGCCACGCTTTTCAGACTGAATTTCCCACTCACTGAATTTCCTTCAGTTGCTTTTTCTGCTACCAAAACAAGAAGGTGTGCAGGATATTGAGGTTTTGCCAAACGCTCCACTTGTTGAATAAGACTGTGGTGCATATTGAAGGAACGACTTTTCGAGGACGTTTGCGAGGTGAACATTAGCATTGTTAACCTTAACCTGTTTCAGTTTTATTGGCAACGCTTCAAGGAAAGAAAAGTCTGTCGAAAAAAGGCTTTACGTTTGATTTTAAAGCATATTACACATTTTAAATTAAGATAAAAGTTTACGTTATCAGCAGAAATTTTATTGCATTAGGCTACAGCTTAATTAAACAACTTTTTTTTCAGTAGTGTCTCACCTTGACTCGTTGGGTTTCATATATCTGCTGAACATGTTTTTTGAAATTGTTTGATGAAAACATATAGGGGTAATATCTAGTAGAGGACAACAGTTTCGACAAGGTTTGTGAGCAGGACAATCGGAACGAGTGATTGAAGAAAAACGAAGGGTCTGCCTAATACCCTAAGTGGGGCTTAACTTAAGCATAGCACCGCCTAACAATGTCAGAAGCAGCTCTGGGCACAGCTGCCAACAACCCCATGCACTGAAAGCAGCGCCACCGGTTACGAGCGGCCAGCGCCATGCCTGATTATGAGCCCAGTATTGCGCTGGTACCAGTGCTGGGAAGCGCCGGGTAATCTGCGCATAATGCCTTCACATGGTTAAAATCGAGGTTGCCTATTAGCCATAAGTGAATAAATATGAAAGTAAAACAAGCAATATTTCGCACCATCTCATAAAAATAAAATAAAATACCGCCTGACAGGATTAACTCTTGTCACATTCGAATTCCAATTGCGTGTTTTTACATAGAAGTCAGCAAAGTACCGGCTACTGCGCTCAAAAGGAAGCTTTCGGTGACAGCCTCCATTGCAGAAAGCACAACATCGTCGTCGCTTCTTGTTCGGGCACCGAACACGCAAAAAAAATGGTAGCTTTAGTCTCAGGGATGTCTAAACTGTACTTTACATTCATTCTGACACTTCAGAACTGTGCCTACCCAAAGCAAAAAGCGCCGGTAGCATGTACACCGATGCGGCCGGCACAGTATGACTATGACCGTTTAACTGACCCGCAGGTGGCGGGTTCGATTCCCGGCTGCGGCGGCTGCATTTCTGATGGAGGCGGGAATGTTGTAGGCCCGTGAACTCAGATTTGGGTGCACGTTACAGAACCCCAGGTTGTCAAAATTTCCGGAGCCCTCCACTACGGCGTCTCTCATAATCAAATGGTGGTTTCGGGACGTTCAACCCCACAAATCAATCAATCAAGTACCGGTTAAGTGCGGCCGGCCGCTTTCAGAGGCAGCCTTCGTAGCTGAAAGCGCGGCGCATCGATCGCCAGCGCTTGTTGTGCGTACATCGACACAAGGCCAAATATTTGATATAGCTTCATAGATGCCTAAACTGTGCTTTAGAGTTATTCTCATACTTTAAAATTATGTGTTACCGAAGCAAGAAGCACCGGTAACGTATACATCAGCGTGGGTGGCACGATAGGCCTAATGCTCGCTGGGCCGGGCACTGGGTAAGACTGCTCTCGACGCGGTGAGTTGGGATGGTTGAAGTTTCTGCATTCGAGCTTGGGAACATTTTTTACTGTTATCTGAAGTAAGTAGAGGGATAAGCTTGGCCACACATATTTACGTGGTGTGGCGGATTTTAACTACAGATGTTGCTCTCTTTTTTGCTGAGAAACCTTGCGAAGCGATCCAGGGAGCTCATTTACGTTTTGTCAAATTATTTGGCGGCAAAACAATTTCCCGTTTCAATTAGGAGTGGCGTGCAGCTCCAGGCTGGACGCCAGTGTGACACAGCTATTTCCCAGGGCTCCAGTGAAGTACCACTAAATACCGGCGTCTACTAGCGTCTCGAGCGTGTACCAGTGCCAAAAACGTACTGGCATCAAGCCGGGGATGCCGTTTTTTTTTTTTGCAATAGGGGAGGTACAAATCACAGTCTCCGAATGCACTGCGGTGTTTTTTCAGTGAATATGACCATTACCGCTACGCCAACACGCCGACCGTCATTGTTGGAAAAAAGTTCACGAACGTTCCAGGCGACAGCGGCTGACTCCGACACCCGCATGAGAGAATCCCGCTGGTAAAAGGCGCGTCACAGATTTCTTTTCGTACAAGCGAACCAGCTACGCTGACATAGGGATCTCTCATGGTATTCCGCTAAATATTTTATATCTCTCTTTCTCACTTGAAAAGAGAAAGATGGAAAGGAAGAGCGCCAGAGAGGAGGGGTGCCCGTCCACAAAGACAGTACAGATGCGCCGCCATCGTAATCTTCTTTCGCGAATTGGCCGAAGCCGATGTTTTGAGCTTGATGCGCTAGATCTGCTGTAGGCGTCATCGATGTGACTCGCAGTCGAGGCAAGTGGCAATAACCGAGACAGCTTCTGCTTATGCGAGTTGGGCGCTCGGTGTGTTTGATAACTTATATTTCGCTCATACTAGGGGCCTATATCGCCTATCCAAACAAATACAGAGATTCCAATGACAGTGGGGTCATAGCGCCTTGCGAATGGGCACAATGTAACATTTAATGAGTACTTAGAAACATCACCTTGAAAAAGAAAATGTTTATCACGCTAACAAACTTCATTTAGCGTTTCTTTCGTAACAATGAGTTGCGTATGCGCTAGCTTTGACGCAACTGATTTATTCCTACATCTGAAGCAGTTATGTGTGTAAACGGCCACAATAATGTCCAATATTTCTTCTGAAAATCCACACTGAGAGTAACGCAGAACGGGAACAGAGAAGCTTCTGTACGGAAAAGTGGGAAAAAGACGTGAATAAAACAACCTTGAGAAATATTTTTTGTCTAAAACAAAAGAAAATGCAATAAAAACGGTGTAACGCAAAATGAATAGTTAAACTTTTTTTTATAAAGTTATCGTGCTGATTTTTCGTGGCAAGAAATAGTGCAACGACAGTGGTTTCATCGACAGCGGAATATTGTCTCGTAAGAATTACAATATTTGGCAGTTGGCGAATATTTTAAACCAGCTCTATGTGTTTTGTGGAGCTAGTATCCATTACTGAAATGTTCACGCATGGCACAACAATACAGGAGTATAACAGCGAGCAGAGCACAATCTGTGGAAATTAGAGAAGCTTTATCCGAAAGAAAACTCGCTGTAGCACTTTAAAGCTTAAAACACCTGGAACAAACGTTTTTGCTGAATATATAATGTAAATTTTATATTGGCCCCCCAAAAAATACATGTTCTCAGAAAGGAAAGTATGAAAACTATAAATGATAGGATATTCTGCAAAATTTAGGAGACTTTCAGAATATTTTCCTTGCAGTATTCTGGCATTTCAATGTTTCCAATGCAATAAATCAGCACTTGTTCCTGAATACGCTTTAGGTTCTCACCAAAAAGACCTACGAAATTCACCGCGGCATGCAAGGCTTGTCGAAAACGTTGGTTTTGGGCACTGAAACAAAAAAAAAACAAATTTACGAACCGCGCATTTGCCTGGTGATGTTAGGTGTGAAAATTCCAAGCCATCATCGCGCAAGAAATACTAGCGATAATAAATTGACACTTACTAGGTTTTCAAAAACGCGCTTTATATATGTTCTAACAAGCACTATTTTGTATTGAGGAAGACGTTCCGCACAAAATAACAGATCTAACAAAGAGAGCAACGATCTCTAAAATTGTACGTATAACTTCACTGCGCACATGTTGGTAACGAGGCAACAAAAAAATGAAGAGCAGAGATGTCACTCCAGACTATGCAGCCTTTTTTTGCTACTTCTTTGGCGTCGTCACCACTAGAATATCGGTGAAGACCAAGAAAGCATAGGTCGGTGAACTCACTCATGAGTAGACTCAACCGAACTAACTCAGACTCAAATCGAGCCTTAAGTCTGAGTGAGTACGGGTGAGTAATGTTTTTTAGGCTCAATCTGAGTGAGTCTCGTTGAAGAAATTTTGGTGAGTCTGAGTCTGAGTGAGTCCAAAGCGCAAAATTAATATCAGTGAGTCTGAGTGGGCTCCCCTTTCTTTTGCAGACCTAAGGTTTTATCTAGTCATCTTCAGCATTACTATCAGCCTTATCTGGATTCATAATTACATTGACGTGTACTCACACGCATGCGAAATCAGTGTCGTTCATGCGCCATTTCAATATTTAATATTTGAGGCGTGAACTATAGCACTGGCCTCCCCCCCCCCAACTCTTGCAGGGAATCTCTTGATTATGATTTCTTATGTTGTAATCTATTAAATAACGATCTTACTGGTTTGGAAGCTCTCATAACTCACCTTTTATAAGATACTATGTCTACAGCACCAAAAAGAGCACAAATTACGTGAGATATTGGTCTTAAAGAGCATCGACACCATGGTCGAACAAGCGAATTCTGGGCTGACAGGCTGATGAGTCAAATCACTCGGACTCTCTCACACTCAAATACAGCCATGAGTCTCAGTCTGAGTGAGTGCTTATGTGTGAATTCATATGTACTCTCACACATACGTAAGCGAAACTTGTGTTGCTCTCTCATATTCAGTCATAACATATGTTGTGAGGTTTGGACTCCTCGAGTGAGTCCAGTTGAAGAAAATTTTCATGAGTGTGAGTCAGGGTGAGTCCAGCTCAGGAAAATTTTCGTGAGTGTGAGTCTGAGTGAGTCCGAAGCACAAAATAGATTTTATAACTGAGTATGAGTGAGAAACACAAGTTTTACCGACCTATGCGGGAAAGTATTGATTTACACATTGACTTGAGTACCACTGTTGAAAGCTAATGCAGTTGTATCTATTTTGATAGCTGTATGAAGTGCCGAGTGGTGATTCACCTGTTCTCGAGCATTGAATGCAAGTGGAGTGTGTTGAGGGGCTACTTTGTAACGTATTATTATTAAAAGAAGTCCTCCGGTCCTAACGGAACACTGAACTTCTTCCTGAAACACTGTGCCAAGCCTGTTAGCAAATACTTATGTCTTCTGTGAAATAAGTTCCTTTCAGAGCATTGCTTGCCGACCAAATGGAAAATTGCAAAATAGTGCTAGTCTACAAATTTAGTAATGCTTCTTTACAGTTGAATTACAGACCCACTTCTCTCACGTGCTTTGGCTGCGAAACTTTGGGGAACAGTACATAGAATTCATTACTGGGTTCGTCGAGCCAAATGGGGCTCCAGATCCTTATCAACACTGCTTCGGAGCTGGCCCGTCTACCAATACACAACTTGTGGAAATTCTGCATGATATCACTTAAGGAATAAATGACGAGACACAAATAGATATGTTCTTCCTGGATTTTTTGAAGGCCTTCATTCGTGTGTGCCATGCAAAACTTTTCGTAAAGCTTAAGCACGTATTAGTGAAAGGGCCTATTTTTCGATGAATTAGGTGCTATTTACAGACCACCGCCAGTACGTTCAGCAAGGATTCAGCCCTTCTGAAAGTATTCCACTCTTTCTGAAGTACCTCAGTGTTACATTCCGGCCCCTATACCATTCCTTCTTTTTATAAATAGCATAACTTGCAAGTTTCAATCGAAGATTAGGATATTCGCAGATTTATTGTGAAATACTAAGCCGGCAAGATCAAATTAATCTTAACAAGGATTTTATTTAGTTAACACAATGATGCAAGAGCTTGCAAATGACCATCAATTCTGATAAAACAGTTGTGATAGCATTACCTGAAAACAAGTCCCAACGTACTTTTTCGTATTGCTGTTATAAAATATTATCGTCAGCACAGCCACTCGGCATATATACTAGGGTGTGGTCATAATGTCAGATTTAGGCTGGTCGGCACATTTAGTACAAGTCACAAGCAATGCAATGCAAAAGCTAATGTTCTGAAGAGGGCCATGCTTTATTCTGCCAAAAAAGCAAAGATGTTGAATTGTCTGCGATGCTTGGTGGCTTCCTATCTTAGAATATGTGAGTGTGGCGTGGTTCTCAACTACCCGAAATAATGTAGCCACTATTGAGGCTGTGGAACGGAAAGCTCCACCTTTTATTTGTAACAGATATATACGCTCTGACTCGCCTACGCATATGCTGTCAGAGCTCAGTCCTCATACCTTAACTAGTCGAGCAACGCTGTTCTGACTCAAGTTTTTCTAACTCATCCTACATAACGAAACTTTAAAAAATTCAAACGCCTACATTTATTCCTACAACACTTCCATAAAAGCCCGCCTTTAGCGACACCTAACACTCCAAGAACACTTTTGCAGCAACAATGCGTTTAATTTCCAGTTCTGCCCGCAAGCTGCTCGGGATTGGAGCGCATCATCGGAAATTGTGCTTCCACAGGGCACTGTTAAAAAACTTGTGAAACTAACTGGCCAAGCCGTGTTATCAGCAGCACGTTAGCGACACCTTAACTTTTTCATTTATTATTATCTTTTTTATCTGTATGTTTGATGTATGTAATGTAACTTGATACAGTGAACTTTATGTAATATGTTTGCCTTCCTCTTTGTGTCATGATCTATCGCTGAGCTTTTTATATAACGGAGACAGCGTATTTCCGCTACCTTTCTGCATTGTTTAAATTCAATGGTCGATGATGACTGTAAAGCCTTATTGTTATCGTTGTAAACATTGTAGATGTAATGCAAATTGTATTGTGAATTATTACAATATCAGTATTTTTTTGTAAATTCACTCCTGTGAGAGTGTCTGACGGGATTGACAGTATTTTCAAATAAATAGGCAAAATAAGAAAATTAAAAACGAAACCCGAACAGCGCTTAAGATGAGACACTACAGCAGAAGCACATTGTATTAGACAGCTTACTTGAGCGAATAAGTATATATTCAAGGAAACAGGAAACAAAGGGTAACAAGAAAATCAGATGCTGACAACCAAGTGCTGCCTTACAACCAGTGTTTCATTCGACACAACAGAGCATCTAAACGTACAAGTATCGTTAAAGGGTGCAATGAAGAGAACAATGACCCGGTATCTTGTAATATTCCGGCAGATTTACTTCAAAAATAAAAAAAATCACAGCATATCCCCGGAGTGCATGATGATGAGTGGGCGAAGCTCCGAATACACATCGGTAAACTGTGAAAGCTTCGTAAACACTGTCCATTTTATCATCAAGTAAAGGCGTGACAAACACTTTCTGAGCATTTAATCACCGCTCCAACGGCTCTGAGCTCAGGGTCACCTTGTCAGCGCTACTGCGCTGCTTCGTCTTCACGGCCTCTCACTGCAGTCTGCTACAGCCGCTTTCTGAACCCTGCACTACGCAATCTTCGTCGCCATTCCTCTAAGCACACAGACTGCCACCGAAAGAAGATGCGGGCCAAGAGCGAACGTATTTTATGGCTGTGCCTCTAGCAGTTTCCTATAAACTAAAACAGGCATCAAAGTGTGTACACTTCGATGCCTGTTCTAGCGAGAGCCGCCGCTCCATCTAGGGAGCACGATTAGTGTTATTGGTGTGAACGCCACAGCGCCATCGCCATCACATCAAATGAGAAAGCCATGTTCTAGTGGTGCGAGCGCCACAGCGTGATCGCCATCGCCACCTCATCAAGTAAAAAACAATTGCCCCGTATCTGCATGTTTCACTGCAGATGGCATCGAAGGACAATAGTCTCGAGTCTGAAGAGAGTGAACAAAACGTTGATGTTATGTGTGAGAAAATCAGTGAATTTTAATGTGGAGGCGGTGCGTTAGAGTGCGCCGATCCGTGCAGCGAAGTCAAACGAACGCATGAAGGCACGTGAGACACGTGTGTCGTCTGGTACTTATCTCCAAAAACGAAGAAAGGCGTGTGCGCCTCCCCCGGAGGCAAATAGGTGTAGAACGCAAAGCAATGAGCAGGTGCCACCACCACGTCGTCTCAGCAAATAGTAGGAAACACTTGCCTTTTTCTGCATAGCGTTACATTGTCAGCACAGCATGATAAACGCTATGGTCCTTGATAATATTAATTTATGCCTTCTCTAGTGTAAAGCGACACATACAGAATATTGACGTGTTGTTATTGTCCCCCGCAAAGGCGCAGAAATTGCTTTTTAATTAATAATAGCACCCCTATGAATGCTAGATTTTGATGAAAATTGGTGAGCGCTGCGGACGGGGTTGGATTTTGGCCGTTTAGGGTACCCCTTTGGTGCACAAACCAACAAATGTACTGACAGACATACAGACAGCCAGACAGACCGACCTAAATTTTTCGTTGAAGTACCCCGAAATAGACTATCGTCTTTGAAAAACTGAGTACTAGCTGTGCGAGTACTCCTTGGCCATGGTCATAGCGACGACTACTACGAAAAACAACGGCGGACAAGCCTACGCCTCAAGGAGCTCGTACCTAAAAGCCACGATACATTGTGAAAGATACATAAGCTTCTTGCGCTGATGACGGCACTCACACACATATCACACGTTTTTTCAATGTAGTTGGAGTCGCATATCTCACGTGATGTTCGGTTCACATGGCGTTTTCGTATATTGCACGGAGTTGCGGAGTTGTTCGCAACTTGGTAACTACCAACAGAACCCTTCATTATATTGCGGCGTTCCCTAAAGCCTTCCGTAACGCATTCGTCACGAGTCGCTGATCTTAAGCTACCTCAAGCAGACAAGGAAGGCGAACTCTTATTTGCTCCGATAGCTGTCTGCGAATAGAAGACGGGTGCTGCTGTATAAGAAACAACTTCGAAGTTAGGAATGGAGACCTTCCAAAGGCAATGCAGCTCCTGGCAAAATTTTAAAGAGCCTGAATTTTAGAAGCTATCCTCGTCACTGTGGTCGACGAAGGGCATGGATATTTCAGTGTTCTCTGCGAAAGCGCATAGACTGGAGGTCCTCTCCCGCGTCATGTTTTAGAACAGGCCACTAGTCAGTGCCTCGGCAGGAGGTTTCTGTAGCATTCGTTAGGTTTATTTATGGGGAGTATAACTGCCTCTTCAGAAAGCCTTAAGAAGGACGACGACGAACTGCCAATGTGGCAGAATGCTGATTGTTTGAGTTCCAAGGTTTCTTTAGAGGCGAAGCTTTTTAAAGCGGCACCCGTTAGTTCCTCGTAGTAGTGCGTAACATGTCTAACGCTTTGACCTGCAAGGTGGTGCGGGGGGGGGGGGGGGAGTTTTCTCCTGCGCGTTGTTGAATAAAAATTCACAGCGTGCGCGTTAACTAAAAAGCGAATGCTCCTGTCTCTCATTCCCCATTAGCAGCCAGTGGCATGTACATTGAGCACTACCTGACAAGAAAGGGTTGCTACGTTCTGCTTGCTGGGCGTAACCTCTTTGGTTTCAGAATGGTTTAGCGAGAATTGGACCGCAGTGCCATGAATACAGTGAACTAGTATATACCATGAACTCGAGGTGGTTAAAAGTGGCAAGTAGACACGAAGCGCAAGCCGTAAGAAAGTGTGTGTGCACCACCTCTCGTTTAGTCCCTGGAATGTTCGCTAGACGACTGTGCTTGTATATGCGGAATATAAAATGAAAAGATGCGAGATGATGGTACTAGAAGTGTTGACTAGATGGACGAACGGACACACAGACGGATACATGGACGGACGCACGGATGGCTGCACGAACGGATGTACGCATGGACATACGCAGGGGCAGATGCACGGACGAACGCAGAAATGGACGCACGGATAGACGTGTGGATGCACGAACAGACCCACGCAGAACTGGCTGATGGATGCACAGACGGTCACACAGATGGACGCATAAATGGAGGGAAGCGAGAACGAATGGACGGAAAAAGGTTTAGCGGGCGTTGGGCCGCAGTGCCATGAATACAGTGAACTAGTATATACCATGAACTCGAGATGGTTAAAGGTGGGAGACGCGAAGCGCAAGCCGTAAGCAAGTGTGCGTGTGCTACCCCTCGTTTAGTCCTTGAAATGTTCACTGGATTGCGGTGCTTCTATGTGCGGAATATATCATGAAAAGATGCGAGAGTTTGGTACTTGGAGTGTTGATAGATGGATGAACGGACACAGACAGATACGTGGACGAATGCATGGATAGCTGCACGCACGGATGGACGCATGAACGGACGCAGGGGTGGATGCATGGACGAACGCTGGGATAGACGCACGGATGGATCTGTGGACGCACGAACAGACACACGCACGGACGGGCGGTTGGAAGTACGGATGGTCACACAGACGGACGTTAGGACGAACGGAAGCAAGAACGAATGAACGGATGAACGCTTCGCCTCACTCTCCATCACTCACCCTGTGGATAAGCAGCCATTTTTGTAATTTTCTTTTCGCCGGTCAAGCGCGGTCTCCTGCTGGTGTGAGATGGAGGTAGAGCCATACGACAGACTACAGGGCACCGGAATGACCTCGGGTGTTGCTTCCAGGAAGCGCTACAGCTCCGAGAGTGGCACTGACAGTGATGGCACTGAACCCTACTACGTCAGCGGTGATGAATCAGGGGACGAAAACTTCGAGCTAGGGAGAAACCACAAGGGAAAGAGACAACTTTGAGCATGTCAATCAATTCGAGTGAGCCCACCTTGCGATCTTCGCGGAATACTGAGGTAATAAGCATGCTCTTCATGCCAGTTCTCGCTAGTGGCAACATGAGACGCCATAACTGGCAAGCCGTGTCTGTACAGCTAGAGGCACTGGGGCCGAATGAAGTAAAGAAGTAAGAGTCAATATCCGCAAGAACATTCTAGCGACTGTCATCAATCATGTGACTGCACTTGACTGCGTGTAGTAAAGGAACATAATGGGATTAAAGTCTGCTCTCATATACCGCTTGGCAAATAAGTGAGCACTGGGGTTTGATGTTACCGAAGCCATTGCCAACTCGTACCTACTAGTCTTGAATAGACCGGCTTCGGAAGATGCCGTTATTACAAGTATATGTTGTATCGGGACTTCGCAATGCGTAAGAATCACATTTAAGGGCCATTCACTCGCATCGCACGTAAAAGTTGGCAGCTTCCGACAAGCAGTTTGCCCTTCTATACCGAAACAACTTCAGTGCTAGAATTGCATGAAGTTAGGTCACGTAAGTGGTGTGTGCACGAACTTCATGGTCTGTTCCCGATGCACTGGGCACCAGAATAAGGACACGTACTGGAGCACGACTCTGAAGTGCTCAATTTGCAACAGGCCACTTGATGTCTCTTTGAAGGACTGCCCTTTTATTCGAAAGGAGCTAACAATACTGAAGAAAGGGCTAGAGACGACATCTGACATCAAGAAGCGGCTGCATCCATTAAGTGACGATGGTCCCGTCACCGGCGCTGCACCAAAGCCACCAAAACCTCGTCGCCTCGCGAAGCCCGTTAAAAACCACCTCCACCTCTTTCAATCTGGCCAAGCGCTGTCGGGTCTAAGATCAAAGGCACTTCTGCTAGCTTTGGAGCTGACGCTTTATCCTTATTATCTAGTCAGAGCGCAGCCAAGTGATACCTCTACCAGCAATGTAGGTGACGATTGGCCCGAACTCTCAAAGATACATGCGCCTGATGAGAGGCATCAGACTTCGACAGTGAGGGGCACTTCATCAAAACCTCATAACTTAACACACGTAGGAGAACTTATCGGCATGGTCAGCAGCCTGATCAGTGATATGCCTGTGCTGCTGAGCAAGATGCAGACACCGACAGCTCAAAGAGTGTTGCTACTCCTTCCCACCATCACTCCAGTTCTCGCAAGCTTTCAGAAGTCTGCTGCCTGCTGCTTGCGAACACAAGCTGCACCATCATGACTTCATCATGAGCAAGATTTAGGGTGCATGGAACCGCGCATACAACTTAATGCAACGAATGTGCTCAATTCATTGAGACACGGATTTGACTCACCGTCTGTGACGTTAAGCACATAACTGCCATTTTGTCGATGGCATGAGTGGCATTTTTCTCCCTCTCTACATCTCTTTACCTTTCATTCTCCTTACCCTCGCCCCAGTGCGAGTTAGCTTACCAGGAACAGCCATGGTTAACCTCCCTGCCTTTATTTCATCCTTGTTTTCTTTCTCTCTCTTAAGAAGTGTCCGACTTTCTTCCCACAAAGATGTCCTTTAAGAGAGAGCTTGTTTGCAGTTGATGTCAAGGACTCACACTTTTACTTCCCGTCAGACCATGTCTTCGGATAGGCGAGCAAATGCATCGTGCACAACGAGGGGTTCAGGTTTCAAGACTAATGTTGAATCAGTATGAAGAACCTTTTAGCGACACACAGCTTTTATTTGCTTGCCGCCTTCATTTACCTCTATGGCAAAGGTGTTAGATGCGAAGCAGTTCTTTGACTACCTTGTTTGACGCTGCCCGTCCATGCCTGTGTGCCATATCCCCGCAAGGCGTTCTCCCCGCGGTAGTTGTTGGAAAAATGGCAAGTACGTCAAGTCGGAGCGCCACGTCGACGCCACTCTCTGACTCACGCGCAGGAGCTGCTGATTTCTCCCAACACAGCTAGGTTGTAGTTAGTATGAGACACCAATTACCAGCATGTTGGGTGCAGCGCAAGTAATGCGGCTTATGTAGAGCGCGTAGCCAGTTCCCGGCCCTTCAACTAGCGTACCCGATCGGTTTCGCAAAGGCGAACGCAGAAGACCTCGAGCATAGGAAAGAAAGGAGACTTCTTCGTTCGCACAGTCCACCAGCGGAGCCGTCAAGGTCGCCCCCGTTCGGAATTAGAAGGGGGAAGCTTGCTCGGAAAAGCGTCTGTTAAGAAGTAGGTCAGGCGCCACCGTCTGAGTTTTAAGCCATTGTTGGCATGCGCGCGTGCCATTGAGAATGACGCGGGAACGCGACCACTTGGCTGACACAGACATAGTGGTGGCAGGGAGACGAGCATAATCTCTCCCGCTGTTGTTAGGATGTCAGGGCACCTCGCTGTCGCATGCACACCTGGTAAGTGCACGGGGCCCCATGGTGTACCCACCGCTCTTAAGGCCAAACCTCATAAGCGCGAAAATGCACGCGACAGCGACAAGCGACGCGACGTAGATCGGCTTCGCGCGATCAGTCGCTAGCGCAGGCAAACCTCATTCACGGGACGGCTTCGGCGAGCGAATTCCACTGTTCCTGGCATGAGGCCGTCTACTCGCACCAAGAAAACCGCGTAGCGAGCGGCACGCAATTTAAAAATAAGATAATTTTTGTGTAATGAAACGGAAAGTGTTTATTATTGCCTTGCAGCACTTTTTTATATGCACATGCGTAATAAACAATGCGTTATTTCTTGTTGCGCATACGTGACTCGGGCAGGGTCACGTGCACCTATGTAGTCTTTGTCTTTTCCGGTATTTTGCTAATGGCTGCTTGAGCCCAGCACTTGCGGGCGATGAGCGACGGTTTCCAAATCTGGAGAACCGAGCGATCGCGCGAAAACGAACACGCGACACGTCGCGCGAACGCCCTGTTTCGTCGCTCCTAGCGTCGCTCCTCGCCGTCGCGTGCATTTTCGCACTTATGAGGTTTGGCCCCGAGGGAGGCTTCTAGGAAGCAACAGTTAATGAGAGAACTGATGAGGCTCGAGCGTGAGAACGGCTGCCGATGGAAGTCGGCCGACAGAGACAGCAAGGCCTGGCATGGGAGAGAGTGTGCCTCAGGGAGAACCTATCCCTTTGCGAGTAATATTTGGTAACGTGGTTTTTACCAACGCAGTGTCCATTATGAAAGTGTTTGTGCGATTGGTTGTAATGATGCGAGTCCCAATATGTGATTGGTTTGCGTGAAGACTCCTTGTTCAACTGAGGGATGAAAAGAGAGTATTTGAATCTGAAATAGAGAGCGGATTTTCGGGCTTGGACTCTGGCAATAGCCTGAGGCTGCAATAAAGCGTCTCTTCACCGGACTACGGCGCTTCCTTCGCGCTGCCACCGTGCACTCGAGTCATCGAGGGGACCCATTCCGAACCTCAAACATCTTTCCTCCTTAGCTAGTGTTAAAGATAGTCGAGGAGGAGGAAATTACCTGATGCAGTCGACTTGGAGTGGAAAGCCCACTGTGAAGAATGTGCTGAAGTCCGCGAAGCTGACAAGACGCACGCTGCTTCGGGAACGGCTGGTGTGCTGCTAAAAGCAGCGTTGGCATCCAGTACGAGCCTGCCGGTCAACAATGGAGCCTTGAGTTGGGCAGCGCTAGAGCGCTGCGCATCATTGAACGAGAGCAGAGCTAAAGGTCGTCGTTCGGCGACGGACTTGCCGGAGAGGCTTTGCACGGTGCTGCTTCAGGAGCAGAGCAGCAGCGACAGTCAATGTGAGTCAGCGACAGGGGTGATCGGGCGGAGACCTGCTGCATTGGAAGTGGTCATCGCACATAGCGTTGGTGACGAGACGGACGCAGTTTCATTTGTCATGTTCATAGGGCGACGCATCACTGCAAGGTGAGGCCTGCTTTGTGCACTCTCGGGGCCCCCCAAATTTGTTTTTACCGAATGCACTTGCGTTCAGGCACTCTCTGGAAAATAGCGGATTCAGATAAAGATGCGATAGAAGATGGCAGTGTGAATGAATCGGATCGCACCCGCGAGTTGCTGCTTGAGATTGAAGTGCTAAAGCTCAATCTTGAGCTAGAAAAGATGAGATCATCGCGCACCTTGTCAGAGGAGCCGGAAAACCGGACCCAGCATTCTAGTATCTCACGGTACGCGAAAGAACTGAAAGCAGTCTTAGCACCTACGCCCACTAATGAGCCTATGATTCCCGCTTATTTCAAACATGTGGACGCTCTGTTTGCGGCATTGAGCATACCCGAGGGAATACAGGGTACGATTATACTGCCATTTTTAAGTTACAACATGCGCACGTTCGTCGCCAATCAGGCAGAGGCTGGGGTGATGCCGTACTCGGATTTGAAGTCTAGAGTGCTAAAGGAGCTGCGTATGACTCCGAGCGAGTACAGTCATATGTTTGTGGAAATCAAAAAAGAGGAAGGCGAATCTTGGAATCAAGTGATGGCGCGCCTGGAGACCATGTTCACTTACTACGTTAGAAGAAGAGAAGTGGAGACATTTGAAGGTTTTCAGGAGCGGCTGATAGTGGACAGGCTAAAACAGTTAATGCCAGATGATCTCCGCTCGCTGGTAACTCAGCAGAAAGTAAAGGTTTGGTTGAGGCCCTCAAATATAGCGGAAGTAGCGGCCAATTTCGAAGAAAGCCTAGGCAGTGGCAGGCAAGGCAGCTACCGCAATGACGGGCCAGGATAATCTAAATATAGGTTGCCAGCCAAACCATCGGCTAGTGCTAGTTTCAGCCTTACTTATGGAGTATGCTTTCGATGCGGATGGCACGGTCACTTCTAAAGAGATTGCGAGCTGTCCCGTGACACAGCTGCTAATAAAGCAGAAGTTTCTTGTGTAGCTGCCCAGAATGAGCGAACACTTGAAAGCCGAGTTGCACCGTCGCGACACTCTCCCACTGTGCAAAACTCGCTGATAAGGGATCCGCAGATTGAGATTCTCGTGGGACGCAAGTCCTGTTTTGCACGCGTTGACTGTCACGGGTCCCGTTAATTAGGGGGGCGATCGCCGGGCTAATTCCAAAGGTCGAAGTATCGGCCCCCCAAACCGCACCACGAAAGCGTGGACAATTTAGAAGTGGTCCCATGTGGTGCGCCAGCGGACGCCGGCTGTGGCCCAAAGAACAATTCAGAGCCGAGAGTTGATAAACAAAACAAAATTATATTCTCGATTACGGCAGATCAAAACGATACACAAGTATGCACACTCGACAATATTTGAATACAATATGTCACCAATCAAACAACGTACTACACAGTACAATCAACCACACTCGAAACAACAGACACAGACAACAATACGCACTACAATGCAGTCGCATGCATCGAACAACCCAGACACTTAAAGACTAAAGAGTTAGAAATCTTATTCAGTCCAGAGTTCTTGGAACAAACGTCTGAATGATTTTCTTCCGAGAATACCTCACTCAAAGTCCAGCGTTGTTGTCGTTCCGCTGCCCCCGAAGTTTCTCTTCCAGGAAACCTCGCGTCTTCAATTGAACGTTCTCCACACACCAAACTTGTTCGCCGGTAATACGTCGGCTTCCCACGTGCAGCTGTTGCCACGCGTCTTCGCTCGCTGGCGATAGACACACACTCTTGCCTGTAGCTCGAGTCTTTACCCCTCAGGTGGAAATCCTCTTCATCTCCTCCTTTGTCACTGAGGACAAAAGGCTTCGCCGACAAGGCGGAACAGCCTACGCACTCTGACGCAATATTCCTTCTTCTCCAGCTTTGTCACTAAGGGCAAAACCTTCGCCGACAGGCACGGCGGAACACCCTGTGCACTCCGGCGCATACTTTCTTCTTTTCCTCCTTTGTCACTAAAGACAACACCTTCACCGACCGACACAGCGGAATAACCACACGCACGCTGGCGCTAACCTCCTTCTTCTCCTTCGCGACAAATGTTACAAATCACCTGTGCTGCGAAAACTAACGTGTTAAAATGTTCTTTTTTCCTGTGTATCCATCTCTTATGTAATACCCCCCAGTGGGGTTCTTAAGGAAATAAAAATGAATGATTGAATGAATGAATGAATCTCCCATCTTTGCTGCTCGGTTAAATACTTTCTGCGCGAGATTCCAGAAAATTCTCATCATTTCGTCGGCGCGATGCGCAGCGAAGACTGGGGAAAGCGCGAGACGGTTGGAGGGCCGGCCGCGATGGATGAGGCAACCCTGCTTCACCACGCTCCTTTTCATCGAGAACTTTCCAGGGCTTGCTCGGCCGCCGATGTGAGGAGGTTCGTCGGCGAAACTACATTTTCAAGGGAAGAGAGACGCGCGCCCGTAGCGTCTTTGGATGCTTGTTTTCTTTTTTTATTGTTGACCTCGAAGCGCCTTTTCGGCCCATCGTCGCGAGAATCGGGCGGCGCGCTGTTTTCGAGCGCTCGTTTTGGGACATTGACACAGGTGCAGATGTAACAGTGGTACGAGAGGATGATGTATCCGCTGAGATTTTGCGTGAGAGCAGTGGCACAATAAGGCTAACTGACGCTTTTGGGCATGGTGTTACCGCACGCCTGTTGCATGTACCTCTCAGTCACCCAACCTCGTCAGGGAGCGCTGTTTAGACGGTGAAATTGCGATGCGCAGTGACTGATCAGTTGAATACGAGTGTTTCCGTCTTGCTTACTCCCGGAGATTACAAATGTCTTCGTCGTCACTGGCAAAAGTCAATGAATGATCTAAATGAGGGTAATAAGAGAGCGATCAGCTGTTCAAGACAGGGCATTACACTGGAGCAGTATTCACCGATTAGGGAGCCAGAGCATTTACCTCGAGGTTTTAGCCTAAGCACTAACTCTGTGCAGCGCACAGTGGAGAAACAGGACGACCGAGCAAGAGAGCCGCAACCGGCTAATTTCGCGTCACTTGTACAGCAGGCGCAGTTGAGAAGTTGCCGTGAATGAACTAACGTGGATAGCGCACGGCTTAGTCCATTCGATGGAAATGCTCTCGATGGAGAGAACGAACGTGGCGAGCCACTTGCCGATGTGCGGCGTCAGGTGAAAAAGGGGTCGCACGTCAGGGTAACTCATAGGGCACAGTTGGACCAAAAGCAGTTCTGCCATCCATTGGAACTAGCTAAAGCGTTAGCGCACGACGGCTTCTTCAGTGGTAAATTCTCAGAAAAGAAAAGGAGAAAGCGTGCTAAAAAGCGGCTAGCATTGTGTTTCGGCGGTAGAACGAAGGGGTTCTACGTCTTGCGTGTTGCCTGTTCAAGAGGAAAAGCACTCAAAGTAGGACCATCGCGTGCGCGACTAAAGTGTGAAATGGAGCAGTAGGTTCTTTGTAGGATCGAACTCACAGATTAGTAGAAGGTAATTTTAGTTTGGATTCTCATTTTTTAAAGTTTTGAAACAGGCTTTTTTTATGTAATCGCTGCGGAGAGAAGTTATTTTAGTAACTAGTTTGGCGCTTTTTTTTTAGTGTTTAGGTATGGCATGTTACCGAAGAGTGGTGGCATGGTGAAAGGCTTCAGTGAAAAGTCGGCTATTTATTGGTAACGGAAGTTCGAGAGTTTCGAACACGCTGCCATGAAACGTAGAAACACAGGCAGCGTTTGATGAGTTAGAGGCTTTCGTGTTGATTTCTGAGTGACGGCAACCAACCCAGCGAAGGTTTTTGTTTGGCTACGAACGCATCGGAAAGGGCAATGAGGGGTTCCCTCTCCCAAACGATAGGGGAATGGGAACGATCAGTCGCATTCTTCAGTAATAGACTGAACTAGTCGCTACGGGAGGCGTCCACAGTTGAAGGAGAGGCGAATGAAAAAAAAGCTGAACGAGGCTGCTTGTGCTCTTTCGCGTCTCGGATAATCACTTAGTTGCGTGATTGCAACTCTTTGTAGTAAGGTTGCGTTTAGTCTGTCTCATATGGTTGAGTTTTGTTGCTGTTGTTGTTGTTTTTTTCTCAAGTAGTCTCTCTGAAATGAATGAATGTACAGAAGTTTGCATCACACGTTAAAGTGTTATGCGTGATGTTTAGGTGGGTCGAACAGACTAACAGTTCCAGCGTTGTGTGAAAATGTCTTGTTTGTTGTACATTTCTAGTTGAGTTGCTTGTTACGATACGAGCTTGCCTACAAGTGGCAGAACTGCTTTTAGGTGTATAACATGTGCTGTATAGGAATAGGTTTGTAGATTATATAAGGTATCGGTTTTGAAGTTAGTTTGTCATAATTGTTTTTCTTGGTGCGATCTGCTGAGACCAAGATATACCTATAGAGGTGGGTCCGTCGCTCTCTTTGAGTGTTATGCGGGGCATAGAGAGCGCGTGGACTTGGTCTGCCATTTTGGGACAATGACAGTGTGGTGTTGTGAATGTAAAAGACAATATGCCGCCAGATTATCCACGGTGCGTGTGCCCTGTGCGAAGCTAATGCGAACTTACTAGTGCTGTGGACTTCATCCTAAGTGCGTTATTCAGTGTTGTGCATTACGAGAGTGCTTTCTGTCGGAGGACTATTTGAGGGCATTATGCATATGTGTTGTTGTGTCCATTTCGCAGAAAAACGCGAAAGTTCTGTTGAGATGGAAGTGATAATCCGTTCACGCATGTGCCTGCACTAGAATAAGTTTTTTTTTGAGTGATTTCTTTGTTTTTGTATCGCCTTACTGGACATCGAGTATCCAGTAACACTCTTGAGGGGGGAGGAGTTAGTATGAGACACCAATTACCAGCGTGTTGGGTGCAGCGCAATTAATGCGGCTGATGTAGAGCGCGTAGCCAGTTCCCGGACCATCAACTAGCGAAGCCAATCGGTTCCGCGAAGGCGAACGCGGAAGACCCCGAGCATGAAAAAGAAAGGAGACTTTTTCGTTCGCACAGTCCACGAGGGGAGCCGTCAAGGTCGCCCTCGTTCGGGATTAGAAAGGAGAAGCCTGCTCGGAAAAGCGTCTGGCAAGAGGTAGGTCAGGCGCCACCGTCTGAGTTTTAAGCCATTGTTGGCATGCGTGCGTGCCATTGAGAATGACGCGGGGACACGACCACCTGGCTGACCCAGATATAGTGGCGGCAGGGAGACGAGCATAATCTCTCCCGCTGTTGTTAGGATGTCGGGGTGCCTCGCTGTCGCATGCACACCTGGTAAGTGCACGGAGCCCAACGGTGTACCCACCGCTCTTAGGGAGGCTTCTACGAAGCAACAATTGACGAGAGAACTGACAGGGCTCGAGCGTGAGAACGGCTGCCGATAGAAGTCGGCCGACAGAGACAGCAAGGCCTGGCATGGGAGAGAGTGTGCCTCAGGGAGAACCTATCCCTTTGCGAGTAATATTTGGTAACGTGGTTTTTACCAACGCAGTGTCCATTATGAAAGTGTTTGTGCGATTGGTTGTAATGATGCGAGTCCCAATATGTGATTGGTTTGTGTGAAGACTCCTTGTTCAACTGAGGGTTGAAAAGATAGTGTTTGAATCTGAAATAGAGAGCGGATGTTAGGGCTTGGACTCGGGCAGTAGCCTGAAGCTGCGCGAAAGCGTCTCTTCACCGGATTACGGCTCTTTCTTCGCGCTGCCACCGTGCACTCGAGTCATTGAGGGGACCCATTCCGAACCTCAAACATCTTCCCTCCTTAGCTAGTGTTGAAGCTAGTCGAGGAGTAGAAATTTAACTGTGGTGTTGCTCCTCTGCTCGTTCGCAACACACTTCAATCTACCTTCATCCCCTTCACCGCCCGCAATGCTCGTCCGCATATCAAGTGGAAACGCTCTCGCACCTCGATAATATATATGAAAACTTGCACGAAACCCGTGTCGTTGCGATTCGAAGAAACGTTTACTCGAGTGAAGGTTACACCGAGTTTCGCTTCACATTGTTCTTCCAGCAATCACGTCGCCGCCTGTTTCAGACTGGTAAATGACGTGCGCAACCCTGCTGCTTCGCATCCCATTATGTTTCCCTTCGGGTAGATGGTCCATATTTTTTTCTATTCAGAGCGAAGCTGTTTGCACAGATTCTTGTCTTACCCCGGTACTAAACGATATTATTCTAGCAACGTATGACAGATCTCTAATAGATTGCGTGCAACAAACGAGTGCTGTTAAGATGTTCATATTTCTGGACGACCTTTTGACAATTTGCTGGTCTAACCACGACATCAGTGAGCTCCATGCTGGTTAAATTCTTAATTTCTTTCATTTCATTTATTTTAATATACCCGTCAGTGCCAGAGGCAGTACAGAGGGGAAGTGCTAACAACGCTTTGACATGTAAAAATTAAGAGAAGAAAAAATTGAACAAGAAAACGCCAGGCCTGCGCGGAAGGCACAGCACAGTCACAGCGAAAGCAAGAAATAGAGAGAAAATACTTTATTCAGAGGATCCTGCGTAGGGTGGGTGCCGGCCTCGCAGGGCGCGGTCTACCCTTCTAACAATCTAGTCTATGCACTCCTAAAAACAGTGGGACAAGAACTTGAGGATTGAACCTGACCCGACAAAGGATACTTGAATTCCCGCACCCCACGCTTGCGGGTCACGAGTTCCCGTTGTCCTCTGCCTGGCCAGGACCCCCTCGAGCCGCTGGATCGCCCATTTCTGAGATCGGTAGTCTACCGAGCGGATCCACTGCTCCATCTGTGCTGGCAGTTCTTGGCGGGCGGTGCTGTCGTCGGCACCATTTACTAGAAGAGCGGCCTTTTAGAGCCTTTTCTACACACTCATTGGGTAACTGCTGCAAGCACACTTGCTTGATGCCCGCTACTTCATTAAAAATAAAATTTTTAGGGTAGTAGGCTGGCATTCGCTATGCTACTTTTGTGATTCTTCTGAGAAGCGTGATAACCGCTAAACTATTGCGAAGAATTTTGCGCCAATTGTTCATGCAGTGACTGACGACAATGAGGAATTATACCATTAGTGATTGTGTGCCAAGGTCAATAGCTGAACAAAAACAAGATTCTTAATGGGTTGGTGCATTTGACGACACACTCATTACGCTATTCGCATTGTGTGACGCTTCGCTGTTCTTTTGCTGTTCTAAAACGCTTTATCACTCGCTTTAACACGATTCTTTTCCCCACATCTAGCCTGCCTAGAGCAAGTTTGTTTACAAGTACCAAGCACCGGCGTGGCTCAGAGGATGAATACTGAACTGGCACGCAGTGGACCGTGTTTTGAGCATCACTGTGTCCTTGGCACTGCGTTTTTTTCCTTTCACCTTAATGGTTGCAGACACCACCGGCGCTGGTAGTTGGGGACAACTACGGCACCGCATGTGACCCGAGTATTTATCTCATAAAAGCTTTCGCTGTAAATGTATAATAAAACACAAAAGTAAAACCATACGCATATGAAACAAATAAGCAAAAATGTAAACACGTAGCGAATTTAGAAAAAAGCCGGAGTACGTCAGCTACGGAATTACGGAACTGTTTGTGATGAATAATGTTCACAAGATTCATGCTGTTCTGGTTTCTCGGTCATTTTCGCCCGAGAAACCTACAACAGCATTTCCTAGTCATAACACACATCAATTTATTATTCTCCAATTGTTTTTATCTGATCACATGATCGGGCAGTATATGGCTGCTCCAAGAAGACCTGATTACTTTACCGTTCTGCGCATTCAATGTTTGTTGGGCAAATAATAGCTAAATATAATCTAGCTTTAGCGTTGTCGTGATCGTTCGACAAGCACGGTGTAACGCACTTTTGACAGAATGCGTATGACAGAATACCCCGACAAGATGCAGGCTCCTGAAGCAGGAGCTCTTCTAGCTGATTTCAGCCACCAGGAAAAAAATGTATAGGCATCAACAAAAGAGTTCATCTTCGAAAACAATGACACTTGCACTTTCGCATGCGATATCGTATTCTATAAAGTAGCAGAAAAACGAGGCGTCGGTGTTGTCTTTTCCGCAAAAAAAAAAACTTGTCTGGCACACGCTGGAGAAAAGAGGAAACACACAGCCTCACGCGTGTGATAGGAAACATGCGAAGAAGCTCTTTATTGTTGCCACAAGGCAGTTTTTAAAATCTCTCTCTCTCTCTCTCTCTCTCTTGTGATAGGTTCTGCATCTGTCAAACTGGCCGGTACGTAAATATTCGCCACAAGTTGTTTGATTGATTGACTAATTAATATGTGGGGTTTAACATCCCAAAACCATCATATGATCATGAGAGATGCCGTAGTGGAGGGCTCTGGAAATTTTGAACGCCTGGGTTTCTTGAACGTGCGCCCAAATCTGAGCGTGCACACGGACTTACAGCATTCTCGCCTCCATCGAAAATACAGCCGCTGTAGCCGGGATTCAATCCCGCTACCTGCGGGTCAGCAGCTGAGTATCTTAGCTACTAGACCACCGCGGCAGGGTGGTTGCCACAGAGAACACCCTAATATAGTCAAGAGTAAACGTGAGTGACAGCTTTTGCATTTTTATTATGATTATGTCTAAGTGTTAACAAATACCTTGTCGGTGTTCCGCTCTCTTCTAAGCCTTTTCATGACCAATGTTCGTATGTACACTAACATAGAGAAATAGAGAGAGAGAGTGATTCAAGTAAGAAGAAGAATATCATGTGACTTTTTGTTCTGCTTTTCGTTGTGGTGCAGGGGGGGGGGAGGTTTATGCCTCAGCCCCTTTGACGATGGCGAAGTCGGAAGTAAAGTTTGCAGAAGCAAAAAGAGAATATATCCGGGTGGGGTTATTAGATCACTAGAGATTATCTTGACGGACACCTGGGGTGTTGTAACAGAAAGGTAGTTGGCTGCCAAGTGAAGTCTAGTCAATCCAGCTGCCTTGGAATACGGGCGAAAGGGAAGACGAGACTGGTGGACCATGTCATTGGCATCACACAGGCAGGTTCAGCTGAGCGGAAAAGTCAAAGCGTGGTTCCTATATGACATTTTTCTGTGTTTTGCCCTCTTTTTCGTTTTCTTTGAAGTTGACAGGACGAATGCTCGTTAGCTTCACTACTGAAAGACCTTAGTTTTTTCAGGAACTCTCAATACTATGGGCAAGCACACCGTCGTATTTCAACAAGGTAGCCCAATAAGCAACAACGTCTAAAAGTACACCATCATTTGTGATTCTGTGGTGCCGTCTACTCTCCTATGCTGTTGTTGTTGTTGTTGTAGGCGCTATATATTGCTTGGCCTGCGCGGACACAAGCGGTACGTTTCTTTTTTCCTTGCCCTCCTACCCTCTCTACCATCTTATTCTTCTTTTTTTATACATTTCGTAATACCCTCCAGGCCAAAGGGATTCTTGAGGAAGTGAAACACATTTTTTTACTCATGCAATACAATAAATAAAGAACAAAATATAAGCATTGGGTACAAACAGAACAAGTAAGTGTGGGGGCGTTAATGCAAGGCTAGTTAGCGCAGAACGAAACAAGTGATGATCGATCAAGATAGCCACAGATCCGGGAAGGTGGTTCCCGTCTACGGATGTTCTGGGTTCCAGTCTATTGATGTTTGCGCATTACCAGGCGTTTTCCGTCATGGTGTTCGGCTGTGAAAGATTGAGGACTGCTGTTCATATACTATATATGCAGCAGAGACAAAACAGCAGAAGGCGCAAAATTTTACGATTAAAAGAGAACACTTACAGTTGATAGTGACGAGCTCCTTGTATCACACAGGTTAATGAAGCTCCCATGAATGACACACATATAGGCGGCTGCTGCCGGCATGACGATTGCTTAGGCAACGCCACTTTTATTCCATTCAGTGGCAGTGCACATGCGTGCTCTCTAACGGGAGCAGTCAGCCTGCCTTATAGTTCACGGAATGGTACAAGCGGTGCCCCATGATTGGTAGAGCTCTCTCTCTCTCTCTCTCTCTCTCTCTCTATCTATCTATCTATCTATCTATCTATCTATATATATATATATATATATATATATATATATATATGGAAGACAAATAGATAGATAGATAGATAGATAGATAGATAGATAGATAGATAGATAGATAGATAGATAGATAGATAGATAGATAGATAGATAGATAGATAGATAGATACCTGAGAATGACGACGGCAAAGTGCGGAGCGGCACGTATGCGGACAGCGGCAGCGTTGTAGGTATTTGCTCGCGAATATATTTTTGCGTACATTTTACACTTTCTTTCCCGTAACATATTTGGTGAAAGGTGCGGGGTAACGACTCGCTATACGGTCCCAGGAGCTGGATCTTCGCAGCGGACGGCGCGTTGCAGCTACTACGATGACTGACTAAGCTACTGAATGTCAACAAGATTCGTAGCCCCGCAGCTAATCGTTGTGGTGTAACGTCGTGGCCTAGGCCCATTGAACGACACAAGTGGCATAGAGGTCGACGACTGGCTGGTTCGGTACGAGGGCGCCAGCAGCAGCAACCATTGGGATCCGACGCTGATGTTGGCGTACATCATCTTCTACTTGCGTAGCACGGCAAAACTCTGGCACAAGACGCATCAAAGAAGAATGATGCAGCTAGGGCGTCTGCAAGCAGTAATTACGCTATTTATTTGAGAAACTTAGTCAGCTACAAACATGCGTACCTTCTTAGTCAAGGTGGTCATCACGTGCATCACCAACACTAAAATTCACGGAAACCGTAAGGCTTTGTTTCGACTCACTGGCATTTTTTTCTTTTTTCCATGTCGCGGCTGTGCTATGTTCTCTATGATGCATTTGTTCATACAAAAACTGCTTTTATAACTTCGCTGCACCTTTTTCCCTGTAGTTTGCCTCACATATTATTACAATTTTGACGTTCATACGTCGAACCGTTTACACAATCTCTCCAACTGCTAAACAAAACAGCATTGTCTATATACCTCATACACCTACGTCGTGTTTTGTCCTTGCCCTAATGAAATTTTACCTTCTATAAGTTCCCCACTAATGTAGTCTGCATTTATTTTTGAAAGTATACTCGAATAGCAAGGTAACGATATTCAATATACCTACACAAGTTCAGAAAAAATCTTCAGTGAACGTGTTATCCTATGAAACATGATGTGTACAACGGAATGTAAGGCATAGTGGTTTTCTCTGGGTTATTTACGTCATAATTTGTTTTTTACGCGCTCGGTGCATAACCTCAATTGTGGATTGTAAGAAGAAGAAGCATTTAACGTGCTTTAGCTGCTTGATTTGCTGCGTGAACACGCAACCTGGAAAAGACGTTTCATGTAGTTGTATAATTTCTACTGTGCATAATACCAATCCATGAAGTTTGGTGGTGTAATTGTAACAGCACATAAACTTTTATTTGCACCTGAACAGCTGAAAACAAAAGAAAATATTTTATGTTACCGTGTAGACTGCGTTGGATGCAGAGAGGCATTGCTGCTGCAGAGCCTTCTGTTTATTTTCATAACCAGCACAGCGAAGTAGCTGAGGAAGGGGGGAGCAGGGGGTAATTGGGAACAGGACGCAGGGTGTGAGATAGGCGATGTCGTTAACGGATCATAAGTGTCGGGTCTCATCTCTCCGGCGTGGTCCCTGGCCCAAATACTCCCTGATCACAGCAATCCTGTCCAGTCAGCGAATGCGTTATTGGCAAATGGATCCGCCCCACAGGCTGCTATCACAGATAACACCTATTAGTGCTCGCGCCGCCGTTCAAGAAATGTCGCATCGAGCTGCGGGCCCCTCCTGGAACGACAGTGACACATATACGACCCACAGGGGACGCGCTTTGCAGCTCCGCATCGAACTAAATGCTGCGACAGAAAAGGAAGTCAGCTGCGTAATGTTAGAAAGCCTGCTTCACGCTTGATTCAGGCCGTTGCTTTGTGTACTTCACTTTTTGTGGAAATCTGCAGCCATGGCAAACTTTTCCTGCAAATAATTATTTTGTTTTGCTGCAGTGAAGTATGCTCAAGAATAAAAATTACGGAATCAAAGAAAGACACATAAGTAGACAGATTGTGAAAAAAAAGCTAATGGTTGCAGGCTCAGTCAGAAAGCACCGTCCTCAAAAAGGATGACTCTAAGATGGCAAGTCACAAAACGGTTTAACCTTTTACATGTGAGAGACGGGGGTGGCAGATGAGCGCCACTTGTTGTTTTTGAAATTTCACGTGCTTTGCTAATGAACCAGAAAAAATGACCATATAATTAGTAAGTTCCTGGAAATAGCTCAGTTTGACATCCATTACATGGATACATATGAATCATTCATATTTTAACGTGTGAGAGTTACAGCTAGTTTCCCGGAAATTCTGGCGTCAGCGTCGTTGGTAGTGACCAAAAAATTATCATATTATGGTGACCAAAAAAGCGAGAAAGAGAGAGATAAAATAAATATAAAAACTTGTTAGATCCCACGTACACTGGAAATCGATGATATGCGAAGCACGAGTAAAAAATGTTGATATGTCACATTAAAATCAGCACAACGTTACTAGGTGGAGGTAAGTGATGCCGTACATGACTTTCGAGTCATCATTATCATGTTTGGATGTGTCGTTTACCTTCGTCATCATCTATTCATATCACGTGATACCAAATTTAGTATATGTGGAGCTAGCGAAACGGCCGCGAGCACGCTGTGAACGTGGTAGGTTGTGCTTTTCTGACATGACACGCATGTCAGTATTATCATTTTTGCACCAGTCATATATTTCATCATACATTGACGTCACGTAACACCAAATTTGGTATATGTGGAGCTAGCAATACGTCTGCGACCGCATCATGAAGGGCCCAATATATTCGAATGTAGCGTTGACGTGCACGCACGCTGGGCACAGCGACGCTACGTAAGAAAACGCGAGCACTATATAGTCTGACGCCAGGCGCGCGTCCGTCGGCGCGGTGCAACGGCAACTGGCGCGAAATGCGACATGCTGTATTTCGCGCCGTTGCCTTAGACAGACAACACTGCGTCTCCCTTTTTTTCATGACGAAGGGACGCTGGATGCGCTGAAACGCACATGCGTCAGAGAAACGCAGCGCTGATTGAATAATTAATTGATATATGGCGTTTAACCTACCAAAACCAACATCAGGTTGCGGGTTCGAATCCCAGCTGCGGCGGCTGCATTTCCGATGGAGGCGGAAGTGTTGTAGGCCCGTGTGGTCAGATTTGGGTGCACATTAAAGTACCCCAGGTGCGGAGTCCTCCACTACGGCGTCTCTCATAATCATATGGTGGTTTTGGGACCATGAAAACCACTTATCAATCAATCAATCAAAACCACCATATGAATATAACAGACGCCGTAGTGGAGGGCTCCGGAAATTTAGCCACCTCCGGTTCTTTAACGTGCACCCAAATCTGAGCAAAAGCAACGCAGCGCGCCGCACGCCTGCGAGTATATGATAGAACCGGCGCCTAACGTGGCAACGCCGGCGTCACGCGACGAAATGAACGCCGTCGAGCACGCGTACCCCGTCACGTCGAAATGTATTGGCGCCGTGACTGTGGAATGTAGTCATGTTTTGGCGTGACACGCATCTCGTGACTATCATGTTTGCACCAGTCACATACCTTCATCATCCGATAGCGTCACTTAATACCAAACTTGGCATATGTGAAGCGAGCAAAACAGCCGAGAGCGCATCATTATGGTGGCATATAGTCATGTTTTTACAAGACACGCATGTCATGATTATCATGTTTGGATGCGTTATTCACCTATGTCGTCCGTTCTAGTCGTGTAATACCGAATTTGGTACATGTGAAGCTAGCAAAACGGCCACGCGCGCATCAAGAGCATAGCTTGTTGTCATGTTGTTACCTGACACGCATCTCATGTTTATCTTGTTTGCACCAGTATCATACCGTCGTCATTTATTCACTTCCCCAAATACCAAATTTGTTATAAGTGAAGCTAGCAAAACGGCCACCAGTGCATCATGGGTGTCGCATGTCAGCATGCTGTTATATGACACGCATTTTACGATTATCATGTTTGCACCAGTCACATACCATCGTCATTCATTCGCGTACTCTAATACCATATTTGGAACATGTGACACTAGCGATACGGCCGCGTGCGCATCATCAGCATGGCATGTAGTCATGTTGGTTCATGACATGCATGTCATAATTTTCATGTTAGGGTATGTTGCTTATGTTCGCCACGCAATCGTGCCATACCATACCAGTTTTGTAATATGCCATGTGAACGAAACCACCGCAAGGGCTGCAAGACCATGAAATGTAAATCACGACATTCGTGACATACATGTCTGATTTTCATGTTATGACTAGTCAGATATGTTCTTCATATAGTCATGTTACGCCATACCAACCATTATCGAAACAGCCAGTTGAGCTAAAAGTCGTAGGTCTCTAGATAGATAGATAGATAGATAGATAGATAGATAGATAGATAGATAGATAGATAGATAGATAGATAGATAGATAGATAGATAGATAGATAGATAGATAGATAGATAGATAGATAGATAGATAGATAGATAGATAGATAGATAGATAGATAGATAGATAGATAGATAGATAGATAGATAGATAGATAGATAGATAGATAGATAGATAGATAGATACGCTCCAAATCGCCGAAGTTCGCTAAAAATTGCTTCGCATTGAAAATTCTGGGTCCGAGCGGGGATTGAACTCGGTCGTTTGCGTGGCAAAAAGGTGTTCTCCTACAAAGCCACGCGTCTGCAGGTGAATACAGTGGGAGTAACTTCCTCTGCTTAAAGTATGCGGTAAGGTAACTCGTACCCCACAAACGCATGCGTCGTGTATACATTCTTCACAACAGAAGATGAAATGTCGAACTAATATTGCGGGGTATAAGCGTTATTACCATCGGGCGTCAGAACATGTGATTACCTTAATGACTTCATGGTTTAAAGCAGATCACGCGTCACAAAATGCACACACTTGCTGCGCCTGTTTTCTAGGCTATGTAGAGGGTGCATAGCCAGTTTGAAAAGATTTCCTCCACTATTGATTTTAAATGCGCACTAGGGACAAAATATTGCTGTTGTGTTCAACTCTTAAAGGTAAAGCTTAGGAAATCCTCAATTTTTAATGCTTAGGTGTGTAATTGTCGAGTAAGAAACATAATTTTGACTAAATGAATAAACGTCTTCAATGAAGAAATGTAATTTTGGCCACTTTAAAACACTCAGAACAAGTCGTGAACCTTATTTTAGGGGAGAAGCTCCTTATTGTGTCAGCCGTTTGTCCAGTTATTGTTTGTAACCACCGGTGGCAAATGCCCATTTGTACCATCGGTAGGCGAAGCCCCTTGAATTGTGGCTCGTGCGTCCTAGATGCATGCAGTAGGTAGCCACCTGTCGTTGAGTTCTTGGAATGTCCACTAGACGGTGATACTTATAGATAATCATTTAAAGATGAAAATATGTGAGATGGTCGTACTTGGAGCGATCACTAGATGGAGGGACGTGCAGACAGACAGACGGGCAGACCCACGGACGGACACAACGGCCCACGATTGGGCGAATGGATAGATGCACGAACGGACAGACGAACGCTTCATTCCACTCATCATCATTGAGTCCCTTGATATGTTGTAATTTTTTGTGTTGCCAACACGCAAATTCTTTCTAGAATACTATTTTATTGCCTAGTTCTCAGAACCAGTTTTTTTCTGTCCTTAGGTGATCCATGTAGACGAGAAGGTGCGTTGATGAGCGCACATCTGGCCATACCTCAATGGTTTGTAAATGGTGGCACGTATCCCATTTTGGTTAACCCTATCAATTCGCTGTTATAATTTTTCTTAATTTGTCTGGAGATGTTTTAGTCAAAAAAGCAAGAGCTCACATTTTTTTTGTTTTAGTGCATAGAAATGCTAAGCTGTTGCCTCGCTATTAATTGAATGAACACATATGGTAAAGAAAAACATGAGGGGAAATCAGTTGGCAGACATATAGCGGAAAACGACTTTGCTGCTGTTAGGGATCAAGGCATTTACGCTGATAACAGTCGAACATGATCAATGCGCTATAGTGAGCGCTCACATTGACAAGCGCTTTGCAAGAAGGCTTCCTCAAATACTTCGTGCATATTTAGCGATTTCTGCTCCACTGTACTGGGTCGTGTGCTTAGTATTAGGATGACAGCACCAGCGGGCTGTAATTTTTTTTTTATTTCCAGAGGCTCTGTGACGCTCATTAGTATGTTCTTCTCTAGCGCCTTGGGGGGGGGGCGGGGGCTATCTGACCTAACAATCAGGTTTTTGAGCGCCATCGAATGATGACTTGGGGCATGAGCCTGTTTCTCTCCACTCTCCTTTGGTGAGCCTGTCTATTGAAAAGTGTATAGCGCAGAGCACTCTTGTGTTTTCGCTATCCTTTCAAAATAAAATTTACAGTGAAACATATAAACATGATCCGGTTGCACTCGGGCACTTTCACAATAGAAGTGCATGTTTTAAAACGCAATACACTTGAAAACAGGCACTATATAGCTATTTTTTACCTACTGTTCAAGAATACACCATTATTTGTATGCTCATTGCGAAATAGTGCTTCAATAAAGAACTCATGAATTGCCTTTATTCGAAGTTACCAATTGATGTGCTGCTTAGCTTTGATATTTCAAGCAAAGATATTTATACTCAGCTATATGCACACGTGTATAGCAAGTAGACAGCATGGATAACAAAGGTATCGCTGCGTATTATCGTTCGAAAACTGCAAAGCACAAAATCAACTGTTTGGTTATTATGTTGAGCGTTCTTGAATCATTCGCAATGTTAAAGGTTTCAAGAGTTTAGTAGTGTTATTCCTGAACTTTCGAATCAATCACATCGAATAACATAGACTTCTATTCAATGATCACATATATTTGGAGGCAGCGATCACAATTTGTTTGTGATGTGGTTTCAAGATGCAGACAGACACAAAACCATTAACTTAAGGTTTTTCGAAAGTATACCACTGATTTTTGTGCGGCTTTCAGCATATAAGGTACTAGGGGGTATTCTCGTGGCGTCATCACGCGTCATTCTGATGAAGAATTTGCATCTTCCAGCTGTTCTAAAGATAAGTACATTAGGTTAAGAAAGCGCACGTTTCTCTGTGCTTTCTGTACTAAAATAGTGGCCGCCGGAACCTTTTCCGGCGATATACTCGATATGAGGTCGCCAGTTAAGTGATGTCTGATAAATTACTCCAGGGTATTTAACAGATTTCACCTGTGGTATATCCTCATGATGGTAAGACAGAGCGATGTTCACAGGGTATTGCAGCGGGAAAACAAGGAGGGCACATTTATTCGGATTAAATAAAAAGCTGTTGCCATGGAGCCAGCTCTCCAATATATTAAGGTATGTCTGCAGCCGTTCATATAAGGTCTGAATGTTATCTGCCATTGCAAAAAATGTGATATCGTCTTCATAAACCTAAGTTGTTATATCCTGTTTACTTGGAATGGTGCTCATTAGTAAATTAAATAGCACCGGGGAAAGCACCGAGCCTTGTGGTACTCCCCTCGTTTGGGTATGAGTAGATGATGAAAACCCATCTTTAAAACAATAAAATTTCCTGTCTGCAAGAAAAATGTGAAACCACGCTACTATATATGATGTAAAATCAAGGTATTCTAATCGATCTATCAAAATACAGTGCTCCATGGCATCTTATGCTTTAGCGATGTCTAAGGTAACTAAAGCTGCATATTTTTTATGTAGCCAAGCTAATTGAAGCCGACTTCGTAAATCAACGTGGGCATCCCAAATTGAACAACCAGCCCTGAAACCAATTTGACAGGGACTTAGAACTGACCTCATGGTATTAAGTTCAATAATTCATATATTGATGATTCTCTCGACCAATTTCACTAAGTTTGATCTCAGTGCAATCAGCCCTATGTAATCCAACGTGTAGGCATCACTTTCATTTTTTAGCAACAATACAATTTTGGCAAGTTTCCACTCTCGAGGTATCCATGTGTTCCCTAACGTATAATTTACTCGTTCTAGCAAAACATTAGGCGATTCCTGGAGTAAGCATTTCAACATACAGTTCGTAATCTTATCTGGTTCGGGAGCCGTCGTCGGTAAGTATAATGCTGTCTGACTCAATTCAGCTAAAAAAACTTCTGGAAATTCATGCAAGTTTACAAGAACGGACTGAATAGCCAAAAAATTAGCAGTGAAGCGGCGTTCTAAACCTTGTGCTATGTCTTCTACAGAGGTGTTCAATTCTTCCGGCTGTTCTTGTCTTATTGCAATAGATTATCTTGGCTCATACCCACAAGAGGGATCACCACACTGTACCTAATAATATTAGCTGTCGTCATCGTCTACTCCCTTCTTTTAGCTACCCACTCGCCCGAACCATATCGTCGTTATTGATCATGACATTCACCCTTGACTGCAAGCGCACGCAGCTGCCGACAATAGACACTGTTAGTTAGGTGTACTGGGAAGATGCGTACGCAGCGAAAATGGCGTTGCGTACGCTACACGTTAGGCGTGCAACGACACTTGTAATTTAACATCACTTGATGCTTTTCACTCAACTAAATAAGTCGTATACGAGATGCAAGGGCTTGGAATGCTTATTAGCACCATGCCCGCCAGAACTCTGCTTAGCCTCTGTCGTGGCCTGTGCCATCCTCTGGCCTCTGTCATGACGTGGCCTCTGTCATCTGCGCGGAAAGCATTCCGACGGCCAGGGTTAGGGCCACCAGTGTACAAGTCAGGCCATGGCATTTGCTTTGCAGGTTTTTAGCATCATTCCTAAGTGCACAGAATGTTCACGTTTACCTTTGTTGTTTGGAACTTGGCTGCGCAATGGGTCTGATCGGGCACGGTCACACTGGACCATGCACGCCAGAACTCTGCTTAGCGTCTGTCGTGGCCTGTGGCATCCTCTGGCCTCTGTCATAACGTGGCCTCTGCCATCTGCGCGGAAAGCATTCCGACGGCCAGGGTTAGGGCCACCAGTGTACAAGTCAGGCCATGGCATTTGCTTTGCAGATTTTTAGCATCATTCCTAAGTGCACAGAATGTGCACGTTTACCTTTGTTGTTTGGAACTTGGCTGCGCAATGGGTCTGATCGGGCACGGTCACACTGGATCGACCCCAGCGTCTTATGCAGCGCTGCAGCCGATGAGGCTTTGTACCCTGCAGCAAGTGGTCGCGTTCCAAGTATTCATGGCCTTATAATTACTACCCGCACGCTTCAAGAGGGAAAGCTCGCCCAACGGCCAAGGCGCGTTATATTGCACCGTGAATGTTTGTACCAAGCTGCTGCTTTATTTACGGGTTAAATTGCTGAGAGGCTCGGCAGAAAAAGACGCGTTCCAGCAAACAACAGAAGGCAATTCTTGAGGATTTTCGTCAGACTCCGGGCAACTTCTTCTAAATCATCAGGATGCCGGAACGCGCCGCTTGAATTTACCTTCTCTTACAGTTAGAATTGAGCAACAAAGGAGGAAGTGACCCAGCCATCCTTCGATTGCCTTGCTAGATAGAGTGAGTTCACGGGCGTAACCGTATCTTTGATAGCGTATCATCTGGGGGGTTCGATATATTCGCTATTGATGTACGCTGTAGTCGTGAGTGCGATGTTTACAGCCTTTGTAACCAAAGGCAATGGTTAAAAGCTGAAAAAATGTTTGCGTGTGAGTGAACACGTCGGGCTCCTTGGAAATGTATTTTAAAATATAAATCGGTTGTTACATTTCTCTTGTTCATTTGCGCCATTTCTTTCGTCTGTAAGAATGACACTCAAAGTTTCTAATATATGAACACTATGAATGACCAATAGGGGCACCGTATTCAGCTATCTGACAAAAAGGTATGCTGCCTTTGAGGACCTCGCCCCTTCTTCAAAATCAGCGTACAATTACTCTGAATGGTACCCCAACGGTTCACACTTCTAAGCGAAGCTCATTGCTAATTTCAGTGGTGTCTGCAATGACACTTTAAGCGAAAAATTGGTCAGCGTACAAAATATGGCCTTCGACGGTGCGATAGTCACATGCATATGCGAAGACGAATCGCAACAGCTAATGAGAAGTTTTATGGTCTCTACCCAATCGTTGCGATATAAATTACATCTACTCTCGGCATAACTGTGCCGTATATATATATATATATATATGCTCACGGCTTGTTATTTTTTCACCCACTTTTCTTTCTTCTTATTTACATTTCATTGGTTCTAATAACTTCACCTGTACATTCCTTGGCATTACTGTCTGTTAGATCTCATTAATATTGTGTCAAAACTTGGAAAAACGAGCCCTTAGGTATACACTTTTTTCCCTTATTTTATCATCATCATCATCAGCCTGACTACGTCCACTGCAGGACGAAGGCCTCTCCCATGTTCCGCCAGTTAACCCGGTCCTGTGCTTGCTGCTGCCAATTTATACCCGCAAACTTCTTAATCTCATCTGCCCACCTAACCTTCTGTCTCCCCCTAACCCGCTTCCCTTCTTTGGGAATCCAGTCAGTTACCCTTAATGACCAGCGGTTATCCTGTCTACGCGCTACATGCCCTGCCCATGTCCATTTCTTCATCTTGATTTCAGCTATGATATCCTTAACCCGTTTGTTCCCTAATCCACTCTGCTCTCTTCTTGTCTCTTAAGGTTACACCTACCATTTTTCTTTCCATTGCTCGCTGCGTCGTCCTCAATTTAAGCTGAACCCTCTTTGTAAGTCTCCAAGTTTATGCTCCGTAGCTAAGTACCGGCAAGATACAGCTGTTATATACCTTCCTCTTGAGGGATAGTGGCAATCTACCTGTCATAATTTGAGAGTGCTTGTCGAATGTGCTCCACCCCATTCTTATTCTTCTAGTTACTTCAATCTCGTGGTTCGGCTCTGCGGTTATTACCTGCCCTAAGTAGACATAGTCTTTCACAACTTCAAGTGCACTATTACCTATCTCGAAGTGCTGCTCCTTGCCGAGGTTGTTGTACATTACTTTCGTTTTCTGCAGATTAATTTTAAGACCCACCTTTCTGCTCTCCTTGTCTAACTCCGTAATCATGAGTTGCAATTCGTCCCCCGAGTTACTCAGCAATGCAATGTCATCGGCGAAGCGCAGGTTACTAAGGTATTCTCCATTGACTCTTATCCCTAGCTGTTCCCATTCTAGGCTTCTGAAAACCTCCTGTAAGCACGCGGTAAATAGCATTGGGGAAATTGTGTCCCCCTGCCTTACACCCTTCTTGATTGGTATTCTGTTGCTTTCTTTATGAAGCACTATGGTAGCAGTTGATCCCCTGTAGATGTCTTCCAGAATGTTTATATATACTTCATCTACGCCCTGATTCCGCAGTGTTTGCATGACGGCTGATATTTCTACTGAATCAAACGCCTTCTCGTAATCTATGAAGGCTATGTATAGTGGTTGGTTATACTCTGAGCATTTCTCTATTACCTGATTGATAGTATGAATGTGATCAATTGTTGAGTAGCCTGTTCGAAATCCTGGTTGTTCCTTTGGTTGATTGAATTCTAATGTTTTCTTTACTCTGTTAGCAATTACCTTTGTAAATAGCTTGTATACTACAGAGAGCAAGCTGATCGACCTGTAATTCTTCAAGTCCTTGTCATCTCCTTTCTTATGTATTAAGATGATGTTAGCGTTCTTCCAAGACTCTGGTACTCTTTCCGTCAGGAGACACCTCGTAAACAGGGTGGCTAGTTTTTCTAACACAATCTGTCCTCCATCTTTCAGCAAATCTGATGTTACCTGATCCTCACCAGCAGCTTCGCCCCTTTGCATGCCCTCCAAAGCTTTTCTGACTTCTTCTATCATTACTGGTGGGGTGTAATCTGGGTTACTGCTAGTTCTTATAGTATTAAGGTCGTGGTTGTCTCGGCTACTGTACAGATCTCTGTAAAACTCCTCCGCTCTTTTAACTATCCTATCCATATTGGTAGTTATTTTGCCTTCTTTGTCCCTTAGTGCATACATCCGACTTTTACCTATCCCAAGTTTCCTCTTCAATGCTTTGACACTTCCTTCGTTTTTCAGAGCGTGTTCAATTCTCTCCATGTTATACCTTCTTACATCGCATACCTTATGTCTATTAATCAACTTCGAAAGCTCTGCCAGTTCTATTTTGTCTGTTGTATTTGACACTTTCATGATTTGACGCTTCTTAATTAGGTTCTTCGTTTCTTGGGAAAGCTTGCCAGTGTCCTGTCTAACTACCCGGCCTCCAACTTCCACTGCACACTCCGTAATGATACTCGTCAGATTATCATTCATTGTATCTACGCTAAGGTTGGTTTCCTCACTAAGAGCCGAATACCTGTTCTGCAGCGACACTCTGAATTCCTGTACTTTCCCTCTCAGTGCTAGCTGATTGATTGGCTTCTTGCGTATCAGTTTCTCTCGTTCCTTCTTCAAGTCTAGGCGAATTCGAGACCGTACCATTCTATGGTCACTGCATCGTACCTTGCCAATCACTTCCACATCCTTAACGATTCCAGGGTGTGCACTCAATATAAAGTCTATTTCGTTCTTATTTTCGCCATTAGGGCTCCTCCATGTCCACTTGCGGTTTTCTCGTTTTCGGTAGAAGGTATTCAAAATCCGTAAATTATTGCGTTCTGCGAATTCTACTAGTAGCTCTCCTCTGGCGTTTCTAGTACCGATGCCATAATCTCCTACTGCCTGGTCTCCAGCCTGCTTCTTCCCTACCTTTGCATTAAAGTCGCCCATCACTATAGTATACTGTGTTTTTACCTTACTCATTGCCAATTCCACGTCTTCATAGAAGCTTTCAACTGAAGCGTCATCATGGCTGGATGTAGGCGCGTAAGCCTGTACTACCTTCATTTTGTATCTTTTATTCAGTTTAATTACGATACCTGCCACCCTTTCATTATTGCTATAGTATTCCCATATGTTGCCAGCTATGTTTCTGTGAATTAGAAACCCCACTCCCAGATCTCTTCTGTCTGCCAAGCCCCTGTAGCAAAGGACGTGCCCATTCTGTAGCACCGTATAGGCCTCATCTGTCCTCCTAACCTCACTGAGCCCTATTATATCCCATTTAACACCCTCTAGCTCCTCGAATAGTACAGCTAGACTTCCCTCACTAGATAAGGTTGTAGCGTTAAACGTTGCCAAGTTCAGGTTCCAATGGCGGCCTGTCCGGATCCAGAGATTCTTAGCACCCTCTGCTGCGTTGCAGATCTGACCGCCGCCGTGGTCAGTTGCTTCGCAGCTGCTGGGGACTGAGGGCCGTGAGTTATTTGACGTAAGCATGTGGGAGGTAGTGGCCAGATACTGCACCAGGGTGGCCAATCCTTCTCTGGTGAGGGAGTGCGTTCTCGGCGGTGTTTGCCGGTGAGGCCGCACCCCAGGCCTCCTAATGCAGTTCCATCAACACGCGGATTTTTTTTTTAATCCGGTTGGAAACTGCGCGGTGCCGGGATTTGAACCACGGACCTCTTGCATGCGAGGCGGATGCTCTAACCACTACGCCATCGCTGCTCTCCCCCTTATTTTATATATATATATATATAAATAAATATATATATATATATATATATATATATATATATATATATATATATATACGTAGGAAAGCAAAATAACCAAAAAAATTCCGGCACCAGGAATCGAACTTGGGACCTCTGAAACGTCAGTGCGAGGCCTTAACGACGAGCCACGGTGTATCATGTCCTCCAACGTTCAAACGGCAAAGTGTATGTCTACCACTTAACGCTGCTGACGGGCATCTCGGGGTGAACTATCATGTTTTAAGGCTTACCACCAAGATGGCGCAATGAGCACGCATCGCGGCATTGTCACGTTGCGACGGCGCGCTCTCTGATCTTCTACGCGTACTTCGTGTCGCGGAGAGGAGGGGAGTGACGCTCACTCCCGCACCCTTAACTCACGGGGCTAGGATCGTACATCTTGGCTGGCCTTGAGCTTTCAGGAACGATTCTCTTGTAGTTACCGGGGACACAAATGTAACTGCAATTGTTGCACAGTCTCGGTTTGCAAAAAGGGCGCACTTTTAAGACACAGCGCACTAACAACTGAGACACTTATTTGCGTTCATGTTCACTTGTGAATACGTATCGTGAGTCATTTGCGGGTGTAAAATGCGGGGAATGGTTCACTCTGCTGCCATTTAGGGCATTGCCTTCCAATTTGTTGCTATCGTGTTCAAAGCTTTGCCTTTGCGGAAAAGCTGTGAGTTTTAACGACGATAATGTTTCATGGGATACCTCGGGCCAAAAATTTTCGTCTGTCTGGCTGCCCGTTCGTCTGTTTGTCCGCTGAAACGATACTCAAATTGGTTAAAATCTAAGCCCATCCGCAGCGTCCTTCAATATTGCTCAAGTTTCTGCGTTCATACTTGTGAGAGTCTCAACTAAAAAGCAATTATTATGCATATCTGAAGCACAATAACAACACGTCAATATTCTGTGGTTTGTCTTTTTGCGCTAAAGAAGGCATACAGACGTAATTCTAAGGACCCTAAAATTCATCACGCTGCGCTGACAATGCAACGCTATGCGCCAAAAGGCAAGGGTTTTCGAAGCTTTGCTAAGATGACACAGTTGGCACCTACCCTCGCTGTGCGTTCAACACCTTATATCCTCCAAGAAAGGCACGCACTTCATTCCTCGTTTCCGAATAGAACTGCCTGATAGCGCTCATGCCCGACGTGCCCCTCCGCAGCACGCATCCAGGCACTCTATCGCAGCGCCTCCAGAATAGAATTCACCATTTTTGTCGCACAGAACATTACATCAACATTTTCTTTAGTCTCTTTCGAAGAAAGACTATCGTCTTCCGGTGACATTTTAAGTAAAACGTACAGATGTGGGGCTAACTTTTATTACCTGACTTCGGCTCTCAGGAAGCGAGTGTGAATGTTTCGTGAGACAGTACACAAACATTCAAGCTTCGCTCTACATAATTAGCGTGACTAGTACGCTAGCGTTGCACGCGCACAAGCATTCCTAGTCATCTCTTTATTATGAAACTGTATGCGCAACAAAAACAAAGCGGAAAAAGTTGGACTTTCCAGGCTGTATTGCAAAAAGACCCTCTAAGTGTGTGGGACCGCCTATCTTTTACGGCAACGCTGACTTGCACTTAGGCCAAAATATTTGTGGGTTTAGGTACAATAGATGTATACGCCGCGATAACGGTTGTCTGCAATAACACAAAAGGACGACTTGGTAATGCTGCTGAAAGCACGCACTCAGAGGCACCCACAAAAGCCGCTTTCGGAAAGCAAGTGACGGCTATCACTGGATGTGATGCCGTATGGCACTAGAGTGATGATTATCAGAGCATGTCCCCTCTCTCCTACCCTTCGAAGAGCTATCACCGTACGCGTATCCCACAAATAGAAGGGTTAGCTTCACAGTGCTTACCCTTACACCACACGAGTGACTCCATGCGAAAGCCGCCGTTTGGACAACGTAACAACGTAGTGTCAGTAGGTTTCCTGATACCACGGTGCCGTTGCGTAGCGGTCACACTAAGAGAACTCCGTCGGCGTCCGTTCTGACCGAATGAGCATGAGTTGCGATGTCTTTGTGCGCAACACAGCTGTACTCTCCGCTGTTCTCAAGGCTTGCGCCTGAGATGTTTATCATAGACTACACGTCACATGTGGAGTCTTCGGCGGCAATGCTTGGCCTTTGCGACACATAGACAGAGTCGCCTTCGACGGCCCGGCAGATCTCAGGCGTGGGGCTGCGACGGACATGGTACCTTGGCAAGACGTCTCCTGACTTCATGGTCACCACTGTGAACAAATCCTTCATGGTTTGTGACGTGTGTCCGCTGGTGGAAGCTAAAAGAACCCATGTGTGAAAGTGAATTTTGGCCACAACGGCTCACGAAAAGTTATAAAGCGATAAATTGGCAGATCCCACGTACAGTGGGAATCGATTTCATGCGAAGCACGAATGAGGAAGGTTTATTTGTTCCATTAAAATCAGCACAACGTTACAAGGTTGAGGCAAATTATGACATGCATGACTTCCATGTCAGGATTATATTGTTTTGACGTGTCAATTACCTTCGTCTTCTATTGGCGTCACCTGATATCAAATTTGGTATATGTGGAAATAGCGGAACAGCCGCCAGCGTGTTTTGAGCGTATCATGTAGTAAAGTTTTACGTGACACGCATGGCAAGATTATCATGTTAGGACATGTCATTTACCTTTGTCGTCTATTAACGTCACGTAATACCAAATCTGGTATATGTTGAGCTAGCAAAACGGGTGCGAGCACGATATAAGCGTAGCATGTAGTTATGCTTCACATGGCATGCATATCATGATTACCACGTTTGGGCATGCCGTTTACCATCGTCATCTGTCCGCGTCATCCAATACTAAATTTGGTACATATGGAGCTACCAAAACAGCCGCGAGCGCATCATGAGCAGGGCATGTAGTCATGTTGTTACTTGACACGCATTTATGATTTTCACCACCTGATTATGATTATATTCAGTCACGTACCTTCGTCGTCCATTCACGTCTCGTATTACCAAATATGGTATATGTGAATCTAGCGAAACGGTGGCGAGCGCATCATGAAGGGCCCAATATACTCCGACGTAACGTTGATGCACGCGCACGCTGGGCGCAGGGACGCTCTATAGATGCGAGCACTCTATAGTCTGACGCCAGGCGCTACCGGAGCGACCAGCGTCCGTCTACGCGAAATGTGACATTCACCATTTCGCCCCAACGATGTTACCCATAAAGCACTGTGTCTGCCTGGAGGGACGCCGGGCGCGCTTAAACGCACATGCGCCAAAGCAACGAAGCGTGGCACGCACCTGCGAGTATATGTCCAAGGTGGTTAAAGTAATATTTATTTAACACTCCTTGTATAAGGCAGGCAGATCGGCGCCTGGCGTGTCACCACCGGCGTGACGCGACGAAACGAACGCCGGCGGAGTGGCTATTAAAAAAAGAGAAAGAAGAGAAAAGCGAGCCCCGTTATTGTCTGCTTCAATGAGCGACACCGCCACAGTAGCTCACGAGGGATGGGGGTGAGGAGGGACAAAAAGAATAGGAGTAAAGATGTGGGAAAGCCGAAGAAGGAGAAGAGAAGAAGAGACGTGTGGTGGTAAGCCACAGCGAGCGAGGACAAACCGAGGGGATAGAAGAGATAGGAAAGATGGAGCACGGTCACTGGAGTCCGAGGACGGGGCGCCCCTGCGAGAGCTCCTTTCGGCGTCGGTGGATGGCGTAGAACAAGTCCAGTAAGTCAGGGCTGCACTGTCGTCGGAGGTGGAAGGTCGTCGGCGGCAGGAGATGACGTAGGGCGAGCCCAGTCGGCCAGAGCCACGATGACGCGGGAGATCGCAAGCGCGCGGAGCGCGCGAGCGCACGACCGGTCGGCCCGAAATCCAGCAAGCGAGTCCGAAAACGAACGCCGGCGCGCACGTGTGTGGAGTCACGTCTAAGTGTGTTAGCGCCTGGAGTTTGGCGTGTAGTCACGTTCCTACATGACAAGAATCTCATTATTGTTGTGTTTGCACCAGTCACATACCTTCGACAACTATTCACGTGATGTAATAGCAATTTCGGCATTTGTGATGCTAGCAAAATGGCAGCGAGCGCATCAAGAGTGTTGCATGTTGTCATGTTGTTACATGACACGCATGTCATGATTTTATGTTTGGGTCTGTCGCTTGCGTTCGCCATGCCGTCATGTCACACCATACCAGGTTTGCAACAATTAATGTGAACGAAGCCACCGCGAAAGCAGCAAGACCTTCAATAGTAAATCATGACATTCATGACATACTTTTCATGATTTATTTATTATGGCGACTTACCTATGCTCGTCATACAGTCACGTTATACCATACTAATTTTGGTATTGATACCATTCTCTATCTATCTATCTATCTATCTATCTATCTATCTATCTATCTATCTATCTATCTATCTATCTATCTATCTATCTATCTATCTATCTATCTATCTATCTGTCTATCTATCTATCTATTTATCTATCTATCTATCTATCTATCTATCTATCTATCTATCTATCTATCTATCTATCTATCTATCTATCTATCTATTTAAGTGAACGAGTATGAAAACTGTCTATTGATACTTGAGAATAGAAAAACCACTTTTTATGATAAATAAAGGTAGCACTGATAAATAAAGGTAGCACTGTAAATAAAGGTAGCACCTAAGTCGCGTCTAACCCGAACTATACCCAGATGAAGCGTCTATACCCAGATACACCACTCCGATACTGAATCTTTGTTGAAAGTCAGCGCTCTTTTCTGTCCTTGTTTTTTCGCTTCTGTAGTTACGAAGTAACTACTTCAAGGTTGCGCTGTTCCTGCATTCAGTTATACCCAGACGACTCGAGTCAGCTATGTATCATGGGACACGCCACCCTAGGGCAAATTTTATGGGAATGTGCTCAGATACAGGACGCCAATTCAGTCTCCTCAGAACAGCTTAGGGCGTGGTGGACAACCCCGCTGATCAGCTCAAATCGGGCAGATCAAATATGGGCCATCCAGCGAGCACGGCAGGCGGATGAGAGACAGGGTCTCTCAACCGCCCCTTGTGTGGCTTAGGCCCATACCTCAATCCACTAGTTTAAATAAAGTTTGTTCACACACAGAAATACACACACACACACACACACACACACACACACACAAACAAAACATTTGTCGTGCATTGTTGCTTCAAAGTAGTAGATACCGTACCTTAGACTGGCATATAGGTATATTATTGCGGAGAACAAGACGTTAAAAGCACAAGATTCGGAACTGCCTTTGAAAGTGCCATAAAGTGAGCAGTATTTAAGGATTACCAACGTCCAGATCAAGGGAATCCCGGTGACAGAAGGTGAAGACTGCATTGCAATCGTGCACACTATAGGAGATAAGATTGATTGTAAACTGGGCCCCAGTGATCTCGAAGTTGTTCAGCACACTGCCACGACCGTGAAAGCTGGTGAAAGGAATTTTCTAGCACGCTTCTGCTCTCGTACTAAAAAAACTAGTTTGTAAGCAGTGCTCGGAAGGCCAAACTGTGCCCAAATGACATTGAATTGTCCGGAGTCGCCAATAACCCAGTCGACAATAAGCATCACCTCTACCCCGAAAATAAAGCACTATTTTCTCAGGCACTAGCTCTAAAGGATGCCAACAACTGGAACTCCTTATGGAGAGACAACTGTTAGATAAAGGCCAGAAGGACTACAGGGAGCAAGGTGCTCCGAATCACTTGTGAAGCTGATCTATCTGAAATATGCTACACTTTCACATTAAATTCTAATTTATTCCTTTGTTGCACTTAGGTCGGTTCACCTACGGCTGCTTATTTTTCCACAGACGATCCCAACAATTTTTTGCCTGTTTTACACTTTGATATTTATATTAGTGCAAGGAGCATCCGAAACACTTTTGCGATGTACAGCTTCTTTTTTCCGCTCTCGACAATCTTTTTTCTGTTATTGATATCTCTGAAACCTGGCTTAGTGATGACAACAGTCTGTTTGGTTTTTCTTCATATAAATCTGAATACTCGCACAGGGCAAGCAATAATGATGGTGGCGTTGTTGTTGTTTATATGAAGTCGAACGTACACTATAATCGATGACACGACATCGAGTTAGATACGATTGATTGCAAAAGTGTTTGGGTTCAACATAACCACAATTTTCTTACGTTAGACGACAAGAATTTCATCTTTGGGTGCATTTATCGATCCCCATCTTCATCAGTGATTAATTTCTCTGATGCCCTCCAAGAAGCACTGCACACATTAGCTCTCAATCACGCGAATTCAGTGATCATGGGTGACTCCAATATCAATTTGCTTGACCGTTCTTCTCCTGAATATTTGAATTACGCCAGTGTTTAGCAGACTTTTGGCTACGAATGTTTCATACCTATTCCCACTCACTGCCTCAATGATGGAAATATTCAAATCTATCATGCATTCTCTAAATTATCTCAAGTACCGGATGCAGTGGTTATTAATGTCGACAACAGTGACCATTGCGCGATTGGTGTGCGCTTCCACTATCACGCTACTCCAACTAGCACACCTTTCATTAGGCATGTTCTGGACAGAGAGCCATTCATTCATGATGTTATGTGCACTGACTAGTCCTCACTAGCACGTTTGGATGATCCACAAATGGCCTTCACAGATTTTTCATATTCCTAAATTCATCGCCAAACTTAGGTTCGTAAATGTAAAATGCTTGCGCCAGTCTTCACAAGCCTTGGATTACTGAAAAGTTATTGATGAAGCAGAGAGCCAAATAGAAGAAACAACGGAAACCTATTATAGAAAATTACTTGCACACTACAAAAAAGAAAACTTTGCAACACCCTTGGGTTTCAACTGAAAAATGCAAAAGAGCAATAATATGACCAAAAAGTTCATGATGCTGGCTCAGACATAAAGAAAAAATGGAAAACTGTCAACGTATTTTCTAACAGGAAGGATAGTCACTTTAGCATCACCAACATTTAATATAAAAACGTTAAGCATGATACTCCATTGGACATTGCTGAAGCTTTCAGTGACTACTTCTTTAACACTGACGTCATCCCCGATGCTGATTACCAGCTTTCCCTTTCTCCTCTGCCGCAATCTTTCTTCTTGTGTCCTACCACATCTAAGGAATTACATCACGTCATTCGTAACCTGAACACAAGTGTTGGCTCCAATGGTATTTCTCTAACCTACCTAAAATTGACCCCATATGCTGTTTCAGGTATTTTATCACTCATAATCAATCTAGTTTTCAAAACTGGTCTCTCTGTAGAATTGAAAAAAGTCAAAGGTGTTCTTGTTTTTTAAAAAGGTGGCTGTACACAAATATCCAACTATCGGCCCATTTCTATTATATATTTTTTCAGTAACGTATTTGAAAAATTGCTCAAACATTGTCTGACCACATCGCTCAATAAATTTCAGGTTCTTTCACTTTCGCGATTTGGTTTCAGTGAAGGCTATTCTATTGACCTCGCTTTGTCATCTTCAACTGAAAAGCTGAAGAGAGCAATATATGGGAGCTTCTACGCAAGTTACGTTTTCATTGATTTTAGCAGAGCATTCGACACAATTAACCACCACACTATTTTCATGAAGCTTGAAACCGTAGGCATAACTGGTCCTGCACTATTAATAATAAAAAATACCTATTCAGTAGTAGTCCTGCTGTAAGTCTGCTAGATTTTAAATCTACACCGAAGGCAACAAATTATGTTGTACCAGAAGGTTCTATCCTCGGCCCACTTCTTTTCAGAACTTTCTTTTCATAAGTGTTTCCATAATAACCTACAAATCGATCTAACCAAAACTAAGTTCGTTGTTTTTTCTCTCAATAACATGAACATAATCATATCCCGCCAATATTTACAAATCAATTCGAAGTTGAAGCAGATGATGAGGCTACAATCATGGGAATCTAACTTGACCGCTACCTGAAATTTCATTCGAATATTGCTTTCCTACGAATAAAAGTGACTTACAACATACGTATTCTAATTAAAGCTCGTAATGTATTTTCCCAACCTACATTTTTTTCGTTGCACTACACATTTATTCATTCTCATTTTAGTCAATGTATCACGTCCTGGGGCAATACTTACGGTAGTCATCTTGTTGGTCTTCAAACTATGTAAAATCAATCAATTAGAATGCTTACCCATAGTCACTATCGCAGTAATGCTATAGCACTCCTACATGCCAACAATATCCTAACGGTCAGTGACACTTGCTAAGTGAAACTAGGAATAATACTGTACAAGCAAATCAACAATCAGCTTTCTGTGTTCATTATCCCTCCATCTTGTCTAGTGAATACTAACTTGACTAAGTTTGCTCACAATCGCAATTTCACTTTACCAAAGGTGCACACTAACTATGACAAACAAACAACTTACTTCAATGGAATCCATTTGTTGAATACTATACCTCGGCCAATCAAAGCATCGCAATCCATTGGCAAATTCTGAAGACTTTCCTCTCATCTCTTTCATGATTCAAGTAGTTTTCGGCACTTCTGTTACTCTCCTTCCTATTCAAACCAATTCACCACATATGTAAAAGCATCGCATCATCATCGTTCATTGCTGAAATTAGACGTCACATTTTTCTTCGTCCATTGTGTATTTTTCATTGCATTTCACACTCCATAAATCTGAAAACTGTCTAGGAGTGCTTAATTACCTTTAATTTTCTATGTTGTCTGATTTCGGAGTTTTGTACAACATATAAGTGCTGAAATAATTTTATTTTGTATGGTGTGTGCTTCTGGCTTTTGTCTTCTTTTTTCTGCTTTCTCCAGTTTATACTGGCCCTTTTCACGCTTGCGATGTATTTTTTCGCTTATTTTCTGTACTGCTGTATTGCTACATTAATTTATTTTTCTAATCATTGGCCTGATTCTGTCTCCAACTATGGAACGTCATTCCATAGAAAAACAATTTGTAACGCTCTTTTGACGAACTAAAACCATTTCTGTGTTCGGAATAAACAATTCATTACAATTACTATACAGGCAAGTTCCTCCAAATACCACAGAATAATCTTTCTAAACACCTACAATAGGAAGAAGACATAAAAACAACCTGATGTAGCTAAATAGCTGGTTGCTATAAATCAACACTTGCACGAATGGAAACAAATTATCAGTTTGTGTTTATTGAAAGTCGCTGTAGGTGTTATATTGAATCACTAGGTGCAGCATAAAAACCTTAATAAACTCAGTGATTAGGCTACATTACCTCCCAATTAGAACGCTTTATTACAGGCATCCAGAGTTTTCACATCTTTCAATTCGCAACGCAGATTCAGCCGTGACAGCTGCGCGCAAGGGATGCACGTTTGATTCGCTTATCTGAGTGTTGTGATTATAGCGAGTTTTAGTATAGCTGGCAACAGCAAACACGAGGATTCAGTGTTTGCGTTGCGTGCTGCAAGCTAAGCATATGCAGAAAAGAACGAAACCTGAGCTCTTACGTACGAACACTATTAACTGAATACAGCGCTCAACGCTAACGCACGCAAGAGATCCCGTACGTAGGACAAGATGGCGGTGCCCTGATACATAGACATGTGGTGTGTAACGTCCCAAAACTACCATATGATTATGAGAGATGCCGTAGTGGAGGGCTCCGGAAATTTCGATCACTTGGGGTTCTTTAACGTGCACCCAAATCTCAGTGAGTACATGGCCCCAACATTTTCGCCTCCATCAAAAATGCCAACACCGATGCCAGTATTTGATCTCACGAGCTGTGGTTCAGCAGCCAAGTATCATAGCCACAACACCACAGCGGCGGGTAATTGCAGTGCCTGTTAAAGCGAGAGCAATCCACTTCGAATCTTCAGAGTCATCAGCCTGCATTGTTCAACTCCTCCATTCCCAAGTAAATTTGATTTAGATTTGAGCGATGACGCTTCGCCAGCTATGTACTGCCCACAAAAGAGTTACTTTTCGTAGACACTCAGTTGAGTTGGGGGGAGGAAGGCTTAGTAAAACTTGTCTTTAAGGTTGGCCCATGATTTAGGTAGCAGCACAGAGATGGTGACGGTGTACTCATTCGCTTTGTTTCCACGATAAGACCAGTGCGGCTACCATTCAAGCTGAGCCAGATAATATGGGTATTGAGGAATACTCGATTACGCCATATGTCGAATGAGAACGATGTGTTTTGGGCCGTCACACGCATTATTGATCCAAACGTGGAACGAAGACGCCGAAACGGTGACTTCCCGTCAACTAAATTTAGTGGCGCACTTGAGGTTATTAAAGTGCGTACAGTGTTTTTGCAACTATAGATAAAGACTGCGCCATTTGTACTTGCGTTTGCATTAGCGGGAATACATTTCGCTGTACTTTAAGCGCACTAGTGAGCGTGCAACGCGTTCTGTTTTAGTGGTAGAGTGGAAACACACGCTAACGCTAACGTAAGCGTTTTTCGATATGACTCTCTAATCTGTCGGTTATTCTCCTTTTATGCGTCTATCTGTAGCATTCAGCTCTTTTCTTGCGTTTGCCTGCTCTTTTCCAATTTCTCGCTGATATTTTCCTAAGCCATTCTCTTCATTTCTTGTGATTTGTTTTTCTGCTCCACAATCTCCTTTTAAGCGTTTTTCTACCGCTTTACTGCTTCCAAGGTGACGCACCTAAATACTTGCACGAGCGAGTCGTCTGTTGACCTGCGTCTCTCTCCCGACGCCAGCGTAGCTCTCACCGATCGACCCACCGTCCGCGATCTCCTGACGCAGTGTAGCTCTCGCAGAGCGTTGCTTCGTCTTCGGACTCCTTGGACCGTGCCTCTCGTCTTTCCTATCCCTTCTCTCCTCTTTCGAAACTTGTGTGCCGCGAGTGCTTCGCCGTCTTTCTGTTTGTTCTACTCTTTAAAAGACGATTGTCTTGCTTGGGGACCTTTAACGCAAAAATTTTGGTCTGTCTGTCTGTCTGTCTTTCTGCCTATCTGTTTGTCGGTGGACTTGTCTGTTTGTCCCCTGCTACAATACCGAAAACGGTCAAAATCCAACCCCATCCGCAGTGCCCACCAATAATGCTTAAGTTTCAGGGTTCATACTTGCACGATTATCGATTAAAAAGCAAGTATTGTACATATCTGAGGCACAATGACAACACGTCAATGTACTGTACGTATCTCTTTATACTAGAAAAGGCATACATAAGTAATTCTAAGGACCATACCGTTTATCACGCTGTGCTGACAATGCAACGCTTCCACGAAAATGCAAGTGTTTCCGACGCTTTGCTAAAACGACACGGTGATGACACCTACCAATCGCCTTGCGTTCTACACCTTATCGCCTCCGAGATGGGTGCGCACGCCATGCGCTACGTTTTCTAAGATAGCGCTTATGTCCCATGTGTGACGTGCCTCAATGCGCTCGTTCTGCACAGCTGCGCGCGTCGATGCACTCTAACGCAGCGCCTACCGAATACCATTCACCGATTTTCTTACGCAGAACTATCAAATTCACGCTTTGTTCACTCTCTCCAGACGCAAGACGATTGTCACACTTACGTGACGGTTTTGGCCCGTAAGCACGGAGACGAGGTGACTTGAAAAGAAATAAACTTTATTTGAGCGAACTTGTGCACTTAAAAGAATTGGCAGATACCACGTACAGTGGGAATGGATGATATGCGAAGCACTAATGAGGAAGGTTTATATGTGAGTTTATTATCAGAACAACGTTACGAGGCGGAGGTAAGTTATGCCTTATAAAACTTTAATTTCATATTTACTATGTTTGAACGTGTCATTTACCTTCATCATCTGTTCACGCCACCTGATACGAAATTTGAGATTTGTGGAGCAAGCGAAACGGCAGCGAGCGTGCTATGAGTGTAGCATGTAGTCCTGTTTTACATGACACGCATACCATTTTTATCATATTCGGACGTGTCTTTTAACTTCGCCGCCTATTGACGTCATGCAATACCAATTTAGTATATGTGAAACTAGAGAAACGACCGCGAGCGCATCAAGAGCGTGGTATGTGGTCGTGTTGTTACATAATACGCATCTTATACTTATCATGTTTCACCAGTCACATACCTTCGTCATCCATTCACGCCCTGTAATACCAAACCTGGAATATGTGAAGCTAGTGAAACGGTAGACACCATCATGAAGAGCCCAATATACTGCGACGTAACGTTGACGAGCGCACGCTTGGCGCAGCGCCGCTACGCTAGCAAAACGCGAACACTCTATAGTCTGACGCCAGACGCGACCAGCATTTGTCGGAGCAGCCCGGCGGCAACCGGTGTGAAATGCGATTTGCTGCATTTCGCACCAACCATGTTACCAAAGGTGCAACGCGTCTGCCTAGCTTCGCGACGAAGGGACTCCGGGCGTGCTCAAACGCGCATGCTCTATACGCTGTGAGAAACCCATGTGAGAAATGACGAGCTCAGACTTCCAGGTTACGTGGGCGTTCACAGCAATACCCGATGCACGGTAATGGCGTGTGCATCTTTCCAGTGTACAGACACCAGGCATCCACGAAATGCTTCGAAAGCGTCATCCCACATACAATCTGATGTTCCTTTCGCAGTTATCGACACAAGTAACCTCTGCGACGCTAACTTTGAATATGTAGCAGTTGCTATTAATCTAAGGAACACAACCGCGACTGTTGCAAGCATATATTTTCGGTCAAAGCAACGCAGTGCGGCGCGTGCCTGGGAGTATAAGCCAGGCAGATCGGCGCCTGGCGTGGAATCGCCGGCATGACGCGACGAAATGAACGGTGGAGCAGACGCGCACCGGGTTACGTCTAAGTGCATTGGTGCCTTGAGTGTGGCATGTAGCCATGCTCTTACATGACACGCATCTCATAATTGTTTTGTTTGCACCACTCACATACCTTCGTCATCCATTCACGTGACGTAATACCAAATTTGACGTAAACAGCCCGTGCGCATCATGAGTGCGGCATGTAGTCATGTTGTAACATGACACGCATGTCATGATTGTCATGTTTGAACATGTCATTTACATATGTCTCCGTTCGCGTCACGTAATACTGAATTTGGTACATGTGAAGCTAGCCAGACGGCTGTGAGCGCATCATGGGCGTATCATGTAGTCATGTTGTTACGATAAGCATCACACGATTATCATGCTTGCACCAGTCACTTCCCTTTGTCGTCCATTCACGTCCCTTAATACCAAATTTGGTGTATGTGAAGCTGGCGAAATGGCTGCGAAAGGATCATGAGTGCGGCTAGTAGTCATGCTGTTACATGACACACATCTCATGATTATCATGTTTGCACCAGTCACATACCTTCGTCATCTATTCGCATAACGTAACGTCGAAGTTGGTATATGTAAAGCTAGCGAGACGGCTGCGAGCGCATCATGAGCGTGGCGTGTATTCATGACTCATGACTTACATGACATGCGTGTCGTAATTTCCACGTTAGGGCCTTTTGCTTGTGTTCGCCATGTAATCATATCATACCATACCAGTTTGGCAACATGTGTGAAGGAGACCACCGCAAGAGCAGCAAGACAACGAAATGTAAATCATGACATTCATTACACGAATTTCATGATTTTCATGTTACGACTAGTCAAATATGTTCCTGCTACAGTCATGTTATGTCATACCAAGTTCGGTATCGATACTATTATTCAAACGGCCAGGAGAGCTAAAAGTTGTAGGCGGCTAGATAGATAGATAGATGGATAGATAGATAGATAGATAGATAGATAGATAGATAGATAGATAGATAGATAGATAGATAGATAGATAGTTAGATAGATAGATAGATAGATAGATAGACAGACAGACAGAAACCTTTCACTGCAAAGTACGCATCCTCAAACTCACTTTTTAAAGAAAAAAAATAAATCTAGTTTTTGGTTAATTAAGTATTATAGCTTGGCGGCGCTAGCCACCACTCGATCTAAAGGGTGAAGCCATATCCATCCATCCATCCATCCATCCTCTTGAGAGGCAGTTTGCGTCTGAAAGTTTTCTTCCCGACTTGGACACCACTGTTACGTCCAACTCCCGTGACCATAAGCTCCAACGAGCTAAGCGGCCAGACGGGTCCTTCAGGTAAGCGAGCCAGCACAAGGCATAGTGGTTGATGACTACTTTGAATGACATGCCGTACAAATACGGTCGAAACTTTTTGACAGCCCAGATGACAGCCAGACACTCTTTTTCGGTTGTCGAGTAGTTGCATTCAGCCTTCGAAAGAGACCTGCTAGCGTACGCGATGACCTGTTCCTGCCCGTCCTTTGTTTAGGCCAATACAGCGCCAAGCCCTAAGCCACTTGCGTCTGTGTGAACATCGGTGTCGGCATCCTCATCGAAATGACCAAGTAGTGGCGGCGACTGTAGCCGTCGCTGAAGTTCCCGGAAGGAGTCTTCTTATGGCTTCCTCCACTAACACTTTACGTTGGATTTTGTGAGGCGAGTAAGAGGCTTGGCGATTTGTCAGAAGTTCCGGACGAAACGCCTTTATTATACGCAAAGTTCCAGAAACCTCTGCATCGCCTTCTTGTCAGCTGGTGGTGGAAAGTTTCCGATGGCGGCTGTTTTCAGGGGGTCAGGGCATATGCCATCAACATTAACCACATGGCATAAAAACAGAAGTTCTTCGTAGGCGAAGCGGCACTTCCCTGACAAGACTCGACGACTTGATTGCCTCGAGTACTGCCTGCAGCCTTTGGAGGTGTTATTCGAAGTTTGCAGCAAAAACAACGACGTCGTCGAGATAAACGAGGCAGGTTTGCCACTTGAGTTCTGCCAAAACTGTGTCGATAACCCGTTGAAATGTGGCGGGCGCAGAACAAATTCCAAATGACATGACTTGAAATTCAAATGGGCCATCCGGTGTAGAGAATGCGGTCCCGGTCTTTTCCATCGACTTGAATATGCCAATATCCGCGCTTCAAGTCCAACGAGGAAAAGTACTTGGCACTGCAGAGTCGATCAAGAGCGTCATCAATTCTCGGTAGTGGGTAGACATCTTTTCTCGTGATGCTGTTGCATCGGCGGTAATTGACGCAAAACCTCAAAGTACCATCTTTTTTCTTCACGAGTACGACGGGCGAAGAACACGGGCTATTTGATGGCTTATTGATGTTTTCGCGAAGCATTTCTTCGCCATGTGTTTTGATTGCATCACGCTCTCGAGGTGAAACGCGATATGGGCTCCAGCAGATGGGTCGGACTGATTCGTCGGTGATTATACGGTGCTTCGCAATCGGCGTGTGTCCGATTTTCGATGTCTTTGAGAAACATTCTGCACAACCCAGAAGAGGGCTGTGTAACTTTTCTTGCTTGTGCTCTGGAAGGGCAGGATTGACGTCAAAGGTCGGGTCATCTTTCATCAGCGATGATACGTCGGCGGATGATTGTGACAGCGTACATGCGCTTCCTACTTCGTCAATAGGATCTACTAATGCGATCGTCGTGCCTTTATTCAAGTGCTTTTGCTCGGAACTGAAGTTCATTACGAGAATAGTCTGCTCGGCTTCGATGTAATTGAACCGTGCTACGTGCGACACATATTTGTCGATCGAAAAGCAACTGCGCATTCGTTTCGACGATGACGACTCCGGCTGATTTTTCTTCCGTTTGGACGGATGCGAAGACGCTTGTACGAGGTGGGATTGTCACTTCATCATCAAGGATTGCGAGGGGGGCACTTTTTGTAGCCGGTGCGTTCCAGTGACGACTGGTAGGCGTAAAAGATCCCATTTTGAGGACGATCAATGCACCATTGTCGGTCAGGAAATCCATTCGAAGGATAACGTCACCTGAGCACTGTTGCAGAACGACAAAGTTCACTGGGTACGCAATATTGTGAAAAATTACTCGTGCGGCGCAACGTCCGATTGGCGCTACAAGATGCCCTCCTGCCGTGTGAATCTGTGGTCCGTCCCACGTAGTTCTGACTTTCCTGAGATGCGCTGCAAACGGTCTGCTCATCACTGAGTAATTGGCGCTAGTGTCAACGAGCGCGGTTACTTGACGTCCGTTGATCATGAGCTGTGAGTCGGCGCTTGGCGTACCGCTTCGAGGTCGAGTAGTGGTCGATTGTGCGGTGTGTCACTTGGACTAGTCACAGCTGCGTCGAGTGCAAGTTTCTAACTTGGGCGTTGTCGCAATGTTAAGACGTAGTGACCCAGCGTCAGATCGTCGCTTCACGCCGTCGGGTTGTCACACCGCGGCAACGGTTCGTGGCGTTGGAGGGTCTTGCTTGGTTCGCTGAGAAGCGGCGTCACCTCTGTACGTCGCTGTCGTTAGTTTCCCTGACGAGGGCTTGAAGATCGCCCTCCTGTTCTGTACAAACGCGCGAAGTGTGACGACTGGGTGCGGCGTGATTGCGGTGAAGGCAACATAGGGCGGGACTGCGCTTGTCCTTCCATTTCCCTCAGATATGCCTCGATTTCATGCAGCCGCTGGCCTGGAAGGGGGTGGGCGGCGTTGACGCTGAAACCCCGTAGGCCCATTTGGCGGTAAGGGCATGTTAGGAGTAAGTGGCCGGGTTCGCCACTGTGGAAGCATAAGGAACGTCAGTTTGGTATCTGTCAAAGGTCAGCCTTCTTCGAAGTGGCTTTTTGATAAGCCATATGTCGGCTTTGCAGCGGCGGTCGTGGTAACAGTGTGTAGGGCTGGGTCGGCGGTGACAGTGTGCACGTATGCGTGCGCGTGACCAGAGGCATCTGGCTACGAATGGCATCGGCATAAGTCATCACTGCTGGCTGTGGCACTGGTTGCAGGACCGTCTGGGTAGGAAATGCTGTTCCGAGCGCCTGATGCAGCTCGTCGCGAATGACGCTTGTCGGAGGTGTGACGTGTTGGCTAACCGCAGGGAGCAATTCCTGAAATTCTTCGTGGATTATGTTCCGTATGGTAGCGCAAAGACTATGAGCGTTTAGTGCATCAAAGCCAACGTTGCTCAAGGAAACAGCTGGCAAGCTGCGGTTGTATTGCCTGGCTCGCAGGTCAAGTGTTTTTTTCAATCGTTGCCGTCCCTGTCACAAATTCTGCAACTGTCTTCGACGGGTTGCGGATGAGGCCGACGAACGGCTCGCATCAGGTACGGGAGTTTCTTTTCCTCAGACATATCGTCGTGTACGTGTCGAAAAATTTTCTGCATTTCCTCGACAAACACAGTTACAGGCTCACTAGGGTGCTGCTGACGGGTCTGGAGCATGGCTTCAGCCGGTTCCTTTCGGTAGGCATGTGGGATTATCGTCCTTTAAAAATGTCCCAACTCGTCAGGGAAGCCTCCTGGTTTCCCTGACGGTGCGCAGCTTGTCTTTTTCCGACCAATTGTTATACGATGCGACTCTCGAACCTGTCCTGCCATTCTCGCAAGTTCTCGCAGGCGGAGCTATGAAACTTCAGTGGTTCCTTCAGTTGTTGGAACGTGAACGTAGCGGGAGCAGTGGCGTTTGTCATCGTTGTTGAAAGATGGGTTGCCACGTGTCGTTCAGGGTCTCGCAACCATCCGTACTCTGGAAGCAGTCCCAGGCACCTTCGACTGGTTAGGATTTTTCCCGAGTTCTCTACCTTCACTGCTTCGGTGCGGTCGTGTTTACGTAAGAGGCTAGCTTCACGGCTTGAAGAGGGTGTTCCAACCACAAGCACCTCCACCAAATGTCACACTGACGTAGCGGTCTTGGCCCGTAAGCACAGAGACGAGGCGACTTGAAAAGAAATGAACTTATGAACTTTGTTTGATCGAAATAATTGCGTGAAAAAACTGTCGGTGGCCTCGTAACGGCCTGCTCGGTTCAGCGTCGGCGAAAGGATTACCCATGCTCTCTTCGCCGGTACGCATTATTATCACGTGGTCCATTTGCTTATCAAAGGCATCCCCAGCGCGCGAGTGACGGAACGACGTGCTACCGACGCCACACTGTAGAGAAGCTGAGGACAGTGCTGCGTGACGAAGTGGGCACCAACATAAATGCACGTCGCCCTATTGTCTTTTGACGCCATTTGCAGTGAAACATGCACATACGGGGCCAAGTTTTTTTAATCTCCTTTACCCCATCTACTACAAAAAGCTTAGCCGTGTCACCGAATTCGGCAGACCGAAATGGCTTTGTTTATTTTTTTTCTTTAAGAATCACTTACGCATTAGTCCTTCGGTGACGATGTATTTACATGCATTCAAACGCCAGCGTTAGAGACGCACAGCCTCCTCCGCAGCTTCGGTCTATCAAAGGTGGGACGTGCGTGACGGAGACGCGAAAGATTAGACGGCGATACCATATGGTACCCCAGGCTGTTTCGCGTTTCAAAACTTTACATAATCATCGTTCGCTTCTTGTAGCAGACTCTGAACGCGGCCGCTCCTCATCGAATGCGAAAATTGATAATCGGCATAGACTGTGTGCCACATCAACACTAGGCATACAAGAACACTTCATCACACGACCATAAGACGCCATGATAACGCCACAGATTACCGAAGCTTAGAGCATCGTTATGACGTCACATGACATTTCGTCACGCGATGGGATCGTCGGTTGGTACGTCCGACGAACATCGACTATCATGTCGGCATTGCAACACCACCTAAGGAGCGAATGGACAGAAAAGAAGACGACCACTCTGGGGTCTTTATTGCCACAGTGGTTGGTGAGGCAGCATGTCGATGTACGAGCCCGAGATGAGGTCATCTTCACCTATACTAAGTTCCTTGCAGAGCCTTTCGGCTATGGCCTGGCCATCTGCGGTCGTCTGCGTCTCTTCGAGCACAACCTACGAGTGAGCGAACGCGAGCATTGGTATGAGTGAGATAATATCCCAAGTGCCCCACAAATACTCTTACAAACTAATGCTGCTGTATACCGTCTTATTCTGTCATTAGTTTATATGAAACCAGTTGCATAAAACGCTTACGCACACTCCTACACGCTGGTTTTTGGGGAAGCGATTTCCCTCAAAACACATCATGACTTCTGCGTAACTGACTACAATACAAGAAAAGGTACAACAACGCTGTATAGCAGCACACACAAATGCAGTGGCAATGTAAGTCGGGACTTTTCTTCTCACAAACATTTTGTCACAGAAGCATAGTAACATTTTACATTCGCAAGCTACACTCGCAAGCTACATTCGCAAGCACACATATATAGCAAAAGACTCATACTGAGGTTGCACTCTTTTCACTGCACCGCAGAGGCTTCTGCCACCACAGTGAACTATTTCTAGTTTAGTACAGAAGACAGGCACTCAATAAATAAGAGTACATAACAAGGCTCTGAACAAATAACTGATGGGTTCTTGGCTGACTGCGAGGCTTATGCACACAAAACAATATTCGTGTGTACTCAATATGTCGTCATTATTTTAACACGAAAGAGCTTTAAGCCGTGGTTCACCAAGATTTAAGTGACGTATTCTCATCACGAAAATGACGTCAAAAAATTCGCATAATCGAAAGACAAAGAAAAAGTTTCTGTCAATGGGAGTCGAACCCATGACCTCATAGTCTGCGTCAACAGATGGCGGGCACGCTTTTTCAATAATGCGTGGAAATGATGCAATAAAATGTTGTCGCGTATATCTTTAAAATTCGTCGTTTCAAAATTATGCTCACATGCACACGTTCACGAGACTCAATTTAACACACAGGCTTGGTGCGCTAAAAATACACCTTTTACATTTACCTTGATAAGACAGATGCTTGGGCAAGTTGGTGATTGGGAATCAATATATTTGCACAGTGCAAGACTACCAGTAGTTACGACATAACTACAGAAAAAACAAGGACAGAAAGAGCGCTGACTTCAACTGGAATTTTATTAGCGAAAACGCTGGAAATATACACTCGTGACAGAACATCATCGCGCAATAACGCAACCTATTGCATCACAGCAAGGTAATCATCATCTCATTGTAAGGTTAGAACGCCACGGCTCTGCACAAGTTCACAATCTATTTTGTCAAAACCAGAAACTTGATTTCTTTTTTAGTCAGAGCAAGCGAAGGCATGCTGATACATCGATCATCCAGCATTTGCATTTCATTGGCCTCCATATTCTTTCGTGTTAGCTGTTGATGGTGTTTGGCTACAACAGTGCAATTTTCGAATTCCGGCCTGCCACTACAATCCCTACAATTGATGCCCAAATGACCTTGCACAGATGAGTATAAATTGTAATGATGCTTCTTTAAACGCTCATTCAGGCACCGGCCCGTTTGCCCAACATATATCTTGCCACATGACAATAAGAGCAAAAAAACCACGGCTATCACACATGCTACTAATAGCCTTCTATGTTTGATTGTGCAGCAGCTCCTTCGTGCGGACTGCGCATTCACTCGTTTGCAGAGTGCTGAAAGCTTTTCTGGGGCAGAGAAAACCACTTTCACACCAACCTTATCACCTATCTTTTTAAAATTGTGAGAAATATTATGTAGATAGGGAATCACAGCCACGCGTTTTGAGCTACTATCCACGCAGTTCACTTTATTCTGTCCTTGTTTCTTCTGTAGTTACGTCGTAAATACTCGTAGTCTTGCGCTGTGCAAATATGTTGATTACATCTATCACTCTTTTGTCACATTATTCTTGGTAAAGATTGATCAGTTGTCAGTCTTCTTGGCTGGTGAATTTTTTTCTGTTTCTTTTGTGTCGTCGTGCGTCTTTCGCACCCAGAACGCCCTGTACTGGTCCTCAAGACCTCTGCTCTGCTAGGGAGACCCTCCCTGCAAGCTTAGCTATGGAGGAGATGGTGGTGGACCTGCCCAGCGGCATGAGTAGACCTGCCACTGCAAGGAAGCGGCTCAGCTCTTCAGTGACATCCTAAGCTGCCGATTCCGAGTCTGATGCAACGTCGAATGTCTCGGATGCATTTCAACCTGCTAAGCATCGACAGCCAAGACGGAAGTCTACGGCATCGCCCTCAAGTGAAGAGACCATAACATACAACAGCATCGTGACTACGACAGTTGCTTATGTGCCCGTCGACGTCACGGTAAGCCTGAACGCTATCTCTTAATAGAAGCGTCATCACTTTTTCTTCAAACTTGCCCCTGGTCTGATTCAAGAAGTTCGAGTGAATCCTAGGAAAAATATCATTGCCGTAGACACAACAGATGAGATAATGGTACAAACTCTGCTAGGTCTATCTCAGCTATGCAACGTCAACGTGCGGGCTTTTGTTCCACAGGGCGCTAGTGTAATAGCTGCGGTTATATCAGATCTAGACCTAGAGCTTTCAGACGACGTTTTGAAAAGTTTGATAGTTTGCACGCCACCATGCAGAGTCATCAGCGCTCGAAGGCCTGGCTCTTCGAAGTGTGTGAAGATTCTTTTCGGGTGCGAAAAGCTACCTTGTCACATAAAGGCCGGACCAGTGCAGTACCGGGTCCGACCTTTTATTGCAAAACCTCTACAATGCGGCAAATGTCTCAAGCTTGGACATATACAGGGTTTCTGCATAAGTGTTGTGGTCTGTGCTAATTGTGGTGCGAATCACAACGTAACACTTTGCAATAGTGCGACATCTCGCTGCCCTAACTGCGGTGGCGAAAACTTGGCAACGGACAAAGAATGTCCTAAGCTAAAGAAAAAATGGATGGTCCTGAAACCAAAAAGATAGCATCACGAAAAAAGACGCCTAGCCATAGCACCCATCAAGTAGCTGGCAACGGCACAACTGAAGATGCACCTGTACGTCCGAAAAATAGTACAGTCAGAAAAAATCGAAGTGAAGAAGGGAGGCGCAATTTCAGCATTTCGGCAACATCGTGGCCGGCGCTACCATCAAAGCCGTCGGACTCATCCTCCTCAAAGGTCACGCCTCATAAAGTTTCGGAACCAGCTTCCGCCAAGGCTATGTCTGCAGTAGATAAAACTGTAAACAGGGCACCAGAAACGGCTCCTGCCAATGATGATGCCCAACTTGTAACCATGCTTAAGATGCTTGATAACGTTGTCAGATCTCTCATAGCGGGTCGTCAAACGCCAGCAGCATAAGCCGCACAACAGATCTTGGAGGTTCTCCTCCAAGTTCTCGACAGTCTTTACTAAAGACAACATGAACACTTGTCGCAAGCCCCGTATCTATGTGCTGCAATCGAACGTCAGGTCTCTGAAACCACGCCATTCTGATTTCGTTCTTAGGCTCCTTGCAACAATGAACCTGCCGGATGTTATAGCTCTCCAAGAAACCCATGTGAGAAATGACGAGCTCAGACTTCCAGGTTACGTGGGCGTTCACAGCAATACCCGATGCACGGTAATGGCGTGTGCATCTTTCCAGTGTACAGACACCAGGCATCCACGAAATGCTTCGAAAGCGTCATCCCACATACAATCTGATGTTCCTTTCGCAGTTATCGACACAAGTAACCTCTGCGACGCTAACTTTGAATATGTAGCAGTTGCTATTAATCTAAGGAACACAACCGCGACTGTTGCAAGCATATATTTTCGGCCAACGCGATCTTCGGATATCACATCGCTGGAGTGCCTGCTATCTTGGTGTAACTCATTTGTGCTGTCTGGAGATTTAATAACACATCATCCTCGTTGGTGTTGTCGCCCTCAAGATAATCGTGGAGTGGAAATCAATGAGCTTATTGTTAAACATGATCTGCAGACCCTTAATGATGGCTCATCCACATTTGTCGGCAGAAGAAAGGAACAATTCACCATTGATGTTGTCATATCAACGAGAGATGTGCGTCTTGCTTGGTCAAGCGAGGCTGACCCATGGGGTTCAGATTATCTGCCCATTTGGCTGGTTCCAGAGAACTCTCCTAGCAGCAAGAGTGCTGCCTACACAGTGACAAATTAGGACAAGTTCCGTCAGCTGATTGCGGGGGCGCCATCAAACGATAACCTGTTCAAACTAGTTAGTGAATGCCTGCAGCAAGCTACAGTACGACGGCTGCGAAGCATAGACAAGCCAAACCCTGACCTAAAGCTCTTGAGACTACATGCTTGTCGACGACGTGCTTACAGGAGGGCACAGCGTTCTAAAACAAGCTCTGATTGGACACTTTATAACAGCTTAAATGCAGCCATTAGGCGGCACACAAATTAACTTCCTCGAAGAAGCTGGGCCACATTGTGTAGCTTGTTGCATATGGCGAGCGGTTTTGGGACTGTATGGCGCATATTGAAAGCTCTACGAACACCTGAAGTCTGCAAGAATCTAACTACAGCATTGTGCATCATGAATGGACGGACTCCGAAAATTCTTGCGGAAGAGTTTGCCAATATTTTCACCTGTCCTATGTCAAAAGACAACGCCAGTCGTCGTTCGGCACCAGTTTTATATGGACCTCCATGTGAGATGGATGAGGCAGAATTTACCCTGGCAGAGCTACGTCACGCACTTAGCCTCTGTTACCGTCGCACCACCCCAGGCGAAGATGGTGTTCCGTACCGAACCTTGCGAAACATAGATGAGGTCTTTCATCAAAGTATCCTGGACGAATACAACAAAGTGTGGCAAATGAGTCTGATTCCTGCTGAAGGGAAATCGTCTGTGGTGAAGCCAGTTTTAAAGCCTGGACGCCCTGCACAACTCCTGATGTCATACCAGCCAATATCACTAACTTCTAATGTTATGAACCTGATGAAATGTATGGTACTGTTTCGTCTGGACGCCAGATTACAGGAGCTCACTTTCTCAATGTCAGGAGCGGATTTTGTCACCACTGTTTAGCCCTCGACAGTATAGCAGATCTTGTATTATTGTTTGATTCTGCTCGAGCAAACTGACATTCAGCGTATGTTCTATTTCTTGACTTGCAGCAAGCGTTTGACTCGGTGCCCCGTAAGGCAATTATTTGTGCACTGATGAGAGGAGGAATTTAAGGTCATCTGTTACGCTTTTTCTATGGTTTTATATCTGAGCGCAGAATGAAAGTGCGCTTTGGAGAAGTACAGAGTCAACCGCGGGCTGTGAAATGTGGCGTCCGGCAAGGCTTGTCACCGCTTCTCTTTAACAGCGTACTTGCTGGACTTCCAGGTCGATTACCGAAGAATGTGACTTTTCTATAGGCATAGCGATTTATGCTGATGACATCGCACTCTTGGTCAGTGGTCCGTCACACCATGGTCCACGTCTTTGTGGTATATTGCAGCGAGCTCTGAATGTAACTTCAGAATACTTGGTGGAAGTTGGTCGGCAGGTTTCACCTGCGAAGTCCGCTGCTATCGCGTATCATCCAAAGCAACGCGCTCATCGAAGCCTTAGCAGGCTTTACCTCGGAGGCACACCGATACAGTGGGTACACCAACATCGCTCCCTGGGTGTAATCATGGATGATCGCCTTTCTTGGCGCCCTGCTGCTAAAACTGTGAATCGAAAAGCGCTGTCCCTGTTCAAGTATGTAGCCGCCTTGACTGCTAGGGGTGAGGGCATTGATCAGAAGACGGCACTACAGGTTTACCGATCAACTGTATTCTCTTGCGTGATGTATGCTTTGCCAGTCTTGGATGTGTCGCCTGCTTTAATGTCCCAGCTGGAACAGGATCATCGTGTTGCCCTCTGAGTACTGTTTGGCTTACCTCGTGAAGCACAATCCATCCCACTACTGACTGAAGCACACCAGTTGCCACTAAAGCTGCAAGCTGACCAGAGAGCACTACAACATATTGAGCATCTGAACCGAGCCCTACACGACAAGACACTCCTTAACAGGTTGTTACAGCGCCCAATTTCTCGAATGGGTAAAATGGCGGCTTTGTTCCTTGACATTACTGCAATCCCGGCCAAATTATTCAGTTGCTAACATCGACAGAGCACAGACCATGTAGCTTTCCTACCCATCTGTCAATTGTAAAAATACATGAAAAGTGTAACCAACCTGTTTCGGAACTATACGAATTTGCCCATTCACACTTATTTGACAACTTTGAAGACTATGTAAACGCATTTATGGATGCTTCTGTACGCAGCGATGGCCTGAGCACATCTGCTGCTTTTTTCTGCCTTTCAACCGATATCAGGCGGTTGTTTAAAATACCACACCCCTCATCGTCGGAGACAGCCTAGCTAGCAGCGATTGATGTCGCCCTTAAGTACGTACAAGAAGGGTTACCAGCATCGAAGATTGTCATGCTCACCGACTCTCGTGGTGCCCTTAGCAGACTGACCAGCAAGGAGACCGACAGTCCTATTCTAAACAGCATCACGGAATCCATTACCAATATTCTGTCACGTGGGGTATGCCTAACTGCACAGTGGGCGCCTTCGCACGTGGGTATTGTGGGCAATGAAGAAGCGGATAGCCTTGCTTCGTCATGCAATCATGATGAATATGACTGTCCGGGAATTCTATGTACGATGGGCAACTCTCGTCTGCTTATACGCCGACACCTCCTAAAGCAGCACCCAGACCAGCGTGTGGCGAATAGATCGTTCCCTCCCCGTGTTCGTGGCCGTGACTTGCCTCGTAGTTCCCGAGCGCTGTTGTACAAACGAAGAGTGGGCTCTGTGCTGGTGCGTGAACGATTACACTTCAAGGGCATGTGGACAGCCCGTTGTGCGCAGCTTGTGGCTCCTGCGAAGCACTTGAGCATCTCGTAGTGCATTGTTCCGCATTTTCTACGCACCGGTCTTTGCTGATTAAGGAATATAAATTTCTAGGACTCAAGTGCGCGGCCCTAGACGACTACGTCTTTCCGAGTGGTAGTGCTTCTCGACACGACCAGGTCCACCGAGCTCTCCTTACATTTATGAAGCAACCGGACGTGGCCACCCGTTTATAGACGGTCTTTTTTACTGTTCTTCTTTATATTTTTTTCTTTTTATTATTTTATTTATTTTTTATTCATACTTGTCGAAGTCTACGTCATTTTTTTTCTCTTCTTATCTTCTTTCCCCTTTCTCCCATCTAATCTTTGTTTCCTCTGTTTCTTCCCTTCCCCCGAAAGATTGAGCAGGCGTTTTGCCCCTCTAGGTGGCAGTGGCCAGCTTGCTCTCTCCCTCTTTCCTCTGTGTCCTTGTGTATCCGTGTGTGCAAATCAGAGAAATAAATAATAAACAATACAGTACAGTAATGCATCGGGACCTTGGCATCTGCAGTTATTTCCTTCAACGTGAAATTCCTAAGCGTCCCCGCCCATTTTAGTGGAATTTAGCCAACTCTTTAACACACCCCTAGGTGGCGACCTTACTTCAAGTGTCTGCGTCACTCACAGCATTCATTTATCGCTACAAGCTCTAAAACGCGCCTGTTTCGCCTGTATGTAGCTTCAGGTTACGTACTTACACTCGCCCTGTGAGTAATCGCGGCCGGCCAAAGAAAAGAGGCGACACGCGCAGCGTTTCCTTCTGGTCGGGCAGTGTTGTTGAACAACTCCAACATGCTGCGAGTCAGCGACCTTAGTCGGAGGGGTGGTAGAAACATTTATGGCCACTTTAGAGTGAGGGGACGAGCCCCATCATGGCACGTGGGTGCTCCCTCACCATGAGGAGGCAACCTCACAAAGCAAAGGATAGCCCATGAAGTGCGATTCTCTTTGTGGCACACAAGATGATCCGGCGGTGATCGAATGCATGGGTGCTGGTCATGATGGTCTCCCAGTATGACACTGCCACAACAGAAGGTGGGGGATCTGGGAAGGTGGGACATGTGAGGAGGATGTGGAGAAAATCTCCTGGTTTGCCGCAAAGTTTGCACGAATAGGGGAATTGGTCTGGGTAACGGGTGTTCAGTAATACGGGGTATGGAGCAGTTCGAGTTGGTAGGCGTAGCCAATGTGCGGCCTGCGCTATGTTTAAGGATTGGGCTGGGGGTGTGTATATTCTTCGTTTATCCCAGTAACATACGATAGAATATCATGAAAAGAGAGCAAGCACTCGTCGACCTGCGGATGGGGCTGCATTTCTCCTGGCCGGAATGTGAGACCTTGGGCTAGAGAATGAGCCTCATCACTGCCAAGGACGCCGGCATGGGCTGGAATCCAGGCGAGGGTTGTGGAACGCTAAGGCTGCCAGAAGCGTAGCCAGCGAGCAGCGTTACGGTATATCAAGCCATTGGCGTAGTTCAGAATAGCTGATTTTTAGTCACTAATGATTGTGGTGGTGGGTGCAGAGATGAGAGCAAGCGCGATAGCTGCCCTTCTGGAGGAGTTTGTGACAATTGAGCACAAAGTTTGAAGAATTGCCTGACTGTCAGCCACCGCAAAAGCTATGCGGGATCCTTGCGCATGCTCCGCTGCGTCCACGTAGACCACATCCTGGTTCACGCCATATTGTCGCTGGAGAACCCGAGCTCTTGCCTTTCTGCGTTTATCGTCTGGCACACGATGCGTGTTCTTCGGGATGGGGGGTAAGTTTATCTGAGTACGGAAGTTAAAAGAAAGAGGGACCCTCTCGCGTGATTGTGCAATTGGGGCTAAGTTTAATTAGGGCAAAAGAGCACGGTCAGCTACCGAATTAGACAGACGTCATATTTGTGCCATAAAGGTGGCTTCAGCAAGTTCCTCAAATGTATTATGTATACCAATTTTAAAGAGTCTCTCATTAGATGTGCTTGGCGGAAGGCGTAGAGCCGTTTTTCTGCAACTCCGTAGAAGGGTGTTAAGCTGGTCTCTCTCCATATGTCGGGGAGGTAGGTAAGAGAAGGCGTTCATACGTAAGCCTGGATGAGGCGAAGTGTGTTTCGCTCGCGTATAGCCTGCCCAACGGTTCGCTATGTGACGAATCAGTCTAGTGGTCTGCTGAGCGTGTGTTTGCAGAGTCCTGATGGATTCTGCAAACACAAAGGACCAAATCGGCTTGAATAACTTTTTATAAAATATTTGCGCTTGGTGCCAGAAATAGGGCATGAGACTTAACGCATCTAAAACCAAATGTCTCACATTCACTAATAAGAAGAATCCGCTTAATTTTTCGTACATCTTAGAAAGTATTGAACTCTCTAAAAGTGATTAGGTGAAATACCTTGTTGTCACGCTTTCAGCAAACTTAAGTTGGGAACCTCATATCGACACCGTCTACAAAAAATCGGTAGGGAAGCTATCCTTTCTTAGAAGAAGGTTGCGAAATGCTCCGGCCCAAGTCAAATTAAGTGCATACAAGACAATTATTCGCCCTGCCTTAGAATATGCTGGCATAATATGGAGTCCACACCAACAACACCTAATAGACAAAATTGAACGCATTCAGAAATTAGCCGCACGGTTCATCTACTCTAATTATTTGCGGCATTCAAGCGTTACTGACCTAATTATTAGAGCGAATCTTCAGCCACTATCCAAACGAAGTATAATTTTTAGGTTAAATTTCTATCCTTAGTCTATCACGGTCATTTAAAGATACCGCGCAATCTGTACTTACAGGACCCATTTAAACACTCACTTCGGACAAACCATATTAAGGTCATCTTTCAACCTGCTAGCCGTGTCAATACACATAAATATTCTTTATTCCCAATGACCATTAGTTTTTGGAGTAGGCTACCAGTCAATGCTGTGAATTGTTCTACGCTAGAAACTTTGGTCAACTGTCTAGAATAGATTAATTTTTCTAAAAATGTATACATGTGAATCATGAAGTATTCTATGTGTATCAATACTTTCTTTCTTTTCTTTATGTAGAGCGTTATTATGTCTCATGTTACCTCTATGTTTCCACTCCTGCATGTGCCGGATTTGAGCCCGCAGTAGGTGCAAATAAAATAAATTAATAAATGAATACTTGATGGCACCTCGCAGGGCAACAATTTCCGAACCAGTCGATGTGCTGACGTGACAAAGTTTGTAAGTGATGTTGATGTGTCGCGATGGAATGACGTTGGCGCCGGTGGAGCTAGTCTGAGTGGTAGATCCATCAGTGTATACGTGTATTCTGTCAGCGTAGAAAGATTGTAAACATTCCAAAGTCGCTAGCTTCAAGGCCAAGGCAGAAAGGACTTTTCTATTTCTTATTCCTGGGACGGAAAAGTGCACGTCGGGTTGTCGTAGGCTCCACAAGGCGGACGGTGAACGCGCCAAAGGTATAAAACCGGACGGTAGCAAAGCGGGTTGGTAGCTGACAACCTTAGAGGACGATGCCTGCGGTCGTTGTTCTGGCATAAATGTCAAATGACTCGATGCCATCCGTGAAATGTGCCAAATATGTGCTCTCAGCACGTCGGTTGTGACGTAAGTCGTAGCCGGATGATCCCGAGCCAATATAACTGTTCCAGTGGTTGAGCTGGTTCTTGGTAGGCCAAGACAAACACGTAGTGCCTGTGCTTCCACGCTCTGAAGTGCTTGAATGTTTGTCCTGCAGGTTTTAAAAAGCAGAGGAGAACTGTAGCGCAGTACACCAATAAAATGTGCTTGTAAAGCTGTTGCATGGATCTCAATGACGAACCCCATCTTTTTCCAGCGATGACTTTCAGGACGTGGACAATATATACCGATTTCGCTTTCAAGTTAGTCACGTGAGGGCTCCAGGAGAGGTTTTAACAGGCCTAACAATCTGAACATTTTTATATTGAGATTGTTAGGCCTTGCGTGCGAAGATAGTCAGATGCTTGTGACGCTGCCCTCTGTATCCTTGCTCGAACTTGTAGGCGTGTCAATGCAGATGCCCAGACACAGATGTCATCAGCGATGAACCAGACTGTTTCAGGAAGAGCTTCAACCAGGCCAAGCAAGACAAGATTGAAAATAACTGGGCCTAAAACACCACCTTGCGGGGCGCCACAGCACGTGTAGTGGTCTGAGGTCGGGCCATCTTCAGTATATACAAAAAGGATCTTCGTGTCAGGTAGCTTCGGATCTATGGAAACATTCGCCTTCCCAGTTCAAATAACAGCAGTGCGTCTAGTATAGCTTGATGGGAAATGTTGTCATATGCACCTTTCACATCAAGAAAGAGTGCAACTGCTAGTCGTTTTCCAAATTTCTGGTGTTCTACTTACGACACCAAATTGATGACGTTGTCTATCGATGAACGGCCTCGTTGAATTCCCGCTATGGAGTCGGGGTAAATGTTGTGCCGTTCAAGGAACGATTTCAGGCGCGTGAGAATCATGCACCTGGAATAAATTGTCCAGTCTATATTCTGATTGACCAGCGAGGATGCAGTCTCTTGGCCATCAATGCTGACATAAGTCGGAATGTGGTCGCTACCATGGGTTTCGATATCAGTAAACCACCGCACTTTTGAACTTCGGCAACAGGACACCAGTGTCAGGTCGAGGCAGCTGCTGTACGTCGTTCTTCGCAGGTATGTCGGGCTGCCATCACTCAGAAGGCGCAGGTTGTGGTCTGACACAAACGATATCTGTGAGCACCGCTTCGAGTTTGTCCTCAAGCTTCCCCATGTCGGATGATGTGCATTGAAATCACCTGTTATAATGCAGTGTATCACATATAGGCTACTACAATATTTTATGGCCAATCCTTCAGAGTGGGTATGTGCCAGTACTTACAGGCAACAAACAAACAAACAAACACGAGTAAGAGCGGCGGGCGCTGGCTTGCTGATTTGATGCGTTCACCTTCGATGTAGGCAGATGATCGGGTCCCGGTCCCCTTCTTCGTTTCTCACACTTCGTTCTGGTTCCGAAACCCACTCGGTCGCCTGGTCCTCCACTCTCACCCACGGATCAACTAATCACCAAGCGCCGCTTCATCCGAAAATCATCACGCAACACATATTATCACTCGACGCTTTGCTGGAAGACTCGTCAAGCCCTCTTGAGAAGCTCGTAGATGTACTCGAGCTCATCATCACGAAGAACGCCAAACTCCTAGACTGCTAACATAGATACCCAAGATATTCTTCACTATAAAGAGTTGTTTGCAGGCCTCACTACCACCAGCGAGTTCATGGCCTAAGTCGTCTGCCCTCAAGGGAGACTTCGCCACACAGCCAAGCAAGCCGTGGTCACTACCCAGCCCGTATCTGTCACAGTCACACCCACCCCACTCAATAAGCCTCTCGCATACACATCGCAGCCCACCGCGGCGTCATCTTCGATCGGCCTATCAACCCCCTTCTTCTCGACGTCGAAGCAAGCAGCAACTTCGTCTTCGTCCAGCCTATCGAGTACCCTCGCTTCGACGTCACAGCGGACCAAGACTTCACAGTCAACCGCCCTCACAACCCCTCTCACCTCGACAATGCCGCAGGCCATGACTGCACTTTCGACCGGCCTCAGAACTCCTCCCGCATCGACGTCGAAGCAAGCGACGGCTTCGCCTTCCAATGACCTTCCGACTTCAACGGCAACCTCAAGTGGAACGAGTTTTGAGCACACACCGAAAGACCTGCCGTTTTCCACGCGATCCATGGCGCTTCGGAGCTAAGACTTGTCCACAAGGTGTGCCACGGAGAGTTCGATGGCTAAGGAAAACTCGAAGTGCACTGTGTGCATCGACTCCAAAGATCCTATTTGCAAGTTTTTTCAGCGCGCGAGCATAAAAAGAGGGGCAGGGTAGACAGAAAGAGCGCTGACTTCCAACTAACTTTATTTCACAAAGTGACAAGAATATACATGCCTAAAAAACAATGATTACACAACATGAAGATAAGATACAAGCCATAATCAATGCGTCAGTATCAAAGCGCTTGTGACGGGTCCTCTTTTGCCTCAAAGCTCAGCCAGGTAATCGAGTTCTGCCTGTGATAAAGCAGCCGATGAGGTGCTTACACATTTATCACCTAGCAAGTGAATTTTTCGGCTTTACTAATTTCTCGGTAAGCTGATTCCTATGCCTTGCCAATATAGAGCACACTGATCAAAGAGGGGGGTCCACCCACAATTTCGGCAATGAATTGCAAGGTGCTCTTGTACAACACTGTGCACATTCTTTCGATATTCTCGGAGGCAGTCATTTATGCATCTGCTGGTTTGGACGACATAGACGTGCCCACACGTCAATGAAACCAAGTAGACGACTTCCACTGCGCATGTGACATAACGAGACATGTGCGCCACAGAGCACGAGGCAGAGTTTGCGCGAGGTGTAGTAACCCGTTCGCAAGACCTCTGCAATTTTTCCGGTGCATTTAGTAATATTTTATACGCACCAACTAGCACAAGATTCCACTCCAAAGATCCGGCTTCCTACTACCAGAGCTGCTGTTTGGCAAACACGTCTTACTTCCGTGACCAAGACGACGAACACACGTACTATTCGTCGTGTGGCACCATGTACCCCCACGGCTTGCCTCACGAAGAACAACACGTGGAGCCCTACTTTTCGTTCTACATGCGCCTCAAGCCCGATCGTGGCGGTAGGATCTTGAGTTTATGCACGTTCAAGCCCAAGCAAATCAACAATTGGTACGATGAGCAGCAGCGCTACGATGAGCCACACTATGAGCCAAACATGGACCTCATAAGCAACTACGACGCCACCAAATACCACAAGGAGATAGCGTCTGACGCTAGAGACCTGCGCTTCGTGTACGAGCACTACACAGCACAGCTGCAGCAGTACGCCATGGGAATCATGCAGGGATTCGGCACAAACAACGACTCTCGCGAAGCGGAATGCCTTGTCATCAACATGTTATCGGGAGGCTACGACAATGATGCCACCAGATACGCCACTATGGCTCAGAATCTCGCACTCGTAAACGTAGGCTTGTTGCACGCCGACGGCCGAGATGTCGTAACGAACACCGACAATGTGCTACTAACAACAGCGCACGTGCACGAACCTCTGCTGCCCTCAAAAGTTGCCGAGATTCACGCCCTTGGCGATGTCACTGCCCGATGGAACCAAAATCCTTTGGCATCGTCTTTATCCTTGTCAAGCGAAGAAGAATCGTCGCTGACCTTAGATTTTTCCTTCCGATAGGAAGCACCTGCGAGCCAGACACACAATCAAGACCACCTAACACTCGAAGTTGTCAAGCGGAGCTTATTAGCGCAGCATCTGCAGAGGTTTCATATAACACGCCAACATCAACCCGAGGAAAATGCTGATTATCAAAAAGCCTTCAGAGTCTACAAGAGCAGAATAAAGTCAGACTCATCCTATTACAAGAAGAGACGCCAAAAGTGCGAATGTTCCCTGTATGACCTGAAGATAGCCAACAACGTGACCACGAAGTATTTTGCAAATTATAGCGAGATTGGAGGACTTCCCCCGTAAGACAAACCACCGCCTCCACAAGCGTCACTGTCTCCCTAAAGCCTTCCGTCGTTGCCATGTAACAACCCCTTTTCTATCGTTCGCATCTCGCTAGCCAGTGTCCGCTTGAACTTTTGCTGCTGTGCACGCGAACATTGCCGCGAGTTTCCCGGCCACGGGAGTGCGTTAAAAATAAACGAGGAAGAAGGGGCGGCGGTTGCTGGCTCGCTCAGTTGTTTCGTTCACCTTAAATGTAGCCAGACGATCGGGTACGGGTCTTCCTCTTCGTTGCTCACAAGTGAACTCTTTGGCCAAACTCTTCCCAAGCTAGACTGCACCCACTTTGCTGCACCATGCTTTCTTTTCTGGTCTCTTTCTTACTCTCTCTCGTGACTTCATTTTTCTTTCTCAGAAACATCAGCAAAAGAGAGATCATGGTTTGCAATCTATATATATAAACTCATAAGAGGTTCAGCAGTCAACATTATAATAAAAACAAACCGACAAGAATGCCAAATAAGGCTCGGACAACGTTATCTAAGGCGATTTCGATATAAATGTGAAGAAGTTAAAGTCGGTGAAAAAAATGTCCAATGGTAATTTTACTTTTTTTCCCAATCATATCAGCATTACTCCGAATAACATCACCCATGGCATTGTTGTCAGATAGTTCTCACTAATAATGTTTCTAACAAAAATCTGAGCCAATAAAATTGACCTTCGTTTTTCAACAGTCCCCATAGTAACAGAGAGAAAGATTTGTAAATTGAAGGGCGTTTTTATAGAAGTAATAATAAACGATGTTTAACAACCCATAGCGCCACCAGGAGTAGCTTACAAGTTTACTACGCAGACAATTTTCAGCCTAATACTGAAAATCAGCGATTACGTATCGAATGTTGAAACATTAAGTACAAAATGGTCCGAAGGGCAGGTCAGTAAGTGTAGCTAAAGAAGAGACATGAGACGACGTCTCAAAAGTGGCTGATTGCATCGTGCAGATCTCAACACATTTAGATGCAATGCAGTTCTTTGACTAGCCTTTGTAAGGGTACAAACACATTGCCACACGCCGCTCACCCCTCGCGAGACGTTGCTTTTCTCTCCCCCACGGAGCGTCGTGGAATTTCTGCCGCCGAACAAATCGCTCGCTGGGCTATTTTTGCCGCAGCCGCCGGCTACTGTTCAAGCAAACAACCAATGAGCGCCTGCGTTTCCTCCCTTTTTCCTCACATCAGCGTCGCCTCCTCACCCGTGCCTTTTCCTCTCTGCGTCTTCCGGGAAGAAGACAAGCCGTGAGCCAGCAGTGTATGCGCACGCCTTGACATGTCCATTTTTGTCTCGCTGTTCTCGTGGCGCCGCCAAAATATGGACAGCGTGCCACTGGCTGCCGTGCAGTGGCGCCGACGGGCGGGACGCCGCCGCGGCATGCTTCCCGCCAGTGTGTTCATATTTTAACGCTATCCTTGCGTACAAACGTGCCGCGCGCCGCAGGTATGGACGCGGTGCCAAGTAGGGGACGCCGCAGCTGCACGCTGACGTCACGCTTCTCTTGCAGTGCACGCTGACGTCACTCTCTCCCTCGCCTGCCACGCGCTCGCCGCAGGCCCTGCAATTGCCGCCACGTCCCTTCCCCCGCAACACCTGCCCCATCCCACGACCGCTACATCAACAATCGCTGCTTCACGCGGAATATGCCTGACGCGCACGTAACACACGCGTTGAAACATGTATGTACAGAGGGGTTCACTGTTAATTGGAACACCGGAGCACGTGTCGTCTGCTCGGCGCCACCGCCGGCTGGCTGCAGCAATTAGTTCCGCGCAGGAGCAGTGAGTGCTGTGGGCGGTGCCCGTTTGTCTTTTACTAGAGTTGCGGCTGCGCACCAGATCATCGTGAAGCCCACAAGAGTGGAAGCTTGGGCTAGTTGGTGCGTATTCATATTTGCAAGGTGTTTCAGCGCGCGAACAAAGGAAAAAAGGACAGGGTAGACAGAAAGAGCGCTGCAGCGCTCTTTCTGTCTACCCTGTCCTTTTTTCCTTTGTTCGCGCGCTGAAACACCTTGCAAATATGAAGATCGTGAAGCCCTTCGTCCCGCTCATTGAAATTTGTCCGCATAGTGCATGGTCATGCTCACTTAGAAAGCTTTGGCAAAGCTTAAAAGAAATTAGTTTATGTGAAATAGTACCTGACTGATATTTTTGGTGGTTAAACAAGCATGACTTGTTTTCTTGTGAAGTGCGCATTTCATGCGCACTGATCCAGAATAAAGCTGCTGCAGTTCGTAAGCTGAAGGACAAATTTACAAGCGCCTTTAACTGGCGCCACCAGAAAGCTTTCTCGAGCGGGCCATTCTTTATCTAACGAGAAGGCGACCGAAAGACGGTGATCCCGTTGATGTGTCAGGTGACATTTATCTGGTTATAGACCATTCCCATCATTTTCCTTTCAGCTTGAGATAAAGCAACTATTTTCAATGTTTTGTTAATTCGGGCGCACTTCACGATGAGCTGAAGCGCGGCCGCAAATTTATAGCAGACGACAAACAAGCGCCGCCCACAGTGCGAACTGCTCCTACGCAATACGCCAGCGGGCCACAGCTGGATCGTCACAGCCGTCAGCCACTTCACGCGGTACGCGGAGACCGCTCTTCTACGCACTAGCTCTGCCTCAAACGTTGCCGCCTTCTTTTTAGAAGCCGTTGTGTTGCGTCATGGTGCACCTCGCGCGTTGTTGAGTCACCAAGGCAAGGCCTTCCTGTCCACAATTCGTGACGACGAAATTCAAAAAACTTGTGGCACAGTTCATAAGACCACATGCGTTTACCACCCGCAGAAAAATGGCCTGACAGAACAATTCTACCGGACTCTAATCGATATGATATCCATGTACACCGGGCCGAACCACGATAAGTTGTACAAAATCTTGTCATTCGTAATGTTTGCACACAACACCTATGTTCAACAAACCTCCGTGTAATCGGTTTTTTCCTCGTCTACGGTCGTGCGCAGGCATTTACCATTGACGCCCCTTTCGTCAATGTTACGCCAAAAACGTCCATGACTACGCCCGAACATTTCGTCTTCAGGCTCGCTGACACATGGCAACGTGCTCAACTCAACACGGAGGCCAGTCAACAAGACCGCAAGCAACGCTATGACAGCTTTCATCGTGATGTCACCTTCCGTCCTGGAAATGAAGTACTACTTTAGACACCTGTTTGTACACCCGGATTGTGTGAAAAGTTTCAGTAACTCTTTCTCGGACTTTACTATGTTTGTGAACCGGCATCTCCTCTAAATTACCTTGTCACTCCCGTCGAGGATTTCTCGGACCGTCATTACCGTGCCTCCGAAATGGTCCACGTTTCACGTCTTAAACCCTTTGTTTGCCGTAACTTTCCCTAAGTCTCAGCCGGGCCGGTCACTCATGCGCGCGGAAAAATAAGTGTGAGCATTATTCATGTGTCCCATCTTTTAATCTACACATATCCATCATCACCAGTCCATTTCAAGTTGTGGGGTATACTCGACACAATAAAAAAGAGTTTTGAGGGTCCTGGATGCCACCTTACAATACATTGATTGATTGATATGTGGAGTTTAACGTCCCAAAACCACTATATTATTATGAGAGACGCCGTAGTGGAGGGCTCCGGAAATTTAGACCACCTGGGGTTCTTTAACGTGCACCCAAATCTGAGCACACGGGCCTACAACATTTCCGCCTCCATCGGAAATGCAGCCGCCGCAGCCGGGATTTGAACCCGCGCCCTGCGGGTCAGCAGCCGAGTACCTTAGCCACTAGACCACCGCGGCGGGGCACCTTACAATACATACATATAACCGACGAGTGAGGTAGGTTTTTTCCCCACTCGCGAAAGAGACGGTACGCCAGCTCACGACTATTTTCTGCCACGTCAAAGCCGGCGACAACGAGGTAGTGGACGCCCACTCACGGAATGATGTAAACGCTATCATGCCCACAATACAGGTTGATTTTCCCACTTTGGCAGCCACTCACCGTGACGATGACGAAGTGAAACGCCTGTTGACTGCGACCACTGCCCTATATCTTGAGTGGATATTAGTTCCTGGATACGATGACAAGGTTTGCTTCAACACAAGGGCCAGTAAAACTCGACCATTTGTGCCCGCGAGCCTGCGTCGGCAGGTGTTCGAGTCCTTGCACAGACTGTCTCATCTGGGTATTAGAACCACCCAATGACAAGTGACGGCAAGATTTCTCTAGCCTGGCCTAAATGGGAACGTCCGACGCCGGGCACGTGAATGTGTAGCTTGCCAGGGCTCCAAGATACAACGCCGTACCTCGAAGGCGCTGGGAACACTCCCATCTAGATTCTCGCTTTGATCAGGTCCACCTGGACATCGTTGGCCCCCTGCCACCCTGCCACAGAAAGGCTTACATGCTGACCTTTGTCGACAGGTTCACTCGCTGGGCGGAGGCCATCCCTATCGCGTACGTCACTGCCGAGACGGTTGCGAGTGATTTCCTGTACCACTGGGTAGCGCGTTTTGCAGTGCCTTCCACGATAACAACAGCTTGCTCCCGACAATTTGAATAATCCCTTTTCACCTCCATGAGCCAGCTCATCAGCATCTCACACATTCGTACGCTGGCGTACCACCCCATGAGCAACGGCATGGTGGAGTGCTTTCACCACCGGCTCAAGGATGCGTTCACGGCAACCGAGGAAGACAACTGGGACGAGGCTCTCCTACTCGTTCCTATGGGTATGAGGTCCACCTTGAAAGAGGCATTGGCTGCAGTGCCACTGAGCTTGTCTACGGCACGACACTCAGGCTTCCGAAAGAGCTCTTTGCGCACAGATCAGATGCCTCCATATCTTGCAGTGACTATGCATTTCACCCGCGTAACGTCATGAGCAAACTGCGTGCGGTACTTCCACGGCCTCCATGTGGTACACGTCGACCCACAGCTCGCATTGTGCCAGTATGTGTCCGTACGAAATTACGTGGCCCGGTGAGCTCTTCAGTTACCCTATAGCAGTTCCTCCACCGTGGCAACAAACAATACACAATCAGGAGAAGCGGCCGTCAGGAGGTTGTGTTGTTGGACCGCGTCAAGTCAGCACGCATGAACCATGACGACACCGTGTTGCCTCCGCTAAGGGAATCATCGCCAGGACTCCAGATCCAATACCAGCCCAAGTCTGCAAGGTGCCCTCCCGCCTTGCGCACAGCGGGCGTCTATCAAGAACACCCACTCGCCTGGACCTGTAACTCCGTTCGGCAACTCACTAAGACGGGAGCACTGTGGAGGGCCAAGCCGTGAGGCCGCGCTACCTTCCGATGCTTTCCGGAACCCCCAGGGAACCTGAATAAAACCAGGTAGTGTTTGGGATTCATGCCGCGTAGTCGTGTCTACTTCTCCCGCGTGTACACCCGTCCCAACAATAGCATACGAAAGACCGGACCACTAATGTGTGCCGCGATTACAACCGAGATTTTAAGGCGATGAACATGCTGTAAGGTAGGGTTGAGGGCGTAGTAATGACAGACACAAAGGCAACATTTATTTTAACATTTCGACAAAAGCACCGCACTGACAGCAAAACCGGAAGCGCGTGCTGTTCCTGTTTACCCACCTCAAGCTCGACGAAGTCGCCGAGTCCTTCCACAGTGTCCACGTGCACTCTCGTCTGGTCCACCAGGAAGAGGTGTCGCTTTTTTTTCACTATGCCACGCACGCCCATGCTTCGTGACAGCATCCTCTGCATGGAACAATCCCAATGACTGTACGCGCACTTCAACGCGTTAATCATTATTATCATCCCCTGTCATCGTAACCAACGCCTTCATCACTAACCTAACGCCTTAATCATCAGTGCACCTTGATTATTCACGAGGCCTTCGTTATCTAGCGCCTGCACATGGACTGCGAGATTACGCGCATGCGGGTGTCACACCGGCCATCCCAATTGCACGGAGAGAGTGCAATCACAGAACACCTGTACTACCACCTAGAGAATGGAAACTGCACCTGTGACAGTGTAACGAAAAGAACGATAGCAACGGCATTGTGGACTAAATTATTCCGCCACGAGATGCCAGTATTAAAGAAATATGCTCATATTTAAGCTAAAACAATATGTATGCTGTATTGCTGGCGGGTGCGGGTGGTCGGTGTGCAAAAATGAGGTTGTTGGCATTTATTTATATGCTGTTGCGGGATAGCATTCGCACACACGGCAGCTTAACGCTGCTATGAATACACACGCTGTGTCAGTGCAGGTGATTTAGAGTCCCGTTAACCTGCAAAAAAGACGTCAAGCAAGTGAGCTTACGTTTTTTATTGGCAAACGTGAATGGCGGAGTATACAATTAAACAGTAACACTGCCACTCACAGGCTTGAAGGATAAATAATAAAACATAAATAGGCATTTTTTGATAAAATTGCCTGCTTAAATTGAGTAACTTTTTGTCTTGGCTCGTTCTGCATCCCTGTTATACGTATAGTACGCGGAACGAAGCGCCAGACAACGATATTTACGCTGGGCGACCCTTGCGCAGTACTTGCATACCGTGCTGCCCGGTGTCTCTCTTCCCACACAAGTGCGTTTAGGATTATAGCTGTAACAAATAAGCAGCTTCAAAACTGTGCTCCAAAGATGGAGTGTCAGATTATCCTGAGCCAAAATGTTATATTTTGGCAAATTGGCGAGAGGCACATGGCGTTGGTAAAAAAAAGCCACGTTGTTATGCTAGATATTCCAGAAATAACGTGTTCTCGCTACTATGGTTCACATTCCCCTTTTCTTGCCTGTGCGTCCGATGGTGTTGTGACGAATTCCGACCAACCAGCTCCACTTTCAGTTGTGCCAAGCTCGTACATCTGGCAAAAAATTTACCGCCTCACGCCTAAAAAGAACCTTAGTTCTAATGTTTTTAAAGAGGTAATAGCTGAAACACATTTCAACTGAGTAACAGTTGGCGGAAATGACTAGCCTTAGCCTGAGTCAGACATTTCAACAAGTGACAATTTTCGTTAAGCTTGTTATGGAATGGAAGTTTAGACCTGCCCTAGCTGGGTCATTGTTGATCAGCTGGCACAAGAAATAGAGGATGCATGTGGGTGTTCCTGAAAGCACTGATTTGTAAATAGAAATGATGAACCAGATAGTAACACTCCTAATACACTGCACATGACATATGCCCATACAATAGGGACATAAAGAACCCTAGACAGCTACGAAGTGCTAGAATTCATGGCCGCAATGTTGGAGAATTGGGCAGCGAGTAACCATTGCTGTCAAATTGACATTATCACCTTTTATACGAGGGTTATTCATTAAAGTCAGCCGTTTCCCAACACGTCAGGATAGACATATGCCCGCACAGCATCATCTGTTATTTTCTCCACAGAAATACTGAAGTTACTGCTCTGGCTTAGTATCAACATATTTGATTGATTTGTGGGGTTTAACGTTCCAAAACCACCATTTGATTATGAGAGACGCCATAGTGGAGGGCTCCGGAAATTTTGACCACCTGGGGTTCTTTAACGTGCACCCAAATCTGAGTACACGGGCCTACAACCTTTCCGCCTCCATCGGAAATGCAGCCGCCGCAGCCAGGAATCGAATTCGCGACCTGCGGATCAGCAGCCGAGTACCTTAGCCACTAGACCACCACGGCGGGGTATCAACATATTTGCACAGCGCAAGACTACGAGTGGTTACGACGTAACTACAGAAGAAAAATGACAGAAATGACAAATTGCGCAGTGATGTTCTGTCACGAGTATATATTTCCAGCGTTTTCGCTAATGAAATTTCAGTTGAAGTAAGCGCTCTTTTTGTCCTTATTTCTTCTGTAGTTACGTCATAGCTACTCGTAGTCTTGCGCTGTGCAAATATGTTGATTCCCAATCACCAGCTAGCTCAAGCATCAGTCTTATATGGCTTAGTGTTGATCTGTTTGTCGGGTAATGCAGCTGATAATGTAAGCAAAAATAGGTGCTCCCGCCTGTTGCGAGGTGCACAGTGCAATTCTATTTTTTGCCTGAAAAAGAATAAAATTTATAAGGAGTTGTTTCTAGTTTGTGGACAAATAATCATGAATAGAAGACATGTCAGAGTACGGTGTCAAAACTTTAAAAATGGCTTCACAAATGTGTACGACGAAGAGCGGGGCGGTAGGCCAATCATTCATACCAAGTAAAAAAGTATTCCAATGAACTGGGCAGTGCGATTTCGTTAACTACTAACAGTTAGTGGCCTGTCAGACAAAGATCCCCTAGTTTCGCACAATTGTAGCTGAAATCACAAGGCTTGTATAAGGTTGGTACCCGAATGCTTACTGACGAACTCAAACACTAAAGAATGTCAAGTGGATGATCATTCTGGGACCGCTACTAACAAAACAAGAATCATTTGTTTTCGCGCATTGTTACAGGAGATGATGCTTGGATATCCTATGCCCGTGTAGAAACAAACCAACAGTCAACGGAGTGGTACCACTCCTTTTTGGAAAAACCAAAACTATTCAAGTAGTTTTGCTTACTACAGTCAGAAGATAATGGCTACCATACTGCCACGCACCTTAATTATTTTCCGTGTTCTAGGTCCCGCTTACGCCCACAAAGAGTGTCAGCAATTCTTCAGTGTTCAAGAAACGTCAGGATTGTAGTCGATCGTCCCGTTGAGATTGCGCGCGAGACGCGAATACTCGACCTTATTCCAGAGCATCCACGACACACAGCGATAAGGCTGGACAATTCCATGGCGCATGTATAACTGTCGAAGCACTTCACCGAAGATACTCAGTTCATCAACGGCCGACGCCCTGTTCACTGTTATCAGTGACCGTGTGTATCGCTGTAATCTGGCTAATAATTCACCGGGCACAAGTTCAGCCAAATGAAGCTTCATCTGGTACCTACAGTCTGCTCCCTCGTCCATGTCACTGGTATATTGCCACATTCTCACTTCATCTTTTGTTATCAGCCCGCTTCACTGCCAGGAAATTTCAGCGCAAACCACGCCTACACTGTTTCAAAAGCTTCGGAAAGGTAGTAGATCATTTTGTCAAGATTAAGCCCACTTCGTAAACACTACAGATTATTCTAAAACCTACATAATAGCTAGCGATAACGCTAGAACATTTGATGGCAAGGCTTTTATGCGCTTCGCCGCTTGTCAGTTGATCGACGGCCACAAACAACTCCGAACAGATTGTGGCTTGTGTCCCCCAAGCTGAAACGACTACCTCAATGGACTTAGACGAGGTCAGGGGCACGAAGCATAAGGCTGCCGAACCAAGAACCGTAATTACTTTGGTAGACTCGAACGTCACGCAGATAAATGAAGGAATTGAAAAGCTAGAGGCCCTATTCGACAAAATTTCTACGGAACAAGCAGCTCACAACAAACAGCTCACAGATAGTGTCACTTCCCTGAGTACAGCTCTCTCTAACCATACAGCTCGCTTTGGTTCGCTTCCTACAATGACAGAGAGTGTAGTTGCGGCAGACGTAATCGTATCACAGACACCAATCATTCCATCTTTCGTTCACGTGCAACCTATTTCTAGACATTTTTGGACCAATTTTGTCAGGACAGCGCCACATTCACGACGATATGGCCAACGCCACTCGCACGCTCTTCTGACAGTGGAATTTCAGGAGCTACCGAAATAAACGGGCGGCCTTGGAATTTCACCCCCAAAACGCCGACCAACCACCGGACATAATTGCGTTACAAGAGACAGGCTATCCTGCGAAATTGACTGGATATGCCCCTTTCAACGAACTTACTACTTCGGATAGGCGACCGCCACTGCCATACTGGTGCAACCTAACCTCACGGATAACTGACATGACTTGCATTATCCACACGTAGCTCACACTTTTGTTGAACTTCTTCCTAAGAAATGCTCAGATAGCAGCGTCTACATTTCGAACCTATATGTTCCCCCTAGAGACGCAAGTATCCACGCTGCCCCTCTCCTAAGAAAAGTAGCTTGTCATTCACAACTGGTAATAATTGGTGACTTCAATGCGAAACACACCGAATAGGGTTACAGCAAATGTGACCGCAATTAAAAGAATTACAATTTGGAAAACGATTAGAGACCCATGAGACTGACCCTACAAACGCTTTTCGACCGATCATCTAAAATTGGGAACAGCGTCAGTCGGAACACACACCCAGACTTTACACTTGTTAAAACGATTATTCATTTGCGTGGGAAAACACCGAACGACACCTAGAAAGTGATCATTATCTATCTTTCATCCAAGTACCTACTAAAGGCTCTACAAGATTTACTATACTAAACACACCAAATGGGACATATTTAGATTCCTTAGGGACAAGCACTCCACCACCTCTATCAAAAATCTTGTTAAGTGGACTGCCGATTTTGTAATAATGCTAAACAAGCTACTTGCGAAACTCCAATGGAGTGGGATGGCCCCGTCCCGCACTCGAAGCTTGTGCATCTACGTGAAGCACAAGCCAGTTCACATCGCTGATGACTCCACCAGAAGCACAATAAAAACTTGAAACGCCGACTAGCGCAAATCAACAGGGATATCAAGGAGTATTCACAGAAACTTCATGAAACATAACGACATTAGCTCTGAGACAGGCTCAACGGCCAGCTAAGAAATAAAAACACATGGCAGCTCTTTAGGCACTTATTGGATCCTGAGCAGAGTTAAAGCGCGTCGCGCAACAAAATGCATCAGCTCATTTACAAATATCCGGGCACGAATGAGGAATCGTTGCAAGAAATAAAATCTAAGTATCTAAACCTACATGTAGACTCATCGAGAATGCCGAAATGCTGTGAAAATACTAACCAGAAGCTAGATCAAGACTTTACCGAGGCAGAAATACGTGCGGTATTGAACGGCATGCGTACGACAGCCGCTGCAGGAGAAGACGAAATTTCAAACAAAATACTGTGTAACCTAGAGGATAAGTCCATGACAGCAATCACTGACCTTTTCACTGGGCGTCTAACACTGCCTGCAAGTTGGAAACATGCACTAGTTCTCTTTATTCCTTAGCTGGATAATTTTCGGCCCATTTCTCTTATCTTCTGCCTGGGGAAGGTGATTGAGATCGTTATTCTTAGACGACTAACAGTTTATGCAGAGTCGAATGACCTGCTAGCCTCTATGATGGTGGGATTTCGGCAACAGTTATCCACGCAAGATATAATGCTGAAACTTAAATATGAGATATTAAATCCGAGACACATAGTGGCTGCCAGGACTATCCTAGGCTTGGATATAAAAAAGCATTTGATAACGTCTCCCACTCTGCTGTGCTCGACAACCTAGCCCAAGTGAACGTGGATAGTCGCACTTACAATTACATCAAAACTTTCCTGCATGAACGCATGGCCGAGCTAAGCCTAGGCGACGTTAAAAGCGACAAAATCACCCTAGGAACACGCGGCACGTCACAAGGAGCCGTGTTATCCCCATTCCTTTTTAACATGTCCATGCGTGGTTTGCCCGCGCTTTTGGATCAGATCCCACACAATAGGCACTCACTGTATGCTGCTGACATTACCATATGGACCTGCACGGGCTCAGATGGGCAAATTTTCGAAGCATTACAAAGAGCAGCAGACACTGTACAGGAATGCGTACAGAAAATGGGCGTTAGTTGTTCCCCCTAGAAATCCGAGCTCTTAATAATAAGAAACAGGAGCACAAAGGACGACCCCTACAATAAGGTACACTCTGCGATTTATATCATAGTAAATGAAAACATTGTCCCTACTGTTCTCACAATCAGTGTTAGAATAGCTCATCCAGCATAACGCTTATAATGCAGAAGCTTTGAAAAAACTACAGGCCACAGTACAACAAATCACAAGGCTGCTAAGGAGAGGAGCAACTAAAATCAAGGAATGAAGTAACGAGACCTTTGCAAATTATTTCATGCCTTTGTAATCAGTACGGTCACCTACTCGTTCCCCTATTACCATCTAAGAAAGAGAGATACAAAAAAACTAAAACTCTCTGATAAAACAGACATATAAGCGTGCACTGGGACTTCCTGGGTACGCAGGTACCGAAAAACTATTACGTTTGGGTATCCACAACACAGTGGAGGAATTAATCAAAGGGCACTGAACGGCCCAAGAAGACTTTCACGCACCAAGGTAAGCTTGCAGATACTCAGCCTCTCGTGGGACGCGCTAGTTTAACACTCACAGACAGGATTATCTTACCAGTGGTAACCTATGCTAACCTTAAAGTTAAACCCCTGCCCAAAAACATGCTTGCAGACAAAATAAGAAAGGTAAGGGCAGAACTAACTCGCGCAAATCTTTCAGGATCACCAAACCGCACTTTATGTCAATGCTACCCGTCAGGCGAGAGACCGTTACACCGAATGCGCGGTCACCAACCATGGACAACCTATTACTGCATCCACCGTAAATAAAACCACTGCCTTGGAGGCAGAAGAAGCCGCCATTGCACTGCCCAACCCTGTTAAGGCAACTAATTACATCTTATCCTATTTTAAAAGGGCCCTCACGAACTTTATGATGGGCTGTGTTGGTCCGCTCACGGCCAACATCCTAAAAAATAACTAACGAAGCGATAAGCTAAAGCTTGTATGGGTGCATGGTCACGCGGGGAATCCAGGGAATGAGGCGGATCACCGTGTAGCCCGAGGTTTAGCCAACCGTGAGGTGAAATCTTCTGCCCCGAACTTTTCGCAGGAAGGGATCACCACACATAACAAAATTACCGATTATTACAAAGAGAACCGCAAAACATACGCGGCCCCACATACTGACCTTACAAGAGAACAGGCTACGATCTGGAAGCAAATTCAAACAAATTCTTTTCCGACCCTCCCCGGCTGTCTAAAATTTACCCTGAAAACATTCGACCACACAACCAACATTGCGATTGCCTGAGGGCTACCAAAAATCACATTCTTTGGTAATGTGAGGGGAACCCTCCACCAAAGACATTACTGCCAGATTCCTTTCTCGTGGAGTGGAAGTCACTCCTGTCAACGACTGATTACGGTGTTCAGGCAGTAGCAGTTTCCTGGGCGGAAACGGTCGTGGCCGCCACCCTCGACGCCACCGGCACGCTGAAGTCAACAACCTCATCGTGCCTTTCACTAAAGTTGTTTCTCTCTCTCTCTTACTGGAAGATGACAATCACTGCTAATGGGCAGTGAGTACAGAAGATTCCGATTGTACATAGAGACCCGCCATCCAATTTTAGTTAACGCACATGCGGCAACTTTTTATTGGTCAACAATGCACAGGAGAAACCTTCCAATGCACTACCTCGAAGGCCAGGATCCAGTGTCAATATGTACGGGGTGACGAGTGAACGATTGTGCAGCGCAAGCTGTTGGTTTTTTCAATCAACATATTCGCTAAGAAACGCTGCCTTTATCTACGTTGCGAGGTGAGAGGTTAAAAGGGTGAGAGAAAAGACGCGCATGCGCAATGGGAGTCTAAATGCCCCAGGCAGGCACTGTGCCCTGCTCCCTACCGGGCTGCAGAAATTAGGTGCCTCCTTCCTCTTCTAACCACTGGGGAAGTATGCCTAGAGGAGGAGACAGAGGGGAGAGTGAGCGTAGCCCAGCAGACGCTGCTTGCGTCGACATTGCAAGGCGAGAGGGGGAGCATAGGAGTGGAAGGGGAGAGGGGCGAATGCGCGATGATGGAATAAACGCTGTGAGAAGGGGGCCTAGAAGAGAGAGAGGTGGAGCGAGAGTAGTTTAGCAGCGCTCCGTGCGTCGGCATCGCGAGGCGACCGAGGAAAGAGTGTAGGGAAGGAGAGAGAGAGCGGGAGTGGACGTGCATGTGCAGTAAGAGTGGTCACGCCACACACCAGATTCAGCTCCGATTATCGCTCCCTGGAAGTTGTCTCTTTCCTGCAAAAGCCCAATATGAGTGTGGTATGTTGTCATGTTTTTACATGAAACGCGTGTCAAGATTATGATGTTTGCACCAGTAATATATTTCGTCATCCATTGATGTCACGTAACACCAAATTTGTTATATGTGGAGTTAGCAAAACGGCCGTGAGCGCATCATGAAGGGACCAATACACTAAATGTAGCGTTGACGCGCGTGCACGTTCGATACAGCGACGCTACGTTAGCAAAGAGCGAGTACTCTATATATATGGTCTGACGCAGGCGCGACCAGCGTCCGTCGGTGCAGACCGATGGCAACTGGCGCGAAATGCGACATGCTGCATTTCACGCCGATGCGTTACCCTGACAACACAGCGTCTTCTTCGTTTAGTGACGGAGGGACGCCGGACGCGCTGAAACATGCACGCGTCAAAGCAACAAAGCGCGGCACGTGCCTACGAGTATATCAACACCACCTAGACTATTCACAAGGCCTGTTCATACCCCTCTCTCCAGACGGCATACGTCACGCTAGTTGTCCGATGTTATGACTGGCCACGGCCGGACTCGACTCCTTCTCCGGCGCTCCCCTTACGGCCTTCGCATTGGGGCGTTTTGCTGCCTGCCACCGCAAGTTCGGGGTGGCGCTGCTAGACCACTGTTGCTCCGCCGCCTCCAAGCGCGTTCACGGGCGCAGTGTGCGCGCCACAGCGCTATGGCCATCATAACAGCGCTGAGTACGAGGAACAGAACCAACTGCGGCGCCTGAATTCTTGAAGATGAACGTTTTATCCCCACAATACAGCTCGGTCGTTGCATGTGATGAAGTTAAAATGGTAAAGTCGACCTCTGAGAGCACCGCTTACGCAGTCGCAACCATTCCGGCAGCATTCCCGGATTTTCGCACACGCGTGTTGTCACAAGCAACAGTAAACCATTACAGCGCACAAAATTCAGAAAGAAAAAGCAACATTTATTTTGTCGTAAGGTGGACTAGAACCTAAATAAAAAAACAATTTCTGTGCGAGGTTTGCACAAATACCTTTTTCTTTCAAATCCACGCTAGCAATACAAATTGCTAGCGTTTACTAAAAAAGCCCTACTATCTATTAAAGATAAAATAATCGATAATTTTGAACAAAAACGCCTCACAATCGGAATATTTCTTGACTTTAGGAAAGCGTTTGATTCTATTAAGCATGAAATTCTTCTACAAAAGATTACCGAATACGGAATATGGGGCTCGTCTCTTAATTTAATAAGAAGTTACCTTAGTAACCGGTTCCAATATACTGATATGAAACACTCAAAGTCTGAAATGGGCAAGATAAATTATGGTGTCCCACAGCGCTGCATACTTGGGCCACTTCTATTTCTATTATATATAAACGATATCGTAAACGTACCTCTAACAGCAGATATTATATTATACGCAGACGACACTCATGTATTTTTTTCCGGTCAGGATATCTCTAGTATAGAAAAACAAGCTAACCTTTGGCTTAACAATTTGTCTCTATGGTTGAAAATAAATCAGTTAGAACTAAATATCAAGAAAACAAAGTACATTATTTTTCACCCTCGAAACCATTCCATTCTCCGTAATACACAGCTGTCATTCAGACGAGTTTCGATTGAGCGAGTTCAGACTCAAAAGTTCTTAGGCGTCATTTTTCACGAAACGTTGAACTGGTCTAGTCATATAGATAAACTACGTACCCAGGTATCACGGTCCATTGGTGTGATTGAAAAAATTAGGTGCTTTCTACTACTTTGGGTGACAAAGCAACTTTACTACGCTTTAGTTTATTCCCGCATACAATACTGCCTGTTAATCTGGGGCTCGACAACAAAAAAAATAAAATTGGGACTCACCGACTGCAAAGAAGAAAGCTACGTATATTCGAGAATGTTCCGCGTCGAACGCCTTCTGCTCCTCTTTTCCTTAAGCATGGAATCCTAACATTTGAAAATATCTTTCATAAAAAGCTAGCGACAGTCATTTACAATCAAATCAAATCAAACGCAGTTAAATTCCATGATACTTACTCCCGGAAACTACCAATGTATAACTTCAGAAGAACCACCTATTACAGTGAGAGGACTCGGACCAACTACGGTAGACAAAAGCTAGCGCACCTTATTCCTTCGTTTTTAAACTCAAATACCATGGCCACCACCATAGTGAATGAAAGTCAATCCCCAGCAATTTTCAAAAAGAAGATACACGCTTATCTACTCATGCTTCAAACGTGATATGTCTTTTTTTTGTGTTAATGAAGTGCAACTCGTGTAGTTTTGCTGAAACGCACTGTAAATTTTTCACTTCCTCACAACTGTTCACAACTAAGTTTTTGTTTTTATAGGATTTTAAAGGGCTTTTATGTGTAAAGAGTGCATTTATAGATGTGTAATTATTTCTTATCTTTTCCACGCTTTACGTCTACACTTTGTATATTTCACTGTATTGAATCTATGTATTTATGCTCTAGACACACATGCTGAGTGTTGTGCATTATTGTGGTCTGGGCGGGGATTGGTGCATTGTCAGGCATTCCGTTGCCTTTTCACCACCCGTTTCCATTCAACCACTGGATAATTGATGTATGTTTAAACTATGATGATGAATAAACTTCAAACTTCAAACTTCAAACTTCAAATTAACACAAACACAAATGCATAGTACAAATAAAGCGAACCTCCATGACATACTCATCACAGTCTGAAATATTTTCTAGACGGCTTGTGCACATAAGCAAGTGGTTTTTCATTTCTATCGCTCACCATCTTGGTGTAGTTAGCGAGAAGTCTGACGAATTTGTCCGCAATTAAACGAGCTGTGCGCCTTGCGTGGCTGCTGTCTACACCCTCTGGGCAGAGGAGGACGGGTGATTGTTCGAGGTGTGGGGTAACCAGAAGTTTCATGCACTTCATGCACTTTTGTACGCGGAAGTTTGCTAGCAGCTTTTTCAAAGAAAGTAACAATGTTGTCCAACAGTGTCAAAAACATACGGTTTGGGTAGTGGAGTGCACTTTTGTCCTGGCTGTGCAACAGAACATACAAAGGATCAGGTTTGTTCGTAGTCGTCAGCATCGTTACACAAGCATCACACTAAAACTCACTGACGAGCATAACGATGTATCCACTCCCCGTAGGTAGACGGCGATGACTCCGCTTTCCATTTCGTCGACTGTCGAGGAGCCGAGGTGACCGAGGGGCCACGCGCTGCAGGTCCTTTACGCGGCCTCTTGTAGCCGGGACTATATACGAAGGATACTGATCGAAGACCGTGGGCACAGCTCCTGGGCGCAGTTTCCGGATACGATATCCGGGAACATAGTCATTTTCCGTGAAGTGTTTGCTGCACACTACAGTCGATGCGGACTTGTCATTCATGACGAGGTTTTCACGTGAAACATTTTTCCTCCACTTCGAACACAGTTCCTCATCGCTAGGAAATTGGTGGTACGACACACCCGGTGTCTTCCTTTGCTGTGACACACACAGCGGCACGCAACAATAAACCATGGCTACGCTAGTGCAGTTAGCGTGCCTGAGCGTGTCTGATGCATTGTTTACCGAGGTCATCGAACGCAGTCAAGAAAAGTCGCAGTCGGCGACGCGGGAAGCCGTCGGCGACGCGGGGAGCCGGCGGAGCTTACAGTAAGGTGGTGCTGCCCTCTACGCGTCAGAAAAAAATATATGCGCGGCGCCGGTATTGAGAAGGCCGTAAGGAGCGTGCGGAAGAAGCGTCGAGTCCGGCCGTGGAACGGCACAGCAAGGTGGCTTGCAAGGGACGCTCATCGACGTAACGGTCAAACGCTGTCCGCGTCCTGCAGGAACGCGGGAGGCATCTGTGTGCGCCGCAGGAAATGCACATCAGCGTCGCTGGGACACACAGTCGGCGTCTAGCACGTGCACGGACGGCTATAAAAGGAGCGTGTCGGGAGTGCGGTGTGCTCTCTCTCTGGACTTCACTGGCCCGCTCGTCTCGAGTGCACTCTGGGCCCTTGTGATGGAAAGGCGCGTCTGTACGCTCTCGTTGCAATGTACTTCTCTTGCAAATATGTAAATTAAACGCATCTTCTACTTGTTCGTGAGGCGCGTCGCAAGAGTGGTCCTTCGCCGGATCCTGGGTGGCAGCCTGAACCCCTCCTCGGGCATATCACCGACTGTCCAGTGGCCGAAGACGCGTCGCTCAGGTGGTGGAGTTGGTCACCCCGCGCACTTTTTTACCCCGAACGGCGGACAAGCCACGACTGGTTTGCCTTTCATCGCTACCTGCTTCGCTGGCTAGACTGCGTTAGGCTTGGTGCTGCATCGCACTGCTCTGAGTCTTCGTCCATTCCCACGTGTCCTATTTTATTGGTGTTGTATTTGTGAGTATGTGATTACACATCGATCAGTGCGACATGGGACGTTGTTGTGTTCCCGGGTGCCGCAGCAATTATGACAGTGGTCCCCAAGTGCGTATTTTCGCATTCCCCAAGGATGAAGCACGGAAGAAGTCTTGGATAAAAGCTATTCCACGAAAGGATTTCACACCATGCATAAACTCCAAGGTGAGAAACTGCTGAAATTTGTTGTCTTACCGGCTCTATCGCATAACTGGCGTTCTGGCTCTGTTACTGTTGAACGGAGCGAGTATCATGAGTGATGATGGTAGTTTTGTCGCGCTTCAGGTAGGGCAGTGCGGTAAAAGAGAACAAAAATACTCAGGCTCGTGTCAGAGTTCCCTTTAGCCCGTTTCGTATGAAAGTAATGAAGTCACTGTTATGCTTGGCGCAGGTCTGTGAACTCCACTTCCTCGAGGCTGACTTCAACACAAAGCTGTCACATTTCGACGCAGCGTCGGGACGGACATTGACAGTCGACAGTGAGAAGGTACGCCAAGTGTGAGATGCTATACCATCGCTGTTTCCGAACTGTCCGTCCTTCCTGAGCACGAATCGCAATCGTCAAGAATCTCCTGTCTCGAAACGAGCTCGAATGGAAGACGAGGCCTTGTGCAAATCGATTAAGGACTCTATATGCGCAAAAAAAGCGAAGAGCAGAGAAATGCTGTGTCCTCTTTCGAACACTTAAGAGGCAAGCTTTCTGCTGTATGCAGTAATGATTTCTGGACCATCAAGGCCAACGATCGTTGTGTGATGTTTCTCCGCATCGAAGATAATCCTTCACCGCACGTGAGGTTTTCCGTCACTGTGCTTCCTTATCTCTCACTTGCAGTCTCAGCAGGTACGATCAAGCTGGTTTCATTACTTTGCGGAGGCGCACTTCTAAACGCAGTGCGCGACATCCCGACGTTGTCCTCACTGCTCCAGCAGCTAGAAAACCACAAGACTGAGACGCCTGAAGTTGCAATTCCGTCGAAAACCGCGTCAGTGTTGCAGCACATCGGCTCCTTATTGAATGAACTGTCTCAAGACAGTGACACGACCGAAGAACACAGTGCTTTGTTTCGTTTGCTAAATGAGCAAATAGCGCTCGCACTCGCTGCCCCCATTCGTCGCTACAGTGCTGAAACAGTAGTGTTTTATAGCATCCTGCACTCCATATCTCCGCACGCCTATAACTTTGCCAGATCAGCGTCGACGTTGACTTTACCCCATCCTTCAACCCTGCGCCGCGTTTGTTCCAAGTATGGAGGCGATCCACTGAAGGAGCAAAACGAAACGAACTTCCTCTCCTACAATCGAGAAAGAGTGAAGTGCATGCAGCCGCAAGAAAAGACGGTAACGCTAATGGTTGATGAAATTCATATCAAGCCGTACTTCGATTATAAAGGGGGCAGCATAGTTGGATCTGCAGCCAATTCTCAAGAGGCAGCCACAACCGCTCATGTTTTTATGCTTCAGTCGCTCTTGTCATCAAACAAAGATGTGCCTCACATTCTTCCTGTTGCTAAAATGACCGCGGAAATTCTACATGAGTTCTGCAAAAAAGTAATTTTAGAAGTGAAATCTTTGGGCCTCAGGGTCATTGCTGTAATTACCGACAACAGTTCCCCCAACCGGAAGATGATGTCGTTTTTCTCAGAGAAACAGAAAGTAAGCATTGTATATCCTCATCCAGCCGACAATAATCGGCCTCTGTTTTATGTCGTAGACCCTGTGCACATACTGAAATGCATCAGGAGCAACTGGATGAATAAAAAAAATGAAGGAATATGCTTTTACTTTCCTGAAATGAGCCTGTCAGGAATATTGCCCAAGGGGCCGCCCAGAATGAAAGCAGCATCATTTGAAGCCGTACGGCAGCTGTATGCACTGGAGCAGATATCGCTTCTCAAGCTTGGCTACAAGCTAAATTCTAAGGCAATCAATCCAACACCTATGGAGAGACAAAATGTAAAGTTGGTGTTAAATGTCATTAATCCGTTTGTATCAAACGCACTTGAGACGCGTGGCGAAGCACTTGGAACCACATGTGCCAGTTCAACAGCTCTCTTCATAAACATCATATCGACGTGGTAGAAAATTGTCAACGTGAAGACCCTTTCGAAAGGTCGCCGACAGAACGACACCCTTCAAAATTCAGTGAGTTCTACGGTGGATCAACAGCTGGTTTTCCTGAGTGGCATGGTAGACTGGCTGGATGCTTGGAGCAGCGTCAACATGAGACGTGGCTGCTTGGCAAGGGAAACACATTCTGCGTTGAGACTCACTTGCTACTCCCTTGTTGAGCTGTCGCGGTACTGTTTAGAAGAAGTGAAGTTCAAGTATGTCTTGCTGGGAAAATTTCAAACTGACACTCTTGAAGATCGCTTCGGTCACTACCGTCAGCTTGCTGGTGCACAATATCATGTTTCCGTGAGGCAGCTTCTGGAGTCTGAAAGAAACTTCGTCTGCAAAAGCTGCTGATGCTTCCGCAGCCAGACATCAGCAGCGAAAGTGACACAGAAGTGTCGCAAAATAACTTCTCTGTTCACATCTCAAATGATGAAATTTCCAACCCAAAGCATGACATGGAGGTCGTTGCTTATATCGCTGGATATTGTGCTCATTCAGCTCTGAAGAAGCTGTCATGCGCAATTTGCAGCAGCGTGCTCGTCTTGGAGAGCAGGAACATAGATGTGGAAGGTAACACAATGATTGACAACTTGTCAAGAGGAAGCTTAAAGTTTCCGCAGCCATGTACTGTGCATATGGTGCTGGTGACAACGCTTGTTGTCGAAAAGCTCACCAAGGGAGAAAATGCAAAGGCGTTCCTCGCGTCGAACAACCAACGTGGCATTGTAAGCTCCATTACCACATCACTGCTAGGAGATGTTGAGCTAGAGACTAGTGAAAATGGCCATACCTCTGAGACTATCGTGCGGCATGTAGTGCGTGTTGCAACAAATGTCGCTCTGAACAACTTTTGTAGACTTCGAAATGACACCATCCAAAGCACCGCACAAAAAAAGGCAGCTGACAGAAAAACCAAAACCTTGAACAAGAAATGAGGTAGGATGGTTTTAGCCTTTCGTCCTAATTAAACCACTTCTACAAATGCATTTCTGACTATTACAGTTTGATTACTAAAGTGTAAAGGCAGGCGTAAACAAATGCAGACCGCGCAGGAACAAAAAAAGAACAAAAAAAAGAAACACCGGCTTTCAATAAGTGCCCACAGCAGATATAACGAGGACGAGTGGCGACGATGGCCGGGGTGGCAACTAGCGTGACGTCACGCTCTCCTTGGAGGGGCCTTGTCAATAGTCTAAGTGATGTTGAGTATATGCAGGACCGGTGGCTGGGGTCGCTACGCCAGTGTGACCCGATAAAATGAACGCCGGTGAGCATGCTCACTGCGTCACGTCGAAATGTATTGGCGCCTTGACTGTCGCATGTAGTCATGTTTTCACATGACGTGCATCTCATGATTATCATGTTTGCATCAGTCACATACTTTCGCGCTCCACTGATGTCACGTAATACCAAATTTGGCATATGAAAAGCTAACGAAACGGCCGCGAGCGCATCATGAGTGTGGCATGCAGCCATGTTACATGACACGCATGTCGGGATTATCATGTTTGTATGTTTCATTTACCTGTGTTGTCCATTCGCCTCACGTAATGCAAGGTTTGGTACATGTGAAGCTATGGAAACGGCCGCGAGCTCATCATGAGCGTAGCATGTCGTCATGTTGTTACATGACACGCATCTCATGTTCATCGTGTTTTCACAATATCACAAAGGCAGAACTTCGTCATCCATTCTCGTCCCGTAATACCAAATTTGGTATAAGCTAAGCTAGCGAGATGGCCGCCAGTGCATCATGAGCGTGGCATGTAGTCATGTTGTTACATGACACACATCTCATGATTATCATGTTTGCACCAGTCAAATACCTTCGTCATTCATTCGCGTCCCGTGATACCAATTTTGGTATAAGTGACGCTAGCGAAACGGCCACGAGTGCATCATGAGCGTGGCATTCAGTCATGTTGTTACACGACATGCGCGTCATGATTTTCATGTTACAGTCTGTCGCTTGTTTCATCATGCAATCATTCCACACCATACCAGTTTGGTAACACGCCAAGTGAACACAACCACCGCAAAAGTTGCAGAGGCATGAAATGTAAATCATTACATTCATGACATACTTGTGATGATTTTCATGTTGTGACTAGTCAAATATGTTCTTCATATAGTCATGTTATGCCACCGCAAGTTTGGTATGGATACCACAATCGAAATGGCCAGGAGAGCTAAAAGTCGTAGGCGGCTAGATAGATAGATAGATAGATAGATAGATAGATAGATAGATAGATAGATAGATAGATAGATAGATAGATAGATAGATAGATAGATAGATAGATAGACTCAAAGCCGCCAAAGTTCTCCAAGAAATGTTTCGCACTTAAAACTGAAACGCAAGCAGCCAAATAATGAACTAGCGGTGAGAGGGAAAGTACTCGAGTTCAGCGTTTCGCTTGTCTTTTGGCTAACTGACCCCCCTGAGCGGAAACGGGGCCTTCACGCTCCAGAACACATTCCAGGCACTAAACGAGGTATTGGAGGTTAGCGTTGACGCAATGAACAATAATCTTACTAGTGTCATTAAAGAATGTGCAACGGAAGTCGGAGGTACAGTCCCTATAGAGAGGATTGATTTATTTATTTGTGGGATTAAACGTCCCAAAATCGCTAGAAAGGACACTGGCAAACTATCTCAAGAGACGAAAAATTATTTAGAGATAACAAACCATGAAAGCCCCAAATGCAATCGACAAAGTAGAGCTTGCGAAGCTAATCAATAGGCGTAAGGTAGCCGACATCAGTAGGTATAACACGGAGAGAATTAGGCAGACTGTGAAAAGCGGCAGAAGTTTAAAAGCGCGAAGGCAGATTTGTGCATGGGCAAAAATCAGATGTATGCAACGAGGAACAAGGAAGGCAGTGTCATATCCAATATGGATAGTCGTGGTGGCGGAGGAATTCTACAGAGAGCTGTAAAGTAGCCAAAACAACTAAGATAATATCGTGAAAAGCAATAATAGTCCACAAGAATTAGAAATCCTACCAGTAACGACAGGCTAAGTACGGAAAGCCATAGAAGGAATGCAAAGAGCCAACGCCACTGGAAAGGATAAGGTAAAAAGTGAGCTCCTGAAAGATGGCGGAGAAATTGTGTTGGAAAAATTAGCCACCTTATATACGAACTGTCTCATGATAGAAAGGGTACCAGAATCTTGTAAGAACGCCAGCATCATCCTTATTCATAAAAAAGGAGATGTCAACACTCGAAAAATTACAGCCGATTAGCTTACTATTTGTTCTCTACGAAATATTTACGAAATAATAGCCAATAGAATTAGGGCGACATTAGAGTTCAGTCAACCAAAGGACCAAGCAGGATTTCGTACGCGCTACTTTATAATAGAGCCTATTCATACTATCAATCACGTAATATATGTACGAGCGAAATACAACCAACCCCTAGACATAGCCTTCATATCATAGATTACGAGAAGGCGTTTGATCCAGCCGAGACATTAGTATTAATGCAGGCACTACAGAATCAGGGCATCGAAGAAGTCTGCATTACCATTCTGGAAGAAATTTACTATGGATCCACAGGACCACAAACACCATTGTTCATCTTAAAAAAAGCAACAGAATCGCAATAAAGAAGGGTGTAAGACAGGGAGACACAATCTCTCCAATTATATTCTCCGCGTGTTTACAGGCGCTCTTCAGGTCCCTAAATTGGGAAGAATAAATGATTCTCTGAATAACTCCCGCTACACTGACGCAATTTTTAAAGATTTTGTTAAAGCGTTTGACCACGTGCAACACAAAAGGTTGATGACTAAAATTTGTAATCTACAGCCAGACGATAAAACAACCCAGTGGATACGCGGTTTTCTTACTCACAGCGTTATCGCTACTCCCAGAGCCGTCAAATCCGGGGTACCCCATGGATCCGTATTAGGCCCTCTGTTGTTTCTAGTCTATAATAATGATATCGGATCCATCGGATCCATTATTAATTCTTCACTGCGCCTCTTTGCAGACGATTGCGTAATTTAAAATGAATTCACTGAACCAAACGACGTAAACATCTTGCAGTCCGCTTTGACAAAATAAGCAGAATGGAGCCATTTATGGCAAATGGAAATGAATGTAAACAAAACCAAACACGTACGCTTTTCATCCGTTGCATATCCTTCGTCCAATGAGTATGTCATGAAGAACTTGGTAATTCAGACAGTTCCATCTATTAAATATCTAGATTTTATTCCACTTTGATATAACCTGGACTAGCCACGTAGAATACATTACCGCGAAAGCACAACGGAAACTTGGTCTTCTTAAGCGCCACCTGAAACTTGCAAACAAAGACACCAAACTTCACGCATACAATACTGTTATCCGGCCAACCATAGAATATGCTTCCGTAGTATGGCACCCCCACACAGCAACCCTTACTGATACGCTCGAAACTATTCAAAACAAATCCGCGCGATTTATTTTGTCATGTTATTCCCGCTACGAAAGTGTGTCATTCATTAGTAAAAATTTAGATCTCCCCCTCTTGCCATGCGCAGAAAAAATTTCCGCTTATCTTTCTTCTACAAATTATACCACAGTGATTCGCCGTTCCTCCATACGTTCATTCAGCCTGCTTTGTACATTTCCGCACGCGTCGACCATAATCATAAAATCGAACGTATATTTTCTCGCACAAAAAAACACAAATGCTCACCCCTTGTTTTAGCGATAACCGAGTGGAACGCTCTGCCTGCCATCATTGTAACGCATACACAGCAATTATCTTTTCAGTCTGCATTATTTGTGTTCCTTGAATCTGTTGGACAATCTTAGGCATTGCTGTATAACGTGTCATGCAGCTTTTTCAATGTGCTCGCTTGGGAAAACCTTGCTGTGTTATTTCTCGCTTATCTTGGTTAACGGACTGTGTAGCCTGCACATGTTTTCTTGTCTTCTTTTCTTGTTAAAAAATTGCTGTTGTCACAGATTACTGTATGAAACCCCCTTAAGTGATGCCCTAGAGGCCCTTAAGGTATACAAATAAATAAAATAAAATAAAATAAATAAGAGCTATTGTAGAGTATCGTAGTAACCTGCGATTCACTTATGACATTGCCCTGATAAGTAATTATCAGGGGACGAATTACAGCTAATTGTTACTAAACTGAACACGGAAAGCCGAAAAGTAGGTCTGAAAATTAATATGCACAAAACTAAAGTGCAACAGCCTCCATAGAAAGCAGCATTTTGCGATAGTTGGAGAGAAGCTAGAAGTTGTATTGGAATATGTCTACTTAGGACAGGTAGTACCATGGAGCCCAACAATGATAATAATAATAAATAATGAGAGTGAAATAACTAGAAAATAGGAATTGGGTGGATCGCTTTCGGCAAACATTCTCAAATCATGAATGGCAAGTTGCCACTAACACTCAAGAAGAAGGCATAGTACAGCTGCTTCTTACCAGTACTTACCTATACGGAGCCAAAACCTAGAAGCTTACGAAGAGGGTTTAGCTTAAACTGAGGACGATGCAGTGAGAAATGAAGGGGAAAATGACAGATGTAATCTTAAGAGACACCAAGAGGGCAGGGTGGCTCTGGGCACAAAGCGGGATTAAGGATATCATATCTGAGATAGTTGAAATCAAGAAGAAGAAATGGACATAAACCGAACACGTAGTACGTAGGAAGGATAACCGCTGGTCAATAAGTGTAAGTGACTGGCTTTTCAGAGGAGGCAAACGCAGACAAAAAGGTAGGTAGGCCGATGAGATGAAGAAATTCGCCGGCACAACGTGGCAACGAAAAGCCTAAGGCCGCGTTGATTAGCGGATCAAGGCAGAGGCCTTTTTCCTGCAGTGCGCGTAGTCAGGTTGATGATGATAATGATGATGATGAATAATGATACCTAGTGCTTTGGAGTGGGTGATTGAATGGAAATTCTGGTGTCTATATGCATCGAAGTGTTGCTTTGGCCACGGATGTACCTCAGCGGTTGAGCAGCTTTATTGTTAAGTCCTAGGATGTGGGTAGGACTGTTGCGTCCACGACGCCCGCCTTTTTACGGGGCGAAACATGCAGGAAAGAAAAAGAAAGCATGAGCATGATGTCACGAAGCCAGCAGCGTTGGCCCAACACGTGACTTTTCGCGCAAAATCACGTCAGGAACGAGACTTGCCGATACATCGGAGCATGGCGCCCGGTAGCTTTTAATCTACAAGTTGATGGCTCACGCAGCAGGTTCAAGAACGGAACACCATCGAGAATACTAAAATAGTTATCATGCACCCCCAAAAGCAGAAGCCTGAACTCTTATCAATATAGCGTCAGGTTTCAAGGAGGGCTCCCGAAGACCAAGCCACCAGGATCATCAATGTAGATGTGGACGCCTTGAAATTGTGCAAGCCTTCTTGCCGTAGTTTGCCTCTCAGACGCGTCGAAACGTAGTTGGCACACCATGTTCTCAGTGTGCTTCCGGTTAATAAAGAAGAAAAGTTGGCGGTGTTTTTGCATGATGAGTTTAAAGAAAAGGCTAGAAGTGCTATTATGGCAGTTTTCAGTGAAAAGAATGACATTTTGATTGCAAAAGTGAGAGCAAGAGCAATAGAACTGTGTGAGAAGATGAATGCAGAAGGTGTGCTTAGTGGTATCAGAAAAATGAAAATGGCAGTTTATGCATTCTTTAGCGCTAAAATGGATAAGAAAAGTGTACCGTTCAGAATGATAGTGTCTGAGAAAGACACATAGCAGGAAGCTGTAGCTGTGTACCTGCAAAGAACATTAAACTTGCTCGACATAAATGACTCCTGCCTGAGAAAATGTTTAGAGCAGGTGATAAGTTTTGTCAGGAAACGAAAAACTCTAATGTTTATAGCGTTTTCTGCTGATATTAAAAATCTGTACTACTGTATGCCACAATCAGCAGTATTGGTATGTGTTGGGAAATGTATTGGTCAGTACATGCGTCGACAGTTTCTTAGAATGTCTTAGATATTGCTTGTCGTTAACGTTTGCAAAAAAAAACGGTACCCTGTAATTGCAGAAACAAGGAGTGTTCATTGGATCTTGCTTAGCAGCAGTTTTGAGTAATTTGTTTAGAGCCGACCTGCACAGCAACCAATTAGAGCACCTGAATGAATACAATTCTGTGCATGATTAGGACACGTCGATGACTTTTTAGTTTTTATCGATCACACAACTGCCGATTTTAACACTCAATGTACTAACGTGCGTAGAGTTTTTCGTGACTCTTTTAACCCATTTGAAGTGGCTTTTGAAATGCCATGAATGGGAATTGTACTTTTTGGCTTTCAATTCTCGGATAAAAACACGTGCTGGTGTTACGAACCTAGAGCGAATAAGCCATTGTTCCAGTTACACTCCGCACATAAAAAACTTGTAAAACGATGAATCAGGAAGATGTGCATGAGTGAGGCACTAAAGAAGTCTTTCCAGTGTCTCATGAATGAAAGCTTCAAACAACAAGTCTCGCGGTTAAGCGATGCTGGGTACTCTAAGAGCCTCGTCGTGTCAGTTGCAAGAGGATTGCACAAAAAAGCGCTACAGAAAGGTTGCGAATAGGTGGATAGGGCTTGCTCGCAAAGGAAAACTTTGCCATCATCCCATACATACAAAAGTTCTTTCACAGGGCGAAGATCACGCTAAAACGTGGCACAAACGTAGTTTTTCAAGCAACCAATAAATTGATGAGCCTATGCAGAAGCACAAGGCCAGACAAAATGAAAGGGAAAATATGCCAAAAGAAGCAGAGAAACCAATTTTCGAATGCCTCACGTGTGTTTCCTACCTGACTTCACTTACTTGTGGAAAGTGCTACATCGACAAACCGGTAGATGCATAAATGATTGCTTGCGCGAGCACAATAACAAAGTAATTACGTTGTTTCTGGCGGTTTTCTCTACCTTCATTGCAAGAGATGTAAGTGCACACCTAGATTTAAAGAAACGGTTATTATAAGTAGATGTAGATGTGGGATTACGCGGTTGATAATGGAAGCTGGCAAAATTTCAGCGCTTGGTGACGCTTGTGTGAGCAGTTCATCAGTGATGTTGACGAATAAAGAATTCGATTACATGTATTCGCGATAAACGTTTTGTGGTTACGCAATAGGAAAAACAAAATGCGTGTGATACAGTGTGGTCAAGTGCTAATGCTTGCGCGTGGGTTACAATTTATGGCTGTGAGAGCTACGCGCACGTGACGTATGGCATTGTGGAGTACATATATTAGCGTGGTCTGCGAGTAATAAACTGTTGTTGAAAGTTAGCGCTGTGTTATCTTTAAAGTGCCTTCTCTTGTCCTTGTTTGTCTTAACTTATATATTAATGCTACCCCAACAAGCCCAAATCGCCACTCTCATCGAGTTTGTCGAAGCGGCAGTAAGGTGTTTGTTCAGTTATGGTTAGTACATAAATTCAAAGGACAGCATTACTACATTGTCTTGCTAAAGCTCTTCGCTGGCCCAAGCTTTTCGCTGTAGTGGCAGCTGCATAGGGGTCGCAGAGAAGGAGACCCAGTGCTGCTACATCTTGAAATGCGGAAGTGCAGAAGCTTTAGCAGTATATCTTTATTACACCAGCTAAGACTTCGTACAGGTCGATGTATTTATCACTCATCACCAGACAGCTTCTGTGCTTGGGACATCAATGGTGGGGCTATACGTAGTGCGCACATGCTTCGCATGCGAACGATAATGTGTGCATGTTATTCACATGTGTGGTGAAACGGGTCGGCGCCGCTTCTGTGCCTGCGCGTCGTGGCGATGCCTCCAAACACGGGCACTGGCAATAAGAACACTCTCGCCCGAAATAAGCAAGAAAACTGTGTGTGTGCCCCGATTCAGGGCCAGTCGTTGTAGAACCTTCAGTGCAGAAACATTAAAGTTATGTTATCCCACATCTGGTGACCCGGAAAACGAACATACCAGACCACCATAGCCGACGAGGAAATCCTTGCTGCCCTTCAACAACAAGTTCAACAACTGCAACAACAACTGCAGGCCCAGCAGCAAGTGATCCAGAACCACGAGCAGCAGCTACGGGAACGGCAGTAGCGCAATGAAAATGAAGCACTCTCGTCCGACGACCGTGCATCACCCCACTTGGGTCACGCCCCCCAAAACTTCGCTCCAGAGGACCTTGCGACCTCGGGCGCCTCCATTGCTGCGGCCGCCACCAACGGGGACGTTTGTCACGCCGCCGTCAATCTTCCGCCGTTTTGGGCAGAGGCGCCTGACATACGGTTCGCTCAAGGGGAGGCGCAGTTTTCCACGGCACGCATCACTCAGAACCGGACGCGCTATGACTACGTCGTCGCCCATCTAGACTCTCGCAATGCGGCTGATGTGCGCGATATACTTGCGAATGCCCCGGCTGATGACCGTTACCTACACCTGAAGAGGAAACTGATCTGCCGGCTTTCCCCTTCACAAGACGAAAAGGTGCGTCACCTACTCCAGCACGAAGAACTCGGTGACGGCAAGCCATCGCAGCTTCCGCGTTACATGCGTGACCTCTTGGGCAGCACCCCGGTTGACGACTTCCTCCTCCCTATCATCTAGCTTCAGCGTCTACCCTAGCATGCACAGGCCATCCTCCAGGTGCAGCCGAATCTGCCGCTGACCAGCTCTCTAATATCGCTGATGAAGTCGTCGAGATTACGTTGCCAGCATCGCCTCTCACCGTCAACGCCGTTCACACCCGACAGTCCAGCAGCGAGCTCGCGCGCCGTGTCGACGAAATCACCCGTTAGATGGACTCAATTCAAAGGCACCTGGATCAAAGCCCGAAGCTGCGTCCACAAAAACGCTTCCAAAGTCAAGACACCAACGCCGCTTCATCGCACGGAAATGATAACGGCCCCTACTACTACCATCGCCGCTTTGGGGACAAAGCCCGCAAATGTCGACCATCTTGCTCTGCTGGACATCAAGTAAACTTCAACGGCAGCCCGTAGAGACGGCCGCGAGCTGCCAACTTAGAGGTCGTCGCATATTCGTCACCAACAAAGTCACAAAGCGGCAGTTCCTCGTCGACTGTGGCTCCAACATCTGTTGCTTTCCCCGAACCTTCCTGCGTGACAAGCGTCTTTGCACGTCCTTTGAGCTCAGCGCGGCGAACCATTCGACCATCAAGACCTACGGCTCGCTCCGCCTTAATATCAACTTCAAAAACCTGCGTCGAGATTTTCCATGGAAATCGTGACGTCACAGAGCCGATCATCGGGTCCGACTTCTTGGCGTACTACAATCTTCTGCCTGACTGCCTATATGACCGACTTATCGACGCTACAACAGGCCTCTTCACACCGGGCTAACGTGCGACCACGCTACTGCCTAACGTCAAGGCACTCACCATTGGGAACCAGTCGCTATACCATGACATCCTCGCAGAATTTCCCGACCTGACTCGACCTAGCGGCGTCCGCGAGAGGTGCGCCACTCAACCATGCACTACATTCGTAGTACTCCAGGCCCCCCGGTCTCATGCCGCACCCGTCGGCTAGCCCCGGACCGCCTACAAAACGCACAGGCCGATTTCGAAGTCATGCTCCGCGAAGGTACTGCCCACCACTCGGAGGGACATTACGCCTCACCGCTTCATCTGGTACCAAAGAAGACCACTGGCTGGCACCCTTGTGGAGATTATCGCGCCCTCAACGCCCGCACCGTCCCCGACAGGTACCCCGTCCATCAAATACAGGACTTTGCACACCGCTTAGACGGCAGCACTATCTTCTCAGTGGTGGACCTCGTAAAGGCAACACACAAATTCCTGTAAACCTGGATGACGTCCCAAAGACCGCAATTATCACGTCTTTCGGTCTTTTCGAAGTTTTTTTCATAAGTTTGGGTCTCCGCAACGCAGGGCAAACCTTCCAACGCTTCATCGACGACGTCGACCGTGGTCTGGACTTCTGTTTCGTCTAACTAGAGGACATCTTGATCTTCTCCCGCAACGAAACGGAACATCAACATCTTCGTCAACTGTTCCAGCGCCTCGACGAACACGGCTTACTCATAAAGGTTCAAAAGAGCACGCTCGGCGCCCCCGTCGTCACGTTTCTAGGCCATGAAATCTCTGCAGAAGGAACTAGACCCTTGCCTGACCGCATCCTGGCCCTGCAAAATTACGCGCTGCCTGCCACAGTGGAGGACCTTCGCTGTTTCCTGGGCATGTTCAACTTTCACAGGCGCTTTGTGCCTAAAGCGGCCACGTATCAGGCCCATCTCCATGATGCGTTGGCCGGTCAACGCGGCAACCATCCTGTCACTTGGACCCAAGCCTTAACGCAAGCATTTGAAGACTGCAAAACTGCCCTCTGCAACACAATGCAGCTCTCCCATCTCAAGCCAGAGGCGCCCCTGGGTTTTTTCACAGACGCCTCTAGCACCACCGTCGGAGCCTCTCTCATGCAGCGTGTGGGAAACAACTGGCGCCCCTTGGCGCTCTTGTCGAAGAAACTCTCTTCCCCGAAGCCGACCCACCTTCCGGCAGCATCGGCGATGCCACCTCGCCTTCTGCGGAGACGACCTGGCCACCCTACTACAGAGAGCTCCTTGCTATCTACAAAACAGTCCCACATTCTCGCCACATCCTCGAGGCACAGCACTGCACCATATACACCGATCATAAACCTATCACTTACGCCTTCTCCCAACGCCGCGAAAAACTTCCACCGATCCAGCAGAACCAACTGTCCTTCATCGCTCAATTCACCACAGATATCCGCCCCATCAGCGGAAAGGAAAACGTGGTCGCCGACGCACTCTCTCCCGTCTCGGCTGTCGAGCTACCAACCGTTACAACCGACGCCCTCGCCAAAACTCAGAAAATGGACACCGAACTCCAGCAGCTCCTCGAGAGTGGCTCTTCCCTTCAACTTCAAAAAGTTACCATCCCTGGGTCAACGGACGCTTTCTACTGTGACATCTCAACAGGACGAATGAGACCATACGTCCCTTCTTTGCATCGCCAAAGCCTCTTCAACCAGTTACACAACCTCAGTCATCCCGGCATCCGAGCTTCTACACGCCTCGTGACTGACCGGTACGAGTGGCCCTCAATGCAACGGGACTGCCGCACCTGGGCACGCACATGCATTCAATGCCAGCGCGCCAAAATCACCCGGCACGTCACGTCGCCACTCGGAGAATTCCCCCTCCCGACGGAACGGTTCCAGCACGTCCACATCGACATCATTGGCCCCCTCCCACCAACCGGCTCTTACCGCTATTGCCTCACCACCATCGATCTCCACACTAGTTGGCCCGAGGTGTGCCTGCTCGAAAGGATCACCGCAGAAGACGTCGCATCAGCCTTCTTCTCCGGCTAGGTTTTGACGCTTCGACACCCCTCGTCGAATCACCACCGATCGAGGAAGGCAATTCGAATCTCAACTCTTCAGGTTCCTCGGGCTATCCACCGGGTTCGAGCGTTCACGGACAACTAGCTGCCACCCTTGCGCCAAGGGGATGATTGAACGGTTTCACCGGCAGTTCAAGGCAGCCATCAAGTGCCACCCTCACTCAACCTGGCTCGAAGCTCTCCCCGCCGTCGCTCTCGGTCTGCGCGCAATTTTAAAGCCAGATATTCAAGCCACGCCCGCGAAACTCATCTACTGGGAGCCACTTCACCTACCTGGAGAACTTCTCTCTGCTACGACCTCTGATGTAACCGGCTCGGACCCTGCATACTTGGTCACTCGACTCCGTCGCACAATGGGCGCGTTGCGCCCCTCACCAGCAGCTCGCCACATCAAGCTGACCCCGTTCGTGTTTAAGGACCTGGCAACATGCTCGCACGCCTTCCTCCACGACGAGACCGCACGCGCACTTTTCCAGCCGCCTTACTCCGTACCTCAAAAAGTCGTCTGTCGCGAGGACAAAACATTCACCCTGCAAATCAGTGGAAAGGATGTACGCGTTTTCATCGACCGCCTAAAGCCATCATACATCCTTTCCCAGGAGCCTACCAACCCCAGCACGCCTCCCGTAATTTGCCGACAACAGTCCGCAACGCCTACGCTCGCACCCTACACCACCCGCATTGGACGCCAGGTGCGGGTCCGCATACCTCTTCAACCCTGACGGCTCCTCTATGCGTGCGGGGGGGGGGGGGTGCGGTGAAACGGGTCGGCGCGCCGCTTCTGCGCCTGCGCGTCGCGGCGATGCCTCCAAACACAGGCGCCGGCGATAAGAACACTCTCTCCCGAAAGAAGCAAGAACACTGTGTGTGTGTCCTGATTCAGGGGCAGTTGTTGTAGAACCTTCAGTGCGGAAACATTAAAGTCATGATATCCCACACTGGTATACATGCTGAAACGCTACTTATTTGGCCTTTATTTTATGTAAACATCAATGCAGTCGCCATAAGATGGTTTGTATCGCAGCAAGTTTTTGTTACCGGTGTTCTAATTTTGCTCGGCCTACATGTGGCAGCACTAACCTACATATTCAGTATGCAAGATGGTTTTGAGTTTGTAATGAATAATTCGCTACAATGCGCACATTGAAAAACGGCTTGTATGGAGTCGGACAAGGAATTGCCGGAGCAAGCGGGAGACAGCCGCGACGCAAGAGAAGAAGACCACGGCATCGTCTGCAGTATGCGAGTCGCCATATCAAAGCGCCCTTGTGCTTTATGAAGCCAATATGTACAACTAAATCATGCTAACAATATTTTTAGTTGTAAAAGTTAAGTTTAGAGTGAAAACTACTAAACAATTTTTAGAGCACAATTTTATTTTTTGTGTGTCTTTTCCCCTGCCGTTAGATTTTATGCTATGCTACCATCGTGTACCCATTGGCTCTATGGGCATGTCATCTGCACCCCTTGTTGGCGCAAGCGGTGGCATACCGTAACTGAATGGGAAAGAGGTGAAAGAAATTGTAGTGTATACGATTGACTTCGCGAAACAAAATGGGGGGGAGGGTCGGTCGAAGACTACTTCCAGCGCCACGTGCTCGCAGTGCACTGCGTAAGAAGATAAGCCCTGTCTACATTGGTGCCATAATTTATTGCGTATAACTCACGCCTGCATATAGAAGCCGCACATCGAAATACAAACCGCGGTGATAATGTGGCGAATAACCCACAGGAAGCCGATTTTACTACGGTATTGTGAAGCGATGCCGTGCCACCGACTTGCACCTCCCGGAAATGCGGTAAGTGCTTTAAAATACTCGTTTAGAAGTATGCGCTGTGTTGAGCTGATTCCCGTTTTATTACGATAGCAATTACGTGGACACCCTCTGCTGGATTTTCCGCCGGCGTCGGCGTCATGCACCGTGTATGTATTCGTATCGATAAATGTGAAACGCAAGAAAGAAAGAAACTCCAGAAAAAAGCACTCCTTTGCGCGGAATCGAACGTGGGACCTCTGAGACGTGAAATCGAGGCGTTAACCACAGAGCCAACCCTGAAAACGTTCTCCGTCGTTCAAACGGCAAGCTATTTATATCTACAGCTTACCGCTGCTGTGTTTTTGGCATTATCGGAAAGATGACGCAATGAGCGCACGTCGCCATATCGCGCAACGACGACTGTCCTTGTCTCCTACGCGTACTTTGTCCAGATTAGAAAAGGGGAGCTACGCTCCCTCGCACGCCCTTATCTCGCGGTGGCGAGGAGGGGAGGATCGTACGCCTTGGCTGGCCTCGGGCTCAACGTGGAACGATCCGCTGTAGTTACCGGGCGCACAAAGGTCATTGCAATCATTGCAGTTTCTGTTCGCAAAAAAGCGCGCGCTTTTCAGACTCAGCGATGTAACATATGAGACGCTTATTCGCGTGCATCCTTACCTGTGATAACGCTTCGTGCATAATTTGTGCGCGAGAAACGCGGGGCACATTTCGATCTGCTTACCATTCTGCGCGGGACCTTTAAAATTGTTGCTATCACATTCATTGCTTCGGCTTTGCGGCAAAACTGTGAATTTTTGTTACCACGCTTGACGCATATGGTTTTACTAACAACACGAGCCTATGAATGAGCGCCCGCAGTGTTGCAGCATGAGGCAGGTGGCAGCACGGTGTGATTAGTGCCGAACATGGTGCTACTCACCTTGAGGACCGATGCCTCGTCGATGGTGGAGAACCGGATGAAGTCGTAGTCGCTACGCTTGGGACCCACTGTGTCGGGCCGGTCGTAGAAGTACAGCGTGGCCGTCTCGTCCTGCAGCGCAATAGACGACCACGCTTGGCATCAAGCACACCCAACATTTTCGACGAAGTGAACTAAGTAAAGGTACCTTCCGCAAGGTATGACTACAGGATGACTACTATGTGTTGACCTTTATAGCAGCACCTGTATAACATAGAATAGATTAACCTACTCGTGCGGGAACAGCCTTCAATTACCTTGACGGGTAAGCGAATCCGCGAGGTTCGCGGCTTCGGCGAGCTGGTTCATGCTTAGGACTTTTCGCTGTTTTTCCCTCTCACAGGCTAATTTATTATCTGCTTGTATGCGCAATCTGCATGCTCAGCAGTGATGAAAGTTCATTTTTTAACATTGTTTTTATAATTGTTTCTCCTCGCTCTCGTTTAGGTTTGCAAAAAAATACGAATAAACTTTGTTGAATGTCAGTGCTGTTGTTTGTATCTTTTTTTTCTTCTGCTCGCCATTTTGCGCTGTTTTGTTTCCAATATCTCTTAAGCTTGCATCCATGTTAGCTGAGCACCGTGTTTTAATCACGAGTTACGTCACTCAAACTTTTGAACTGAGTATTTCCACACTCCTTTCTCACATTTTCTGCTACAATGCCCGTGTCACTATGCTGCGTCGCACGCTCTATAATGCCTCAAAGCATTTAGGAGTATTATACAATCATGATAGAGACTTAGAGCACAAGTTAGAACATCTGAGTTCACTCTCGAAGAAACGCAGCCACCAGCGAAAACACTAGAATGTTCGATGCCGCGTGTATGAATGATGTCTACACCGGCGTGGCGGCTTTTCCTCTACGACGGTGCAGACTGGACCGAAAAGAAGAGCCTTTGTTTCCTCATGCGAGGGGTCAAGCAGGAGCTCTTGCGAGACTTATGAGGAGCCACTAATGACAACATTTCTGAAAGAGGCCACCACAACCACAATCCAAAATGCACTGGAGATGGTACTAGCTGTAATTTATTTTTCATTTGACCCCAGGCTACGCCGACATTCGACCATCCCTCTGCTCAGACCACCTACGGAAAGCCATAATTGCGCAAAGAGCTTCGTCGAATGTTCCCAGCATAGCAGCCACAAGTTTCCTTGATCGCAGATAGCACTGCGGGGAGGAAATATAACAGTCGTTGGGTACTCCTGAAGCACAACAGCCTCAGCCCCAAGCCACGAGCTACGCTGCTGCAGCCCAACGCCACGATAAGATATTGCTCTGCCGCTGACCCCACCGACGCTACCCCTACAGTATGTCGACCAGCGCTGCGGTTCGACAAAGACCGAGGTTAGACGCACCCCTGATCACTACCCATTTTGCCACCATTCTGCAGAAGCTTGCAGGCTTATATAAGGATCGATTCGATTTTGCGTCGACTACAGGCGATTAAACAAGGTGACGCGGAAAGACGTCTATCCATTACCGCTCATCGACGACGCCCTTGACAGCTTGAAAAGAGTCGAATTCTTCTCCTCCTTAGACTTAGGATCTGGATACTGGCAGGGTTCTATCGCAGAAGCTGATCGCCAGAAAACTGCGTTCATCACACCAGATGGACTGTACGAATTCAACGTAAGGACTTTTGGGCTTTGTATTGCTCCTGCCACGTTTGAACGACTCATGGACAACACGCTGCGTGGACTGAAGTAGTCTGTGTGTATATGCTACCTCGACGACATTGTCGTTTTCTCTCCCGATTTTACTACACATCTGCATCGACTCCAACTGGTTATGACGTGCTTAACCAATGCTGGGCTCAAAAAAGTGCCGCTTTACCGTGCGAGAGCTGTATATCTTAGGGCACATTATGTCCAAGCATGGAGTTCTGTCCGACCCTGCAAAACTTCGAGCAGTCGCTGAGTTCCCGAAACCTACTACAGTGAAAGAGTTATGAAGTTTCGTCAGACTATGCTCGTACTTCCGGCGCTTCGTTCGAAAGTTTGCGTCGATCATGTCACCACTGACCAACCTCCGACACGGTGACGCAGACCTTTCATCCTGGTCTCCTGGCTGCGACGTGGCGTTGGCCATGCTTCGTAGTCAGCTAACATCTCCTCCCATTCTTCGGCATTTCGACGCAACAGCAGCAACGGAAGAGAGGCTGGCGAAATTTCAGTGTCCTCACGCACGACGAGTTTTGGTGACCGCACCAAAACCGGTCGTCACGTTTCATTCTTTGCAGCTATAATCGAACATCTAGTGTAACTGCCATGAAGGTCAGGCTTAATCTCCCTCCACTTGTCATGCGCAGAAAAATCGCTCGCCTTTGCGCGTTCCAAAAAATATTCTATCACAATCACGTTCTAAAATCGCGCTTATTGCAGCCTGCATCTTTCATATCATCCCGCATAGATCACCTCCACAAAGTGCATATCCCTCGAAGTAACACCGTCACCTTTTCCCAGTCTTTCCTTCCTAACACATGTCGTGACTGGAATCTTCTGTCAACATCAACCGCCAGTATTACTGAACCTGACGCGTTCCGTCAGGCCTTGACATCTTCCATGTAAAATGCATTACATGTCGCGCACGCGATAGTACCTCATTGTATTCGTAACTTGTATTTCACACCGCATTTTTTTGTCGTTTTCTTATTATTGAATCTTTTGCACCTTTTGTGCGTTGGCTGGCTTCTTACGTGTATGTTTTGCTTTTTGCCCGTTTCGCTTTTGCCTCTTTTTTGTTTGTTGTGCTTTTGCCCGTTTCGCTTTTGCTCGTTTTCTCATTGAATCTTTTGTACTTTTTGTGCGTTGGCTGACTTATTAAGTGTATGTTTTGCTTTTTGCCCCTCCCCTCTACAATGCTGTAAAGCCCTGAGGGTAAAATAAAGAAAGAAAGAAAGAAAGCGTTTCGTGCAAAGGTTCATCACACAGGCGCGAAAATTGAACTTTAGCGCGTGCCTCGATGACGGCCTGATGATGTGACAAAAAGTCCCACCCGAGGATAACGTCAAGTGAGCACACCGAAAGGACGACGAACTCGACAACGTACATAGAGTCTTGGATGAATATGCGGGCCGTACAGGTGCTGAGAGGTCGAACTGGTTGTGCGCTATAGCCCTACGAAGCGATAGTCCAGAGATCGGCGCGGTCATTTTGCGTAGGGAGCGGCAGAACTGGGCGGCTATAACAGAAACGGCAGCACCTGTGCGGACGAGGGCAACGGTAAAAACATCATCGACAGATATGGCGACGACGTTATCAGGTGAAGCGAGGACTTGAGCGACCACGGCGCAGTTCTTGCCTCTGGAACTGCAGCGTTCAGTTTTCCCTGTTGGAGGAAGTGGGTCGGAGACGCATTCAGTTTTCCCGGTTGGAGGAAGCGGGTCGGAGACGCATTGGGGACAGTGATCACCTGCGAGTAGACGGGGAGCGAGGAGATTGAATCTGAGACGTGGCTGGCGTGACAGAGACTCGGGAAGGTTACTGTAGCCATACTGTGGTGAGGGATAGGCAGCAGGTAGGTACATGGGCTGTGGGTCATAAGGTAACGGCCGAGTAGCGGTTGGGAGTGGTTGGAAGCGACGGCGCCAATATCGTGCCACACGTCCTCGAGTACCGCAGGCGTAGCAGATCGGTCGATTGTCAGGAGTGCACCAGGAATCGCTTACTCGCGGGGCGGCCCAAGGTGTCCAAAGAGGGGCGGAGTGGGGAGCAAATAAAGACATGGGTGGCAAATTGTGCTGACGGGGTCTGCTGCGTACCACCTGGGCATACGTAAGAGGCGCGGCCACGGGCTGCATAGCCGGCGCATGGGGAACAGGCATGGCCACAGGCTGCTGGTGGGCAGTGATGGGAACAGCCTTAGCTACCGCGTAGGCAATAACGTCGCGGAGTAGTGAGGGCAGACGAGAGGTTGGTGGCTGCTGCGTGAAGGGAATCAACGACAGTTGCCGAGCTACTTCTTCACGCACAAAGTTTTTATTCTCTTGCAGAGTTGGTGAGTGATCGGGATCAGACGAAAGACTGGAAAGCGAGTTCGCGTGTGAGGAAAATGGCCGAGTCAGGGCACGCTGCTTACTCAACTCGATGAAACTTTGACACAAAGTCACTAGTTCCGCAACGGTGGCAGAATTACGGGCCAGGAGCATTTGAAATGCGCCGTCATTTATCCCTTTGAGGATGTGCTGAATCTTCTCCGACTCGGGCATGGCGGTGTTCACACGGTTGCAAAGACCAATAATGTCTTCGATGTAACTGGTGAACGATTGCGTTGGCTTCTGCGCGCGAGTCCGCAAGCGTTTTTCGGCTCTGGACTTGCGGACAGCGGGTCGGCCAAAAACGTCAGCAAACGACGTTTTGAGGATGGGCCACGTCGTAATGTCGTTTTTGTGGTTGTTATACCACATTTCGGCCACGTCAGCGAGATAAAAGGTGACATTAGTCAACTTGTCTGCGTCATCCCACTTGTTGTTTGCGCTCTGCAGGTCGTAGTTAGTGAACTAGTCTTCCACGTCGGTCTCATCAGCTCCGCCAAAGACCTTGGGCTCTCGCATGCGAAGAACGCCGGGGTTGCTGGAGGATGGAGTGGAAGAGCCAGGTTGCGCGTTGTTGGTGGCCATGATGGGAGGTAGCGTTCGGTTGCGCAGCTGCAGGTTTAGGCAACGGCGAATGGCAGCACCCTGGTTCAGGTGACGGGAACGTCAGCACCATCCACCAATTGAAAAGGGGGTTTATTGGCGTGTGCTACGACGGTGGCCCTACGATGAAAACATGGTCGGGACAGAGCAATGGTCAAGCATATGCCAGCGACGATCAGCACGATGCGAGCGAGTGGAGCCCAGAACACAGTACCCAAGCGGTGGCGACGTTGCTTGCCAACGATGCGTCTTCTTATTCACAGAGTAAATAAATAAATAAATAAATAAGCTGACCACCATTCTGGAGAAGCTGGATACTCTTACCACTGCTACCAGTACCGCCAGATGGGACTTGGCGGCTTAGTCACCAACGGGCCGCGTGCACAAAGGGGTGAAATACCATGCGATATCGCCGACTGCATTGCAGGAGGGCAGCGGACACCCTGGCGACCACATCTTACACCATCGCCAGACCACAACACCTCTACGCATCGCTGCCCTGCTCAGGGCTCCAACTCCGAGCTCTCATTCGGAAAACTATAGGCATCACCTCATGAAGGTGAGTTTGCTGTACGACGAACTAACGAAGATCTTCCGCCAATGCTCATAACGACGCCGCTACGAAATTCAAAGACGGGGGATGCAGCGCGGAGTCCTATATAAGGCGGAAATTCACGGCTGTAGGAAGACCTCACGACGCCACGTGGAAACAGCGGAGCAAACCGACGTAGTCGTGACCCGATGACACGATCCAACCGCAACGAACGATGACAAAGCAGCGTCCTCGACGTAATATTCGACGGCCACAACGTTACCACACTCGCCGACACTGGGCTGACTGTTCCATCGTGAATGGGCCCTTCGCAACGAAGTTGAAAAAAGTGAGTACTGCTTCGCAAGGCCCTGAATTGTGGACCGCTGAGGGTTATATAGCAACACCGGTTGTTGTCTGTGCAGCAAGAGTCACCATTACTAAGCAGGCTTATCCCTTTAGCCGCGAAATAGCACAAAGACGGAGCAAAGGAATGCACAACGACAAGCCCAAGCGTTCTGCGTTCCTTAATTTACCCTGTGTTTGTGATCATTCACGGCGGAAGTATGTCGTTAAGCAAGTATCAACTGGGCCAACAATCAGTCTTGAGACTTATCGCGTCAAGCTTTCTACTTCTACAGGACTGCTTCAGGGATGTGATACTTCATATGGAGCTCTTGAATTAACACGGCGTCGTCATCCTAAGGTCTAAATCGAGAAAAAGCGCTGCTACTGTAGCGCTGCTACTGTAGCGCTGCTACTGTAGCGCTGCCTACACCAGACAAAACTGAGGAACCACGCGCTCAGTGTGACGCAACACGCCACCGATCCGCCTACCTGTAGCGTTATCATTTCTGTCGGCTCCCAAAAGCCCGCAGACTTCGAACGCGTCATCGAGTGCAATCAGCACCTGCTTGTTAACCGTCAGATCTGCGTCGCAAGAGGCATCGCCGCGTTGCGTGGTGGCAAAGCAAAGGTACTGCTGGCACATTTTTGCCACGAATATAAACACCTTAATATTGGTATAACGGTTCCATAAAATGAAAAATTCGTACATATCAGCAACGCTTTCACCCTTGCCGACGTTACCGAAGCTGCTTCGATGAATCGACGCCCCCAAACAGAAGTCGACATCAACCCGAACGTTCCAAAGGACACACAAGACCAGCTAAAAACTCTGTTCCTGCAATTCAAGGACTGCTTTTCCTCGTCGTCTAAAATTCAACAAACGCCAGCGGCGAAAACGTCGTATAATTGAAGAAAGTGCCTGGTCAATCCAGTAGACCCCGTATCCAGTTTAGACGAGAGAACGCGAAGCCGTAAAGAAATGAGTCAGCGCAATGGTTTGCTAAAACATAAACACGCTTCCCTAGAGGTTCTTGGTGTCTGCTGTGGTGTTAGTGACGAATATACATAGAATCTTACATTTCTTCATCGACTATTACCACCTATACAAGGTGAAAAGACGTGTATCCTTTCCCACAAAAAAAGATGGCCTGCATCCGCTCCACAGCACAAAGCACTTTTCTTCGATGGACCTCAAGACTGGCAGATCCAAGTCGATGAGAAAAACTGAAAAATGACTGGAATTATAGCGCCAGATGGTCTGCGAGTTCGAGGTCATGCTTTTAGGTTTTTGCTCTGCCCCCGCGACATTACAATGCCTCATTGATACATTACCGGCCGGCTTGAAGTGGCACACTTGCCTTGTGTATCTGCATGACGTCGTTGTGCTTTGCTCAAACTTTGAAGAACACATGTAGTGCCTTGCAGCTGTACTTCAAGCAATCAAGACCTACTGATTCACCCTGAAGCCAGAAGAGTACCCCTTCCCGTACAAAGAAGAGTTGTTCTTGAGCCATGTGATGAGTAAGTCCGGAGTACACCCCGACCCGCAGTAGATATTCGCCATTGCTACATTATTCCCGTCACCCTTCAACAGGATGACCGTTCGTCAATTTCTTGGTCTGTTTGCCTGTTGAAGGAGATTCGTCAAAAACTTCACTCGCCTCGCCGAGCAACTTACTAACCTTACAAGGACGGACGTCGAGTTCAAGTGGGAAACGCCGCAAAAGCATGCATTTCAAGAACTAATGATTAACGTCTGCAGACGCCTTCATTACTCCTGCATTTCGACGAATTTGCGGACATGGAAGTGTACACCGACGGAGGCAGTGTAGGACTCGACGCTGTTTTTCTGCAGAGGCTGACTGTAAGGGGTCATGAAGCCTGCTACCCGGTTGCTAGCAAAGGTGTAAGCCTACTATTATACAACATAAAAGGAGTACTTGCCATCACTAGGGGGACATCAAAGTTTCGCCTACGGCAGGTCTTTAGAAGTTGTGAGGCACCACCACACCTTGTGTTCGCTAGCTAACCTGTCTTGAGACAGGGGTCTGACAGCAAACCACCTCTGTGACCAGTCATTACGGCTCGGGTCCGGCAGGTCTCATCATGGGTAGCTGCCCCCCCCCCCCCACACCGCACACTATTAGCCCGCCTTGCTAGGAGGAAGACGCATTATTCGGAAGATATTTACAGAGGTTTGTTTACATAGATTACATAGAGGACAGTTACTTCTTAACAGTGTTGTTTAAAAAAGGTCTCTCCAAAAGAAGCTCTACATCAAACGGCACACAAAGCAGCCCGCAAAGAATGATTATAAAGACTCCCATTTCTCCAGATCCTTGGACGAGAGAAAGGGCATCAAACTACACTGTCCAATACCAAGACATACACACGTTTTGATGCGGCCTCCCACACCCGCCCTATTCAACTTCCACCCACATCACCACACTTCCACTACAGTGTCCCCTTGCGCGTGCATGGTCGCTGGAGTGATGGGTCTCACGCTCAGGCTGACGCATCAAAGGGACCCCTGCGGTGCGACTGTTCCTTCGAGGAATGTTGTCGTGACCAAAACCCATTGTGGTCGATTACGACGCTGGACTACATGGTGCCTCACTTCCTGTCTTGAAATGATAATGCTCGGGATGGAACGGCTTTCCGCAGGCAAGCAGCCCCTCAGCGACTTGTTCGCAGTACCCAGAATTCCACTCCCCTTTTCTGCCCAAGCACTCTACCTAACACCTGAAAAAACCTCGTGGTCGCATCGCATGGTGAAGCCTAAACCTTCACAAATGTCACGCTACCTTCGTTTACAAGTACCGAAAAAAACACACAGAGGTTGGCAGCTTGTCTCGTTCCTTCGTCTATACCCCCTACCGCAGGACCACTAGCATGATGACCGCTTCATGGTAACTACAAGTGTCGATGACTCGTTTGTGGTAAATGTAAATGCCGACCAGGAACTTAGTGGCCTGATAGAATACATTGAGGGCAGGACCGCCACTGTTCCGAAGACATTCAAGGTAAGGCTCGCATCGTTCTTGCGAAACGGAACTCTCCTAAATAACTTATCACCCCTTCGAGCCAAATATTTTCTTGTGGTTTCTTCAGCAGTGAGACCGGAAGAAATCCAGGCGCTAAATCACGACCCGATGGCTAGACACTTCGGTGTTTGCCGCACGCTCACAAGAACACAGGAAAAGTACTACTGGTCACGCCTTGTCACCGACGTCTCTCGCTACGTCAGTATACGCCAAGACTCTCAGCGACGGAAGCTCCACTGACAAAACCAGCAGACTTTATTCGGCCGATCAACCCCCCCCCCCCCCCGACCATTCTATCAAACCAACATGGACCTACCGGGGGCGCGAGAACAAATGAATCCTCGTAGCTACCAACTACTTCACCCGCTACACTGAAACGGGGGCCCTATCTAGAAGCAGTGCCACCGATGTAGAAAAGTTCTTCATTGAAGACATCATCCTGCGCCATGACACCTTCGTGGTCCTTATTACCGTCAAAGGTAGGACCTTTACTGCGGAGCTAACTCAGGCGACACTGAGATACAACCAAACCAGCCACAGCCGGGCCACTGCCTATCATTCGCAAACAAATGGCCTCACCGGCCGTCTTAGTAAGACCATCGCAGATATATATATGCTGGCCATGTACGTCTACGTCGAACACAAGAAATGAATGCCGAACTTTCGTACGTGACTTTCACGTGCAACACAGTAGTGCAAGAAACAACACCGATGTATTTGTACAAGATGATCGACAAAAGGAGCCCGGCAACGATGCAATGTTGCCATCTACCACCGATAAAGAGAATTTCGACGTGACCAGTTACTTGCAACGCACCGGAGTGGCTCGACAGCTCGCCTCCTTACGCACCAAAAATCAGCAGACGACCACCAGCCACCGCTACAATCTTCGATGACGCTATGTGGAATGCCGGCCTGGCGACGCCGTCGATTCGGTGTGGATGCCGATACGAAGACGTGGATTCAGTGAAAAACTCATTCGCCGATACCTCAAGCCACACAAAGTGCTTCGGCATCTAGGGGCTCGAGACTACGAGGTTATTCAGGAGGGCATTACAAACTCTCAACGGCGCCATGCACGACCTGAAGTCGTTGTGTCGAGCACCTCAAGCCGTTTTACGCGCATTAGAGAACCCAAGAACCATACCTCTTGCTTGATTACTCTAATATCTCGTTTGAATTTGTAGCTTACTGTACTTTCTTGCTTTATTATTGCACTTTCTTCGACGTTAAAGCATCGGGACGATGCCTTTTTCAGAGCAGGGCAGTGGGACAAGCCTTCCTCGCACTTTATGTTACCGATCCCTTGCACATGTCGACACTGTCAAGTGCACTACGCTATAGACCGTCTGAGAGTATTACAGGTCATTTTAAAAATCATTGCACAAGGCTTCAGAGTACAAACGAGAACAGCTTAGTTTATTGCCGATGAAACGCGGCCACCAGAAATAACACTGGAACGATTATAGTCGCAAGTATACATTTCGACGCACCTTGCCGGGGATCAGATTATCCACAACCGACGCTATGTTCAGCGCTATCATAGCCCAGTGTGTATTGCCGCAACCTAACCTTCTATTTTGCGGCCACAATCCCGCGCAAGCAAAGAGTTTCAACAAGCAAAGGCACTTTCTTTCGGAACACTTCGTGCTTGCTAATAGTCATGATGTAGCGCCAAAAGACAAAACGGACACATAAAGCCAGTGGCGTGTATTTTTATGTGTTTGTTGCCTTTTTTCGCGCTGAAATTATGACTAATGAAGAGTTTCATCTTGAACAAGCCGACTGCTGCCTTCAGCCAAGTGGTCACCCCGTTGCATTATAGCTATTACTTCTTTTGTTTTCTGAATATAAGCACCTTTTTCTTTACTAAACTTAAGAAGCGCAAACATCCATGGTTACTTTTATTTTTCAAAGGTGTACAACATGCGATGGAGGGGATGTGGGCGCCGAAAGGCGGCTTAATAATTTTTTTGAGCTCTCACCTTAATTTTTGAATATCCCAGTAATCTGACAGCCATTCTATAGGTGGCTGGCGATCTTTTTTCGTCCTTGTCAGTTGCGTCGCCATAGCCCTCCTTCAGCTTTAATCAAATAGCCGAACAACACTATTTAGTAAAGTGATAGAAGATATATACCACAATGTTGTCCTCCCGTATGCTTGCACTTTTGGTCTGAACAATCTCTTTGCGTCGGGGAGACGATGTCTCACCTGAGCCTCTCCGCTTTCGGTGAGCATCTCCTGCAGGCGCAGCTTGAGCCTTCCTTGCACTGCACCGAAGTAGGTGTCCTCCTGGCGCAGCACTGCGTGCGCGTGTGCCATGGTGCGGACAACTGGGATCAACCGGGTGGGGTCAGCCAGCCGGGCCTTCAACTCCACGTTGGACGGCATCGAACACTGCACGCACAGCAAGCAATTAACTCCACAGGCCGGTTAAGGGGGGTCCAGCGCTGGATAAGTACTTGCCAATTTCTTGCACGTGACTGAAACGTTCTGCGCACGCATGGTGTTGCTTTTCGTTTAATCGTTTCTGTTTGGATAAGCGTAAGTTGCCACAAGCAAGGCGGCAACACAGGCGGGCTGGCCGTGCCCGCGTGGCTCTTACTGTCTTATTTGGAAAATGTATATAGGTACAAATAAAGTAAGCGGCACTCCTTCCCCGCTGTGCACTGAATGCAATAAAGCTGCGGACATTTATCTCTATATCGGGTCGCGTAAGCATTTATGTTTCGAAACGGAGAAACTAATAGCTAGTGTGAAAAAAAGAATGGTTTTTCCACGGACCCAGCAAATACATTGTGTTTCAGGCATGAGCGTATAGATGTGGTTCATACGCTCTCATACGGTGTCCCCGTCGCGGTCACGCTGAGTGTCCAGCGCAAATACGCCACCTCAATTTCGTGTCTGCCTTGACAACAAAGGTTATTTTAAAAGCCGTGGCAACGTAAGGCTGATATATTGTGCGCTACTGCTTTGACAAACAAATCGTGGGAAGTGAACGGTGGTTAAACAGTTAAGAGTGCGCAAGCCCCAGAGAAACCTACTGAGCACAATTCATTTTACATCGAAAGCTAAGTTTGCTTCCCGAGCCCATTGATGCAGGCTGTATACAAAATTTCAACAGGGCCATTTCTGGCTGAAAAAGCTAATGACTAGAACAGCGCCTTTTTCTCGCAGAGTATTTTGACTAAAACTTGTGGGGTGTATATAATTGAGCTTCATTCATGATTAGATTGTATTCCTATTCGCATAATAAAACAGCATATAATATATATATATATATATATATATATATATATATATATATATATATATATATATATATATATATATATATATATATATATATATATATACGAGAAATAAGTCTACCTAAGGGCACATTTTTCCGTGTTTTGACACAATATTAATGGGATCTAGCAGAGAATAATGCCAAGCAAAGTATAGGGGAAGTTATTAGACCGAGTCGTAATTCAGGATAGTAATTCACGATAAACAGGCTATAATGTAAATGTCAAGAAAGAAAAGTGGGTGAGAAGATAACTTCCCGAGGGCAGGAACCGAAACTGCGACCTTCGAATAACGGGAATATATATATTGTAATGAGCGAGACAGACACAACACCCGTTCGTCGGGCAAGCTGCTCTATTCTGCCTCTTTTTCCTCGCTGTCCAGCCCATGGCCCACAGCTGCCACGCCACTTTTCGTTACATTCGGCCACACTGCGAACCTGACAAAAAAAAAGAAATTACAGTGCGTTGCACCTGCAGCGGTCCGACTTCTTTTTTCAAGCGCGACACATGCACGGCAAAGTTGTTTCTTTAGCGTTTATCGAGAGTGAAGTTTGCATCTGAGGTGTTCATATGCCACGTATTTTCTCCTACACGCTGAGTAATTATGAACGGCTCGTCGAACTTAGGGAGTAGCTTCTTGCCGGGCCCGCTGGTGCCCCTTTCCAAACAGACCTCGTCACCGATGTTGTAAGCAGGAGCGGGCCTACGGCGTCTGTGATAGTGGCGCTTTTGATTTTCTAGTGCGTGGGTGGCTTTCTTGATCGCCTTAGTTCAGATCTTCTGACAGGCTGCTTTGCGATTGTTGGCACGTGGAACTGTTGTGGGAATGAGGACCGCTTTCAGCTGTGGTAGTTTTCCATAAACAATTTCGTAGGGCGTTTCCTCGGTAGACGTCTGCAGTGCCGTGTTAATCGCAAAAGCGGCTGACGGAAAGTGGACGTCCCAGTCGGCCTCTACTCTTTTCCCTGCCTTCGTATATGGAGCGAGTCGTGCCTGGATGCTCTGGTTAGTTCTCTCAGTAAGGCCGTTTGCTTGCGGATGAAACGCAGATGCGAAGTGGTGCTGCACGCCTGTGTGCAAAGGTACTTTTTCAGTTCCCCGCTAAGTAACGTTGTAGCCCAATCAGATAGTAACTTTTTTGTTAAGCCATGTTTCCATTCAAATTGGTGCTTGAGGAAGTCGATTAGGTAAGTGGATGCAAGAGATGGCGCGGCCTTCACTTTCACGTATTTTGACAGGTATTCTACTGCTACAATGACGTAACAATTTCCCGCAGTGGTGATAGGTAGAGGTCCCATGTAATCAATGCCAATCGCGTGGAAAAGTGTTTCTGGTATCTGGATTGGTGTTAGTAATCCAGGTTGATATCCAGGCAGTCGCTTAAACTGCTGGCAGATTTTGCAACTGGCGACATAAAAACTGACGCTACTTTGCATCTTCGGCCACCAAAAACGTTCTTGTGATTTCCGGAGTGTGGCTCGTTGGCCGGTGTGTCCGCCTTCTGGAGAGTCATGAATAGCTCGTAATATTTCTGACCTGTGGAATTTCGGGATCACCAGGAGGTAACGTTCTTCGGATCGGTCCGCTCGCCAGTGACGCCGGTACAATACGACATTGCGCATCACAAAAGTACTGTGATTTCCCTTGCCAGTGATAGATGCAATTATGGATGCCAAATCTTTATCCTCCTCTTGGGCTCGGGATATATCCATCTGGACGAAAAAAATGTGGGTTTGCCTGCTTCATTCCACGCATTTATTGGGGTTCCGTGAGAGTGCATCGGCGATGTTGTTTAGCCCCCCCCCCCCCCCCGGCGTGGTGTTTCACGTCAAAACCGTATTCTTGCAGTGTTTATCCACCGGGAAATTTGTGCTTTATTTGCTGCTTCGAGAACATCCAAGCTATAGCAGCATTATCATTCACAACAGTGAATTTACGTTCGAAAAGATAATGCGGAAACTTATCATCGACGCTTCATACCACTGCAAGACATTCAAGCTCGTTGGAGACATTCAAGCTCGTTGGCAACGTTTTCTTCTATAATTTTTCTTTCAGTTAGAAACACGCGGCATGGTCGGCGGTGTACGATATATGTCCCTACAGTTTGAACTCGATGTGCTGTAGTATTAGTGCGGCCCAGCTTAGACGAGCAAATATCGAAAGAATTCGCATGTTTCTGTAACAATGCGAGCACCTGCTGCCTCTGTGAATATGTCAATTCACTGATGGTAGCGGCGATAAAGGCGGAGGAAGAAACATGCTCACCGAGGCAAGGTTCTTTGGATGCGATGGCCTGAAGTGGCGTGACAAATACAGGCTCGAAGTCAGCAACACGGGCCACAGTAGTGCCCTGTGGCAGTAAGATCTTCTCCGGTGTAGAGTTGACCGCGGTGACAAGGGCCGAGCATTTGCAAAAACGAACGACACTGGACGGAAGAACTATACCTTTGCGAACGCAAAGTGGTGACGGTGAGACCAATACATACCCGTGATAGATGTCATTGGACGTAATGCGTACAATTTGCTCTTGTAGTGGCGGCAGTTCGATGTCTTTCGCAGCGACCAGACGAAGTGACTTCTGATTGTCGTCGTCAAGCATGTAGTCGGTGTCAGCGAGGTGAATGACGCGTTGTCCACAACAAATCGCCGCGGAAGCAGATGATAAAAAATCGCACCCTCAAATTAGTTGGTGAGAACAGCGGGACAGGACAGCAAACTGGACATGGTGGCGGATGCCGTCGATGAAAACACGGACAGTACAAAACGCGGAAGGGCGAATGACGTTCCCCTGGCTAGCAACTAACGGGGGGCCATCGTAAGGCATTACTTTCCTTAACTGTTCACACAAAGCAGCACGTATCACAGACAATGTCACACCTGTATTTACCAAAGCATGGACTCGCACTCCTTCCACTTCCACAAAAACCATGTTACACGGGCCTGATGGAGGAATTTCAGTTCTAATTCCCAATGCAGTTTTTCCTCCACAAACTGCATCACTTAGTTTTCCGAATGAATATCAGAGGTGAATGAGGTGGGCCGAAGTGGAGAAGTGGAATGGCGGAAGGGCGAAGGCGAGCCGCGTCTCGTGTTTCGGCTGTTTCGTGGTGTAGTCGATGCAGGAGGAGATGAAGACCGGTGCGGGGGAGACGAATAACGCCGACCTTGATAAGACGCCCCGGTGTACAAATCCTGTTCACGCACGCCGTTCCGACGCTCATCTTGCTGGCGCTTTCGGCAGAAATGAGATATGTGGCCGCGATAGCCACAGTAGTAGCATACAAGGCGAGACGAGCACCCCAGTGGGGAATAGAAGGCATTCAGGGCACCTGGAGATAGCGCGGTCAGGTGGGCCGAAGGGTCAGAGGGCACGGAATGGTAGTTCACCGGTGGATATGCAGCAACTGACGCGTAGGATGGACGCGGCAATGTCGCGTGGGCGTCGCTGGGAGGCACGGCAGAAACTTGAGGGTACGTGGATATAGGGGGAAAAGCAGGTGGCTGTACGGGCGCAGAGCCAGTCAGGGATGTAAGTTCCTCCCTGATGATGTCACGTAAGGGCATTCCCGAAGGCTGTGTAGGTCGCGTAGTAGGAGGTGTGAAGCCCATAGACCACAATTCTTTGCGTATTATGTCCCGGATGAGATCACGCAGATGGCCATCTGACGTCCGGTTGAAGGTGAACGCCAATGTCCGGTTGAAGGCGAACGAAGTCCAGCGCATCAAGGCGCTGGCATGTCGTCACGACATCAGTGATGGTAGCTGGCTTTTGCACAGCGAGGGCATTAAAGGCAACAGGCAGAATGCCTTTCAATATATGGCGCACTTTGTCCGATTTCGGCATGGATTGATTGACACGCCGCCAGAGTGCGAGGACACCCTCGATGTATGAAGTGTACGATTCACCGGGATGTTGTCGGCGAGTATCGAGTGTCCTCTTCGCAACGGCGGATCGAATGTCTGGTGTCCCAAAGACGTGTCGCAGCTGCTGCTAGAAGGTAGCCCAGTCCAGTAAGTCAACGACGTGGTTAAAATACCATGTGTTCGCGACTCCGGTCAGATTTTTTGGTAACGCAGTTTGGCCGCCTCGTCCCACCTATAAGCGGCACTTACGCGGTCGAAGTCATCAAGCCAGTCTTCTACGTCTTCTCCCCGACGACCAGCGAAGAGCGGGGGTTCGCACTGATGTCCGTGTATGTAAGTAGGAGGGGCAGCTTGCGGCGGTGCGTGGTTGATGACATCAGTGCCGGCAGGCTCGGTCTGGGACATGCTGCCTGACTGTGGGCGCAAGCGGCGGCCTGAACGAAGCTCCAGGGGGTATAGCGGGCTGCGGGAGGTCGGAGGACCGAAAATCCACCTCCACCACGTATGAAGACTTGGTAATCTTGGCTGCGTCAGCGTTTACTTGAGGAAAGACCTCGCAAAACGAACGGGCAGAGCCAGTACACAGATGATGACGATGATGATGACCCAGAGTGGCAATCAGGACAAAGAGACAAGCTGATTATGGTGATGCCCACAATATATATATATATATATATATATATATATATATATATATATAGTGTGAAACGCCGATGTATGGATGGAGGGATTTGGCTGTACCCTTTAGATATCGGGCGGCAGCTCACGCCACCTAGCCGTAATACTTAGTGAGCTAACCACTAGATGTATCTTTTTTTTCCTTTAAATAGTGAAGTTGAGGGCTGGTACTTTGCAGTGAAGGGTTTAATGTTCACTCGTGCCTTTACTTTGGCCACCAATTAGATAACTTTCTTCTAGTTAATTCTACCCGCTTAAAGTCTATTTTGAGCTCTCTTTCTCTAAACCCTAGTGCTTTGAAAAACTCTGCGTCATCATTCTGAATTATAGGGTGAAGCCCTTTACAGAACATTATCAAGTGTTCGACGCGTTCCTCCTCTTCTCCACATGCACTGCATACCGTGTCTACCGCTTCTTATTCGGCCCGATATGTCTTGGCTCGCAATACTCCCGTCCTCACCTCAAACAGTAGATAACTACCCCGAGTATTATCATTGATTCTTTCCCTGGCTATTTCCTGCTTAAAAGTTCGACAGACTTCTAGTGCGCGCATCTTAATCATGTCAATTCTATATATGTCAGTCTCCGTTTCCTTCACCTTCTTCTTAACTGAGCATCTCTCATAATCATATGGTGGTTTTGGGACAGTAAACCCCACATATCAATCAATCTTCTTCTTAACTGGTAGTTCTTTTTGGCTTGGCTCCCTGCAGTTTACGTTGAAGACAGTACGGCACGCCTTTGTGTGGATTACCGCAAACTCAACACGGTCACGGTGAGAGATTCTTATCCTGTGCTAGCAATATCGAGCATAACCAATGTGCTTGTAAACACTAAGCTCTTCATGACTATAGATTGCTCTCGAGGGTAACTACAAATCGAGGTTCACCCTGACGATATCCCGAAAACCGCATCCACATGCCATAGAGGCTTGCTTTGGGTTTGTGCGTATGCCTGTGGTCTTTCCTAACACTCCTGTTCCCATTAGCGCATGGGGGCTTTGGATGATGCAAAGTGTAACTATGCACTTGGATATCTTGATGGTGGGATGGTGTTTTTGCGCACGTTCGAAGTGCATTTTGAATACTTATATACAGTTTTACAGCGCAAGTCAGCAGCTGGTGTAGCAGTTCATCCCAAAAAATTATACCTCGCTACTAGCAAGATCAATCTGCTTGGGTTTGTTATTGACAATTGTGTACTAAAGCCAAACCCAGATAAGCTCCGTACAATCGCAAATTTCCCAACGCCCCGAAACAATAAAAGATTGCAAAGGTTTCTAGGAATAATTGCTTTTTATCGTGATTTCATTGCGCAGCGTGCAGATATCGCTCGATCACTAACACAGCTGCTGAAGAAAGGGGCTAAATGGCTTTGGAGAAGTGAGCAAGAAGCAGATTTTGACCCGCTTTTGAGAGCGACTACCAGCATTTCATTCCTTCCGCTGCCAGAACTAAACAAACTTTTTTTTTGTTGCGAATTGATGAAAGTTATTATGGCCTTGGCGCAGTACTTTTACAGGCATGCACCGGCACTCTGAGGCACATTGTTTTCGCAAGCCACAGTTTAAATGGTGAGGAGCGCAATTACTCGGTAACGGAGAAGGAATGTTTAGCCATCATTTTTGCAGTAAGAAAGTTTGATATGTTTTCCAATGGGACTCTGTTTGTTATTCAGTCTGATCATCAATCACTGTCTTAGTTGAAACAATTACCTAACACTCTCTGACGATTGTCCGATGGGCGCTTACGTTGCAGTACTACGATTATGTCATTGATTACAAGAAGGGTAGCAATAACACAGCCGCTGACACACTTTCATGTGCGCCGTTGTATTTGAACCTCAGGTAGAGCCGGAAACAGTGTGTGAGGTCACGAGGCCACGAGGAACCATGCATTCCTGTTGGGGTAATTTGGTGACTAAACAGGAGCTGCTTGCAGCGCAGCAGAGTGGTGGCTTCTGTGGTAAAATGTCAGAGAAGCTTCCAAATCGTGAACCAGCTGACACAGGAAGCCACAATGAGACCGACTGCTACCTGCTATGAGAAGAAGGCCTCTTGTGCTGGTATTTTCTCCAGGTTGACGACGGTAATGCATAATCACCATTACGAGTTCTCATTCCTCGCAAACTTCGCAAATCATTTATAGCATACTAACGCGACATTGCCTCACCTGGTCACTCTTCAGGGCAGAAAACTTCCGAGAAGCTGTGTCGCACAGTAGCTTGGCAAGGATTAAAACAGAATGTGTTGCGCTAGGCGCGTTCTTGTTCAGTTTGGTAAAGGGTGAAAACCACAGAGTGGTTAACCGTTAGGACCAATGCAATCAGTTGGGAGTACGTCAGCATGGCAAATGGTAGCATGTGGCGTGATAGGTCCGTTTCCCATGAGTCCGCGGCGAAACCAGTACCTGCTTGTTGGGACTGACCATTTCACAAAATGGGTCAAATTGTTTCCTTTGCGCAAGCTAACTTCACCGAAAGTATGGCACTGCCTTCTCGAAACCTTCACCAGGTTCGAATTTTCTGCCCAGCCGATCACAGACAACAACGCACTTCACCAGCAAGGTGTTCAGCGCTTCCTGTGACGCCCTGTGATGCCCTGAGAAGAGACGCATTGCACATTCGTCCTCGCTGAACCCCTGGAAAAATTCGAAGACTGCGCCGGACAACAAGTGCACTACAAGCGGTGCTGGGAAGGATGGGAAGGGCCACGTGCGGCTACATCGACGTCACCGGACGGAGATATTAAGACAAGGCATCCATCCAGCTTCTTCAGTGGGCATGTCGGCTGGCCACGTGTCGACATCATATCAAATCCGTTTATTTTCTTCATGCAGCTTCTCGTCTTGGGATCGATGGCGACGGTCCGGGAGACGCATTGCACATTCGTCCTCGCTGAACCCCTGGAAAATTTTGAATGCTGCTCAGGAAAAAGTGCACTACAAGCGGTGCTGGGGAGGATGGGAAGTGCCACGTGCGGCTACATCGACGTCACCGGACGGAGATATAAAGACACGGCATTCATCGAGCTCCTTCAGTAGGCATGTCGGCTGGCCTCGCGTCAACATCAAGTCAAATTCGTTTATTTTCTTCATGCAGCTTCTGGTCTTGGGACCAACGTCGACGGTCCGAGAGACGCATTGCACAATCGTCCTCGCTGAACCCCTGGAAAATTTTGAAGACTGCGCAGGACAACCCGTGCACTACAAGCGGTGCTGGAAGGTTGGGAAGGGCCACGTGCGGCTACATCGACGGTCACCGGACAGAGAAATAAAGACAAGGCATCCATCGAGCTTCTTCAGTGGGCATGTCGGCTGGCCTCGTGTCGACATCATATAAATCCGTTTATTTTCTTCATGCAGCTTCTCGTCTTGGGATCGACGGCGACGGTCCGGGAGACGCATTGCACATTCGTCTTCGCTGAACCCCTGGAAAATTTTGAATACTGCACAGGACAACCAGTGCACTACAAGCGGTGCTGGGAAGGATGGGAAGTGCCACGTGCGGCTACATTGACGTCACCGGACGGAGATATAAAGACACGGCATCCATCGAGCTTCTCCTGTGGGCATGTCGGCTGGCCTCGCGTCGACATCATGTCAAATTCATTTATTTTCTTCATGCAGCTTCTCGCCTTGGGACTGACGTCGACGGTCCGAGAGACGCATTGCACATTTGTCCTTGCTGAATCCCTGGAAAATTTTGAAGACTGCGCAGGACAACCAGTGCACTACAAGCGGTGCTGGGAAGGATGGGAAGTGCCACGTGTGGCTACATCGACGTCACCATACACAGATATAAAGACACGGAATTCATCGAGCTTCTTCAGTGGGCATGTCGGCTGGACTGGCGTCGACATAATGTCAAATTCGTTTATTTTTTTCATGCAGCTTCTCGTCTTGGGATCGACAGCGACGGTCCAAGACACGCATTGCAATTCGTCCTCGCAGAACCTCAGGAAAATTTTGGAGACTGTGCAGGACAAGCAGTGCACTACCAGCGGTGCTGGGAAGGATGGGAAGTGCCACGTGCGGCTACATCGACGTCACGATACGGAGATATAAAGACACGGCACCGATCGAGCTTCTTCAGTTGGCATGTCGGCTGGCCTCACGTCGACATCATGTCAAATCCGTTTATTTTCTTCATGCAGCTTCTCGTCTTGGGATCTACGGCGACGGTCCGAGAGACGCATCGCACATTCGTCCTCACTGAACCCCTGAAAAATTTTGAAGACTGCGCAGGACAACCAGTGCACTACAAGCGGTGCTGGGAAGGATGGGAAGTGCCACGTGCGGCTACATCGACGTCACCAGACGGAGATATAAAGACACGGCATACATCGAGCTTCTTCAGTGGGCGTGTCGGCTGGCCTTGCGTCGACATCATGTCGAATCCGTTTATTTTCTTCATGCAGCTTCTCGTCTTGGGATCGACGGCGACGGTCCGAGCCATGCATTGCACATTCGTCCTCGCTGAACCCTTGGAAAATTTAGAAGACTGCGCAGGACAACCAGTACAATACAAGCGGTGCTGGGAAGGATGGAAAGTGCCACGTGTGGCTACTTCGACGTCATCAGACTGAGATATAAAGACACGGCATCCATCGAGCTTCTTCAGTGGGCATGTCGGCTGGCTCGCGTCAACATCAAATCAAATCCGTTTATTTTCTTCATGCAACTTCTCGTCTTGGTACCGACGTCGACGGTCCGAGAGACGCATTGCACATTCGTCCTCGCTGAACCCCTGGAAAATTTTGAAGACTGCGCAGGACAACCAGTGCACTACAAGTGGTGCTGGGAAGGATGGGATGTGCCACGTGTGGCTACATCGACGTCACCGTACAGAGATATAAAGACACGGCATCCATCGAGCTTCTTCAGTGGGCATGTCTGCTGGCCTGGCGTCGACATCATGTCAAATCCGTTTATTTTTTTCATGCAGCTTCTCGTCTTGGGATCGACAGCGACGGTCCAAGACACGCATTGCAATTCGTCCTCGCAGAACCTCAGGAAAATTTTGGAGACTGCGCAGGACAAGCAGTGCACTACCAGCGGTGCTGGGAAGGATGGGAAGTGCCACGTGCGGCTACATCGACGTCACGATACGGAGATATAAAGACACGGCACCGATCGAGCTTCTTCAGTTGGCATGTCGGCTGGCCTCACGTCGACATCATGTCAAATCCGTTTAGTTTCTTCAAGCAGCTTGTCGTCTTGGGATCTACGGCGACGGTCCGAGAGACGCATTGCACATTCGTCCTCAGTGAACCCCTGAAAAATTTTGAAGACTGCGCAGGACAACCAGTGCACTACAAGCGGTGCTGGGAATGATGGGAAGTGCCACGTGCGGCTACATCGACGTCACCAGACGGAGATATAAAGACACGGCACCGATCGAGCTTCTTCAGTTGGCATGTCGGCTGGCCTCACGTCGACATCATGTCAAATCCGTTTATTTTCTTCATGCAGCTTCTCGTCTTGGGATCTACGGCGACGGTCCGAGAGACGCATCGCACATTCGTCCTCACTGAACCCCTGAAAAATTTTGAAGACTGCGCAGGACAACCAGTGCACTACAAGCGGTGCTGGGAAGGATGGGAAGTGCCACGTGCGGCTACATCGACGTCACCAGACGGAGATATAAAGACACGGCATACATCGAGCTTCTTCAGTGGGCATGTCGGCTGGCCTTGCGTCGACATCATGTCGAATCCGTTTATTTTCTTCATGCAGGTTAGTGATGATGTTTCATCTGTCAAATGTGACAACCCATTTTTGTCCAGCTGACATGCTCATGTAGCTTAAGCAGAATTTGTTCTGGTGTACGCGAAATGCTTCTCTCTTTGCTTTTGTTTTGTGGCGACGTCGAGCCGAATCCCGGCCCTGACGTTCAAAAGTTGCTGAGCTTTTGGATGGTCATAGAAGCATTCTGTAAAGGCTGGATACCGTTGAGCTGAAGTTAAAAAAAGTCGAAGTTGCTACGGCTGTAAATGAGGTGAAAACAATGACGTATAGGTTAGAAGAAAGGGTCGTAAGCTTGGAAAGCAAGCTAGCTGATCTTGAAGATAGAAATAGGCGGAACAACTTGATTGTCTTCGGTATACCGGAACAACTAATAAAAGTTTTGATGAACTCAGCGAAAGTGTGTTGAAGGGTGTGTTTACCGATATCCTGGAAATAAAAGTGTCGTCTGCGAAAATAATTCACAGAATTGAGTGCAAACAACTACGTAAGCCTCGCCCTATAATTCTAAAGTATATTGATTTCCGCGACAAGATTGCTGTGCTTAAAAAATGCTTCAAACTAAAGTGTACAGGTTTCTTGATTTCTGAGGACTTCTCGGAAGCTACGCGGCGTAAAAGAAGAAAACTTTGGGAAAGCAGAGCGGAAAATCGAAGGGCAGGCAAAAAGGTGAAATTAATCTACGACGAAATCCGAGTTAAAAGTGTTCTGTTCGTTTGGGATGCATACCGTAATGAATGAGCGCCACTTCCAGGTAATGTCATTAAGGAATCTCCGCAGTAAACCAAAGCACAATCAGAGAATTCACTTCGCTGCATTCAGTTGAACGCTCGTAGCATCATTAGTAAACGTTATGACCTGGAAAGTATCACAATAGCGCATGCACCTCATCTGATTGCAATAACAGAAACCTGGCTACATTCAGATATTAAGAACGACGAAATAGTGCCCCCAGGGTATGGCATTTATAGGAAAGAGCGACCATCTCGTGGTGGTGGTGTTGCCGTCCTGTTTAAAAACTACCTCAATGTGACTAGGCTTTCCGATAGAGATGGTATTGAAAGTTTCATTATTAAAATACACCTTGAGGAAATGAACCTGATTGTGGGTGCATTTTACCACCCTCCGTATGCCTAGAAGGCGTTTCTTGATGGTTTTAACGGTGTTTTTTGTTCTTGCAACACGAGCACTTGTAATATATCGTTAGCTGGCGATTTTAATATTCCTCAAGTTATTTGGGACGAGAACTTCCCGGAACCACTTTATAGTGCTGCTGATTTCTTGGTCTACATTGTTCTTTTTCATGGCTTAACACAGCTAGTGAAACAACCCACCCGTGTTAAAAGTAACGCACAATCTATTTTAGATCTTTTTCTTGAGAGTCTCAGAATCCCTCTTTGAAATCCTGCTTTGTGCATCATGACGGTGTATCTGATCATCGATTATTATCTTTAAGCCTTCCACTCCACGTAAGGAAAGAAGTGAAGGAAAAACGCGTAGTGCCAAATTTCACTCGTGCTGAGGACGTCGCCGTTCTTGACCTGTTGGATATATGATTTTCTGATTTCGGTGATATGTATGAATCAAGCTGTTGCTCTGTCGAAAATTTGTGGGGTTTTTTCAAGAATCTTGATGTGAAATGCGTCTCAAGTCATGTCCCCTCAAAGATTATCAGAACGCAATCAGCTCGCCCTTGGACGGCGAGGGAAGTAGTGCGAGCTGCACGCAAACTAAATAAGATGCGCGAAAAACTGCGCCATAATCCGTCATTTTCTTATGTATCAAAATTTTCTAATATGCGTTTGCAGTTAATTGAAACCATAAAGAAGGCAAAATACTACTTTTTCAACATATCTTTGAAGAACTTCCTGCTTTCTGCTCCTGCGAAGTTCTGGCGACACTTGTCACCTAGGAAGCAACAGGTATATAAAATCCTCATTAATGGAGAATTGGTAACTTATGAATCACTCCTTGCGTCATCGTTTAACAAGTTCTTCTGTTCAGTCTACACAAATGACGATGAGAAAAAACTAAATTTTGTGATTTCTCAGGACGTACCTAAAATTTCTGACTTAATGATAACTGCTGAAGGTGTCTTATCACTGTTCCTTAAAATCAATATAAAAAAATCGACGCATTTCTAGTAAGGTATGCAGAATGGTGTTCAAAGTATTTATCTATTACATTCAAAAAACATTGTCCACTGCAGAACTCCCGTGAAATTGGAAGCGCGCGAAGGTTGTTCCGCTCCCTAAGGCAGAAAATCCTTCACTATTTAAGTCATACATACCAGTATCTTTACTGTGTACCTGCTCAGAATGGCTATAACATATTATTTTTACGCACTTGTCAAGCTTTCTGCAACAAAATAAATTGATTGATTGCTGCCAACAGGGTTTCCGTAAGGAAATAATGACGGTTACCCAACTCCTTGAGACAATACACGAGTTTGCCTCAGCCTTAGATAAACAGAGTCAAATCGATATAATTTTTTTGGACTTACAGAAGGCATTTGATCGCGTCTCGCACTATAAGCTTTTGTTAAAACTAAAACCCATTCTAAAGAATAACTCACTTCTCTCATGGATAGAGTCATACTTATCGTCTAGGTGTCAATGCATATCAGTTGGTGGCTCGTGTTCACGCCCGGCGCCCATGCAATCAGGCATTCCCAAAGGGTCGGTTCTCGGGCCACTATTTTTTTAGTTTATATAAATGATATCGTAAACAATATACCTGTCAGAATCAAACTTTTCGCCGACGATTGTATTATTTATCAGGAAGTAAAACTACCTGCCGACCAGGCAATATGAGGTAGTGCCCTGGACAAAATACATATTTGGTGTGAAAAATGGCAGATGAGCATCAATACTACAAAAACCATCTCAATGACAATTTCAAGAAAGAAGGCACCACTTACTTTCCAGTATTTATTAAATGGTCGCTGTCTTAGTGCTGTAAATTGTTATAAATACTTAGGTTTAATAATTACTTCAGACTTGCGGTGGAATGAGCATATCACTTTTCTAGAAAAGAAAGCCACGAAAAAGCTTGGATATCTTAGAAGATCGTTACGATAGTCAATGCAAGAAATCAAACTATTAGCCTATAAAACCTACATTCGTCCCCTTTTGGAATGTGCCTGCGTGGTCTGGGACTCATACACAAAGAAAAATATTAATAAACTAGAAAACCTACAAAGAAAATCTGCTCGATTTATTTTTCGCTCATACAATCGCCTTACGTCAGTCACTGCTTTGCTTCAGACAGCGAACTTGGAAGCTTTAGAATTGCGGCGATATCGCTAAAGACTAAAATATATGTACCTGCTCTACAACGATAAGCTTGGCATTGATTCAAGTGCGTATATAGAAAAAGTCGTGTGACGACCCACGCGGGCGGATCACGCAGAAAGAGTTACAGGAATTTTCTTGCAGAACGAACTCGTACATGGGCTCTTTTTTCCCACGAACTGTACGTGAGTGGAATCGCCTCCCTGTTGGGATTGTGGAAGTGGCGACAGTGGCGTCGTTCTTATCGGAGCTAAAAAACTTATTGCATGTTCCTGCCATAATTGCACTCTGTTTTGTGACGTTGCGTTGTTACAGCGGCTTTGCAAAGCTGTCAGCCCTCTCAAATCACACACCACTGGTTGCGCAACTAAGCACAAAACTCTGTTTGTGCCGTGTGTAGTGGGGGTTGTTCACGCGATTCCATTCTCATGTGGTATGTGGTATTTCGGCCAAACGGGGCGATGCCTTAATGAAAGGCTAAAAGAGCACCATTATAATGCTCACAAAGCAATCCAAGGCCACATTAGAATTCACTGCCGCGATTGTGGATGTACCCCATGTTTGACCAGTGTGAAGTGATAAAAAAAGCATCCGTCACAATTAACTCGAGAAATTATAGAAGGGCATTGTATAGCAAGAGCTGGCAGCACATGTATTAGCGCCCCTTCTTTGGGTTTATCTGAACATGAAGTGGCCTTCCTTAATCAGGGTAACCGCCTATGAATGTGTGATATGTGACGGTGTGATGTTGTGTTTTATCTTGTCGTTGCGTTAGGGTGGTTTTGTATGCTTGCGCCGGTCTACTTATTTGATGCAATTTGACAATAAAGCTCAGTTGAAAGTTAGCGCTCTGTCCTCTTGTGTCGGTCTGCTCGGCCGTTTTTTCTTCCCCGTAATGCGCTATACCAGTTCAAGTGCGTTGTTAGTACATAAGTGATGTTAGTACGCACTTACATAGGTATTATGCTATGCGCAATTGCATGTCATGCACTGTATATTTTTTACCGCGTTAAAACGTGTGTGTCCGCGGCATTCTCTGTGCGTAACATATTGTGAAAATGTCCAATGTGCTATATTTATATGTTACCCACTCCTGCTTATGGCTTCGCTTTGAAGCCAGCAGAAATCCTGTAAATAAAAAATAAAAAAAAAACGTGAGGCACCCGCTCACCCACACGACACAGCAAGCCAGACCGCACCTCGGTGCGCCCCGCATGAAACAGGCCGGACAATATGATAATCAGAACAATATTAATTTTCAGCTTGCTGTTTAACGGACACATTCGCTCAATGACGCTTCGTTTTTTCAGCTATCCAAGCAAACAGGTGGGATGGGCCTCATAGAGAATAACTCATAAATCGAAACTTCTGTATAAGTTAACAGATTCCATGACTAATCAAGAGTATGACCCTTGTATGTATGTACGTGCCGGCTTATAGTTCCACCTTTGCTAACTGCCAACTACTTCGTCTTTGCAAACATCCCACAACACCCCATCACCGATACACCACTTCACCGACCATAAAGCCGTTATAATGAAGGGGAAACAGAAGCGACGTATAGCTACCACTTACGAATAATAAAATTTCTTGTATAAATATATTCCATGTTTGACATGTCTTTCATGATGTAGTAGGCGATATTCGCGCATGATCCATGGTTTAGCGATGAAACCCTCCAGCACTTTTCCCCACTCATCATCATTCACTCCGTGGATATGCTGCGATTTTTTTTGTTGGGGACCACCAGGTGGACGCCGCCCCGTGTGGATATGAAAACATCAGTTCCGTGTTTGAAAATGTTTTTGGACAAATTTTTGTGCATTTGTGAGCGTCTTTTGGAGCCATTCGATGCACAAAACCACACGGATTACACGGATACCAAGTGTTTCAGGGTGGGTAAGCTTTTTTTACTTTTTTGCGAGACTCTTCTGGTTGGACTAAGTTGCCCATTTGCTCAGCTAAGCGCGCTAGGCTGAACCTACGGTGGAGCGGCCGCCGGCCCTTCTCGGAAGGGTTTTTCAGCGCTCTACGCACGGCATGTCTGTGCAGGTCTCTTTCGATGGGGTGAATATCACTCCCGATGATCTTCAAGATTCTGGATGGTCTGCGGCTTCCACTAAACGTAAACTTCGTAGGACGCATACCCCCAGAACCAAGACGCAAGCAAGCGTCTTTATGCAAGGCGACGCGTGGTCGTCTCAGCACTCCCGAGCTGCAGTGAATAAGTGTCTTATCGCTGCTTCTAGACTTCCTCACCTTCCAACAGATTACCATCGAGTCATAGCGAGACCTAAAATGGTCTGGACATGAGAACTGTGAGTCAAATTATGTTTGCGAAGTCACTCGCAGTGACTGCAGCGCTCAGTGAAGAAGTCGCGGAAGACGTGGTATGCCCGAACATGATGCAGAACATCGCAGTTATAAGCACAACAGTGGAGAGGAACACTAGAGCGTATTCCAAGATCACCGCTATTACTGCTTTTACTGGATGTTAGTGTCTACCGAGCTGCCCCCGATGACACAAGCAAAGGTATCATCAGAGGTATTGACGCGGACATCGGTCAAGAATAAATTTCTTCTCTTATCGTACACCCAATGAACCCGACTGCACTCCAAGTGAAAATAATCGCTAATCGCACCACGGTGATCATCTTCTCTGACGGACTAAAAGTCCCAAATTAGGTTATATGAGAAAATAGTTTGGTTCACTGCACCCCGTATCGTCAACAGACGGATGTATGGTATGCCTGTGGAAAGCTAGGTCATCGAGCCGATGTTTTTCCCCATCCAGAAGATAGATTGATATGTGAGATTTAACGTCCCAAAACCACCAGAGTATTATGAGAGATGCCGTAGTGGAGGGCTTCGGAAATCTTGGCCACCTGGGGTTTAGACGTGCTTTCAAATATGAGCACACGGACCTACAGCACTTCCGCCTCCATCGGAAATGCAGCCGCTGCAACCGGGATTCAATCCCGCGACCTGCGGCTCAGCAGCCGAGTACCTTAGCTAATAGACCAGGGCGGCGGCGCTGCCATGCAGAAGATTTTGATTGATTTGCTGGGTTTAACGTCCCAAAACCACCATATGATTATGAGAAGCGCCGTAGTGGAGGGTTCCGGAAATTCTCACCACCTGCCATCCAGAAGAGGCGGTGTGTAGAGGCTGTGGTATGTCATTTACTTCGAATGATCACGTCTGCACCCCAGAATGCAAGTTCTGCGGGGGTCCACATCTCAGGGAAGACAAGACGTGTAAGCATCGTTTTCAAGTGCCCTACATAGTCTGTCGACGAAGACGAGAGCGACTAATGCAATATACGTTGAAATTTGCGTAACAAGACGCCGACAACATGGACTTCATAGATGGTGGAGGGGACTTCCCATCACTGCCAGCCGCTGCAGGCGGCCGCGCTACGACTGGAGCCCGCCTGGTGCCCACCTGACGTCAGCCAACAGCTACACCCATAGCGAGGGCGATCCCGTCCCAGAGGCAGAGCAAGGGGCCGTTTGAGATCCAGAGAAAAAACCTTTTCAACTCACGGTGCCTACCGTTCATAACGGTGTGCAGCAAGGAAATCTTCACCATACCTTGGCATTCAAGATCAAGGGCTCCCAACCACAGGTAAAGGATGGTACCAATCCAGAGCAACACTCAGATATATATCCACAGACGCAAAGAGACAATGCTAATCCAAGGGCCTTTATCGAGCAACTCAGGGCTGAAATAACCGTCCGAAGGAAATCACAGCAGCTTTAGTTTTAGTGTCCTTCAAACACAGTTACCTGTACAAAGGCCGCATCAGATGCGAGTCACGATGAGGTTCCCATGGACGTCCAGACAGGGCAAAACCAATAAAAAGGAGATCGCTAGAACAACCAGCCAAGAACGAAGACACAGATTCCAAAACACAGGTCAAGGATACCTTGAATGAGATCAAAAATGCTTTCAGGGCAGCAGTTGAGTCGATCGCGATATCGGACAGTAGAGTCACAAAGATCGAGGCTGACCAAGTTAAACTTTTAAAATCAGCCGAGGCTTCTCCGGCCCAAGTAATACCTAAGGTCAGGATCATGCAGAAGGTGGCAACCCGTAGCGTACCGCAGGAGAGAGCTTTTGAAGGGCCCAACAATGGCGAAACACCTTAACAATTTCGTAATTTGGCAGTTGAGCTTCTGGGGCTCCCAGTCAAAGAAAGCAGCCCTACAGCCGTATTTTAAATCCCAGCCAACTCAACCACATGTTACTATGCTACAGGAGACGCTTACGGAAACAGTGAGCCTGTCAGGCTACACTCATCACGTCACGAAACCTCTAGATGGCCGCGGTATCTGCACGTTTGTGTCCAAGAAGTACACTTACATTTGCCACAATTTGCACATGGCAGATAGCAAGATTGAGCATATTCTTTAAGAAATTATAGCAGGCAGCAACCTTAAATATAGCATTTTCATGCTGCCCATATATAGCTATCCAAGAGGCACGCACCATCACTTCACCTCAGTGTTATCAAAATCCATTACGATCGCTAGGAAAGTGGATGCACTCATAGTGATAGCGGGACATTTCAACGCACTCCATCATGCTTGGGGCTGATGATAATAATATGTGGGGTTTAACGTCTCAAAACCACCTTATGATTATGAGAGACGCCGTAGTGGAGGGCTCCAGAAATTTCGACCACCTGGGGTTCTTCAACGTGCACCCAAATCTGAGCACACGGGCCTACATTACCGCCTCCATCGGAAATGCAGCCGCCGCCACCGGGATTTGATTCCGCGACCTGCGGGTCAGTAGCCGAGTAACTTAGCCACTAGAATCATGCTTGGGGCAACCCTCACATCACTGCCAAGGGAGCCGAGCTCTGGCAAGCGGTATCACATCTGAATCTGACTTTGGTCACTTAACCTACGTTTCCCATCCGCACTGAAAATTCTTGCTCTAAAGATACTAATCCAGACCTCCCCTTTGTCGCAACCACGGGGGAGGTACCATGGTTAAACTTCGGTAGTGACCTTGTATTCTGAGTACGACAATGCAAGTTCAGGCAAAGCCCCATAAAGTTTTCGAATTCGCAGACTAGGACCTCTTTGGTAAGTTTAGAGCAGAGAGCGCAGAAGATAATAATGACCCATAGTATTTCGACAAGTGGCTGTCTCAGCTGGTCGAAGACGTCCAGTCGGCCACCAAAACGATAGAGACTGATCTTCCGGTCAATAAAATAGATAGCAGGCTTGCCCATCTTCTTGAGGCTAAAAGCGCCCTCCTTGCCAGGTAGAAAGCCCACCGCCTGAATCGACGACTGCTAAAACACATTGCAAGTTTCAACCAGGAAGTATCCGCTCACTGTCAGACGCTGTAAAAACAGCATTGGGACAAGATTCGCAAATACGGTGGATGGTCAAATGAGAGTTGGGGAAAGTGGGACCTCCTCAAAAACCTGCTGCACGAGACCAAATCTAAAACCAACCGCAAGCGCTTGGTAGACGAAATACTCCACTCACCTCCCTTTGAATACAACCTCCCTTTGAATACACCTCCCTTTGAATAATACAACCTCCCTTTGAATATTACCTCCCTTTGAATACAACCCGGCCTCTTTCTGGCAACGCAAAATACACGTGATCACCAGCCTTCGAATTGGACAAGCCCTTCCAGGTGTAATAAACGAGCATTCAAAAAAGAGTGCGCCGTCAAATTCTGGCGACCAAGTGCCAAAGAGACGCCTCAAGGTCAAAGCTAAAGAAGAAAACAAGAATCCTTACAGTCCCCGGGCGCGCCACCTCTCTCCGTCGGAAGCGTAGTTTCACCGACAAACCTCCTCACATCAGCCGCCAAGCAAGCCCTGGAAAGATCTGGAAGGACAGGGGCGTCGTAACGTAGAGTTGCGTCACGAGTCGCCGAAGGCCCTCGAAACGTCTCGCTCTTTCCTCAGCCTTGGCTCTGCACCGCGCCGACGAAACAATTAGAATTTTCTGGAATCTAGCGCAAAAAGTATTTAGGCGAGCCGCGGAGAAGGGAGATGCCTGTTTTCGTCAAGCGCCACTAGATTTATCTGCGCTGCCAGCTGTAAACTTCTTTGTTGGTTGCCAACCACGCCCATCGGAAGACAGAAAACTACTTAAGCTGCTCCTGCTACCGGCCACTTCAGGATCTGGCGCCGACATGGATGCCAGAAGCTTAGACGCTGTATTTCTACAGGTTGGTTGTTCATATCGTACTGTAAGGGGTAAAACGTTAAAAAAACTCGCGTTAGATCCCACTCGCCTTGTGCGTACGATTGCTGTTGACCTAATAAGTTGTATCGGTTGTTACTGTGAATGCATTGCGGCCATTATCAAAACGTGTTTAATATGCTGTGGTGATATCGAGAAAAACCTTGGACCTCTCTCAGCTGAGCAGGAACAGAAAATGTTTGAGGCTATTATGCAGATACCGTCATTGATTCAAACGCAGACAGACATTCTTAACGAAATTCGATCACTTCGGTCCGACCAGCAGGCGATTGAATCAAAAGTAACGGAACTGGCTGTCAAGGTGGAACGCGAAGAAACTTGCGCCTCGTCTGTACCGCCCTTAAAAGCGGCAATCGAAAATATATCCACACGTGTTGAAACAACCGTTTCATCACTGGCGGCGTAGCACGATGGCCAAGATGCTTCAGATTATTGATAGCGCCGTAACAACTTGATAATTTATGGCCTTATGGACACTGTAAACGAATCTTGGGCAGAATCCGAAGAAAAATTATTTCCTTATTTTTTCTGATAAACTAGATATCTCAGTCAGCCCAACATCCATTGAAAGAGCGTACCAATTGGGGAAGTACAAAGTATAATTAACACGGCCGCTGATTGTCATTTTCTTGTCATTCAAAGATACGAATGCTTGCGGCTGCTTCAAAGCTGAGGGAAACAAATTTTTCCATTAGCCAAGATTATTCAAAAATGTCAGGATTGCTCGAAAAAAATATGCCGTGACCACGGTGGTTCTTTTAAATTAAATTTCAATAAGCTAATTATGGGACATGAAGTGTTTTTCTATTACAGGAAGAGTGATTCTGTAATCCGGGTGGGCCAATAGCCATCAAAAAATTAATCGAAAAGCGACTGCGCCAAGTAAACGACTTGAAAGTTATTGTTATAAACTGTCGCAGTATTAAAAACACAAAAGAGAAGTTTGATTCGCTGTTAGATCTGGTTACCTCTGAAGTAGTGATTGATACTGAATCTTGGTTGGACAGCACTATAACTAATAACGAGATATTCCCATCAAATTACACAGTGTACCGCAAGGATCGTAACTCACGTGGTGGTGGTGTTTTCGTCATGCTTCACAGTAGTCTAAATTTTAGTCATATCGGAGTTAAAAGTGCATCATCTGAGACAGCCTGGTGCAAACTCACCCTAGCTAATGGCACTTCGATAGCATTTGGGTCATTTCACAGACCACCTGCTTCTAATACTTCTAAATGTATATTCGACCTAAATAACATACTACTGTCCTTAGATGCAACGTATACCGTTCCTGGAGGAGATTTTAACTTACGAAATAATAACCGGCTCTGTCACCAGCCGAAAATAACCACTTCGTTATCTATTTACTCTCCATTTCGTGAAATTAATAATGCACATAGCCGGTTCCAGTTTGTACAAACTCCCACGAGAATAGCCCCAAATAGAGCAAATGTGCTAGCCTTGTTTTGTTCTGAACGCACACACATTAGTTCTGTTAATTTATTACCCAGTATAAGCGACCATGGAATTGTTCTTGCACACTGATCTTGTGTTCTCAAGTGTTGCCAAACTCCTCCTTCGAGACATGTGTTCCAATATGATAGAGCCGATTATGCCTCACTATCACAGGATCTTGACGATTCGTGTCTTTTTTCAAACAGCACATTTCTGCTCTTGACATAGAATCTGCATGAAACCTATTGAAAACCAAACTTTTATCGCTCATAGTGTCATTCGTTCCATCTCGAGTAATCACATCTAAGCGTCAGGCAGATAAACCATGGATTAGTAGAAATATTCGCGCAATGATAAGTAAACGACATCGCCTGTATCGCAGGCACTGCAAATCGCCGAATCCAAACCTTTTCAGCAAGATGAAGGAACTCGGTAAAAATATAGCAAAAGAAATGCGTGAGGCCGAAAGCGCGTATCTAGATGCAATGGGCGAAAAATTAAAAGCTAACGCAAAAGAAGTCTGGAAGTACGTCAGAACCAAGCGAACGGCGAAAAATTCTATTCCAGATATTATAGATCGCAATAATTATGCCGGTGACCTTAAAGGAAAGGCTGAAAAGTTCAGTAACTACTTCGAATCTGTATTCGTACAGTCGATCTCCCAGGCCAGTGGCCTAAAAACTATTTTGATCTTACCACAAATGAGTGATATATCCTTTTGTGAGCAGGGAATAATAACGCTACTACGAAAAGTGAATGTGAAGACAGCCCCCGGACCCGATCACATTTCGAATTATGTATTAAAAATTGTGCTGCATCGTTTGCTCCTTTTCTAATGATTCTCTATCAAAAGTCATTTGATTCCAGTGCTTTATCGCGTGACTGTAAAACTGCAAATGTAATTCCTATATTCAAAAGCGGCAATAACACACAGAGTCGAAAATACATACCTATTTCACTAACTAGTGTTTCATGCAAGGTACTAGAGCATATCATTTACTCTAACTTAATGGCTCACCTCCAAGAACACATTTTTTTCACCCAAGCACAGCATAGTTTTAGGAGGTCTCTCATGCGACACTCAATTGATTGAGTTTTCTCATGATATAGTTCTGTCGATTAATAATGGCAAATAGGTGGACTGTATTTTCTTAGACTTCTAAAAAGCCTTTGACTCGGTAGCACATAATGTAATGCTTGTAAAACTGTCTGAATTTAATATTCCTACGGCTCTTTTCCAGCGGATTGAGGCTTACCTTACTGACCGAAAACAATGTGTTGTTCCTAACGGAACAACCTCATCACATAAAACAGTCTTGTCAGGTGTTCCTCAGGAATCTGTACTCAGGCCTCTTCTTTTTTTTCATATTTAATGATATAGGCGAAGGAGTATCAAGCCGTCTCAGATTGTATGCCGATGACTGTTGTCTTTACCGTGAAATTAATACTTTGAATGACAGCGTACAACTACAAAGTTCCCTCGACTATATACTACTATGGTGCAATACTTGGAATATGACGCTAAACTTTTCTGAATGTAACATTGTCCAGTTTTCTACAAAACGTCATACTTTAAATACGAAATACTCTCTTGATGGAGAAAGCCACACGATTGTACCAGCTACAAATATTTAGGGGTTTTATACAAAAATGACTTTTCCTGGAATGACAATATGTATTACGTAGCAGCGAAGGCTAGTCGGGTCCTCAACTTCCTAAGGCGAAACTTCAAGCAAGCTCCTCCCAAGTTAAAAGAAATTCTTTACTTTTCAAATGTTCGCACTACAATAGAATATGAATGTTCCGCTTGGGACCACGGTACAAAGACATGTATTGACAAATTAGAGCGCATCCAAAAGCGTGCAGCACGATTTCTGTCATCAAATTATGATGTCAAAAAAAGCTTTTCTGACCTACGGGACAATTTTGGAGGGCCGTCTTTGCAGGACAGGCGGAAATACATGCGCCTGAAACTGTTCCAAAAAAATTTTATAGGTCCAACAGGCTTAAGGAACAAAACCTACATACTTGATCCTACCTATAGATCTGCCCGTGTAGACCATTCCCTGAAAGTTGGGGAATACAGGTGTCCGATCACCCTATATAAACATTATTTTTTTCCGAGGACAGCCCATGACTGGAATTGTCTCCCGAATGAAGTTGTACTGTCGTTGCTTACTTCCTTTGATGAAGCCCTCGCAGAATGTTTAACTAGGTTTTGCATGACATATGTGGGATATTTCGAGCTTGAGCTCACTATTTACAGCATCTGTCAAGTTGAGTTTTCTATCTGTCTTTCTTATGAGGTCATGTATCTATAAAGGTAATTTATGTTTAAAAGTTTACTTTAATATTATGTTTTGTTGCTTTTTCCTGTTGTACAGCCTGTATCAACCTCTTAGTAACATGATGTTTAGTCTTTTTATAATGTTATTTATGTTTACAGTGCTGATGTTATCTTTATTCTTACATAATGTTTGTTGCTTTTTATGTTGTATATAATACCTGTATCTTTTCCTGTTTGTTTCCCCCTACAATAATGCCCAGTTGGGCGCTGTAGCTATAGGAACAATTGAATAAATAAATAAATAAATAAATAAATAAATAAATAAAATCGGGAGAAGAAGAAAGTTGCGCCAGTGTGCGTAGGGTGTTTTCGCCATGTCGGCGAAGGTTTTGTCCTTAGTGACAAAGCAGGAGATGAAGACAGTTTTCGCCCGTGTGCATAGGCAGCAGATGAAGAAAACTTTGCGTAAGTGTGCGTAGGGTCATTCTGCCGTGTCGGCGGAAGCTTCTGTCCTCAGTGACAAAGCGGGTGATGAAGAAAGTTTCCACCTGAGGGGTGAAGACTTGTGCTACAAGCAGAAGTGTGTGCTTACTGCCAGCGAGCGAAGACGCGTTGCAGCAGCTGCGCGTGTGAAGCTGACGTGTTACCGGCGAGGGAAGTCTCGTGCTTGGAGAGCGGCCATTTAAAGACTCGAAGTTTTCTGGAAAAGAAACTTCGGGGGCAGCGGATCGACAACACTTCTGGACGTTGAGTGAGACTTTCCTAGGAAAGAAACATTCACGCTTTGTTCCGAACGCTTTGGACTGAATAAGTTTTCGGACTCTTTAGTCCTTAAGTGTCTTGGTTACTTGATGCATGTGTTTGCATTGTAGTGCGTATTGTTGCTCGTGTCCGCTGTTTCGAGTGTAGCTGATTGTACTGTATAGTACGTTGTTTAATTGGTGACATATCGTATTCAAGTATTTTCGAGTGTGCATAATTGTGGATAATTTGATCTGCCTATTTGAGTATAGAATTTTGTTTTGTTTATCAACTCTCGGCTCTGACTTGTTCTTTGGGCCACAGTCAGCGTCCGTTGGCATGCCAAATAGGACCGCTCCTGAATTGTCCGCGCTTTTGTGGTGCAGTTTGAGGGGCCGATACTTCGGCCCTTGGAATTAGCCCGGCGATCACCTCTCTAATTAATGGAATCTGTGAGACCAGGAAGCAAAGGTCTAGACCACCTTAAAGAATCCTAATGGCAATCCAGCCCCGGGCCTGGATAGCATTACAAATTACAAACAAGGCACTACGCAACTTAGACAATAACTGTGTCACTATCCTCACCAAATAAATCAAGCGTATTTGGGTGATGCGGATTTTGCCTGAGCATAGGAAAATAGCGATGGTTATTCTCATACCTAAACCTGGCCGGAGACCAAGTCTTAGCAACTTGCGACCCATTTCACTGACGTTTTGTATAGGCAAGGTCGCCGAGTATGTCATCAACGATTCAACGCTCCGATATCGAAGCACATAGAGAAGACTAACCTGTTCCCGTACAACATGATAGGTTTGAGATGACACCATCTACTCAAGATGTCATGAAAATGCTGGAGCACCACATCATAGATCAGGATACGAAAGACGTTAGAGCCATTCTCAGACTCGACTTGAAAATGCTTTCTACAAAGTCTCGCACTCCCACATACTTGCCTCCGACTCTTCTCTCAACTTAGGAGCAACTTTCACAAGTTCACCAGCTCGTTCTTCTACAATAAAAAAGCCACTATACAGCTAGGAGATCTCAAGTCTAGCCCTATGATCTCGGTTCCTTCGGTACCTCATAGGGCTCAGCCGCTCAGTCGTCTCCCCACTGCTGTTTAACATTGCAGTGTGCGGCCTTCCTGCCAAGCTCTCAAACCAAGAAGGCATCAAATTCGCCATCTACGCGGACATCAGCATATGGAGTATCTATGGCTCACAGGGCTCTGTGGAGAGCTCTCTTCAAGAGGCCGTCGACTGTGTTGAAGTCGACATAAAGGAAATGGGCCTCAAGGTTTCACCGTCAAAGTCCGAACTTCTCTTATATCGACCCACGAGACGGGGACCGAAGTCTAAAAACTGGCAACCACCGGCCGACATTGACATTAGGCTGCACACGGCATTGGGGCAGCATATTCCAAGGGTGGACTTTATACGCTTTCTGGGCATGATTATTGAGGCTAACGAACAGAACAGCCACATGATCGACCGTCTAACTTCCAGAGCGGCAGGGGTCATCTAACTAATCTCACGCATTTCCAACAGTCGGGGTGGTCTTCGAGAGGACAACATGCTCAGAATGTTCCATGCATTCTTGATGAGCCACATAAGCTATGTCACATCTATGCACAGGTGGCAACTTCATGAGATAAATAAATTGAACATCCCCATAACGAAAAGCATTCCTATGGCATTCCTATGCGCACAAGCACTGAGAACCTTATGAAACACAACACGCTTGAAGAAGTTATCGAGACTCAAAAAACGGCACTGGTTGCCAGGCTTTCGATCACAGCAGCGGGGAGAAAGATTCTGGTTGACACTGGAGTCAATTCTCTGACGCTCGATGTGCAAAATACGCCACTTGATGATTATGTACCCTCTCGCATCAAAGTGTGTCCCCTTCCAGGAAACATGCATCCACAGTACAACGTGGGCAGGCGTGTCACTCGAGCCTCCTCTCTTTTAGCTCAAGCTCACAACCACTCGTCTGTTTCATGCTTTGTTGATGCCGCCCAGTACGGCGTTTCCGCTCACTTTGCAGCAATATCCGTAGATACTAAAAGTCAGATTTTATGCTCGGCGTCGGTTCAAACCAGTTCTTACAATGCAGAACAGATGGCCATTGCACTAGCTCTCCTTGATCCACAAAGGACTGATATTTATTTGTTTATTTACAGTACCTACAGCGCCCGCGAGGGGCATTAGTGTAGGGGGGAGATAACGATTCCAAAATGCAGAAAGGCGATAGTCCATTAACACTGAGTTGAACATAAAAGAAATACAGATACATAATAAAGCATCCAATGGTGACACGTAATAAACATTGACGTGTGTGAAGGTACAGCAGCAAGAAAAATATATATATACATATATATAAAATGCATACGCACACACACATATATACATACATATATATACACACACAGATAAAAAGCAGGCGAAAAAAAAGAGCTGAAGCGTAGATCGCTAGAGAGATGAGACGAAAGTATAAGCAACCTTAATATGTGCTCAGGCTACGATAAGATATGATGTTCCAGCGCAGTGGCGAAAGTTTCCCTGGACGCGGCTACAATTTCATGAGGTAGTTTGTTCCATTGCTTAATTGATCGCGGAAAAAATGAATACTTAAAAAGGTTAATTCTGGTAGAGAACTCGCGCACTTTAAGGGGGTGATCAGTACGAGCAGATATATACGTAGGCTCCGATATGTAGTTTTCTTTGTGAATACCCGTTAAACTATGGAATATTTTGTGAAACAGAGATAAACGTAGGAATTTACGCAGATTTATAAGGAATATAAATCTGCTCCTAGAGCCTTCGCTTCTAGTTCCGTGTGCGAGAAAGTTTTTAGAACTCTCGCTCAGAAGGAACTCACCCACCATATTATTATTTTGTTCTTTGATCAGCTTGGCTTGAAGCATGGGGGCCTTCCTAATGTCAACAAGCTAGCCCACACTAAGGCACGAGGCTTCACTTACCGCACCGGGATTTGTGCTTCTCAGACAGAGTAATCAGCCCCCAACCTTCATTTTAAGGACATTTTGACTAACTTTAAAGACATCACGAAGCACTATCAATTAGGCCGTAGGATATTTACATTGCCACACAAAAAGTTGTCTAGGCCACAGGCAATCTCTCTTCGCATGCTTCAGACGGTAACATACCCTAGCCTCGTAACCTATAGCCATTACTCCGATATTTCAGGACTTTGTCCGGACTGCCACAATCGCAGTGATATTAACCACATTCTCTGGAGGTGCCCCTCTTTACACGAAAAAAATGAAGAATTTTCTGAATTTTCTAACAGGGCAGCAGCGGTAGCGGTTGGCGTAGGTGGATCCCGTCTAAACGCACGCCTGATATTCTTGCAGACGATTATCGCTGGACGTTTTTGCGCTACCAGATCAAATTGCATCGTAACGAACTGCTGCCACTACGAATCGCCGAGGCACGTGACCCTTACCGAGACACATGACCTTACCACTGACGGAGCCTACAAAAGGATCGACATCTGGCCAACGGACTCACTCGGGCAGCAGCGGTAGCGGTTGGCGTAGGTGGATCCCGTCTAAACGCACGCCTGATATTCTGGCAGGTTAGTGGAAAGTGTCTGCAATATTATTTTGCATTCTTATTTATCACTCACCACTTCCGCTGCTGCTGCTGTCCTGAAAACTGTTTAAATTGTCTTCACATGTGTATCATTTCCCTCGAGCAAAAATTACTGCAAAGGCTTGTTCCTTTTGTAAAACAGCGTTTAGTGATGTTGGTGTCATCATGCGATGTGTCGATTGCAGCAGTGACTTCCACATTGGGAAATGTAGTGGCATCACAGCTAGGTCATTTAGGACGATGAAAGATGCGACTAAAAAGTCACTTAGATGTCCTGCGTGTGAAATTGCTCAAGGGAACACTGACACAGCAGGCCCATCTGTGAACCTTCAAACTGAGCTTGCTGAAATAAACAAAAAGCTGTCGCAAATGCAAGCGCTAGAAGCAAAGTTAGATAAACTGATGTGCTTGCAAGAAACTGTGCACAGCATCGAAAGGTTGATTGATTGATAAGTGGGGTTTAACGTCCCAAAACCACCATTTGATTATGAGAGACGCCGTAGTGGAGGGCTACGGAAATTTCGACCACCTGGGGTTCTTTAACGTGCGCCAAAATCTGAGCACACGGGCCTACAACATTTCCGCCTCCATCGGAAATGCAGCCGCCACAGCCGGGATTCGAACCCGCGACCTGCGGGTTAGCAGCCGAGTACCTTATCCACTAGACCACCGCGGCGGGGCACAGCCTAGCATCGAAAGGTCAGTGCAGCATTTGTCTGATACCTACGATCACCTTAAAGATGCTGTAAATCGGCTGGAACAAGGTATCGGTGAATTACGCCGCCGAATAGAGGCTGTTCAACAGTCGCAAGAGGTGACAGCGCTTTCAAATTGAAAAGAACAAATGGACACTCTAGAACAGTACAGCCGCAGACAGAACATGGAAATTCATGGTGTGGCTCAATGAGAAGGAGAGAACCTGCTAACAGAAATAAATAAGATTGCCGCGCAGCTTGACCCGCCGTCACTATCTGAAAAAGATATTGACGGAATGCACCGTCTGCGTGCAAAAGAGGGTAGGAAACTGTCGTTCTTGTGCGCTTTGCCACAAGAACATTAAAAACTGCGTGGTTCGAAAAGAAGAAAAATCTCGGGAGCAAAACACAGGGCATTAAATTCTTCGATAACCTGACTCCTACAAACAAGCGGTTACTAAGGCTTGCGAAAATACGGGCAAGAGAATTGAACTATCAATCCGTTTGGGGTTCACAGGGAACTATCTTTGTGCGCAAGCAGCCGAATGCTCGCGCAATAAGGCTGGCCACGGAAAGTGACTTAGAAAAAATTGTTTAAAATCATAAAACGCCGCCAAATTCCACAAATTTGGAGTCCTATCACAGTGCTGCATCTTTTAACAACTTGGTAGCAAAGAATAGCTGTTCTTGTGACAAAGGGCTTACACTGTTCCATGTGAATACGCAAAGTTTAAGAAATAAGCAAGTTGACATGGAGACATACCTATCGCAACTAAATTGTTGCTTTGACTTCCTAGCTTTTTCAGAGACGTGGTACGCGGCTGGGCATGACGTCATACATTCATCGGGTTATAAGCACATTTCAGTTTATCGTTCCGGAAAACGAGGCGGTGGCGTTTCTCGGTATGCTCGCGAATGCCATGGTTGCGAAATCTTTCCTGAATTTACGTGTGTGACCGATGATTTTGAATGTGTTGCTGTAGTTTCTAGAAACATTCTGATTGTTGCTGTCTACCACCCACCGCAAGGTGCGCTAACAGGATTACTTCATTATATGTGCTCAGTGCTTGAACTTGCTAACATGAAGAAATTCTATTCGATTATTGTTGGTGACTTCAATGTTGACTTACTTTCAAAAAATAATGAAAGTATCTAACTTATTGAACCTATCTTAACAAATAGTTGTGAAAACTTTATAGAACTTCCTAAGCGGATAACCCTGAGTTCAAAAACATTGATTAATTTATGTTTCACTTCTTTCACAAAAAACGAAACATGTTCTGGAGTGCTAAGCTCTGGCATAAGTCATCATTTGCCGATATTTGCTGCGTTACCATTCTCTGTGCGCATTGATAGAAATCACAACTACAAGCGTGTTATAAATAGTCGAAGTATACAGCTATTTCAAACGTTACTTTCCAATGCAGATTGCTGTGATGTTTATGCTGAAGGACATCTCTCAGCATCGTATGATCTATTTGTGTCCAAAGTGAAAGAAATATACAATGTAGCATTTCCTTTCTCTCCTGTGGTACGGCCTAAAAGAGCTAGAAAGAAATGGGTAAATCATGAACTATATAAACAGATTCAACAAAGAGACAAATTATTCAGTCACTTCTTAAAGACAAGAGACCCCCAAATAATAAAAGAATTCAAACAAGTCCGGAACAACCACAACAGTGATCTGAAGAAAGCAAAATCTGAATACTATACGCGTAAGTTTGAAACTTCCATGAGTGATGGTCGTAGAATGTGGAACATATACCGCGAGCTAATAGGTTCCTGTTCACAAAATGTGCCGTCAGAGATTGTTGTAAATGATGTTAAGTGCTGCGGTAATGATGCAGCTCATCTCTTTAATAATCATTTTATCAATGCTGGTGCTCCAACCTCTATATTTGGTTTTTCCCTAAATCAAAATTAAGAAAGTTACATTGGTAATCGTGTCAGCGAGACAATATTTCTTACGCCTACATCTGAAAGTGAGATTTTTTACAATATTAAGTCCTTGAGTAACAAGTCAGCCGCTGGAGAGGATGGCATCAAAGCTCAACCTATTGATGCAGTTGCTCACATAATATGCGGTCCATGGAACATATTTGCATCAGCATACTCCCCACTGGTATTTTCCTGAAAAAATGAAGCTAGCTCGTCTTGCAGTAAGCTTTAAGGGTGGGAATCACAATTACTTAAACAACTACAGACTGATTTCGGTACTCTCATTATTTTCAAAAATTGCTGAGCGTATCATATATATAAGCGCCTTAATAGCTTTCTACTGGATAAAGATATTATTTCGCATAAAAAATATGGCTTTCAAAAGAATAAGCCAGCCAAAATGGCATAACTAAGAATCAGAGATACAATTATAAGTAATATTGAAGAAAAATCACTCACCGTTGGCATATTTTTAGACTTTCGAAAGGCCTTCGATTCTTTAAAACATGAAAAATTGCTTAACAAGCTCCACGTATATGGCATTCGCGGCGCAGCCTTAGAACTTATGAATAGTTACCTTGATTCTCGATTGCAGTATACTTCCCTGCAAGATTACAGTTCTGACAAAAGCTCGATTAAATGTGGGGTACCCCTAGGTTCAATTTTAGGGTCATTATTGTTTATCGCGTATATAATTGATATAGTAAACATTCCACTCACAGATGGATTGATCATGTACGCAGATGACACTAATGTGTTTTTTTCTGGTGCTGACCTTTAGGAACTAGAAATTACAGCAAATTCTTGGTTAAAAGAACTTCACCAAGGGCTGTATGTAAATCAGCTTAACCTAAATGCGAAGAAAAGAAAGTTTACGGTTTTTTGTTCTAAGAATAAAGAAATAAGCTACGATGTAAAACTTTTATACTGTGGATCGCAACTAGAGCATGTGACAAGCCATTCTTTTCTAGGTGTTATATTTCATATAAATTTAGGCTGGTCAGAGCACATAAATAAGGTCCGCACCAAGGTAGCACGCTTTGTTGGTCTACTACGAGGAATCCGATGCTATCTGCCTGTCAAGTTCGTCAGACAACTGTACTTTTCATTTGTACATTCGCATCTTAGCTATGGCTTATTAGTATGGGGGAACGGAAACAAAATCGATATAGAAAAACTAGCAGTACTACAGCGTCGAGCTGTTCGTTTGCTTAACTCTTCAAATTAATACATAGGGTCTTCTAAATTCATGATGCGCTACAATATCCTTGACATTAGAAACTCTTACAGATCAATGATTTGCATTCGGCTGTTTAAAGAAGTTTCCAGCCACTTTAAGACATTTTCGAACCGGTACCTCAGTGGAGACACTGGGGACAGTTTACGCCGCACATCACTAGTAATGAAGAAGGCCAGGACAAACTATGGTATGCAAACCATTGAGTATAAAACTATGTCTTTATGTAATATGTATCGTAATGTTGTTAAAATAGCCAGAAGTTGTGAAACAATTCATGAATTTACACAGTCAATAATGAACATGTTTCTTGCTTCGAAATAATTGTGTTGTGTAAATGTTAATATCTTTGGTTACTGCATTAGCATTGGTACTAAGTGTTACTGTAAGTAAGCATTACTGGTCACTGCATTGTTATGTTCTTGTTGCTTAGTGATTATGTTCTTGTTGTTACTATATCATTACTATCATTACTTTCTTACTGTAATTAGCGATCATGTTCTTATTGTACTAGGGATTATGTTCATGTTGACTTATTGTATTCTAGTGAAATTGCAACTTTCGAATCCGCTGTCTCTGCTGCCCCAGCGAGGTACGGCCTAGTCAGCGGGTTTAAGTCCTCCTTTTGCCTTACCTTGCGGGCAAACCCTGTATGTGTTATGCCCAAATAAAAAAAAATTCTTTCATTTAATGCTCACGAGTCTGGTTCTCATACAACTCAAGGCTGTCCAGAAGGCCCACATTGTGGCGGTCAGGCTAGGCCTCGCCGTCCTCACGTGAGAGCGGCCCGCGATCCTACCCCTACAAAGCGGCGGTGGAATCCTACTGGACCCCAATAAAGTTTTTCGTCCATCCATCCATCCATCCATCCGTCCATCCATCTCTTTCGTTGGGCTGTTATGTTCGCCTCGTTGTTTGGCGCAAGACGCAAATAATGTCGTCGGTGGCGAGAATATATCATAGACGATAGTCTTTCTTGGGGACCATCGACGCAGAAAGCCGATCCATTCTATGAGAATTCCGAAATTCAAAGATTTTTTTTAAAAAGTTTTACAAACTTTTTGAACTCTAGATTCGGCACTGCTCTAGTGAAATTTCGAGAGGCTCAAGAATATATAAACTTTATTTTCCTAGGTTCAGTAGAACCAAAGATATAAAAGTTTTTTCAATCCATTGTATTTGGCCCATAAAAACCACGTGGTCCGGTAGTAAACCAAATCCAACTCAATCATTAAACCAAATGAACATCCATTAAAATACAACAAATTATTGCATTCTATATCATAAAATTGTTATAATAAGGAAAAGTCATTGAGTATTTCGCAATATTTACGCTCAAAAGAGGTTTTGGAAAACCAACCACCAGAGAAGCCGTCATTAAGGGCAACCTTCAGTGACTACGATTCGAACATGGCAAAATTTTCGCAATAAAAAGCAGCTCCGCACCTGAAAACCAGCCTGGATCCTCCCTCGGATATTCCGAGCCTTGAGAGTGAGTTCTGAACCTGGAGTCCGCGAAGGGAAACCTTGTATCACTGAAAACAAACTGTAGTCACCACGTGTTTTTCTTACTATGGGGGCTGCCACCTTGAGTGGGGAATCCTAGACCCCCCCTGGAGGTTAGAAAATCTTTTGAGTAGGCTAACCGCATCAATAAAAAAACTACTAATTAATCGCACAGAGCCAAGTTTTAAAGCTCCAAGGCACAATTAGCAGGATTTAAGGCGCAAACAATAAAATAAAATAAGCCCTTTTTCGGCTATTCCCCGCATGGGAGCCGCCATCTTGTGTTGGGCATAGCACCCTAAGAACAGGGAATTATATCTCGGCTTCCCCATCTTTCAGGAATATAAGAAATGTGTTGAACGATCCGTAAAAACTTATAGGCAGTCTCAGAAATACCCAGATTATCTAATTCTATCGAGGAAAAAAAGGAAAAGCGGTTTTTATTGGAAGCAAGTACAGTGTTGCCAAGCGATTAGTCTTTCCTGGGTTAAATTTGGCGTTGTCCAAAATTTCACAAAACAAGATAAAACAAGACGCACATTATTGAATTCTCGTTCTTGCGGGACACACACGGAAGCAATCATTTAGAGTTGGATTTTCGTAGTTGCGTCTGAATAGCGTAATAAAGGGAAAGAACAAGAAAAATACAGTAACAAAAAAAGAAATGCTGAGAAGAAGCCCAGGAAAAAAAACGAAGACAAATAGCAAGCATTCAGTCGGAAAAAGAGGCCAGGAGGCCGGTACAAAAAAGAGGGCCAGACACTTACCTTGGTAGAAGATCAGGGCCGGAAAAACTTTAACACACCCGACTCAGACTATGAAGACGATTTGTGGTCGTCAGACGAAGACACTACAGAAACTTGGGGAAAACTTACAAATGATACAGAACCCAACGAGAAAACCCAGACAAACAAGAAAGATGAAAGGAGAGTCACAGATTCTATAGGTGAAACTAGGGCATCACAGTCCCAGCGGGATTCGATGCAGGAGAGGACAGACTATAAAGGACACAAAAAAGACAAAAAAGGCGGAGGAATAGAACAAGAACCCACAAGGAAGAGTTCATTGGCAAAACAAATGATAAAAAACTGACAAAAATTTACAAATCGTTGATGAGGACCCTTTTAGCATTGGGCGCTGGAGAGCAAGGAAAACACCAGCAATTGAACAGCATCCCTACAGACTTCTCTAGGTTAAAAAACCTGGCCTTGGAAGCTACTCATGAGGTAGCAAGATTAGAAGGGAACCAAGAAAAGAAGCAGAGCACAAGCGCAACGGGCCCATCATATGCAGAGGTCCTCACAGGAAAGTGCAGTAAAGCAAGGGAGGGTAACCAAACCCCCGATGCTCTCCAGAGCGAGAATAGGGAGAGAAAAAATCAAGTAACTAAAGTTGCTCTCTTAGTATTATCGGATACTCCAAATTTGGGTGAAGTACAGACTGTACTAAAGAAATGGGTCGACCCGCAGGAGATCGGGTTAACCGACCCAGAGATCCGTGTTAGGAAGCAAGGAGTGGTCGTAACTACCGCCTCAAAAGAAGGACTAAAAAACCTAGAGAAGTTTATTGGACACGACCCCGAACTACGAACCAAAGTGAAGACCCAGAGACCAAGATTTAAAAGACCAGAATTGAAGATCATTGAGGTAGACAAAGAACACACATCTCAATAAATAATACATAAGCTCATTTCCCAGAACGGATTAACCTTCAGAGAAGAAGACTTAAAAATGGTAACCTCATTGAAGGGAAAAGTTGGTAAAACGATGATCTTAAGTTTGGAAAAGGAAGCTTGGGAACAACTACAACACAAGCAGTGGGTAAACATAGGGTGGAACAGATGTCGGATGTTCGACAATACGTTTTTACCTAGGTGCACTTACTGCACAAAATACGGACACACCCAGAAATGGTGTCAGGCTAGAACACCCCGATGTACCGAATGTAACGGCAGCCACCATTAAGAAATGTGCACGTCATTAAGAAATGTGCACGTCATTAAGAAATGTGCAAGTGTAATGCTTGCCAACAGGAAGAATTCGAACCCGAGAAGATAAAAGACTCCATGATGTCAAAGAACTGCCCTGCGTACCAGGTCAGAAGGGAGCGAGAACTCTATAGAATTGTTCACCAATTAGAATTAGATTTAACAGAAGACTAAGCAGCCAGGGTCGTTTCCTCATTCTAACTCAGTTTATTAGGTCACTTTTCTCTCTGTTCAAAAAAAAAATGGCCTGCAGCACAAAATCAAAGTCATTGGAAAACTTGGAAATTATACAGATAAATTTAGCAAGATCTTTTAAAGCCAACCTAAATTTAAGGAATTCTCAACAGCAAAAAACCATCATATTTCGTTAATTCAAGAACTATACCGTCTGAAAGGAAAAATTATCCCGTTTCCGATAAAAGACAAAATCATAGCACATAACTACAATCCAAAAGTCGCTCTAATTTCCCATTCAAAGTTAAGTAATATATATGTCTAATACAGATAGAACAAGATGTGGTCGCAGGCTTATTAAATTTCAAGAACAAACAACTTCTCGCAATCATTTGCTATGCTCCACCCAAAAGTGATGTAGAGAAATTATTAATTAAAATAGATAATATTCAAAAAGCACATATAGAGAATGTATTATTAGCAGGAGATTTTAATGCGAAAAGCCATAGCCTGGGAGGGGACAAATTAGATGATATGGAGGAATTAGTAAAAGAGTTTATAATAAAAAATAACTTAACTATTTTAAACAATAAGGAAAGTGAACCTACGTTTGAAAACTCAAGGGGCAAAAGTTTGATTGCCTTCTCCATCAGTTCAGACACCCTGAGAGTGGTGAAGACACCCTGACAGTTCAGACACCTGGGCAGTGGTGAAGAAATTGTAGGGAAAGGGGAAAAAAGGGGGGGGATCAACACAGGAGAAGAATCTAGGAGGACTCCAAGGAAGGACATCAAGCGAAGACTACAAAGGGTACAAGAAGCCTACATAACAAGAAGACAACAGAAGAATAATTGTTAGCCAAGACCAAAGAAGACAAAAATAGTATGTGCATTAGTTTGCACAAGGGGACAAAAGAAGAATTATTGTATGTCAAGATGAAGATCACACATAGAATGTAAATTTGTTTATGGTAAATACAAAATATATTCCCTGGTTTCCTGGTCCGCTCCCTTGGCTAACGTTCCCCTGGTGGTAGTCATCCCTTTCTTTTATTCTGTTCTTTATTATATATATGTATATATATATATATATATATATATATATATATATATATATATATATATATATATATATATATATATCTCATCCCCTGATGAAGAGAGGCCCCTCCCGAAACTGTTGGGAAATAAATATATTTATCCTTGTTGAGAACGCTCCCGTTGTGCCATATCCTATATATATATATATATATATATATATATATATATATATATATATATATATATATATTCAATTTGGCAGCCTGCGATACACCGGTGCTGCAGGCAGGGCTTAATACTTTATGTTCTCTTAGGCAAATTTAAAGTCCCCAACATCATTCGCTGTCTGTCTGTCTGTCTGCCTGTCTGTCTGTCTGTCTGTCTGTACCTTTGTCTGTTTGTTCGCTCTTAACGGTATCCTACGCGGCACCTAAGTGGCCAAACGATACTCCATACGGCCGACCCCATCCACAGCGCCCGCCAGTATTGCTCAAGGTTCAGCGTTTATACTTGTGCGGTTGTCAATTAAAAACGCCGTTACTGTGCGTATCTGAGGAACCATAACAACACGTCAATAAGATGTATGTGTATTTTTTTACTAAAAAAGGCATACATAAGTAGTTTTGATGACCGCAGCGTTTATCACGCTGCGCTGACTATGCAACGCTTGCGTGAAAAGGCAGGTGTTTCCGACGCTTTGCCAAGACGACAACGTGGTGGCACTTACCCGTCGCCTTGCGTTCTGCACCTTATCACCTCAGAGACGGGCGCGCATGCCACGTGCTCTGTTTTCCAGGATAACTGCCAGATAGCACTCCTGTCTCACGTGTGGCGTGACTTGATGCGCTCGTTCACCTCCACTGCGCGTTCGAGGTACTCTAACGCAGTGCCTCCAGAATACCATTCACCGATTTTCTTGCGCAGAACATCAAATGAACGCTTTGTTCACTCTCTCTAGACGCAAGACTATCGTCTTTCGGCGACATTAGCAGTATACCGTGCAGATACGGGGCCAATTTTTTATTGGTTTCTCGTTATTCCTTGCCACAGGGTCCCTGCAGCCAAAAAAAACCTGCGGACCTCTGGTCCCCGGTTCGCATTATTGAGGGGAGGGGGCATTTGTGGGAATCGCGGCCACCAGCTATCACAACATAGAGCCCCCTGTTACACGATAGTGGTGCTCTCTTCAAAAGGGCGAGCCCAGCCTGCATGCTGCCCGTAGGAGAGATACCTTGGCTGCCATGAAGGACGGACACTACAGTGTACTGTACGGAGATTGTCACCCGCGCTGGTCGACTGCTGCTGCCGGGAATGTTGGACGCTGCTTAGCTGTCTCACCCCTGAGCCGATCCTACCGTATACCGGTTTCAGTAAACTAAATGTTATTTCTTTGTTTTGATGTGAAGCCTCCGTCGTCCTAGCTTAACCTACGGACGGGACGCAGCAAGGCCAATACCTACAATGTATAGGCGCTCAGCTGAAGTGAACGAGTTAAAGAAAAAAGAAGTTTTATTGCCTACGTTGCGGCCAGGGACCAGCCTTAATATACCAAATATGTTACGTGACGTGCTTGGATGACGAAGGTATATGACTAGTAAAAGCTTGATACTAATAATATGCGTGTCATGTAGGAACATGACTGCATGCCACGCTCATGATGCGCTCGCGGTCATTTCGCTGTCTTCAAATACGCCAAACTTGGTATTACGTGACGTGAATGAATGGCGAAGATACGTGACTGATGCTAACATGATACATGAAAAGCGTTTCCTGTAAGAACATGGCTACATGCCATGCTCATGATACGCTCTCAGCCGTTTGCGCTGGCTTCATATGTACCAAATTTGGAAGTAGGTGAGGCGGGTGGACCACAAAGGTAAATGACACGCCCACACTTGGTAATCATGACATACGTGTCATGTAAAATCATTAGGCCTGCACGGAAGCCACAGCATAGTGACAATGAAAGCTACAAAAGCGCCCTTTCAGAGCTTTTTCTAAACGCGAATCGGGTAACTCCTGCAAGCACACTGGCTGGGTACCCACTACGGCATTAATAATAAAAACTTTAGGGTAGCAGGCCGGCATTCGTTGTGCTACTCTTCATCACTCTTCTGAGAAGCATGGTATCCGCTAAACTATTGCAAGAAATTTTGTGCCAATCGTCCATGCAGTGGCCGACGACGATGAGGAATTATGGCTGTATACGTGGTATGTATCACAGTTATTAGGGAAACAAGAACACGTTTTTGTAATGGGTGAGCATTAGATGGCCCGCTCGTTATGTTGATCGCATTGTGCGACAACTGGTTGTTCTTTCGCTGGTTTAAAACGCTTTATAAGTCGTATTAACGCGATTGCTTTCCCGGCATCAAACCTGCCTAGGCCAAGTTTGCCAACAAGTCCCAAGCACTGGCATAGCTGAGTGATAGAATGCTGGGCTGGCACCCAGCTAACTCAGTTTCAAGCTCTACTATTTCATTGGTGTAAGGTTTGTCGCTAATTTTGCGTGATGTGGCCTCGGACACCAGCGGCGGCGGAAGCGCCGGCGCAAAACTATGGCGCTGCGCGAGATCGGAGTTGTGATCTCGTAACAGCTTTCGCCGTGAAACATGATTACATGCTATACTCATGGTGTACAGACCGCCATTTTACTAGCTTCACATATACCAAATTTGACGTTACGTGATGTGAGTGGATGACGAAGATATATGACTGGGGCAAACATTATATTCATGATATGCGTGTCATGTAAGAACATGGCTATATACCACGATCACAATGCGTTCACAGCCGTTTCAGTAGCTTCACGGACAACAAATTTGGTATTATGTGACGTGAGTGGACGACGAGCTCATATGCGATGCGCTAACATGAAAATCATGACACGGAAGTGATGTACGGCATAATTTACGTCCGCTTCTTAACGTTGTGCTGATTTAAATGTAACAATTCAACCTTGCTCATTCGGGATGCGCATATCATTGATTTATACTGTACGTGGGATTTATCAATTTTCTTTAAAGTTACCAGCCAAATAGATTTTTCTTTGGTGGCAGAAGGAGCTTTGAAAGAATACACAGATCATCGCTGCTTTTGCAGTGTTCATACCTATAGCCAGTTTCCCGCTGGCCGTAGGTCGTTCATTCTCGGGTTTTCCTCTTGAGCGAGCCAGCAGCCATAGGAAGCAGCTTAATAAGCCCACGCAAGACGAGTGTCGTATTCGCTAAGATCTCAGAAGCCATACTTCACGTTTTCACAGAATGCCATGCCATGGCGTTGCAAACAAATACGCTCGCTGTCAAATTTCTTTTTTACGTCACATGTTAGAACTCTTTGTAGAAATGCGTAACAATTGAAGGTTGACTTAAAAAACAAAGGCAAACAAATACAGCTGTACAAGTAACGCTAAGCATAAAACACGTGGTTGATCTCTCTTTTTAGAATAGGAATCATTATAACACGAATATAGAATGTGAACTCGAAGAGGTAGTGAGCATTCATTGTGCGCTGTTTCGCCACATGGACGAAGGAATGAATGCTACAGTAACAAAAAGCCATGTCATGCGAAAAACGGCAAGTATCTCGAAACTTGCAGTGCGAACTTTAACCAGAAAGCAGCACGTACTAAATGTGCATAATGATGCCATAGAGAGAACGAGCGCGGACAAACAACTCTTACCGCTCGACACTCAAAGCACACTGCTCAAACAGAAAGACGCACAAAAAGAAGGCACAAGCATACACAGGACGAGCGCGAACAACAGTCGCAATTCTTACTTTTTCGTGGGTGAGCAGTGTGCTCTTTTTGTAAACGCGGCTGTGGCAGCCATAGAGTTTGCTGATATACCCTAGAGGAAACTCTGGCGTAAGTGTATATGGGAGCTGCAACGCACGGCACTTAAGCGAGCATGGGAATGATGGGTAGTCACGGAGGAAGGAAAGGTAAGAAGAGGGCATGCTCAGCCGGCACAGGGCGTAAAAGATGTGGTGGAAATTACGATTGATGATTGATATGTGGGGTTTAACGTCCCAAAACCACCATATGATTATGAGAGACGCCGTAGTGAAGGGCTCCGGAAATTTCGACCACCTGGGGTTCTTTAACGTGCACCCAAATCTGAGCACACGGGCCTACAACACTTCTGCCTCCATCGGAAATGCAGCCGCCGCAGCCGGGATTCAAACCCGCGACCTGCGGGTCAGTAGCCGAGTACCTTAGCCACTAGACCACCGCGGCGGGGCATGTGGTGGAAATTACGTCAAGCACGGCCATATTCACTGGACACAATGGCGGCGTTTTGTTATTTATCTATTTATTTATTTCTTTATTTTACTCTCAGGGTACATAGTATCTTTCAGAAGGGAAAGGCATGCACAACGCGAAAAAACCAGGATTACAAAGCAAATAACATAAAAATATTGTCACTAATTAAGGTACAAAGATGAATTCTCCTAACAACTCACATCATAATAAAGCAAATGATAACACTAATTTTATTTTTCTTACGTGGTGAAGGCACTAAGCAATACAAATAAACTGTTCAACAAACATACAGGGGGTAATTATGTAATAATTGTTAAGGACATTCTTAAATTGAATGGATTCATTGATGCTTCTTATTGATGCAGGTAGGGAATTCCATTCATTACACGTTCTTGGGAGATATGATTGGGCATATGTTACTGTGTTGCAAAGGGGGAGTGTGACTTTTTGTTGGTGATTACAAAGAGAAATGAAGGGAGCAGCTTGGATTAAACGGCAACGGAGTTTCGGATTATGATAACATATTTTATGAAACAGGCAAACGCGAGTGCGCATTCGGCGGGTAACTAGTAGGATGAGGTTTAGAGATGCCTTCATTTGAGTGACACTAGCTGAACGATGTTACTTAGCCAAACTGAAACGAGCTGCACAATTTTGAATGGATTCCAACATGTGTGATAATGTTACCTGACCAGAGTCCCAAACAGATGAAGCGTATTCCATTTGAGGACGGACGTATGTAGTATATAGCAATAACTTTAGTGACGATGGAGCAAGAAAAAAGTTTCTTCGAAGGCAACCCAGTGTTTTATTAGTTTTCGACGCTATATGTTCTGTATGTAACTTCCAGGACAAAGTGTTAGTTATGTGGACGCCAAGGTACCGATAAGATGTTACAGTTTCAAGGGGGTGACTGTGAAGAAAGTAAGTTGGACAAGTTGTACTCGACCGAGGAATCCTCATAGACTTGCATTTTTAAATGTTTAGTTCCATTTTCCAAATATGACACCAATAAAGTATGTTATTGAGATCAGCCTGCTTAGAATGAATATCATTGTCCTCACATAATTTACGGTAAATCACACAGTCTTCAGCGAACAATCAAATTCTGGAAATTACTGTAGAAGGTAAGTCAATTATATAGATTAGGAATAGCAAGGGGCCAAGTACTGATCCTTGGGAAACCCAGAATCAACCGGTGCAGTGGAAGAATTAACATCGTTAGTGCTGACGAATTGATCACGACAAGAAAGGAATGCATGAATTTTGTTAAAAACTGCAAGGTCAATTTTTAGAACACTCAGTTTATATAAGAGCAGGGAATTATTAACTTTATCAAACGCTGTAGCAAAGTCAAGGAATATGCAGTAAGTTAAAAAACATATACAGTCAGTTAAAGTTAAAGTCCAAAGATAAATGCAAATCATTAGTAAAAAAATTACTTGAGTATCACAAGAAAAAATCTTTCGAAGGCCATGCTGAGTTGGAGAGAAGAAGCTATTATCCTCTAAAAAATTAACAAGATGAGAAAACATTAAATGTTCCTTTATTTTGCATGGTACATATGTGAGAGATATAGGACGATAGTTAGATGGACTATGTTGATCACCGCCTTTATGTACTGGAATAATCACAGCAGTTCTCCAGTCTTCAGGTAGTACGCCATAATGATACGATTGTAAAAATATGCATTTCAGGATGATGAAACTGTATTCTTTGGTTTTGTTTAAAAATTTACTATTATTTCTATCAATGCCGTGAGAAGACGTAAGTTTCAGGTTGTCGGTAATCGTGACGATGCCATGTCAAACGTGATGGGATCTATCACAAAATGATTGTACGACTGAAGCTCAGGACGTTGGGTATAATTAGATGAAGAAACGACTTAATGAATGTATCGTTTAGCACAGTAGAATAAAGATGGTCGGGGACAAGATCGCCGGTGGGTGTAAGCAATGATACTTTACTGGTGCTAAGTGGTTTCATTATACTCCAGAAACGTTTAGGATTAGTCTTCAGGATGTTCGGCAGGGTTACATTTAAGAACGTGGATTTAGTAGCTTTTAGCGCTCGCGAATTTGCTAAAGAGGCTGTCTTGTACTTTGTCCAGTTAGCCTGTTTATGTGAATACTTAGCGATTTTAAAAAGTCTTTTTTTTCTGTTAGAAAGTCTGTTTAGGTATCTGTTATACCATGGAGCTTGCTTATTGGAGTACGCATGGCGAAGAGGGATATGGAGATGAATTAGTTCAGACACTTTATTAGGGAACAAACACCAATTTATTTCTACTGAGCGCCCAAAATAACCTGGAAAGAAAATGTCTAAAAAGGAGCTCAGGTCATTATTAATGGCTAGATAGTTACCATTCTTGTAGTCTCCGATGTTCTTGGACTGATTTACTGATGGTGCATGCGACAAATCGAACGTGAAATGCAAATTACTATGGTCGCTCTGGCCAGGCTTGTGCAATGCAGGTGACGTGACAGTCTCTGATGACGTTAGTAGTAGGTCTATAAGGGAAGAAGAAGTTTGAGTGACACGTGTGGGTGAGGTGACGATTTTTGTTAAACCAAAATCCATGCAAGTTGTGATAAACTGGTTGGCCTCAGTTGTCGGTGGGTTAGTAAGTGGGCATGCGTGCAACCAATCAATATTCGAGTAGTTGAAGTCCCCCATTAGTATGAGTTGTGCTTTGGGATAACGAACCGTGACTTGATTCAAGCAGTCGTGCAAGCTATCACAAAATTACGCATCACTTGATGGGGAGTGATAGCAGACCCCAACAATAACTTTCTTGAAATTTACATTCAAGCAGCACCACACAGACTCAATGTTCGAAATAATTGGTATGAAGTAGCAATCAAAACGCTCGTCCACGGCCAACAAAACTCCACCCTCCACTCTGTCAGAGCGGTCCCTGCGGTAGACTATATACCATTTTTACAATGAAACAATTCGGTGTTAGATATCTTGCTGCTAAGCCATGTTTCAGTTAGTGCGATGAGGTCGGCTTTCATATCATTGATTACTGTACATAACTCATCCTTTTTGCCGCAGATACTACGAATGTTAGTATATAAAATAGAAAATTCTAATCTCGAGCGAGTAGCACCGTTTCCCCTCACGTGTCCCTAGCGATTTTTATGCTGAAGAAAGCGACCAGAGCGGAGTGCTCGAGAGGATGTACCATGCGAATTCGATGCAACTTCAGAGATACCGATCTCAACAATGGTGTCATCTATGTCATTGTAGCCAAAGAATTTACCGCCATCATGCAGTTTTTTGTACCCAAGTTTATACGACGTACGCAGGCTTTTGGCATGCCTTCTTAACTTCTTTTGAATTTCGCGCACGGTGGGGCAGAAATCCTCATTGAGATTTGATTGATTTGTGGGGTTTAACGTCCCGAAACCACCATATGATTATGAGAGACGCCGTAGTGAAGGGCTCCGGAAATTTTGACCACCTGGGGTTCTTTAACGTGCACCCAAATCTGAGCACACAGGCCTACAACATTTCCGTGTCCATCGGAAATGCAGCCACCGCCGCCGGCATTTGAACCCGCGACTTGCGGATCAGCAGTCGATACCTTAGCCACTAGACCACCGCGGCCGGGCTATCCTCACTTAGAGCAAAGCTACTATTTTTAAGCAAGGAACACTTAGCAAGAACCGTTACTTTATCCTTGCATGCAGCAAATTTGATAATGATCGGCACTGTTTTCATTTTCATAAACCGAACGAGCCTGTGAGCGCGTATAATGCTATCGCTGTTAAGGCTCAGATTCAGTTTATCATTAATGACGCTCAAAACTTTAGCTTCAGATTCAGTATACGCCACGTTTTCAACATCTGTTATGCCATGAAAAACTGCATTATCTCGTCGAGATTGGTCCTCTGCGTCGTCTAGCCAATGACGCAGTGCACAGGCTTCCGACTCAAGTCGACTAAATTTATCATGTAGCTCACTGAAATTGGCCCGACATTGCTGAAGAAGTGTAGTCTGGCCTTCAACAGCTTCTAACCGTGCCTTTATATCATGTATGGTTTGAAAAGTGTTTTTCTGCTGGTCTTTTAGCTCACACACTGTTTCAGCAACTGATTTTTGTACTGTTTCCATTCTGATTGATCGCTCATTTAAATCTTTGACAGTTTTAAGAAATTCCGCAAGAGCAGCCGATGATTCATTAGGACCCGGGTTGCGCTCAACATCCCCATACAAAAGCAGAAGCAGCGAGCACAAAGGTTCAAACAAGACTTCAGGACATGGAAGCACGACTAGAGACGTATAATCAGATTTAAAACAATGGCAAGGTAGTTGGGACAGGTAACTAACCTGCAGAATTAACAACAGAGTAGGCGAGCCTCCCATCGTTATGATGCTTCCATACCCGATGAGCGGCGACTGCGCAGCACTCGGTTTTAAACGGGGCGTAGGTGGGGCTGTTGATGTTCCTGCAGCTGCCACGAGTTGAGGTAGAGCCAGATAAGGCAGGAAACCTTGAAGCTGGTCGTGCGGGCAGGAATGCAGCCACTCTAATCCAGGTGAAGTGGCATCGCTGGGCACTACCGAGGCTGTAGGTTCAGTGGTGAACGCACCGGCTAATGACACTTGCGAACAGTTTCCGCAGCCAGCAGCACCAAAGACGATTTGCAGAATGAACAGTGGAGGTGAGCATCCCATCGTTATGATGCTTCCATGCCCAATGAGCGGCGACTGCGCAGCAATCGGTTTTAAACGAGGCGTAGGTGGGGCTGTCGATGTTCCTGCAGCTGCAACGAGTTGAGGTAGAGCAAGATAATGGAGGAAACCTTGAAGCTGGTCGTGCGGGCAGGAGTTCAGCCACTCTAATTCAGGTGTAGTGGCATCGCTGGACACTTCCGAGGCTGTAGGTCCAGTGGTGAACGCACTGGCTAATGACACTTGCGAACAGTTTCCGTAGTCAGCAGCACCATAGACGAACTGCAGAATGAACAACAGCGTAGGTGAGCCTCCCATCATTGTGATGCTTCCATGCCCATTCACTCGATTGTTGATGTAGTGCGGTGCGGCTCCGTTCAGGCGGTCCAGCGGCAGTGTGCGCGTTTTCATGGCCTTCGCACCTAACCGTGGCGTACTTCAGGTGTTCGACAGCAGCCATTATTTGTGCTGCATTGTTAGCTATGCGATTTTCCTCCGGTGGTGGTTGTAACAAGGTATCTGAACTAGAAACCACGGAACGAGCGCGCATATACGTATTACGAATTTGCAGCGTCCGTCAAAATTATGCTGTAAAGCCATCATAGAAGATAACCACTGTGCTCAAGCATTCGTTCAATTAACGCCTTGCATGTTAGTGACAATTATGTGGTGTTGCTTCTTATGACAACGGACGATGCATTTGTGGTCCACAGGCCCTTAATAAGACTGTAATCTAATCTTTCTTTTCATGTTCCTGTACAGTTACCAAATGTTTCTGCGCTATAAAGTTCCTGTTCTGCTTCGCTTAAGACGCTCTCTCTTCGCAATATTGTCTCACTCTCCGCAATATTGTCTGTAGTGTAGCAAAACTTGTTAAAATATCTACACGCACCTGCACAAGGTAACTAGGTGCACCTCACTAGATGTGTGTCCTTGTGCATTCAAAAGCTGACTAAGCCGTTTGAATCATGTTGACCAAGTGATGTTGACCTTTTCTCCCGCATTTTTGCGGCTAACTTTCCCACTTTTCACCCTAACGCGATCCTGGTGTTGCGGGTTCGCGGCTATGCAGCTATGCGGGCGGTGCGAAGAAGAAGACGACGACGTTTTTGGGCTGTTCGAAATACACAACGGCTGCCATCTTGACTGCTGGAGTACTTTTCTACTCTAAAGTAGTAAATACATTCGCAACATTTTGGTGGTGGCGCTGGGTACGACGCAAGACGGAACTTCGAAGCGGACGTGTTCTCGACTGCCCGACCATGGCAACAGAAACCAATTCTGCCGCTCCTGTTTCAGCCGCGACTCCGGCGCAGCCTGTACAGCCGGTCGTATTGACGCAACCGCGCGACCCTGGCAACTTCTGCGGCACCGACCATGTTGACGTTGACGACTGGATTCCGAAGTTCGAGCGGTTTGCAGCAGTGTACCGGTGGGACCCTACGATGATGCTCGCCAACGTTGGCTTCTATCTCTGCGGAACAGCTGGCGCGTGGTTCGAGGCTCATGAAGCGGACATAACCAGCTGGGATACTTGCAAACAGAAGCTTCGTGACCTGTTTGGTAAGGCCGTCGGACGCCAGCGGGCCGCTTCTAAAGAACTCTCTGGTCGGGCACAAACTACGACCGAATCATATGTCACCTACATCCTTGACGTTCTCGCCCTTTGCCATCGTGCCGACCCCAACATGTCCGAGGAAGACAAAGTAAGCCATTTACTTAAAGGCATTGCAGATGATGCTTTTAACATACTGGTTTCCAAAGACTGTTCCACCATTGATGACATCATCAAAGAGTGCCGCCGATTCGAAGAGCTGAAGAGTCGCCGGGTCGCCAAGAATTTCTTGCGACTTCCGAACACGGCCGCTACGTCATCTTGCGAGGACCTTCAGCCGCCATGCAGTCAACCACATAACAACGAAAGTGTGGTTCGCATCGTTCGTAGAGAAATCGAGGCCGCGTCTCCGTCTTTTCTGACCCGCCCATCTGATGATCGACCAACGATCTCGTTGATCCAACAGGTCGTGAGAGAGGAGCTGGCAAACGTTGGGCTGCAGCCTGTGTGTTCGTTGACGGAACCTCGGGTCAGTACCATAGCGCCTTCTCCTGCACCAGAAAGATTCCGCCGCTATCGTGATCCTGCTCAGTGGAGGACACAGGACGACAAGCCTATATGTTTTCATTGTCATGGTGTAGGACACATCTCCCGCTACTGTCGTTTCCGCACGTATCCACCTCGGTCGTTTCCTGGCTATCGACGTGACGACAACCACCGGCCCCTGCAGTACAGCGCTCGTGACGATGGACCGTACAATGGCACTCCTGCGACACCAGTCCGCCGGTCCAGCCGTTCGCCGTCCCCGCATGACCGTCGCTCCAGGTCACCTCAGCACCGCCGCTATTCGTCGCCCCACCCTAGTGGACGCCCTTCTTCGGAAAACTGAGCAATGCAGCTCCCGGAGGTGACGCTGCATTGGACTCCCGACCTGAAAACCCTCTGCTGACCTTGACTACGGACAAGAACCTGCTTGATGTAGAAGTGGATGGCCTTCCTGTTACTGCCCTTATTGACACCGGCGCACATATTTCAATTCTGAGCTCTGACCTCCGTGCACGATTAAACAAGGTCCTTACGCCGCCAGAGTCCCTATTTGTACGTGTCGCTAGTGGAGCGACCCCGGCTGTGCTCGGAATGTGCACCGCGCGTGTGAGATTCGCCGACCGCCAGACGTCCGTTCTATTCCATGTTCTCGCTCACTGTCCACATGACGTCATCCTTGGACTCGATTTTTTGTCCGACCACTCCGCTGTAATTGACTGCTCAGCCGGCGTCGTGCAACTTGACTTGCCTGCGGCCACCGAAGAGTCGAAGATGGTACAGAACAAGCTTTCGTGCGCTGAGTTTGTTCGCCTCCCACCCCAAGCCCTAACTTGTGTCACAGTTGAACCATATCCCAGTGTTCCGGATGGGGATTACGTGGTCTTTCCCTCTCCCGGTGTTTTATTGGCCCGCAACGTTTCCTCCCCGTACACCATATTAACTGTCACAGCGAACAAGACGTGCCTTCCTCTTCTGAACTTCGGACTCAGCCCTCAAATCCTACCACAAGGCATTGTTCTCGCCACTCTTTCACCGTCACACGAGTGCCAGATCTCATCAGTGTCACGTGAACTGGCCACAGTCGCCTCGCCGAACCTGCATAGCACCGACGCAGCCAAATCTACACGGCTCAACAATGTAACTAAGATGATTGCCTCAGACCTCTTGCCGTCTCAGGTCAAAGACCTCACTGATCTTCTCACGAGCTATTCGGACATATTTGACTTTGACGGTAGGCCCATAAGTCAAACATCGCAAGTCAAACATCGCATTAATACCGGTGATGCAGCTCCAATTCACAGGCGTCCCTATCGAGTGTCACCATCAGAACGCCAAGTTATCCAACAGGAGGTGAATAAGATGCTCACAAAAGGCATCATAGAGCCCTCATCGAGTCCGTGGGCGTCCCCTGTAGTCTTAGTTAAAAAGAAGGACAATACCTGGCGTTTCTGCGTGGACTATCGGCATTTAAACAAGGTCACCAAAAGGGATGTCTACCCGCTTCCTCGTATTGATGATGCCCTGGACTGCCTTCATGGCGCAACCTATTTTTCTTCGATAGACTTACGCTCCGGTTACTGGCAGATCGCCGTGGACGACCTCGACCGGGAGAAGACCGCCTTTGTAACGCCTGACGGTCTCTACCAATTCAAGGTAATGCCGTTTGGCTTGTGCAATGCGCCGGCAACGTTCGAGCGGATGATGGACACGCTTTTGCGCAGCTTTAAATGGTCTATCTGCCTGTGTTATCTGGACGACGTGATTGTGTTTGCCCCAACCTTTAAGTCTCACCTCGAGCGCCTTTCCTCAATTCTTTCAGTATTTCGAGAGGCTGGGCTCCAACTTAATTCCTCGAAATGCCATTTTGGGCATCGCCAAGTTACTATTCTAGGGCATCTCGTTGACTCCTCCGGCATCCGCCCCGATCCCGACAAAGTCCGAGCTGTCCTGGATTTTCCTGTACCGACTTGTGTCAAGGACGTTCGAAGTTTTGTGGGCCTATGCTCATATTTCCGACGATTTGTCAGAAACTTCGCAGAGGTCGCACGCCCCCTCACTGATCTTTTGAAGAAAGATGTACCATTTGAGTGGGGTCCTGATCAAGGCACGGCCTTTTCCCAGCTCATAACACTTCTGACCACGCCACCGATTCTCGCCCACTTCGACCCGTCTGCTCCAACCGAGGTCCGCACTGATGCTAGTGGCTACGGTATTGGCGCGGTTTTAGCCCAGCGTCAATCCGGTCACGATCGAGTTCTTGCGTATGCCAGCCGGCTCCTTTCTCCTGCCGAACGCAATTACTCTATTACGGAACGCGAGTGCCTGGCGCTTGTATGGGCAGTTGGTAAATTCCGCCCCTATTTATATGGCCGGCCTTTCACAGTTACCACTGACCATCACGCTCTATGCTGGCTTTCAGCCCTCAAAGATCCAACGGGGCGCCTTGCTCGTTGGGCTCTGCGCCTCCAGGAATTCACATACACAGTGGTTTACAAGTCTGGCCGTTTACACCAAGACGCCGACTGCCTCTCTCGGTACCCCGTTGACGCTCCAGATCTAGTAACCGACGACGCGTCCATCTGTATTTCCTCGCTCTCTGCTTTCGGCAACATAGGATGTGAGCAACGGCGTGACGCGTCCCTACGCGAGCTAATCGACCGCCTGAACACAGGCTGTACAGACAATTCGCTTCGCATGTTCGTTCTCATAGACGGCATTTTATACCGCCGCAACATGCACCATGTGGGAAACGAACTACTACTCGTAATACCCACTCATTTGCACTCGACCGTACTTCAGCAACTACATGATGTACCAACGGCTGGCCACCTTGGTGTTGCCAGAACGTACGACCGTGTCCGCCGACGCTTTTTCTGGCCCGGCCTCTACCGTTCTGTACAACGTTATGTTAGGTCTTGTGAGTCGTGCCAACGCCGCAAAAGGCCAGCGGTACACCCCGCCGGGCTCCTTCAACCGATCGACGTACCTGCCGAGCCTTTCTATCGTGTCGGCCTCGACCTGCTGGGCCCTTTCCCTCTTTCTACCGACGGTAACAGGTGGGTCGCCGTCGCCATAGATTACTCGACCCGTTTCGCTATTACGAGACCTCTTCCAAGCAGCTGCGCTACAGATGTCGCCGACTTTTTGATTCAAGACGTCATCTTACATCATGGTGCTCCTCGTCAACTGGTCACCGATCGCGGTCGCTACTTTTTATCTAAGGTAATTGACGATCTACTTCGTTCTTGTGCAACCAAGCACAAGCTTACGACGGCCTACCATCCTCAAACAAACGGCCTCACAGAACGTCTGAATCGCACACTCACTGACATGCTCGCCATGTACGTGTCGACGGATCATCGTGACTGGGACATTGCGCTACCCTTTGTCACTTTCGCTTACAATAGCTCACGCCACGACACTGCTGGATATTCTCCCTTTTACCTTTTGTATGGAAGAGACCCGACATTGCCGTTCGACACGCTTGTACCCAACCCTACCGACCTGTCCACAGCATATGCTCGCCGCGCTATTAGCACCGCGGAGAAAGCCCGTCAGATTGCCCACCAGCGCCTTTCGGACTCGCAGCTCCGTCAGAAACGTAGCTATGACAGCCACCATCGGGACGTCCACTTTAGTCCAGGTGACCTCGTTCTTCTGTGGACTCCGTCGCGACATGTTGGTCTGGCTGAAAAGCTTCTACCCAAGTATTCCGGACCTTATCGTGTGCTACGGCAGGTAACTGATGTTACCTATGAAATAGCACCTCTAAACCCTTCGATACCTTCCACATCTTCCGACATCGTCCACGTCGCTCGCCTCAAGCCGTACATCTCGTCCAACACCTGCTAACAAGCGCCGGGTCGGCGCTTTTCGCCGCCGGAGGTCGATGTTGCGGGTTCGCGGCTATGCAGCTATGCGGGCGGTGCGAAGAAGAAGACGACGACGTTTTTGGGCTGTTCGAAATACACAACGGCTGCCATCTTGACTGCTGGAGTACTTTTCTACTCTAAAGTAGTAAATACATTCGCAACACTGGTCTCCGTTATCCGTAGCTACTAGTGCGCGTGAATCACACTGGAGATGTGTTCCCACGCACTTTCGGGTGGTCTTCGTTGCTTTCGTCCTAATGAAATCATGGCCTTTGGGATATCCGTAGGAACCAGTGTGCGTCCGACAAAAAAGGGGCGAAAACAAAGAGGCCGGCGCAAACTCAACGGGCTGCCACACACACAAGCTCCAGCGACGCCGACTTCACTAGCATAATTACGGATCTCCGGGTTTAGTTTAGGGAAGACATTTTTTTCTTTTTTTATCATTGTGTCTAGCCCACAGTCTGACCGAAAATTTCATAAAGCCTAAAGAGAAGCGCAAAAGGGGAAAAAGTGATCTGAAAGAAGCTGTACAAATTTCGGTGCCTGGTTCGTCACGCGGCAATGTCCGAAATATCATCTTTATTTTCACAAAGAACACATCAATATAAAAAAAGCTTAACGTGCAACTTGCCGTGTTTATCGTAAACGCCGGCAGTGCAAGAGTACAACAGCCATACGCAGAGATTTCGTCAACCGTATCGCGGCAGGACAGCGGGTTGAAATCCGTTCCGTTGGTTTCGGATAGCACCGGCGCACGCAGCGCGCAGGCCACGTGCTTTTCGAGACAGAGATGAGTCACGCCTTCTGCTTCACATTCATATGTAAACAAGAGAGGAGAATTCGCCCAGTCAATATGGCCGACTTCCGGCTTCATTGCGGCTTCACAACGAGTGACGTCAGAACCTCTCCTTAAATTTCCTGCCTCCGAGTGAGTAGTAAACACATTTGTCTAATTTTTGTACTTCTGGCCTGCTTCTGGCTCCGTGGTGTTTGTGTAGCTTGGAGCTGTTTTTTCGCAAAAAAAATAGCAAATGTTAAGCGTGTGCGCTTCACAACCTTATTCTTTTAGGCTTACCATTTCGAATCGTGTCACAAAGTTCAAAAAACGTTTGTTCTTTCCTTGAAAATGAAACCGTAGCGACCATGGGAATGATGAGTAGTACAAACATTTGCCTAGTCTTCGTACTTGCGGGCGGCAAATCGTACTTGCGGCTTCGTTTATTGCTGGTTATCGATCGCAGCGACAGAGGCTCCTCTAGTTAATTTTAAGAAACTCTATGGCGGCAGCGAGCGAAATGACGTTCGTGCTCTCTTCAACTACTGTAACTTCAAAGCAAACTTCCGGTGGAAGCACGAGAGCTACAAAGAAACAGAATCTCGAGATAAGCGCGCGCGCTATAAGCCACAAAGCTACAGAACGGCAGTGTCTAGAGATCATATTTCTAGACGCTGTAACCGAACTTTGACCCCACCGTGTGCAGACGCACGCGCACAGCGACGTGCAGGTTGGCGCGGCACAGCGACCTTTAGAGCGGCGCGCGGCCGTCGTGCCACCTGGCTGCTGATGACGGGAACGCGCTGAAATTGCTGAGCTCTGAGAACCGCCAGCGGTACATGGTGCAAGGTGAATCTAAATAGGTCGTGAAGGTTAGAACGAAAAGTGGTCCGAAACCTATTGCGACAGGCATCAACAACCGCGTGACGATTGAAGCGCGACTATAGGCGAGAACAGGACAAATAACGAAAGCAAAAAATATTTACACGTTTATTTTTATTAGTTTTAATTTAACTTGTTATAAAAATTAGTAGATTACTTTAACAAATCTGTAGCCTTCGGTATTTCGTTGAGCGCCTTTTTTTCCGTTTGGTTTCAGAAACAGCGGACAAATGCAAGCAGTCTGGTGACATGGGCCAACGGTTTTGGGGGCGTATCAAGGCAATATCAAATGGGAGTGTGCAGGTCATCTGTGGCAATATGTTATCTGAGTTTCTGCTTAGTTCGGCGTGTTCTTAGGTTCGGAGCATTACAAGGTGAACGAGGCATCGGGTACCTTGAGAAGTTTACGTATATGTGTGTGCTGTTTACTGTTGTAAGATCACAGAATGTGTGAATTGCCGCTCCTGTGACTGCTTCCGCTGGCGCACGGCGAGCGTCTTCTAGCCTTTGGTGACTGCGAACGCGACAGGTAAGACGCTGTACTCTACAGCTGCCAAAGCTGTAATCTCAAAGCTGCTGCCTCGCTGCAGAAGTTTTCGACGATTGGGCAACGTGAGCTTTTGAACTATTATGCTTTTGTGCCCGTGAACAGTTGTCTTATAATAGCCTCTGCGAAGTTTCTTGTGCACATTGTAAGTACGTCATTTGGCTAATAAAACAACTTTGCTTCCTCAGTCTCTGTTTTTTGTTTCTTTACTTTTCCGCATGCAATTAGGGAGGAACAAGGCGCAACAACATCGCGTAATAATAAAGACACGCAAGATATCAGCAATTAGGATAAATTTCAAGTTCGCACCATGTAAGTGATATGCACGATGTCTCTACCGCTTCCGGTTGTCACGTCATACTTTATTTTATTTAATATTGTTTTTTGCTGTTGGCATCTCCTCACGTAGATCGCGACGGTGGCAACGAGCTACCTATTACAGGATGCATGGGCTTCTATTGAACTTATGCTACCAGTTTTAATATACCTTGCATGGTGTATATAAATGGCTAGCCAGTTACCATACTGCAGAACAATCGCTCTCTGGCATAGTGGCTAGCGTAGCGCGCTGAGGAGTGCGAGGTCACTAGTTTGACGCCCCATTACGAAACCTTTCTTTCTCGGTTTTTTTTCCTCGAAACGTGTTAGTATGTATTTTACTACGTCATATACATGCCGGGAATACGTCAGGGAGCTGTGGTGGGCCCCGGAACAAATCACTTTCGTGGTAAAATGCATGATCTACAGCTGCGATTTGAAACCGGGCCCTTTGAGTGGGAAGCGGGCACCATGCCCTTGCACTACAATGGCGGAGCCCCACGCAACTCTTAAAACGAGGACGCGGTGCACGCTACCGACCACAGCGCCACACGCGGATCAACCCTGTTCAAGCTTCACTTATTGAATATTGAAGCTCGTTCCGGGCACTTCCCTGTCTGTAGTACACTCTACGGAAACCAAGGAATTAACTCGCTGCATAGAGCCGAATTTCACGCAGAATTTAGCGTGAAATTCAGAACTGCCCCAGGGACTTCTCGAGAACATAACATTAACCATAAAATGAGAGCTGGATTATAGAGAAATAAGCGCCATATTGCCGACAGCATTTCTTCAAAATTTAAGCAATGAAATGGTCAAGATAGCAGCGCTATAGCTGGACTGTGAATAGGCGATTGCTTGCACCCATCATCGCGAAACATTTGCGCGGCTCCCAGTTTTCCGGGGAAAAGAGCATTTCAGCTATTGCAGTCAGATTTTCAGGCTAGCTGGTAGTTTCTTATCGAACAGATAGCGCACTACGCAAGCACGAAGCATAAAAAAAGAGAGGAAAGTGCAAGCCCGAAGTGAGGAGACAGGAGTCTCTTTGCGATATTCACCAAACGACGAAAAAAAAACCCACCTTCACGTGGACCCAGCAGAATGGTACAAGTGTGAGCCGCCCAATGCTCTCGCACCGCTGCCGGCACCACAGCGATTAGAAACGGCCTGTAATTCAAAAGTCGAAAGAACCTGGCCTGCATTTTACTGCGCAGTTGCAACGGAACATCCTGGTGGATAAAAAAAAAAGCAGCTTGCACAGCACATGCCACGAGTGTCTGCCGCATGTGGCTCGCAAGATCTGCAGGTTAAAAAAAATTCGGCACACCGAGCGGATTCTGCCAAAGCGCCGCTGGGTATTCTGCACATGTACGCGGCTCCAGCACTTCACAGATGGCACTTCACAGCTTTGAAGTCACGCTACCACGTTTCTGTAGGTGGATTTATTTGGTTATACAAAATCGAGTGCAAGAATTGTAAAGGAGACAAGAACCAGTTTTTTAACAGCTTTTCTGTTTGTTTGTTTTAGCGCAATTGAAAGCTTGCCGGTTAGAGTGTAAAATCAGAGAACATTACGAAAAACGTGGTGAAACGTTTTCCGTGCCTCAGGCGACTGCTCGAGGCCCTTGGACTCGAGCAGTCGCCACCTGCGCAAGATGAATGCCACCTGCATTTGTCTTGCGTAGCAGACGCCCTTTAACAACCAGAGCGCTTGCTCGGCAGACAGCGGGCTGAGAGCGTTCGTGCCAACCGTCTAACTCACCCTAAAAGTATCTCACGAGTGTAACGTTGGCCCAGGACAGATCACACGCACGCGCAACGCGTACGTGTGATCACGCCTCGATCGCATCACTCGGCGTCGCCGTGACCAGATGTTAAATATGTGCGCATGACCTCTTAGTATGTATGTTTTCAAACGCAATCATGTGAAGCTTAGCGAGAACCCCCGTTTTTTTATTGACCCATAGTTCAGGGCGTCTACGAATAAGCTTTACACTGTAAATAGCATCGCTCGAACGTTCTTGTGTGGCTGCTATGGCTTACCTTTCTGTTAGCAGGCGCGATAACGCCCGATGAGACCCTGTGACTGTCTTTCCCTACTAAGCGCATGCGTGGTGCAAGCTTCGCCGTATATAGGGTATACAATATGTGTGGAGAGCATTCACAGCGACTGTCATGCAGTGAAAGCAACAGCTCGCGTTGTCACTGTCAACGCTGTACGACAATGTCGCCGACGGCCAATTTCAACGTTTGGTGAGGCATCTAAGGCCTTAATGATGTCAGAAGGTGCACAGTTTATACGCTCGAACAGCCGTGGTTGTTTTGTAAGTGGCTAGGCACACCAAATAAATTTCCGAAGTGCGCCTCGTGGACGTATCTCTCGTACGAACTACATCACTGAAAGAATGAGCTAGCGTATGAATGAACCAACGTGCCACCATACGCGATTACTTGACGAGAGCTCCACTCGTGGGTATAATCCTTCACACGAAATAGCAAATAAACTATCACTCGAAACGACACGTATGTGTGAGGTTTCTAAACGATGTACGCACGCAATGACTCAAAGGCATGCTGATTTGTGGGGTTTAACGTCCCAAAACTACCATTTGATTATGAGAGACGCCGTAGTGAAGGCCTCCGGAAATTTTGACCACCTGGTGTTCTTTAACGTGCACCCAAATCTGAGTACACGGGCCTACAACATTTCCGCCTCGATCGGAAATGCAGCCGCCGCAGCCAGGATATGGTCACGTGACCTGAGGGTCAGCATCCGAATACCTAAGCCACTAGACCACCGCGGCGGCGCTACTCAAAGGCATGCACGCTTTGCATCGCTGCATGCCCTTGCACCGCGAGTACCCCGGCTGATCGGTCACCGTAAACGAACCACAGAGAGCGATTTGGTCTGAAATATACGAGCACGCAAGAAAATTTAATGGAAAGTACCAATCTTATTGTGAGTTTATGCACTCCAGGTTTGTTTATTCAACATAGCAACGTGATATCTCTGGAGTTCTCTAATCAAAATTTCGAGCGTCTTTCCGCGTACATTGTAAGCGCACAAACCAGTACCGCGAACTCAAACTAGTCGGCGCATGACGACAAGCAGTTCACGTAACGATGTATTGCTGACAAAAAAAACAGCACCCGCAGAAGCGTTAATGAAACCTGAGTGAGAGATCGCGACATCCTGCACTATTAAAGGCGACTTGACTATGGTGTTAGAGCACGCATTTAGTACAGCAAACATGAAACCATACCCATAATGAGAGACGCGCAACTTACTTCGTAAAGTGAATTCAAGAATGTCGGCCTGAAGTTCTCATTTGCGATTGTATGTAACAATGTTTTTTGTGGCAACTCGATCATTTTGCTTAACGAGCGGTATCATAGAAAGCTTTCGGCCATCACTAGTCTTGGTCTGGCAGCAGATGGTGCAAAAACCAATCACGGAAACGAACAGCGATGGAATTCTTGCATGAAAAGTATTTCGCAGCACAGCGCGCACGGAAAGAGAAGTTTCGTATTCGTCAAAACAGATGCGCTGTGCCCAAAGGAGTCCCCGCCTCCAAAGCAAAGATGGCCGTAGCAAGCGATTGTAATCAAACGAACACTGCGAGAGGTCCCAAGTGACGGCATTTGGCCAAGAGCGACACGGTTCCGGCCTTTTTATGGCGTATCCATACGCCAGTTATTTGGCGTATCCATGTGGGAGGTAGTGGCCAGATACTGCACCAGGGTGCCCAATCCTTCTCTGGTGAGGAAGTGCGTTCCAGGCGGTGGTTACCGGTGAGGCCGCACCTCAGGCCTCTTATTGTAGTTCCATCAACACGCGATTTTTTTCCGGTTTGGAACTGCGCGGCACCGGGCACATGGTCCGACTGTTGCTGTTTTCACAGATTCACACCGTTTTCCGTTCTTAAAATTTAAAATTTTCGTTTGTAATAGCAGTATTTGTAGCGGTTGAACTCCTTGTATCTTCACGAACAAATATACACCACTCTGACCCTTCTAGGACCAAAATTGCTAAAGTTATAGGTAGATATGTTATAGGTAGATATGTGCAGAGCTCACTTACCCGTGCTGCTGACGCGGCCGGTCCCGCTCCCGCAGTTGGAATAATCTGTGCTTATTGGCTAAGAGGTGGAGGAGCAGTTGCGGTGGGCTCAATTCGCTGTGGAAGCTGTTTCGCCAAACCCAGCTCAAGCAGTAACAGCAGTCCGGCAACACTGAGTGTGTCTTCTAAATAAGTCTTTTTTGACGCTCTCAGTTGAACTGGGCGCTCGCGGTTTTTTCTACGGCTATCTCCAGATTTTAACGAATCAATTGGGATCTTATTTGTCGTCCTGGGGTGTGTAAAAGCCGAGATATGAGTCGTTGTCCTCAAAGTGGCTTGGTCCCACACAAGATGGCGGCCCCCTTATGGTTATAAGGTGGGAAAAATTGCTTGTGGGTTTGTTTTCGCCGGTCAGAAACTGGTAAGATTCAGCTCAGAGCCCGAAATCCTCCTTCTGCGTGATTTAATAAAGTTACCAATATTTGTTGTGATCTTTTGCCTTTTCATTCAATCTTTGAGCACGAGGGGGCAGGTGCTAAAGTCCCCTGTCAACATGGCAGCCCCCATAAGGCGGATACACGTGTTACTCACAGTTGATTTTCGGTGAAGAAAAACCGTTTTTCCCGCAGATTCAAGATAAAATGGTAGCGGCGAGGCTCCGGAACGTCCCAAGAAGAATCGAGGGTGGTTTTCCAGGTGCGTAGTAGCTTTTCTTGCGGAATTCCTGATTTGATCGAAGTGGAGCCAGTGGCTGCTGTTGTTAGGCTTACCCGAAGTATGAGTCGTTAATTTCTGAAGTTGTAACTAATTTGGGTGGCTAAACCGTGCTCCTCAAAGTGCTCCGAAGCCTCATAAAACCATGCGAGGAAATTTAGATTATTACTCACCGTTTTGACGGAGATTTGAGGTCCGAATGCCGAGCTGTTGTGAAACCCCTCAACCAACCCGGGCCCCCTGGTGGCCGAGTTATGTATATATATATATATATATATATATATATATATATATATATATATATATATATATATATATATATATATATATATATATATATATTTATACATATATATATATATATATATATATATTCATATATATATATATATATATATATATATATATATATATATATATATATATATATGCTCGGTCTTGACTAGTATTGGACTAAGCTTCGCACATCTTACCTTGCGTGGCTCGTCCTAAATAGGGTTTATTGTGGTATCATTTCATTAGCTCATTAGCTTAGTTATGCGTAGCTAATTAGGTTTTACGATGATCGACATGGCTTTATGAGGCTCGCTTATGGTTACGTTTGTTTAGCTAGGCACAGCTGTTCTTAATTTTGCTTGACGCCGCGGCCACGCCAGCATGATCGTGGCTTCTCCTCTACGTCATGAACTGGACAAACGATGGGCATATAACCAATGCTCTAAGAAAGAAAAGAATACGTTTGGCTCTCTTTTGAAGATTTCTGGTGCAATTTGGCAGCGTTCTTTTTCCTGGTGCGTAGAATGATTCGTTGCCGCAGAATCGAAGGACGACTAGCCTCTTCAACGTTACAACTCGCCGGTCTTATCTCTGTCGTCATTGACGACGAACGGCGGCAAACGAAGCCACGTCTCCAACTTTTTTTTTAGTTTTTTTTCTGTTATTGCCGCGAAGCATTTCTCAACATCGAGCGAGATTTCAAAGGTAAAGGTCATGCGGAACGTGGTGAAAGACTGGCAAACTAAACGGCAATATCCGTGAAAGCTGTATCTGTGTGTCGGCAGTTCCATACGGCTCACATGTTATTCCGACGTTACAGTCCGTTCCAGAATGCGCATTAGCGTAGACGCCACGCCTGGCTGACAGATGTTAAAGTGTACTAATTGATCCTATGGCAATATTCTTGTGACTAGAGTCGACAATAACAAACAGTATCTGTCCATCCATCCGTGAGTCCGTCCGTGCTTCCAACTGTACGTCCTTGCCTATGTCCGTCCGTTGGGACGTGCGGACAGATGGAGTAATGCTTCATTATCATCACTCACTCTGTAGATATTGCTGTGATTTTTCTTCTATTTGCTTTCCCGTATCCCTATATTCGTAAACAGAACACTGTACGATTGCAACCTAACTTGAAATGAAGCGAAGGCTGCACTGTTCTGCTTCATAGATTTTTTTTCTTTTCAGTCAGCATGCCCGTGAGGCGGCATCGAGGCAAGCCCTTGACGTGCCCTCATGGGAGGTGTAGTTGCGGCCACCCAAGCCTGCTGGCTTCTGATAGTAAAGTTTATTCGTGCTCCTCCGTTCTCAGACGGCGATTACAGACAGGGATAGACGTCCGAACAGGAGGTGATGTCACCTATAACGCCTTTAAAGCTAACACGCCAATGATGTCAAGGAGCCTTTGGCAAAGGTAGGTCCTCCCATTGAACCAATGGCAAGCCTGCCTGAAGTACCTCCACTGCACACCCTGATTATCCGACTACGTGTTAACATCTGTTGGCTCCTATCTTGATTTTGAATACTCACATATTTGTGGCACATACTCACCACACAGGTAGGTATACGGGTATGTGCCACACTTGTATGGTGGAATTTGACGGAGTACTTGGTGGTACTGTGACAGGCTTACTGTCATGACCAGTGAGTCATAATCACCAAACCATCTTATTTTCTTATACCAATTTTGATTTACCCAATATTTTAAGGGCTGCTCATGACAGCCTGCTGACGCAGGCGGACAGATAAACAAATAGATAGATAAATAGATAGATAGATAGATAGATAGATAGATAGATAGATAGATAGATCGGCAAAAGTGCCTGCAGTGGAGAAAGAAATGCTTCACGTTTAGGAATGAGTATGAAGATGAGATACAGAAGTTTTCACGTGTATCATGGCAGCAGAAATTACAGAATGGGGATCACTGATGAAACATAGGATTGCCTGGCAGTGAGCTTACACAGGATCATTTTGCATAGAAACCTTCACATATCAGGATATTGCAGCGTGCTCTCTGCCTTCACAATTTTATTTCTCTAGTGGAAGGCATCTAATGATGCTTTGAGGTATAGCAAAATTTTCAGGTATTAGATATCCTGAAAAATCCAAATTTTAGTGAGTTTAGTGTCAAAACCTAAACCGGCACACTAATGAGCGTGGCAAGCAGACGATCTTAATTATGTAACCTGTCAAGGCAACGATTAGTGTAGTAGTTATTCCATGTTTTTAAAGGTGTGTGCACCATAAGTGCCGTATTAGCCAGCGTTGCCCACAGCCCACAGAGGCACACAACAGTGTTGGTTGAAAGTTAATATGACGTCGCTCACTCGTTCCGCACCTTTGGGAAAACTGTGATGATTGCATTCTTTCGCGCTTCAAATGTGGTTTATTGCCCAAACTTGCCTGAATTTCAAAACTTTCTAAACAACAGGAAAGGCCACTTTCTCAAACTTTCAAAATAGCTTCTTCATATGACCAAATTCGATTCTGCAATTAAAAATAATCACATATCTCGACTAATGATTTACTTGATTATTTTTTTGTTCTACAGGTTTCATCTAAAATGATTGTATTTGGTATACTATAATTCGTGTAGCCACAAACATAGCACAAATATCGCATTTCCATTTTTCTGAAAATTTTTTACAAGTTTCTTGAAACAGCGTGTATATAATATTAACATCAGTAATAAAATACTTGTCTCTAAATGAGATGATAATGCACGCGCGATAAAAATAAAATGGAGTGAAACATGCAATTGTGGTGATATAGATGGGTCTGCGGTAGGCAAAAAGCAGTCGTAAGCTGATAGAGTTTACGAATACAGCGAGGAGCATAAAGAATTCTCGAGCCTGTCTGTTTGTCTAATTTCGACCCATAAGTCACTTTAGGAGATCGCCCGAACCACTGCCTTGCCTCAAGTGGCATCACAATAAAACCTTGGCTGCTGTAGGTTACTCCTGCAGACTTTCCGGTGATAAAAATCTGTCAGAGGCACCATTTCGATAAGCCATTTTGTTTCAAAAGTGCCTGTGATTTCGAGCGCCTGTTCTTTGTTCGTTGGGGGGAAAAGCTGCCAGCCTGATAACAAGGGACTGCTATTGGGCAGTGTGCATGAACGTATCCCAACTGACGTACACAACCTGTTTGATGTGAAGTGTGTTTTTTACAGGAAACAAAGCCTCGTTCATAACTACACGATAAGAAGATTGTTAGTCACTTTTCTTTTTTTTGTTTTTCGCAAAAGGTACTTGGTACGTTGCAGTAACACCACATAATCCTTCGAATCAATGCCGTTCGCCATTAATTAGCAGCTTGTCTAATCTCTAACATTATTTCTGTTTTTAAGCAACCCGCGTGAAACCATGCGGGATGTTTCTTGTTTACCTACACGTTAAGGATAAACTGAATTTATTAATCCCCTTCATATTTATGTTTTTTCAACGGGCAAAGAGAATCAAGTTGAGTACTAAGGCTAACGCCCATCTCAACTCGGAATTCATAGAATTGATGGCATGCCAACAAACGACAGAAAAATGGGAGACAATAAATAGACCAATAAAAACGAAGTGTCTAATCTGTGGTTGTTCCTATATGATTTGACCTAATGAGGTTAGAAGGAGAGAGGCACAGGGCTTCTATAAAGGTATAGCTGCGCAGTCCACGCATACGTCGCGATAATCTGGCGTCGGCTGTGGCCATGAGAATTGCGTTCGCGGTGTGCTCAACTTCAAACAAGCTCATCGCAAAGCCAGACGTGAATTTGAAGAAGACTTCACGCGACAGCGGTTGACTAGCACCTCGCGCGAGTGATCCTGGCTTGCGAAAGGCCCGCCATCGATTTCATCCGGCGCAGCGAATCATCTATGCTGACTTAACGCTCCCTCCTCTTCCACCTCTAAGCTTCCTACCCCCTCTCTGTCTTGAAAAGAGATGAAGAAGCAAGCCAAATGCCCAAATTGGAACGTCCACGCAGATCTGCTAGGAATGTGCCGCCCTAGTAATCCCTTTCCAGAATTGGCCGAAGCAGGTGTTATGACCCTTACACACTCGATGGTGTCGTGACTCTTATGCCACGTTCACACTACGAAAGTGAGGAGAGAACAAAAACGCCAGAGCACCCGGAAAACCTCGACAGCGCGCGCCTATGTTGTTCACAATCGTTCTGCCCCATCCCGCCACCACTGCCGTCACCACCTTGACAATTGTCTCGATTTTGCCTGCTCTCTGAAGACAAAAGTTCGTATTCTAGTTATTGACACAAAGTAGTGAAAATAAAAAGCTCGCACATTTTCAATTTTTGTTCCGGGAAATGGCCTGCAGAAACGACACGAGTGAACGCGCCGACTGCGGTGGCGCGGTTTCAACCGGCTGTACGCCAAAGCGAGACATGTTGGGGCGTGCTGACTGGCTGCCGCTGCCCCGTCTTCTTCAGGAGTTCTCAGCGATCGTGATCCAATGCAGACGCTCGATGAACGCGTCCTTATTTAGGCCGTCAAGCCTGGTCGTGCTGCACGGGTAGCTTGCAATTTGAGTCGGTGCGAGCCACCGCCGACGCCTGTGCTGCCATGTTGAATCTGCGGCCGGCTGGTTTGGTCACGTGTTCCAATCTAGTGCAACCAAGGCTGCGAATCGGAAACCGAATCCGGTTTCGCGTGGCGGAAAATCTGGTCTCGGAGCGATTCTTGCACGCTGGCCGTGCTGCGTGGTTTTCCGGCCACTTGGTCGGCGAAGCGAGCCAGTTTCCTCTCTTCGAGGCCACGTGTGAAGCTGCTCTTAGCTTCAACTAAGATACGCAAGCAAGCGACACAGCACGTGTTTATTAGTGATGAAGGGTCAGTCTGCTGAAGGTTATTTTAGCTGATTAACTATCGTTCTCGTTATTGACCTATACCGTCAAGTCTACAGTAGCCCACCGGCAGAATCGTCACACTGACTGACAATTGATCAGAAGGGTAATAAAGGAATAGTAGTTAAGTATTAGGCACTCAATACTACTTATATTACTGAAAACGAATAATGTATGTAAATATTGAGAATACGGTAAGATTGTAGGGTCAGTTAGTTTCGTAAATGTTTTATAACGCAAAACAACGATGATGAACACGGTTGCAGACGATAGCACCACGGTCTTTTAACTAAGTTAATTTATTTTTGTACGTAATGTGTTCAGGTTAATCAATGTTCAGTCCCACGCATTTATTTTGCGCAAAAAATGGAGAAATACTTATGCACGTACGATAACAGTATCAGAACGAAAACGTCACTGCAGCGGCAGTGACATCACCACATTCACCTCACTGCTACTAAAATAACAGCATGAAGATGACGAGAACATGAAAACTACCCAGTGCATGTACAGTGTAGACAATAGCATCGTTCATTTCACGAAAAATACGATGTCGTGTCAGAGATATTAGATTGAGGATGACAATAACACAGCCATAACTTATTTGATGCAGATATCAACGGAACATAAGCGGGGTGAATCTGCACTCTACTCGTTCAGCACGCACAATCATCATAAACAAGCCTACGGCGATAAGTTAGCGATAGTATGATCACTTGGGTGCAGTTCTCGAAAACCTTTGGGCCTTTGGGGAGCCCTAGCGACGTTTCAAATTTAACTGCTGTAATAAAATTTCCAACCGATGTTTCATTTAGAACTCAGATAAAATATGTCAACCTGTACAACTATAACTTAATTAGTTTTTTTAGAAAATGAGCTGAATAAATATTGGTTCTACACCAACGCACACATGTAAACGCAAGCCACCTTGCGTAAGTGGCGTAAAATACCTATCCTTTTTAGCCTTAACCTGCCCTACAGGTGCAAGCAGCGTGCGCTTCCTTTTACGAGGTGACGACGACGGGGGCGCACTTTGGCTTTGTTAGCGTCATATTCTGTAAGTCGTCATTGACATGAGGTCTTACGTGCAATATTGAGCAACAAGGAGGTCGATGCAGGGCACGTAAGGTACTTCACGCGCCGGTGGGTCGAAATCAAGAGGTGATGTTTCTGCGCTCTTTATGTAGCAGCAGGCGCCACTGCACTCGTCATTGATAAGTTCAAAGGGGCTAACACAGGGTGATTCCACGTTCAATGACATCGCCAACTTGCTTTTCCCGTCGAAAGTAAGCACCTGTGCAATGTTAACACGCTGGCTAGCCATGATGCCATGTAGCTTATTTCGTGCCGTCATTACCCACCACTTGGCAGCTGCCTCCCTTAGTTTCGATTTTCACTCATCGTTTATTGCTTGTTTAAAATTATTGCTAAGTGTCTGCATTACATGAACCACCCTAGTGCTTTGAGGGTTGTTAAAGTTACATTATAAATATATAATATAAATATGGTTGAAATTGCACCGGAATTCATGCTTATAGAAACCTTAATGAATAGCATTTAAGAAGCGTGACATTCACTTCCTCATTAAATTTGGTTTGTAAAACTTTTTCAGGCATCGCAAAGGCACCTAAATAATTAACTCGGAAAGCATTTGCACAAAAAAGCTTTCCTCAAAGATTCTGAGTACCCCAGGTGGTCAAAATTTCCAGAACCCTCCACTACGGCGTCTCTCATAATCATATGGTGGTTTTGGGACGTTAAACCCCACAAATCAATCAATCAAAGATTCTGATTCGTAACATAAAAAGGCCAGTGATTCTTCCAAATATTTCGCGCACTTAAAATTATTCTATGATGGTTGCCTGCTATAGAATAAAAGATCAAGAAAATCTATACCCATTAATGCGCAACGAGCACTTGTGCCTTGCCTATAATGAGCAAGTATTTGGCGTGTATGCCCTTATGGCATAACTTACTGAATTAGGAGAAGGTTATAAATAGCTCTTTCTTTTTTTTTTGCTGATGAAACATCACTGAAAGGCAAAAGGCAAGAAAGCCGAAGTAGTTGTACAGGTACATAGTTGAACTGTTTCTGGCGTACCGTAGTAATCGTGATATAGATGTGAAGATTTTCTGTTTTTACCAAATTTATAGCTACCTAGCTCATTGCCGTTGTTTGCATTCTGACTTGTATGTTTGCACCATTGTACTGCTGTGAAGCGCGGTTATCCAAGCTGTTTAAGCTCTGATTGGTCCCAATGTAAAACTTGTAGCGTGTCCGGCCATGTAGTTACTTTTATGCTTCTTCACTCAGTTATTGTTGTTACGGTCTTGTATATAATTATGTTGGTAGCACACCTCCCCCTCACCCCTACCCTCGTTTTTTGTTCTAGTTTGTCACTTGTACCACCCCTCATGTAATGCCTCTTTCTAGGAGGCCCTTGAGGTATGAAAATAAATAAATAAATAAATAAATAAAAATAAATAAAGATATTTAGGTGGACGTAAAGGCAACTTGCCACTTAAAGGGGCCAGAACTGCGACCTTCGGATTACGCGTCTGTGATTCTTTCCCCGATAAAGCTACAGCGGTGGTCGTGCACTCGTGCTCATTATCTATTATTTATATATGTGCATGCATACCTGGCTGTGTTAGTCAGTGCTTCTCGTATTCGTGATGGTGAGTGTGACAAACTTGCTTTGTTTTTTTTTTGGCAGCTGTCGTCACGAAGCACGTGCGATCGCAACGACCACATAGCTGACCAATAAGCCCTCGGGAAAAACTTGCAGTCATTAAGTCTGTCGTAACTAGATGCTCGCTATCAATGCGCGTTGTACAGAAATATTGAGAGCTGCTTTCTTTGTTTATACACCGTTAATGAAAACCAACCACTAATCAAGCCTGAGAAAGCACAAGGTACATTCATTGTACTATTTACACTGTCAACTATTAACTATGAAATGGCTTGAAGAGTGGCATCTACATTGATACCTACATGTGTGCCGAAAAAGTAAAGATTGTTTCAGTAACTTTAAAAAATTCGTTATTGGTTCTTAATCGAATAATTACGTTAACTGTAGGGTCGCTATGCGTAAACAACAGATGGAGAAAAGCACTGCGCACTAATTGGCCACTGTGACACCTTTTGAATCAATAAAAGTACCGTGCATTAAAACAATACTTGCACACACTTTGTATATTTATTGTTTTACACTTCGTAACTTTTAGATTTTATTATTGTACATTTCTTCATGAATAGTCGGAAATTGATTTGTGATCATATCATATTGCTCAATCTGTAATTCAAAAGCTTTTAAGTCTATAAATGTACAAATAAGCAAACACAACAGTGATATTGCAAGATTTTCAATTGGTCGAAGTAATGGCATAACAATGACATTGTGCTGAAAACGTCGGTATTTAACAAAAACTACCGACTGACTGAGGCCAAGTATCTTCGTAAGAGGTAAAAAAGAAATGATCAAAATAATATACAATGAAAGACAACCGTGAATCAGTTAAACAGACATGCATATTTTAATCACAAGACTCAGGATAAAACTGCGCCAAGTCGCGAAACACCTGCTAAGCGTGCACTGTAGTGTGTTGTCATTGAACTCCAGCTGCTTTAATTGAGGCACCACTACGCCATCTGCTCAAATATTTCTCATAAGTAGCGCCATCAATGAGTTCAAACCTAGCCACGTTTCTGCCGAAAAGCACATTACAGATGTCGTGATTCAATTTAGGGAAGTGTTTCTAGAGCGCCATGCCGAGACTACAGCGCAGAAAACCCCCTTCCCAACGATTCGGTGCATATTCAATCTTATGTGCGGCAGAGGATTCATCTGGCATGCGTTCTCGGCTGTGCCTTTCACGTGTTTTACGTGTCTGTTTTGGTGTTTCTAGAAGTAAGAAGCTAGCTATTCTACCACATTGTTTGAAACCCAAAAGCTTGGAGTTCAGCTTTAACTAAATAGTTTAGAGTAAAAACGAAATCAGGAATTTTAAAAGAAATAATACGTGTGGAAACGAAGGTTACTCCTTGGCTATAGCACAACGGTATTTTCTAGATATTCATGTACAGCGTTGACTTTAAACGTAACCTACCAGAAAACTATTATTCCCATAAACGGGTATGTTCTACAGTTCGTGGATAAGCTATATACCATAACTCACCACTGATAAGAAAAAATAGCGACAGTTAGTACAACAAATGCCTAAAATGACGGTGGCAGGCCGAAGATTCTGAATTTGCATATCGGAGAAATACTAGGAAACGGGAAAAGAAACAGCGGCTGCATGGAGACTACGGAAGTGCGGATATCGTTTCAGTGCCAGTTTCTCTCTCTGCAGTTTGGACACTTCTGTCGTGTACGAGGCTGTCTGTGTTTTACCTGTAACCTCTCTGTATTAAAAAACAGCTTAGCAACAACTTCGAGAAAGATTAGCGACAACCTAGTATCAACCAACCAAACACCTCCATCAGTCGGGTAAGACCACCTAGAAACAAGCCATCGTTGTTGTTTTCTGGGGTGTAACGTCCCGATATTACGACATGATTATGAAAGACGCCGCTGTGGAAAAACTACAAAAAAATCGACCTCCTGTCGTTCTATAACGTGCACTTAAATCTAAGTGTACAGGCCTCAGGCATTTTAGCCTATATTGAAATTGCAGCCGCCACAGTTGAAATTTCATTCCGCGAACTTCGGGTTTGCAATCGAGTGCCATATTTACGAAACCCCATTGGCGAGGCAACCATAGATTATTTATAGAGTGTTCCTCCGAATTCTATATATAGAAGCAGTCGGAGTAGTTTTCAGAATCATGCACTTTGGCTGCTTTGAAGCCACCCGCGACATAATGATAGCTTGCCTTGATTTTTTTCTTCACATTATATCTGTTGGTCAAACGAGAGCTCTTTATATTCTGTGCTAGTCACGTTACAAGCTTTCGACTGCCGGTCTATAATTGAAACGTTAAGCGCAAAGTATTTCACTAGCATAGGTTTTTAGAGACATGTGAGGCAGTCTAAATGTAGGCTATTATTATCTGCTTGGGCATGGGGGTTTTCGCAAATTATTAAAATATGGCACAGGTCACAAGTAAGTTCCCCAAAGACAAACTTTATAACAATCTCGTCAGCTCCCTTCCACTGGATGTAGGGTATATGCTGTCTGGAACTCGTTAGCATCTTTCTATTGCACCTCATAGTACCAGCACGTGTGTGCAGCATATGCAATCTAATGGTGCACTTATAATGAGAGCCTGCTGTTGGTACCGACGTGGGAATTGCCGGATGGGAGCGGGGGCACTCTCCCAGTTATCGGTAACGAACCTTGATGAAGTAGCCGCCTCTCTCTATATCTCTCTCTCTGGAAGTGGCAACGACCGTTAGTACCATTCCGCCCAGGGCGTGCTTTTGATTTGCATCGAAGCAGCTGTAACTCATACCAGTTTTCTAGCAAGAATAAGGTATTACGCTTTGATAAAATTCATTTTTATAACGTGGCTGTCAACTTTCAACGTTTTAGCAAACTTGCCACTCGTTACTTTTGAAAGCCCAATAAAACGACAAAGTCTGCAGCGCAACCAGTAGCTTGCTAGAAACAAACAGATAACTGGAGAGACTTCCTTTCAACTTTATTTCTGTTTGCGCTGAAGCAGAAAGAGAAAAATTGTATTGAATGATTGACATGTGAGGTTTAACAACCCGAAACCACCATAAGATTATGAGAGACACCGTAGTGGAGGGCTCCGGAAATTTCAACCACCTGCGGCTTTTAACGTGCACCCAAATCTGAGCACACGGGCCTACAACATTTCCGCCTCCATCGGAAATGCAGCTGCCACAGCCTGGATTTCATCCCGCGATCTGCAGGTCAGCAGCGGAGTACCTTAGTCACTAGACCACCACGGTGGGGCAGGAAAAATGGGAGTCAGGTCCAACTTCCTGTGTCCTGTTTTAGTGGAATATTTCTACTTACCAGTATTTATTTTAATTTATCTTTAAATACTGTAATCAGACGCAGGCGATAACAGAAGGGTGGACATTTCAATCATGATCATTGCAAGGTAAACAAGAATTTCAACATTAACCTAAATATGACAGCAAAATGAAGCTCTAAAGGTTGAAAATAAAATGGTAAAAACTGACACTTTATTAACCAGCATCTAATAAATATGGAAGCAAAAGAAAACTCAACATATGCATGACCGTAAATATGCAGATATTGCACATATACAGGTATTGAAAAACATCCGCAATAACTCAACACAATTTCAAAACACAGTTGAGCATGCAGACACCAAGCAGAGATTTGAAATGATGGCGGTAAAAAGCGCATCTGCTGTATACGCTATACCACAATACCTGTGACATATTTCTCAGCACATCATTCAGCGTCTATATAAACATTTTCCGCCTTGTTCTCTCACTATGCTTTATTCATTCGTTTATTCGTTCATTTATCTTGTAAGTCCACTTGGGGCCTCCCATGGGGGGTGGGTCTAAAGCAGGACATTATTCACGCAAACGAACGAACGTCTAAAGTGCTTGATACGGTACCACGGTTTAGCAAGCCGAAAAATATATAACAAGAAACATATTCCTACAAAAGCCAACAATCAACAAATCGAGAACAATAGAATGTATGCGCTCTTGATGAACAAATTTTGTGACTGAAAGTGCTGTACCTATAAATATGTTATAGAGTACAGAATGTTGAGGGGAAGGAGAGGGATCCCTTACAGGACAAATGGCCTAGTGCATTAACATTATGGTAAAATAACATGAGCACTCAGTGAATACAAGGAGGTATGACGATTCAGGTTACCTTATTATTATAATGGTTATGTAGCTAAATTTATTCAGGCTGTAATATCTAAGACTTCTGGAAACCAGTCTATAGGATATTGAAGTGGTGCATACTGCATAAGGAAAAAGATGTGCCTGCCTCAGTGAAACATCGGTAACGAGGCACGAGTGTGCATTAGAATAATTACGTTTTGTAACCTGGTAGGAACATTATTGTGCATTTGTCTTCACTGGTTTGAAATTGTTTACAGGTTTGTCGTAGTTTACGCATATGAGAGGCTCGTGGATGTTTTACGCTAATATGCTGTTCTCGATATGAAAATTTTTTTTAATTAGCACCGTTAAACTATAAATATTTCTCATAGTGCGTGGTAGCATTGGCGTTGAATAATGAAGTACACCCACATGCAGTAGAAGTTTCAGTCTTTCGCGCTAAGGATGTTGAATCAAATAAAGGTGGCTGTAAAGGGCTCAGCCAACGCAATACGCATCAGTAAAAGGTGGATGCTGTTGGCCTTTCCTCGGTATTGTGCTGGGGTTGTTCTCCACTTCGGATACAAAATTGATAAAACAAAACAAGGACTAAAAAAGTGCAACAGTTTTTACTGAAAAGGCAAATAAAAGCCAACTTCATGGTGGAACTCTCGCGCCACTTGCAAGGGACATCAACTCACTTCCAACGTGGTAATCCAGTCAGTCAAGAACTTCATCATATGGTCCTGAGAAGTTTAAGCCACCAGGGTGTCCACGAGGGAAACTCTAGCAGACGCTACTGTAGGCGACGCCCGAGTCGGGGCGGGAACATTGTGGCGTTCCGCCAGTTCGTGGGCCCTCTGGACTTCCTTTTGTCCTCTGGACTGCTTTTAATGGCCTCGAGGACCTCTCACCAGTGAGTCCTACTGGGAGGAGGCACTCAGGAGCCATATCTCAGTAACAACGTGGTAACCTAATAAATTTATTTCTCCCACTCAACAGCTTCATTCGACAACAAAGCAACGCTGAGTAGATTGACCGCTTTCCGTGTGTCAAATGCACTGAGAAAAAAAATAGAATAGATAACAAAGAAAATTTCGTTGCGCAAAGGCCCAGTCAAGAAAACAGCCATTTTAGGTCAAAAATATTTGTTGTAACGCTGCACGCATAAAGAATGCTAATGTATTTATCTACAGACTTAGAAACGAACAAAGCCGATAGGGTATACTATCACACACCCTATCAAGTTTGTAGAAAATACGCAAATTTTTCGTGATAACAAAAGTAGGAGTGAATGTGTTATATAATAAGTTAGAACAGCATAAGAATGCTGCATGAAAAAAACATACTGTACGCAGCTACAACAGATGCAAAAAACTGATTATTTCGAGCATTTAACGAGTTTACTTACAGGTTGTGCTACTAGCTTAAATATGAAATACGCCACCTCATGTACATGCACTGGAACAAGAAAACATCGCTGTAAGAACGAACCAGGAGAGAAATAATTCATTTGAAAAATACGAACTCTAAGCATGCTGTAGTGTGAGCCTGCTTGTCTACTGCAAACTAATCACCCCCTACCCGTCTGCACTTTCGCTAACGCTGATGCTAGCACAGTATCGCCTATGGCCTGAATAACAGACTTCACGTGTATTGCTTTCAAACCGACTGATCTAAAGAAAACCACAGACCTACGAGCAAGACACAGCACATTCACATTGAAAGTGAAACAGCAGCGTTTCTAGAGTATCTTTTTTTTTTATTACTGTGGGGCAACTACTACAGTACACTCGCAATTGACCCACAGTGACTAAATCACGTTTTTTCTGAGGTAGGAAACAGTCATGGCGCTATTAGCACTTTGTGACGCTTGTTTGTTCATTTGCTCTTCGAAAAGGCTCTATTACACCTAACGTTATTTTTACTCTACATGAGGCCTGCGTGGGATGTGATTGTAATGATATGCCGAGAATCGGCACTGCTCTGTGTTATACTTGGTTGCGCCGCAGAAGCCAGAGGCTCTTATTTTAATATACTGTAGTTGTTTTTTATTTATTTAGTTAGTTTTTTGTTACTTCACATGATAGCAGTTACTGACAGTGGCATCTGCTGAAAGATAGCGCGTCCAAATTGACCTGTCTTCTGACATGATAACATTCTCGCTTCATATCTTTTCTTGCTCTGTATGCGAATACAAAATATGCTTTCGGGGAAAGTACGACCAGCACAGGAAAACTTGTTATTCTGAGGAAAAGAACTTTTTTTATTATGCAGAAATACAAGTTGACGTAATGGATGTATATTGTCCCGATGTGAAGACAGAGGTTGTATTTGAAGAAGCTGAGAAAGCAGCGGGTCGATCATTTCTTTTACCGTGCACCAGAGAGTTCCTCGTCTTTCTCGTTGTTGTGTTCTGCATAAAAGCATGCAGATGCGCATAAGCATTGCCGCCTTTATCTTTCTCGCAGGACACGCAAGACATTTGCCTCCCCCAAAAAATGACATCGTCCCGATGCACAGCCAAGACGCTCTACTTATAAAAACGCACACATGCACCGGTACCCACAGGACAAACGAGAGTTAGCTGGACAAGTAGGGTTTCATTAGGATGACGTGCATGGTCTCGGGTGAGCGGTTTTGGCCACTGAAACTGCAATCGCCGTCGGGAATAACTTCGTAGTAGATGTTGTTCAATCGTCGGATGACTCGATATGGGCCGAAGTATTGTCGTAATAGCTTCTCTGAAAGTGCGCGTTGACGTAATGGGATCCAGACCCATACCTTGTCGCCTGGTGTGTAGGTTACCAATTTAGGTCGTAGGTCGCACCGTTTCGCATCTTTGTGTTTCTGGTGACAAATACGCCCGCGCGCTAGCTGTCAGACTTCTTCGGCGCACTCAGCAAATTCTTCGGCGTCAACGTGAGTGTCGTCACACTCGTGCGGCAGCATAGCGTTCAACGTTGTAGTGACTTCCCGCCTGTGTACTAAAATAAACAGCGTCATGCCGGTAGTTTCCTGCCAGGCGGTATTATAGGAAAAGGTCACATAAGGCGAGATTTCATCCCAGTTCTTTTGTTCTGTGTCGGCATACACGCAGAGAATGTCTGCGAGGGTCCCATTAAGCCGCTCTGTTAGTCTGTTTGTGAATGATACGCCGTAGTTCACCGGTGAGCTGTACCACTGAGCCTGAGAACCGACTCCAAACGTTCTGCCATGAACACAGTTCCTGTATCCCTGATGAGAACTGTTGGAGCAACGTGCCCAAGGACGACGTTTTTTATCAAGAAACGAGCCGCTTCTGCTGTTGTGGCCCTCAGCATGGCTTTAGTTTCGGCGTAGCGAGACAAGTAATAAGTAATCGGTAAGGACAATAATCCATCTGTTCCCTGTGGTAGAAGTTGGGAATGGGCTCAGGAAATCTATTCCGATTTGAGCGAATGGCTCTGCTGGTGCTTGGACCGAATGTAATAAGCCTTCCGGCCTGCCGAAGAGTGCTTTGCGTCTTTGATAGTCGGCACATGTTTGGACGTGATGTTTTACAGCGGCAGGTAGGTTCGGCCAGTATTAACTGTTTTGCAGATAGGACAATGTTTGAGTGTAGTCCAGATGCCCGGAGGTGACTTCGTTATGGTAGGCTTCCAGAATTTCTTTTCGCAGTGATGCAGGGACGACGAGCAAGTATGGGCTGCTGGTGGGAGAAAAGTTTTTTTTTTGCATAGAACGTCGTTTCTTAAACAAAAAGATGGCAGTCCTCTCAAAAAAACTCGCGGCACGTCTTCACGTCCTCCTTCTAAGAAGTCGATAAGCGGAAGCAGGTCAGGGTCACTGCGCTGCTCTTGTGAAATAGCGGCTGCATTGATGACTTTCAAGAATGCAGCGTCCATAGACTCGTCATTAATAGCGGCAGGCTCGACGGGTGACCGCGCGAGATAGTCTGCGTTGGTGTGCTTCTTCCCTGATTTTTAAATTATGGTCATATCAAACTCTTGAAGTTGAAGGCTCCAGCGTGCTAAACGGCCGGATGGGTCTTTCAAGTTTGTGAGCATGCAAAGCGTGTGGTGATCGCTGACGACCTTGATTGAGCGGCCGTACAGATACGGTTGAAATTTCAGAACCGCCAGACCATGGTGAGGCACTCTTTCTCGGTAGTCGAGTAGTTCTCTTCCATGTGACAGAGAGCTCTGCTGCCGTAGGCAATCACTTTCTCGGAGTTATCTTACTATTGTATCAGTACGGCGCCCAGGCCTACATTGCTTGCGTTGGTGTGAAGTACTGTTGGCGCTTCCTCGTTGAAGTGTGCCATAACCGGAGGAGTTTGGAGGTGTTGGTGTAATTAGTTGAATGCAGTTTGGACATTTTTGCCCCTAAAAAAGGGGATATCCTCTCGTGTGAGCCGTGTCAAAGGCGCCGCAATAGACGAAAAGTTGGCGATGAATCGTCGGTAATAAGCGCAGAGGCCTAAGAAACGTCTCACTGCTTTTTTGTCCTGCGGTGCGGGAAACTTTGTGACAGCGTCAATTTCGGCCGGGTCACTTTGAACACGTTCATGGCTGACCACGTGGTTTAAGAATCAAAGTTCGCTAAAACCGAAATGGCACTTCACTGGTTTTAATGTGAGGCCATCTGAACGTATAGCTTGTAGAACTGCAAATAATCGACTTAGGTGTTCCTCGAATGTCACTGAGAAGACAATAATGTCGTCTAGATAGACCAAGCATGTCTGCCACTTCAGTCCTGATAGCACAGTGTCCATTAAATGCTGAAAAGTGGCTGGCACTGAGCATAACCCTCATGGAAGCACTTTAAATTCATAAAGACCGTCGGGCGTTAAGAAGGCAGTTTTCCCATGGTCTCTCTCGTCGACCTCTATTGGCCATAAGCCACTTTTCAGGTTCATCGATGAGAAATAGCGTGCATGCCGCAGCCGATCAAGGGAGTCGTCTATGCGTGGCAGTGGCTAGACACCTTTCTACGTGACTTGGTTTAACTTGCAGCAATCTCTAAAGAAACGCAAACTGCCGTCTTTCTTTTTCACCAATACCACGGAGGATGTCCAGGGACTCTCGGAAGGCTGTATTACGTCCTCTTGGAGCATCTTCTCAACTTGCTTTTGGTTCTCTTTGCGTTCTTTTGGAGCCACACGGTATGGGGGTCGAATTGGTCTCGTAATTTCTCCAACGATGATTGGGTGCCGGGTCAGTAGTGTTTGCCTGACTTTCGACGTGCACAATAAACAGTTTTGAACTGGTGTATCAGCTCTAGTAGGCGCTGTTTATCCTAGGGCGATAGTGAAGAGCAAATGTTGACAGGCAAAGGTGTCGAGCCTGGGATGGTCGCGTCGTCTGGCTGAAAAGTGAAGCAATCTCTGGCTTGGTCTACATTGTCATAGAAGGCAATTACGGTGCCCTTCTGGATGTGATGGCGCTCGTTGCTGAAGTTGGTGAGGAGCACTTCTGCCCACCCATCAGTTAGTGCCACAATGCCTCTCACTATCGAAACACCTTGCGTAAGCAATAACATGTCTATTTGCTCCACTATCACATTATTATGGCACGGCCGTTCACATAACAACGACACAAGGCAGCAAGATCTCAGCAGGAGCATCACATCATCGGCTACATGTAAACGTTGCAGTTGTTCTTAAGTAGTGGTGTCGACGTAAGGATGGGCGGAAAAAGTGACGATACGTTCTGTAATGTTGATGACAGCACCGTAATCTCGCAGAAGATCCTACCCAAAATCAGCTCTTTAGAACAGTCTCGTAAAATGACAAAAGCGGCGACAAAGTTCGAATCAATTATTACCAGCTGAGCGGTGCATTTACCGGTTGGCTTCATTAGCTGTCCACCAGCACTCCTTACGCTCGGCCCACTCCACTGCGTCTTGGCCTTCTCAAGTCTGTCGGCAAGCTCTTGTCGCATATTCGAGAAGTCGGCACCAGTGTCAACCAGTGCTGTTACGTAGTGTCCGCCTATAATTACGCTAAGGTCGGCATGTACAATTTCATCGGCATTAGTACTCGTGCTTGTTGTCGCCTTCATCATCACCGTCACCATGTCATCTTTGTGTAGAAGGAAGGGGCTCTCTTTGGCATGTCGGCGATTGGCAACCTTGCCCCGGGAAGTCGAGGCAATACGTTTCTTTGGCACGGGCTTGGAGAGCGGTTTCTGACGGCGTCAGAATAATTTGGCAATTGGGGAAAGTGTGACCTCGAGCAGATGAAGGAGACCACCAGCGACGACTTGGCGAAGACGCTTGGTTGGTCAGCAGGTGAACAGCACCATAGTCAGGAGGATCTTTAAAATAAAATGAAGTGGGACGAGAAAAGTTTCCAAACCTGGCTTCTCGATGACAGCAGTAGGGAGAGATGTGGCCTGGTTCGCCGCAGTGGAAAAAAAGGGGTCGGCAGTCGGCATTGCGCCACGAGTCGGTCCGGCGTATTGGCGGTCCCCGCACAAGTTACCGCTGCCACCAAGGCAAGGTAATGGGCCGTGGCTGAAAGGGTGCTTTTTCTGGGGCAGGCAGATGTCGGCGGACGGCATCAACATAGATCAATGGACTGGGTTCAGGTGGTGGCGCCGGCGATGGAAAGGCTTGCCGTAGTTCGCGGCGCACGATTTACGCAACAGAAGCAACTGGAGGCTCAGTAGACGGAAGGCCGAGGGCCTGCAGCTGATTCCGCATTGTTTGCCTAATCGTTCGCCGTAGAGAGCTTTCGGAAACGGCAGCGTTTAGAGTGGCGGCACCAACAGGATTTGGTCGGGCAGGCGGTCAAAGTGGCGGCATCGTTGCCGGAGTGCCCGCTCGATGACAGTCCCCTCTTTGATTAATTCATCCACTGTTGTTGTTGGATTTCGTACAAGGCCGGTGAAAAGCGGTTCCTTAGCTCCCAAAATCAGGTGAAACTCTTTCCTTGCCTCAGGCATGTCAGGGCCCGCGCGGCGAAATAGACGGGCCATATCCTCAGTGAACACTGCGACGCTTTCGTTTGACTCTTGCACGCGCGCTTCAATCATCTGTTGTGTGAGATCCCGTTAGTCCGCACTCAGGAACATCTCGACATATTTTGGCGGAAATTGTCCTAGGTTTGGAAAATAGGTTTCTGTTCTTCTATCATGGGCGAGCGCTATTTTCCATTGCGAATCAGGAACGGCCAAGTTTGTCTTGCGCGCTACAGCAATTCACCACAGTGGTCCGCTTGAACTGGTGGAGCCCGTCCTCGACATTTTCATACGGTTCTCCCCGGAAGTCTTCGGGAACAAGAGGAAGCTCAACAGTTACCTGGTAAGAATGAGTCGTCTGGACCGGAGGAAGATTCGCAGACGTTGCAGAGGTGCCTTGTTGGTAAGAGGAGATGCGATGAAGAGTTCTGGATTTAGGCCTAGTAGGAGCCGGTTGAATCGGTGTACTGGAGTCGTAACAAGATGTTGAGGCTTCGGACTGGTTGTACGGTCCAGAAACACGCTTTCCTGCATCAGGTTGCAGGCCCCCACACCTCCACCAGTGTCGCGATGTGAAGAACGAGGGCATATTTGAAGCGGGTTGGCCTTTTTTTTTTACCGCGCGCCGGAGAGTTCCTCGTCTTTTTCGTTGTTGCGCTCTGCATAAAAACATGCAGACGCACGTATGCACTGTCGCCTTCATCCTTCTCTCAGGACGCACGTGACAATATTTTGACATTTTCAACAAATAGTTTTTTTTCTTCTTCCGTTCTCGGACTTTAATTCGCTTTGCACTTGAGTGATAGTTTCATATCTTATGCTCGTGCATGTATTATTTGTGTTAGCATAAAGAACAAAGCCACCAATACATTTATTTCTCACAGACACTACCATACAAGAATCATGGTTGATCCAGCGGCATCTTTTTCAGTGTATCATTATTTATTTTGTTGCAATGAAAGCCATACGCAGTTCACTCTTTAAATTGAATAAAAAACCGCGACCTCTAGAAGTTTCATGTGGCGCTATCAGTCTCGTTGAAACCCTCGGCACGAGATGCGCAGAGGCTGAGGGTCTAATCCCATGCCGCTATGTATTTAGTAGAGTACTGTATATCTCAAGAACTTAATCTTAAAGACTTATGGCATAAATATAATGTCAGAAGATTGTAGTACATCTATGAGGAGACAGGCATAGTTCTTTTAATGCACGTTGCGCCTTAGCAAGTTACAAGTTAATCTTTACAATAAACGTTCCTCTGTAACTTACAGGAGCACTGTCATGTACACTTTAAAGGTTACCACATAGAAACTAATGAATAACTTCTAAATTATATGCACAAGAGCTTTCCGAATCTCTGCTTCTAACAAGGATTACGCGGATAAGAGTGCCTGCGCTCTGATTGTCGTGATGATGGAAACGGCTTCTGCTGGCACGTGATTTTCACTGACTTTAAGGGCTGCTTTTTTTGTTGTTTTTCTCTCACAATTTGCAAGCAAGGGTTTGTGTTGCTAGCCATTAACTTTTTATGTGCGAGCAGAAAGTGCGTATGGATCTTCCCAGTCATTTCAAAATATGACATGTACACCGTCAGACATCCGAACTGGAAGTTTCTGGAAACTTTGTAATCACATTTCGCGCATTGTCGAACGCAGCAGCAAGATTCTTTTCTCCATTTTTACGATAGAGAAAGATGCATTTGTGAGAGCCTTAGTGAAACAGCTTTCAACGCATTGCCTCAGGGCTCTTTTGAAAGGCATCCCAGCTCTCACCCAGAGTGAATATCTAATGTGAGATCCCATCTATACCTACGCTTGGATTTCCACAGCTGCTCTACTGAATTCATGCTCAATGTATTCGAGTTCACATGATGGTTGTTTTTATACTGTCCGAACAGCTTGCTGTCCTTTTTCGACACCGAATGATTGCCTGCTGATGATAGAATGTCGTTCTTGTTCTTCATTTTATGCTTAGTTCAGCTAAGATGCCGTTGCCTTGGGTGCAGATAGGGCGATGCGTATTGAATTCGCAATTTCATTGTGAAAATCTTTGACCTTGCAGCTGTACCTGACCTGACATGTTGCGCTTCAAGAAGTTGGCTCTTGTAAATTGTGCTATTGAGAAGACTGTGGGCGAAGGAAAACAAATTAGTAGCTATTGTTAATTTTCGCGTTAGCTATATTATACTAACCACTTCCAGACATCTGCTGATGCGCCAAGCCAGTGCTTTTGTGGGTACTGCGGAAGTAGACAACAGCGTGATATCAAAAAAAAAAAGAAAACTTGGGACCCATTCACATTTTACAGCAGCCGATATTTTAACAAACACACCGGTATGAAGGAGCACCAGGCGGCTGGCTAGGCTATATCGTTTTCTTACAAAGTTCCTTGCGAAGGCCGACAAAAATCGCGTGGATCTGTTCCTCTACACAGTCTGTCTACTGTCTCTCAACGCCGCAACAGCAAAGTAAACTAAAGAGAAGCCTGAAAGCATGAAATATGTACGCTTCTGCTGCTCTTAGTACCAGCCATGGTGATGAAAGGGTGCCTCCAGTGGCACTTGCATGATGATGGAAACCTGCAAATGCTTGATAGCTTGTCCAAGAGGCGATCGATATAACGTGACTCATGGTACGTGCTCGCAACACTACGCTGGAGTTCCCCCAAGATGCCACCTACAGCTCAGTCAGATGCAGACAGTCGTCGCCTTCATGTTCACTTGTGACCAGCGGCGCATAGCATATCTAAAGACAGTGGAACATACTAACATCATTACCCCCACTTCATGTGACGTATCAGCATTTCCCTTATCTGCGTTTCATAGATGCCTTCATTGGCAAAATAATAAAGAATTTGTTGCATTAGGGGCGCAAGGCTGGAGCCAACAACGCCAAAGATTTGCTACTAGTCAAGACTTTACTACAAATGGCGTGGGCGTTTGTCATTTACATCGTCATCATCCCTGCTTCATTAAAATCACCGTCATCCGCTTGTCTCTTTGTCCTCATCGCCACTGTGGGCCATCATCATAGTCATCGTACGTGTACAGGCTCTGCCCATTTGTTTTGCGAGGTTTTCCCTCGAATAAACGCTGTCGCAACCAAAACTTCATAATGGCTCTTTTGCTTGTAGTGCTAAGTATCACTAGACTTGGCTAGACTTGCCACGCGACCAGCTGTTGAGGTGCTCTACAGAAGGCCGAGGCAAATGTGAGTGCAAATGCTTGCTTTCATATTCTGAAGTGCTTGGAAACCAGATTTGAAAGTCTTGAAGAGCATTACAAAACAAGAGGCAGCAGTAATTCCTTATATGCTTAGAAATTGGTGATCTAGAGTTTTGGAAAGACTGAAAGATGACAGAGTGTCGACGGCTGACAAGCTTGCAAAGTTGTGCCTCACAAAATTGTGAGGGAAAGCTGTGCGATGTATAGAAAGCTCATAGAAAAAAACACTTGAAACTTCCCTATTCAGTACGCCGATGTGCCTATTCAAATGCCAGTAATAGTGAGGATGTTACATGAGAGTTGATATTTCATCAAGGGGGCACGTTAGCCTACGTAGAATATCAAGAGGGGTTCTTCGTAGACCGACGCGTTAATGAACCTTCCAGGTATACAACAACTGGACATTTATTTTGGGGTTATTTACATTTGACAACAATATTTAAATATGAAGTTGCTTCTACTTTCGCACTATTGGATAACTGTTGCTTTATACTGAACGTTAGGGCCCATGGACGTGAGGCAGGGAGGGGGCGGGAACCACAAAGCCAGCCCCGTACAGTTACGTAATAGGAAGGGGACAATATGAACCTTCACCCTCCCCCGTTCTGGCTTCCTCCGTAAAGGGAACCTGCGCACTTTTATGCTAGGCCACATTTTGCCTTCAGAGAGCGATCGAAGGATCAAACTAAGAGTTTATTTGATTTCAAGCATTGCTTGCTTCTTTTGACGGGCCGCTTGGCCGAAAATAAATCTGCTCGACCAAGTGATGCAATCGAGTTCTTGTGTGCTCTTTCCAAGTGCCAGTCATGTCGTCACTACGTTTTATTGTTTGTAGAAGCTATGGGGGAGATATCTTCCTACTACGAAGAACAAGCGGACAGGAGAACGAGCAACCTTCAACGCCCCTATCCTCCTCTGCTTCACAATTCCACGGCATCGCGCACTGTTGCGGTCAGCTTTGAGCTCGGGAGACCGCATTCTGTTTTTGTGAACGCTGGTGGTACGTTTACCTCAACAATAAAATTTTGCTTGACATTCCTTACCTCTCACAGAGAAATAGGCGCGCGTGAAATGAAAGCTGGCCCGTCTACGTACAGTATAGTTGCGCAATCAACATGATGTTCGCGAAGGACGCAGCAGACTGTAGTATGAACGTATTTTGCCAAGAGATGAGGGAGGAATAGATATCCGCTGACTGCTACCTGTCCTGGCTGTATTTCTTCAAGCATATTAAAATCCTTGTTTCCTTTAGCAGCTGGTTGCACATTAGGACACGTTCGGCTGCTGTAAGATGCCACCGCGATTGAAAATGCACTCAGAAACGCGTCGTTTGTGGTTCACTTCTGTTTCCGTGCCGGATGCACAAATTCGGGGCTAGAAGCACACAAGCTGACTGCCCGCGAGGATTCGTCTAGGGTCGTGCACACATGCAAAATTTAGGCGTTGACTTGTAGTAGATGGTCAAACCGCCCAAGATAACGTTCGGTGCATATATACAGCAACGTTAGATGACTCAGATTGTGTGGGGTTGTGGTGTAGTGGATACAATCTCTGCTTGTCAGGCGGTTGGCCTGGGTTGAAATCCCCGTGGTGAAGTATGTGTTGTTGATATGTGATTTATGACTCCTATGTGCAGTGTTTTTGCAGTGTGTAATGCATATTCATGACCAGAAAAAAATAAAACAAAAGTAACAAGGACGTTATAACCGATCAAAAAATAGATTTATTATGCATTTAAAAAATGTTAAAAGTGCTGGATATATTTTGGCTGCATACTGGACGTTATGTAATACACCCAGATATTACCTGAAATACCGCCTACATTGAGCGATCGTATGCGTTACTTTAAGCGGTCTCTTTTTAACAGCCTTCTGGACACGAGATGGCTTTCCATATAGAAGAGCCACATTAACTTAAGCCGCATAAAAATTGCCGCTTTGCCAGAGGCCACATAAAAACAGCCGCATAACCACGGGCCACTTTAGAAAGCTGTATAAGAGGGCTGCCCAACGTGCCATTTAGAGGCGTCGGCAATATGACATACTTCCCGCCTTATATGCGTTGTTTTAAGTGGTCGTTTGCTAAGAGTGACCGACTAACCTAATTTTTAGTGATATAACGGTGGAGAACTTGCACCAAGTTCCACAATTAGGAGCGTTGCTGCATGCACTTATCACAAAACAATGCATTCCCTTATGCATATGTATAAGAAGTCGCCATACGACTTCTTATACATATGCATAATAGCTGCAATGTTTCTGTTTCCTTTCTTATTCGCTGGCAAAGCCCCTTCGCGTACTTCTTTCATTGCCAAGCAAAAACTAATTTTAGCGATTCGTAGTATAAACGGCAAAATCACACCAGCTATTTTTAAAGGGAACTTTGTGTAGACGTGAACCAGTGGGCGCTAAAGCTTTGACTGGCAGTGGCATTGACACTAGCTCTCATCGCGGGGTTGCACAGGAGAATAGCCTGGGAAGGCGCAAAGCACGTAGTGATGTACCGGTTTTTCCTTCTGGAACATGCCGATCACTGCTAATGGGCATTGAGACACTGAACATTTTGATCGGATGGAGACCCGCTGTCCGCTTTTAGTGCGCGCAAGCTGCGAATTTGTATTCGCAAGCAGCACACAGGAGCACCAGCACCATCTTGGAAATAAAGATTCAGAGCTTATATATACGAGTCTGCAAGTGCATTTTTGTTCACCGCGACCAGTAGGTGTTTTCAATCAAGAAACTCGCTAGCAGACGCTGCTGGCGCCGGTGTTGCGAGGTGAGAGGGGGCATGGGGGGGGGGGAATAGAATCAAATGGGGCGCGCAAGCGCAGTGGGGTTTAAGGTTCTTCCTTTTTCACATTTACGTCACAATACTGCTGATAATGAGCCTTGAACTTTCTCTCGCATTGTTGTCTGTTATTTATTAATATTACTAATATGACACAAGGATTTCTTTGCGGGCTCGGTTTGTCTGCAATGCAAGCAATGCAGGCTGACTGAATAATAAACAGGGGTAACGCAAAAACACTGACCGGTCTTGAGGACCACAGTACTTCCAGAGAAATAATTCACAAAAGCTTGCACATCAACCACTTACGACATTCAGGTAAGCCTTCTTTCTTTGAAAGATCTACAACACCTGACTACTTCAGAAGAGAACCATATTTTCTCGGCGATGTATCAAAAATTGCCGTCTGTGCTCATGCATCGATCATAAATGGCCGCTTCATATCAATGTAGTGTTCTTGTGCAGTTAGAATCAACCCTGAACATGAGCAAATAGCCGAGATGGACATAATAAATACATATCACAAGTCAGTAGACTTGCCAGCATGAGTTATAACGGTGTCACAAAGGCACGTTTAATCGTGAACAGGGTGATCCTGATCTGTTTGTTTTTTGATCTCGATGAAATTTATGGCCGCTGCTACATGGCCCACGTGAATTCAGTTTGAACATGGGTCATATGAAATGCACCAAGTGGCACTTGCTTGCCGTAAAACATAATACTGAGAAAACTCAGCTTGCGATAATATATTACAGTCATCCCTGTTGAAAAAAAATAATGGTGGGCACGGTGTGAACCCCCACCCACCATTATATTGTATTAATTCAGTGGGTGAATGCTGGAAAACGTCCACCATGGCGCATGGTGAGATATGGTGGATGCTGCAGTGTCGGCAACGCTTGAGCGTGAAATGGCGTCAGAATCAGCGTGACGAGCTGCCACAAATATTAAAATTGTATAAAAAACGATGTAAAAACACCTGTTCGTAAAAAAAGCTACCACGGAGGATCGAACGTGCAACCTGTGAATTCCCATTCGGAAACACCACTGTGCCATAACATTTTTTGCATGGTATTTAATAAAGTATTTTCGCAATAAAGACAAATCAAGCGAACAAGAGTACAATCAAATCGCGAAAATAAGCGCTAAAGCGTTAGTCATGAACACTCATTGGCTAACACAGCGTGAGGTCCTCACATGGAGAGGTCTTCACATCGTGTTATGCAAACAAAAAAGTTATTGATTGATATGTGGGGTTTAACGTCCCAAAACCACCATATGATTATGAGAGACGCCGTAGTAGAGGGCTCCGAAAATTTCGACAACCTGGGGTTCTTCAACGTGCACCCAAATCTGAGCACATGGGCCTACAGCATTTTTGTCTCCATCGGAAATGCAGCCGCCCCAGCGGGGACTCGAACCCGCGACCTGCGGGTCAGCAGCCGAGTACCTTAGCCACTAGACCACTGTGGTGGGGCAAAAACAAAAAAAATGGGTGAGGTCGAACAGTTCTCTAAGATTGAGTACCAATCTGGTCTAAAGTCTAGCACATCGTAAATGTTTTTGAGGTGGATAGCCATTTGAATGAAGTGTGTGCTTGAAGAGGTGGTGGGCTCTGCATTGCGGTCTTGCATTCGTGTCTTCTATAGGCTGTGCGTACCCATGAGTAAAAACAACTCATATGGTACATCATCAAGCGCTGCTGATAGAAGATAACGCATCGTGTGAGAATTAATGACGAAACGTTTTTTTTCATCCCAAAACATCCCAAAACAGTATGGCATCTTTGCAGCTAACAAATCAATGTTCAATCGTTTTTGGCACATCACATAGACGGCAGTTAACAGACGGAATGAAAATACTCTTTCTTTTTAACAATGTGTTTACCGCCAATGTTTCAGAGAGGAGTTTATGGAAGAATGTTTTTGAATTCGGTGGAATGTACATTTTGCGCACTCGGTTCAACACATCGTGGCCTAGAAGGTTAAAGTTCAGTGAGCGGTACAACGGAAGTGGGAAGAGTATACGCAGTAGATCATTATACAGTACCTTGCACGATACTGTGTACAGGTATTCTACGTTCCACTGCGCTATACCATCGTGACGTATTTGTCGTGTTAAACAGATAGCTGACATATAGACTTACGGTTCAACTTCAGTTTTGTTTGTCGTGTACTCGATGTATACGAGATCTGCACCTGTTACAAAAATTTGCACATTTATTAAACTCACGCAACTGCTGCCTGTAACAATTGCCACTGCGATAGTGGCACCAGCGCTATGTTTTTGGTACCATTCACAACCACAAGAAAAAAAAACCAAGTGGACTGGGGAGCACCTACAGTTTACCGGCGGGGTCTGCCAAGTTTAATATCCATTTCGTGCTCGTTCCAAAGGGCGACATCTGCTCACACTTTATGACGCCTCTAGGCTTATTCCATAGACACGCCCACCTAATTTATTTGATTGTGTATTGGATTGCTTTTTGCGCCACGTAGAGGGAAGTCGTGCGAGCGCACTGCTGTAGCGAATCCGCTATAGTAACAACTACATAACGGCTTGGCATAAATGAATGCAGTCTGCTGGAAGCATTACGCTATCATATGACTTGGCAGCAGCGTTGGCAGCGTGGAACACGCCTGAAGACACATCTTTCTTATCGTCGCAGATAACCCCATCAAACAAGCCACAGCTCCTCCTGCTGCAAATCCACGTGCCTACTTTGGGGGTGTGGCCGCAGTATCTTCTGGAAGCCGCCTCATCGTTCTGCCGCCAGGGGCTATTGAAGCCTACATAAGCCGGACACCATCGTGCACCGGACCACTTGGCAGCAGCATGGGCAGCGTGGAACACGCCTGAAGACACATCTTTCTTATCGTCGCAGGTTGGATATCGCTCCCATATATACGCTTTTTTTTCGCTGCTCCCTGCTGCCAAAACTATTGACTTATCTCCTGTTTAACCATGTCTGCTCGTTTCGAAGAAGAGATGAGGAAAGAACTTAAAGAATTCAAATCTAAAATTGAACGTGAGCTCAGAAAGAAGTTGAGGGAAGTCAAAGAAAGTCTTGAATTCTTAAGTAAGCAATTTGATGAGAGCAAAATAAACAATTAAACGCTGCAAAAAGAAAACAAGACCCTCAAAAAAGAGAACCTATCACTGAAAGAGGATTGTGATAGGTGTATGAAACAACTAAATGATCATGAAACAAGAATCACAAATAGCGAGCAATACTCTAGAAATCGCAATGTGGAAATCAAGGAAATTTAGGAGGGTAGTAATGAAAATCTGCATGAAATTCTGTGTCAGATGGGAACAACCCTGAATGAGCCAATAACAGCAAGCGACAATGATATTTGCCATAGAGTGAAAACCAAGAACAATGCTTCCTGCTCAAAAATCGTAGTGCAGTTTAAGAGCCGCTCAAAGCGTGACGCCTTTTTGCTCAAGGCTAGGAAAACTAGGCTATCAACAAGTGACATCGGTCGCTCAACAAATAAGGCAGTATTTGTTAACGAGCACCTCTGCCCTACTCTCAAGAGATTGCTCGGGATGGCAATCAGCAAGAAAAAGGCATGTGAACGGAAATTTGTTTGGACAAGGGATGGGAAGATTTTTGCCCGCAAGGACGAAGAGTCCAAGGTAGTTCGCGTACACTGTGAGAGTGACATTGCAAAAATAATCTGAATGTACAGTGACACGCCTTCAACCACGATTTTGTACCGAAAATTACATTGCAACCCGAAGATGTCAACCGACTAATAGCTTCCGAAAGCATTATTGGACTAACGTGCTTCCATCTAAACATCAGCTCTGCCTATCATAAACAAGACTTGCTAAACGTTTTCCTAGATCGGTTTTATTTCAAGTTCGACATAGTCATGCTCACTGAAACGTGCCTGAATTCGGACTGTGATGCCATAGTGAATGATAATTATCGCACTTTTCACTTAAACCGCAAGGACAAACGTGGTGGAGGAGTGCTACTAAATATCAAAAAGTGCATTACTTGTGACCTACTTCCTGAATTTTGTTTAACTCATGATGCAGAGTGTCTCATAATTGTACCACAGAACTATGTCATAGCTGTAATGTACCGCCCTGCAGATGGAATCTTCGATGCATTCATTGCACATTTGGAAGACTTATTGAGCTATGCAAGTGAAAACAATTTAGTATTAATTATAGGTGGTGATTTTAACATAGACATGTTATATTACTCAAATGCTCAACACAAGGTATTCACAATGCTATCTTCATACTGCTCAAATAATGTGAATAAAGAATGCACTAGAGGGACAAATATAACGGAAACATTCATCGACTTGTTTATAACAAACTTACCAGAGCCCGAAGTCATCAGTGGTGTATTAGCATCGAGCATTAGTTATCATTTGCCCATTTTTTTGTTGACCAAAAAGCCTAATTCTGGCCGTACCTTTATAACGAGCGAAAAAATTCAAAACATCAATGAAAAAACCTCGCGGAACTTTCGCAACAGCCTCGAAAATACAAAATGGGATACTGTATACATGTCTACGACTTCAGATAATGCATATGTTGAATTTTCGCGCCTATTTCTTGAAGCATACTCAAAGTCTTTTCCATTAATCACACATAAAAAAAGTAAAAAAGCGCGTAAGCCTTGGGTAAATAAGGAGTGCCTCAAAATGATTAAAAATAAAGATAGGCTTTTCAATATATTTCTCAAAACGCGTAACGCTGCCGACTGGGATACATTTCGGTTACATAGAAACAAAACTAATGCCTTATTACGTAATGCAAAGCGAAACTATCTGTACAATTATTTTGACGTCGGAAATAAACAGAACTTGGACGTAATGTGGAGAAAAATTAATGAGCTACTAAATCGTGCATCTAAAAACCAAGAAACTCATGAACTAAAGTTGAACAATCAAGTCATACAAGGAGCAGAATTAGCTGAAGAATTTAATAGTTTTTTTTGTAAATCCAGTTCCTAGCTCCCATTCCCCTGAGGCAATAAAGGGGATCAGCAGGAACTCGGCAAGCATATATATGAATCCCACCACTGATAGTGAAATAGATAACGTTTATAAATCTCTTAGGAACAACTCAACATGCGATATTGACAGCATTCAAGTTAGGCCAGTCAAGTATGTTCTTGACATCATACTGCCACAGCTTACGCATATCTATAATCTTGCTCTCTCTACGGGCGTCTTTCCGAAGAAAATGCAAGTAGCAAAAGTTATTACAATATTCAAAGGCGGTGAAAAAAATAGCTTATCAAATTACAGACCGATTTCCATACTGCCCGTGTTCTCCAAAGGCTTAGAAAAGATAATTAATGCCAGAATAATTGGTTTTGCAAACAAGTACAATTTAATTAGCCCAACTCAATTTGGATTCTGAAAAGGGAGATCAACAGAACTTGCTTTTGTCATGCAAAAAGAAATCATTTTAAAAGCATTCCATGAAAAAAATGTAATAGCTGGCATAGACATTAATTTTTCTAAGGCATTTGACCACCTAAACCACTTAACACTCACTAAAAAACTTCAATTATATGGGATTAGAGGCACACCGCTCGCTCTTATAACGTCTTACCTGCAACATAGAATGCAATGTGTTTGTATTAAGGCAATTTGTCTCGGCACAAGGCAATTACCTCTGGTGTACCTCAAGGAAGCATACTTGGACCACTATTATTTAACTTCTATATAAATGAAATTTCTAAAATTAATTATGGAGCAAAGTACATAACTTATGCAGATGACACAACTATTTTCTTTCTCAGCAATTCTTACGAAACTCTTCAAGATAACGTTAACATAGCTCTGCGCGACTTACACAAGTGGAGCGTAATCAATTTTCTTGAAATCAACACAGCCAAAACAAAAGCTATTATCTTCACACCCCCACAATCACCTGTAGCACCCACTCTGAATCTTACCTTGGGAAATTCCCGTATCGAGATTGTTGACTCAGCAAAATCACTTGGTGTATTTTTTCAAAAGCATCTATCATGGGACATTCATATAAATCATGTTGTTACACAGGTAGCAAAGGTGGTAGGAATTCTGGCGAAATTAAAACTCCACTTGCCAACAGCTGTCAAGCTTCATATTTATAATGCACTATTTTTTTCTCGCTTAAATTATTGCTGTCTAGTCTGGGGCACAACTGCGTTAACAAACCTGAACCACCTGTTTGTTCTACAAAAGAAAGCACTTCGCCACATTGCATGCGTGGAAAAAACTGCGCACACAAAAGCCCTTTTTATCAAATATAACATCACGTTTGTACACACTTTGTATCCATTAAATCTAGCCAGAAAATACAAGCACGATAAAGACGTACTACTTCGTACATTTTCTGAGTTGACACCACTCACAAGGTCATATAATTCACGAAATGATGATCACTGGAAAATACCTTTTTCACGCATTATGATAACAAACAAATGCTTCGTCATACGCTTCCAAAGTTGTTAAATGAACTCCATCAATGTGAAGTAATTTTAGAGACAACTGGAAACAGTGCAATCAAAGCATTCTTTGCCGCCAAGGATTGATGCTCTTTCTTTTTGTAAAAAGGTATAGATTCTGTTCAACGAGTTTTCAAGTTTTAACTGTTTTCTCTTCTTTTTGTCTTTTTTCAGTTATTTTTTGCATGAAGAAATGCTGATTGCGATCTCATGATTATGTGAATGATTTACCATTAGATTGTGTGCACATTTTGTATTGTATAGTGTTTGTTGTAAATATTGTAATACTGTGTTAGTATAAGTATTTGTATTATATCAGTACTGCATAATCAGTTCCATGCTCTCGCTGTATGCCATGTAAAACGGGGGCTCGAGGCTTCTCAAGTGGATAAATCCACTTTTTCTTGAGCCCTCCTGTTCCACAACACACACACTTGTGGACGAAATAAAGTTTGATTTGATTTGATTTGATATAGGTTCCCCAAGTTTAAGAATTGCCAAGTCTGTGTTCTCGCTTAAAAGCTAGAGAAGTGCCGGCGAGTGCGACCGGCGGTTGTCGGTGAGGAAAACGTACGCTTTCTGGGAGTGCTGGAATCGCGTCGCATCGATATTTGTTGCTTTTTGCGCGGACACCATACTCAATGAAAATGATTCATTTAGGTTAATTGATGCCATGGCTGTGCTGTAATGTGATTCCTAGTCATGAAATTTATGTATTCTGAAACCCAGAAGCACGGATAACACAGTTTTACGGGCTCGGTCAGTAGGCCTAACCTTTGGTAGAAATCGTGGTGGTAGAACATGAAATGTACAGATCGCAGCATAGTACACAATATAAATTGCCCGCCATTATAAGCCCACCCATCATCTGCTTACTGCTTCCCTGTCTTATCGCAATGGTGGTAAGAGCTTCGAAGCTTAGTACACCATGTCGCCCGCCATAACAAGTAGCACCTATCATCTGCTTAGTGCTTCCCAGCATTATCGCAATGGTGGGAAGAGTTTCTCAGCTTGGTACACCATGTGGCCCCTCATAATAAGCAGCACCCACCATCTGCTTACTGCTTCTCAGCATTATCGCAATGGTGGACAGAGCGTCCCATGATTGCTCACTATCTAGCCTCTACTTTGCACCATCATTTTCACTTTATTAAACTTCTGTACACCATACCACCCTGTATGTCCTGGCATATCCACGATAACTTTCACTACGTCCCACCATATCCATGATAACTTTCACCACACCCACTATTATTTCCACATTGCCCACCGTATTTTCCAGTATCCACCACAGCAGTTTTTACGATAGGGATTTATCAGGAATATGTTATTCGTGCAAAAACCACTTGAACTTCAAAAAAATTGGCAGATCCCACGTACACTGGGAATCGATGATATGCAAAGCACGAATGAGGAACATTGACATGTCACTTTAAAATCTGCATAACGTTACGATGCAGAAGTATATTATCCTGTTCATGACTGCCATGTCATGATTATCACATTAAGACGACTGATTTTCCTTCGTCATGTATTCACATCACCTGATACCGAAATTGGTATATGTAGAGCTAGCGAAACGGCCGCGAGTGTGCTATGAGCATGGCATGTAGTCGAGTTTCAGGTGACTCGTGTGTCAGGACTATATTATTTGAACGTGTCATTTACAACCGTCTTCGATTCACGTCGCGTAATACTAAATTCAGTAAATGGGGAACTAGTGCAACGGCTGCGAGCACGCCATGAGCGTAGCACGTAGAGATTTTTTACATGGCACGCATATCGTGATTATCATGTTCGGGTATGGAATTTACCTTCATCGTCTAATCACCTCATGCAATATCGATTTGATTATGTGAGGCTTGCGAAACGGCCACGAGCGCATCACGAGCGTGGCATGTGGTCTTGTTGTTACATGAAACGCATCATATGTTTAATCAAGTTTGCACCAGTCACATACCTTTGTCGTTCATTCAAGTCCCGTAATGTCAAACTTGGTATATGTAACCAGGGAAGCGGCAGCGAGCGCACGTAACGTTGACGCGTGTGCAAGCTGGGCGCTGCGACGCTACGGTAGCAAAACGCGACCACTCTATAGTCTGACGCTAGGCGCGATCAGCGTCTGTCAGCGAGGCCCGGCGGAAACCAGCACGAAATGCGGCATGCTGCATTTCGCGCCGACGACATTACCGACACACCAGGAGTGTAGCCAGGAGATGCCCCCTGTGCCTCCCCCCCCCCCCCGAAATTTTTTTCGCTATGGCATGAAGAGAGAAAAATGGCCACAATAAGGGGGTGCCCCGTAATACCAAATTTGGTTTATGTAAAGCTAGTGAAACGGCTGCGAGCACATGGTGAGTGTGGAATGTAGTCACGTTTTTACATGACACGGATCTCATGAGTATCATGTTTGCACCAGTCATATACCTTCGTTATGCATTCATGTCCCGTGACGCCAAATTTCATATACGTGAATCTAGCAAAGCGACCGTGAGCGCAACATGAGCATGGTGTGTAGTCATGACTCATGAATGCCTTACAGGTAAGTCATGAATTCCGCCTTAAAGTCTGTCACCTGTGTTCGCCATGCAGTCATGCCATGCCATGCCAATTTTGCAACATGTCGTGTGAACGAAACCTCCGCAAAGGCAGCAAGAGCATGAAATGTAAATCATGACATAAATGTCATAGCAGTGTTGGTATGACTAGTCGGTTACTCTCATGATGCAGTCATTTTAGCCATACCAAGTGTGGTATTGATACCATTCACGAAACGCCCAGGAGAACCAAAAGTCGTAGGTGGCTAGATAGATAGATAGATAGATGGATAGATAGATATATAGATAGATAGATAGATAGATAGATAGATAGATAGATAGATAGATAGAAAGATAAGCGCAAAGTCGCCGAAGTTCGCTGAGAAGTGCTTCGCATTTAAAACATCACGTGCAACCAACAAAAGTGATTTGATAAATCCATCATTTGGTAGAGCATTCTTCGCACATACCTGTATTGCTGTGCGAGAATCTTAATCTTCATTTTTTTTCTGATGGCACCGCTCGTAGCCGTCAAATTGCAGTGAAACGGCAATGTGGTTGTACACGCCAGCGTCTCACTTCTGGCGCCTCAATACACCCTGTCACTCCTGCCCGTGGTCCCTTACTGCGAAGGCCTACTCATTCGACAAGGAAGTGCACGTGCTCTGTGTAGTATTGGTAAAACTGGTGACACTCATAAACAATTTTCTTCGAGGTACTCCAACTGCTCCAACGGTGCGAGAGTTGGAGTTGTCTTCTGCTTGTCGTCTCCTTCTCCAACAACTAAATCCGGTTAATGTGAATCCACAAATGTGCAATATTGCATCTGCTTTTTTATTTAAACAGTTTAGAGTTTATTTTGAAATAAATATTTAGCTTTTTAAATCTATTTATACATAACAATTCCTGATTTTCTTGTTTCTTTTGCTTTGAACAAGATAAGCTAGGGGGTGCAGACGACACAAAATTGCGATCTCTCAGATAGAACACGATGCGCGGATCACGATGGTCTTAATCTGGATAGGGCCTGATCACGATTAAAAATGACCATGTAGCAGCACCTAACCCGGATCGTGGTTAACTCGGATGGGCAGTGATCGTGATTGAAAATTCTCGTGTGACACTAGTATTATTTCGCCTATAGGAATGAACATGCGCTTAACGAGGTGCCTTAAGCAGGCAGGCTGTGAAGGTGAAATAATGATCAATTGTTAATCCTTTTCAGTCATACATGATTGAGTGGAAAAGAAGGAAGCTGCACGTGCCAGCGTTCTTTACAGGCTAAGCATTTCTTATACCAACATTTTTATCTTTTTTACGTAATGCTTGTACTGCGTTATAGCCCTGATATCATTTGTTTGATTACATCTATATTGCAAGTATACCAAAATCATAAGTTGCATACCCTAACCCTCCTCACACTTTTCTGCGTGCAGTTCTCTGCTGTTAGCAGGACGAAACTTTCACCTTACATGATTCGCTCATATATCCTGCTGTGGCAAACTAAAATCACAATACTCATGGCCAACTATTAGCAGGTAAAGAAATAAGCTGTTTTTACTGCTTTTTACAGCCAATATCCTCACTTTAACATGCATACTTCGTTGATTGCAGGGTATTTTCTAACCAGCCAGTGAACATGTCCGTCATTTTTCTGTCTGCATGCAATTTCACCTTCGCTCTAAACGTCCAATTCTCAAGGTTAACACTCTTACGAATACAAACTGTGGAATCTACAAGCCACTTCACCACAAAATGAAGCATGAAGCAAGCAAGGCATCTGTGTAAATACAACGATCAGAGATTCAAGCGTGAACGTCGCCGTCTAAGTGTGTGCTACTTGTTAGACATGGTTTTTTTCTGAGGCATCATAGAAAGATGTTCGTGTACAGAGGAACCTATGTGCGGCTCTGCAAGCGCTGACACCTATTACCCACAGAGCTGCGAGGGCTTAGCAGACCAATAGGAAGTTCTGAATTGATGTTTTAGTAAAGTCACAACTAGCTTTGAGCACCTAACTACCAGCGTGCGCTATTTCTGCAGTTCCCGCCTTCCGACGATTGCACTGGGTACACGGACACGATAACTTCAGTTACGACAAACTTCACTTGACATTCGTATTTTAAATTGCGAAACTGGGTGTAACGTGAGTTGCTTCACACAAAAATCTAACCTTAGTTTCGAAATAAAGTGACACTAGGTATCACGTTGAAATTATAAACATTATTTGAGGTTAGTTGCACCTGAAGAGAGCATGCGCGTGAAACAAAGGCCTATGGACATGCCAATTGAATTTCAGCCTCCGCGACAGCTTCGCGCCACCCGGAGAGCCAAAGATGCGGTGGTCAGGCTTAGCCTGCCCGCTGCAACGTTGGAGAAGCCCAGTGAGCGCTAGTGGCGTTTATCAAGACTACAAATAAAGTTCCATCCCCCGAAAGTATTACTTTTTTCTCTTTCAATCTTATTTTCCTCCCATTCATTGTATCAATTTATGTCTGTGCCTTTTCCATTGTACCTTTCTAGTTTTCTTGATATCTCTTTTTCTGTCCAACTTTGCTTCTTTGTCTGTCTATTTCGTTCTTTCGCTCATCTCTGTTTGCCTGTACTTCGTGAAGCGCACTTTGCATTTCATGGTTGGCACTTTGAACTTTGAAAATAAAAGCCGTGCATGATGGTAATAGCTATATGAATTTATCTGGGAACTCTATTGGAAGAAGTTGTCACAGAGAACAGCCTCTGCTTCGAGCTCTGTGAGTTTTCTATCGCTTTTGCCAAGAGTTTTCAATAATCGACACACCTCGAAGGGGCACTCCCCCTTAGAATGGGGGATCAAAACCCCATCCAGCAACCGGGACCGCGCCAACCACATCATGGTGCATCTGACGCAAGTTCTCACCCCAGCCCAAGCGTGGCCCACGTTGACAATTCTGATGACTCCTCTGTTGAAGATAAGGCTTCGGACAGCGACTACGTGGTCGTACCAAGCCGACGCCTGAAGAGGAAAATCAGCCGGACATCGCCCACTAGCCGGCAAGCACAGACAAAGGCGAGTAGCATGCGGTCGTACACCATTTCGTATGTGCCGACATCAAAGACAGACATCTTGAACTCTCTAAATAGGCACAGCCTGTCAGAGTACTTTGAACTCATCGCCCCAGGGAAAGTCGTAGAAATACGCATAAATACCCGAAAGAACATACTGTCCGTGGAGGTCACTACGAAGGCCTTATTGGACACGCTGAAAGCGATTGTTCGATTAGGAAACATTCCGGTTCGCGCATTCTCCGCGTACGACGAAGAAACCACAACAGGAGTTATATACGATGTGGATGAGGAGATAACAGACTCGAGTCTCGAGAAACTGCTGTCATCGTCAGCTCCCGTGCTTGGCTTCCACCGCTTTGGACGCACGAGATGCGTTAAAGTAGTGTTTCAGTCAAAGACGTTATCCACACATGTAAAAGTTGAGTACGTGAGGCACTCGGTACGTCCTTACGTACCAAAACCTCTGCAATGTCATAAATGCATGAAATTTGGGCACGTTAGTGCAGTTTGCAAGGGTGCAGTAGCCTGCAAGCATTGCGGTGGCCCTCATGATGGTGATAACTGCAATGCTGTGGCCAAATGCCCAAACTGCTCAGGCGCCCACGACGCAACATCAAAGGAATGTCCCAAAATGAGGAATGAAATTAGTATCCTGAAGAAGATGGTTCGAGACCACTCCACTCGCAGAGAAGCTGCAAGGGCTGTACGGCGCCGTAAACACCGTTCGCGACATCGACGCAAACGAAGCAGCAGTGCTCATAGCTTATCGAATTCGACACACAAAACCGTGCCCTCACCACCTCCTAGCCTACTTTTGTCGGCCAGAAAGGAGGATACAGACGCTCAAATGCCAATACAGTCCACGCAAGTACAATGTAACTAGTCATTGGCCCTCCCCACGTCGGAGACTCAATGGCCTTCACTACCGTCAAGAGCTACGGTAGCGCCATCAACACATAGGGCCCCTACCCCCAATGAAGAAAACAAGAAGATGGACAACACAGATGTCAAGGCCATGCTTAAAAATTTGATGGGTTCGATGCGTAAGATTCTCAGCAGCCTAAACACTCCCGCTGCTAAGGCGGCTGTGCAGCTACTTGAGGTTTTGGAGCCTCTTCTACTGGTTTTTCAGTAAGTGAACCTGACCCTGATGTTCGAAGAACGCTTGCGCCAGTCGCTTGTTATGCAATGGAATGCTCGTGGCCTACGTGGCCGTCTGTCAGACTTCAGACAATGGGTTTTTAAATATCAATTTACTGTTATCGTTATATGTGAACCGAATATGGTTTCACCTTTTCGTATATCTGGATATATACAGATTTGGTCCCGCAGTGATCAATGTACGAGCAAAGTTCTCGTTTGTATACGCCGTGATTTGACGTTCTTGAGACATGAAGTCGCGTCGCATACCAGCAATGATTACGTGAGCCTGACTATAACACATAAAAAGCGAACATTCTCCGTAATAGGAGGATACATACACCCAAGTGCACAGATGAACTGCTTCAACCTGGGGACCATTCTTCAAGCAGCACAAAGGCCACACATTTTGATCGGCGATTTTAATGCACATCATCTTCTCTTGGGTAGCACTACAACGAATTATCGCGGAAAAGATTTAGCCAATTTTATATACAACTATGGACTAAGCGTACTCAACGACGGATCACCTACAATTGTTCGTGGCACGTCCTACAACAGCTGCCTCGACCTCTGTTTCGTTTCCAGAAACCTTCTGTCTTCCACATGTATGTGCACAGATTTGGACACTCACAACAGTGACCACCTTCCAACCTATGTTCAGTTCAGGTGGTTTCGCCGCACGCACACACGCTACATCCGTCAAACCGACTGGACAATGTTGAAGGCATTTGTCAAGTCTGGCTGTGAGCGCACGACTGTTCCATCCGAGGTAGAGAACATCATTGCTTCTTCACTGCGTGACACAACCAAACAGGTTAACCTGCCGATGCAGAGATCAGCAGTTGACTCCCAATACGAGGCCCTTCGTGCAATCCGTCGCCGTGCCAAACGCCGATACAGGCGAATGAAGTCACCTTCAGAGCTTTCCGCCTGTCTTCGAGCTCAACGACATGTTCTTCGGCCTCTTGACAAGATTGACAGGCAACTTTGGAGAAATTTCTGTGGATCTCTGGACCCCACGCAACCTCACAGATCTGGCGGGTGGTACGAGGTATGCAGATAACTCCCCAACAACGTCCATCATTTCAAGCTGTTGCTCTGCATCAGGGACGGACAAAAGTTGAGATAGCCAGTGACTACTGTAGCCTCATCGTGGACACCACTGATGGTATTGCCACTAATGAGCTTCTTACTACCATTGTGGCTCCATCATCTCACGAGCGCCTTGATGTACGTTTTACAAGACATGAGCTTGCGCTGCGATTTCTGCCTCCCGCCGATCATCGGCACCAGGACCTGATGGAATCACGTGTGCTGCACTCAATCATCTTGATACAGAAGCACGACGTATCCTGTTATCTCATTATAACACCTCATGGGAGTCAGGAGAAGTCCCAGCTAATTGGAAATGCAGTCGCATTATTGCATCGCTTAAGTCGGGGAAGTGTCATTATGCAATTTCCTCCTACAGACCAATCGCGTTAGCCAGCTGCGTCGAAAAAGTGATAGAAAGAATGGTACTGGCACGATTAGAGTGGCTTCTGGAGAGCAACAACTTCTTTCCTGGATTTATGAACGGCTTCAGAAGGGGCCGTTCTGCCATTGTTGGTGTGGTCGACTTCATCACCAGCGTTGAAGAGGAAAGAAGCCGACGCAGACTAGTGGCGGCGGTCTTCTTAGACATTAAGGGTGCCTACAATAATGTGCTGCAATATGCGATCCTTGACACACTGGAAGATTTCGACATCGGTGGACGACTTTACGCTTGGATTTTTAGCTACCTTAGACCGCACCATTTACATGACGACAAGTAACGGAGACACCGATCGATATAAGGTTCAACGTGGTGTTCCCCAAGGAGGAGTTCTCAGCCCGATCCTATTCAATGTCACAATGATCGGCCTAGCAGCAGAACTTCCCAGCACGGTGAAGATCACTGCATACGCTGATGGCATATGCATATGGGCATCCGGAACTACTCGTCCGCGATTGCGAGCACGACTACAGCGTGCAGTGACGATCACATACAAATATCTACGACGTCAGGGGCTCACTATTTCAATCGACAAATGCGCAGTGCTTGCGTTCACGCGCAAGCATATGTCGCAATACCCGATATTAATAATGGGACAGCGATACCTGCTGTTGCTGTAACGCACCACAAGTTCCTTGGGGTTGTCGTACACAGAGATCTATCGTGGACGAGGCATGTCGCAGTACTTAAATCTAAATTGAAGAGCTTTGCTCTCATTCTTCGCCACGTAGCAGGAGCAAGATGGGGCCCATCAGAATCATCGCTACTTCAATTGTACAATGCTCTATTTGTGGGATACATTCGATACAGCATGCCGGTGCTTTCCAATATGAGACCTAGTTGTGTGAAGACACAAGGGAGTGTTCAAGCTCAATGCTTAAGAAGATGCTTGGGTCTACTGCGCTGTACTTCAACAAATGGGACAATCGCAGAGGCTCGGGCTAGTCCTATCAGTGTATACATGCTCTGCGAGCCACTTAGAGTTCACCTCCGATTACTGAGCCGACACAGACAGCACCCTCTGTCAGTACTACCCGCCACTCACCCAGATTGCAGTTTCTCAAGAGTAATATCGCGGCATGAAAATATTATACCATCAAGGTTTTCTCCAACAAATGCCCCTGCAGTGCCTCCATGGGTCCTGCCTAAACCACCTATCTCTTTTACAATACTGGAATTACGAAGAAGTCGCTCATTTCTTCTGTTGGCCTCAGACAACTGACCCTATATCACATTTATACAACGTACAGTAATTCTCTGCACGTGTACACCGACGGATTCACCACGCTAAACACCTCCGCAGCAGCCTTTGTCATCCCAGACATGGATATCGCTCGACGATTCAAAGTGGACCATAAAACCACATCAACTGCGGCAGAGCTTGTCGCTATCCGAGAGGCAATAAGGTTTATTTCCGGAGAGCGACCTCGAGCCTGGACGATTTTCTGTGATGCCAAACCCGCTTTGCAAACCATTCTTTGCATCATGAAGCAAGGTCCGTATTACAGCTTGGCAATAGAAATCACAGAACTTATTCAGGTTGCTTCAACAAATGGCCATCTTATAACTTTTCAGTGGATTCCCGCTCATTGCGGCGTGATGGAAAACGAAGAGACAGACGCTGAAGCTAAAAATGGCTTAAGCAGTGCCGCTGAAGTACGCATTGCGTTTTCAAGCGCTGACACGAACGCCCTGCTTCGCTGCGTGATGCGCAGCTACACACTTCAGCACTGGACCAAACCCGAACGGCGACACCAGCGACTTCACAAATGGGACCCGGAAATGAGGTTCCACATGCCTCCTAAATTGAAACGGCAACTCACAAGTATGATCCACCGCATTCGTCTTGGTGTAGCGTACACCAGACGTTACGCACACATCATTCGTCGCAGTAACACCGGTCCTAATTGTGAACACTCTGATGTGCCAGAAACACTTGAGCACATATTTTGTGTCTGCCCAGCATACGCACGTGAACGACAAACACTGATTTCTTCTACTGAACTATATCGCAGTATGTCATTAACTGATGAGACCATGTTGGGCCCTTGGCCAGACACCAACAGTGCAACTGGGGTCACAAGAGCAGTTATTACCTTTTTAGAAACAACTGGACTATGTGCGCGGCTATAAAATGTGTCTCAGCTAGAAAGAACACTACATACTCACCTCTCTATCTCACCATCGTCATCCATTATACTTTCTTTTCCCCTTTCCCTTACCCCAGTGTAGAGTAGCAGGCTAGAGCAAGCTATCACTCAGGCCGACCTCTCTGCCTTTCTGTAAATAAACTTACCTCCTCCTCTCCTCTCTGCTGGGAACTCGATTCTTTGCTGTCATAAATATTCAGTTCAATGCAATCATCTGTAAATGGGTCTTAAGTTAATTAAATAGTTCCTTGTTTTCCGAACTGATTTCCACAAAACAAGACGCACTCAATTGCGTACGAACAAAAGAAATACAGCATGTATCTCAGTCTATGGCTTGCAAGCGTACCACTATGTACGAGTATAAGCGGTTGTGTGAGACAAATGCACGTTTGCGCTATTCGATCGGGTGAACTATCGATGCTTCGATCAAGGATATTGCTGGTACCTTTCCTGAGCACTTAATATTGTAGATTCATCTATTTTTACTTACAAAGCATTTCTCCTTCATAATTTTCATGAGCCAGACGCCACACTACAGTCACATTTCGTATTCAGCATGTGCTGGGATAAAAAAGAATTATGAGTAAAGCATTTGCGAGCAACATTTCATCATAATATAAATAATTTGTAAATATACAGCCAGTTAACGGGCGTAGATATACAGCTGATGATTTAAATTAACCAATTCACTGAAACACATCACATGCTTTGCCACTTCGGAACTAGCGTCCATTTCTCGGTCTTGTTTCACTTCAAAGGCCTTTCTTATACAACATATGGAAGGCATCAGTCCACCTTTTTTTTTTTTCTTCAAGCTAGTGCCTATTTTTTCTACTTTTTGTACTGCCAGCAATCTAAAAAGATAACGAAGATAAAGACAGTGAAGTACAGTACATCAAACTCCAGCTTCGCTCTCTAGTACGGAAGCAATCGATGGCTGTCTGTCGGCTACCGGGGCTGTCTCTCTCAAGTCACGAAGATAACCGCTCTGATGCAAGACATCGTGTCATGTGGCTTCCGGTGAGACAGGCGGAACCGCTCAACTATACCAAGTTGTCACGCCTCAGCTGAGTTTGACGCTTCTCGGCTAAGGGACCGTGTTCGTTCGTTTCTTGTTGTGTTTTCTCCTTTCTAGCACTTTCTTCTGCGCTCGGTTATATATGAGCAGTGGCTAAGCTTTTCACACTGTTTGTGCAGCCCGTACAGCTGCAGAGCAGAGACCAATCTCTGACGTCTGTCCCTATTACGTTTTTGTCGTAACGGCAAGCAACAAAATATTGCCTCTGCCAGTAGTTGTACTACCGGCGCTAATGGTAAATAATATTGTTGTCACTTGATACTTGGTAAAAAGATAAAGATATATTGAAAGTCTGAAAAAACATTTTCTGTTTTTTATTTAGAGCATTACAAACTAGCTTAAGCCTCCTTAGTGGGAAGGTTTAGAAAAGCCTACGCAAAGCTTCGCCTTACCGTTTATTAATACCGCACAAGCTCTGTACACTATTCTGTGAACCCCCTTATATGACAATAATTAAGCAGGACCATAACGAGCGCTATTTTCGCGTATGTCATTCTGAGCATCCTCAATAATGTAGTATGGCAGGAACGATCGAATACAACTGAAGCTTAAGAATAAACATAAGCACACGTAGGACTAGTAGGAAAACTAAAAATTGCTTAAGGATACATTTTGTTCCGGATATGGCCCTAAAGTTATCAGTTAACATCAACGGCTATTACCTTTAACACCGTGTTCAAACACATGCACTCTAATTTGTTCAGTAATAAGAGATACTAATAACGGCTGCAATAATCTAAGCTGGTGTCTCAATTTGCAGCTGCTCTAACACGAGAGGGCCAGACATCTCATCATGGGAATCTCGATGTGCCAAGATGCTGGTGGGCAACGCGAAGGTTCTTGTGCCACTACCTCACCGGCCACTACGGAGAGTCGTCGTTATATTTAAGCAGCATTGCTATGCTCGGTGCTATGATTGCTAAGCAACATTCCTAATCGGCGTGAACAGTAAGCCCCGCCGACGTTCGGTGCTACCTGTCTGACGTCTTGGTGATCTCGTCAAGCCTGACTTGGCCCGTCCAGCTGCCGCAAGAGCCGACAGCGAGCCATCGATTCCCCAACTCTATCACTAGAGCGGCCAATGACACACCCTGTGGTCCTACGTCAACTACTGGGTATTCACACTTGCAGGCCCAAGCGTGGCCATCATTATCATAGGTCGGTGAGCACACTCATAAGTCGACTCACTTGAATTCAGTGAGACTCAGATCAAGCCGTCGCTCTCAGTTTGTTTGGGTCGGGAAGAGTAATAATTTCGTGAGTGTGGATCTGAGTGAGTTCGGCTCACGAAAAGTGTAGTGGGTGTATGTTCGAGTGAGTCCAAAGCGCAGTGTAGATTTCTCGAGTGAATCTGAGTGAGGTCCATTTTCTTTTGTCTAAGTGGATATCTAGTCACCTTACTGCTGTATTATATTAGCCTTACTTGAAATCAGCGTTTATACTCACGTCTTCTCCCAGGTATCTTAAAGCAGTACCATTCATACACCAATTTATTATATATTATTCAGAAGCGCAAATCACGCATGGTCGGGGGGAGGGATGATTCAATCTGCTTCTCCACCAATACTTTAAGAAAGGTTCTTGATTAATAAATTTTTTGCTATCAACTCTTCCGACAAAACACGCATTACTGGTTTGAAAGCACTTGTAATTAGTTTTCGAATTTACCCTGTCAAATGGCACCAAAAAGCACATAATACTTGAACAATTGTGTTTGACACTATTGGCATGGTAGTTGCAGGAGCTAATTCTAGGTTACCGTACCTTTGAGTCGATGCACTCAGACTCGAATCGAGTAGTGAGTCGGATTGCGAGTGAATTTGGGTGAGTAGTGATTTAATGAGTTTAAGTCCGAGTGAGTCCGGTGGCAGCAAATGTTTGTGGGTGGGATTTCACGTGAGTCCAGCTAAGGAAAATTTTCATGTGTCTGAGTCGGAGTTCTTCCGAAGCTCAACATTCATTTGACGACTGAGCCTGAGTGAGCTCGACAACTATCGTCGGCATATGAACATGATGCACCACCGAGTGTTGCAGTATTGATGGACGTCTGCCACCACGTGGAAAGGAGAATGTGAGGGTAGACCCCAGCATTCCCACTTAATCACGCGCACCGAAGAGCCCCCTGCCTTCTTTTCGAGAGTGGAGACCGTCGACATGTTAATACTCTGTATAAAGTCTTCTCTGTCTTCGAACTCGTCCTCATGACTGCTTCAAGCACGAGAACCACACTCGTTCAAACTGACCACGCAACAGTAGTGCTAGCAGTAGTGCAACAGTAGTCTTAACAGTAGTGCCAGCAGTGGGATACTGCGACACCCGTTCTCTAACAAAGTGCAGCGTCACCAGCTCCTCTGACTGACAAGTTCACTTCGCCTGTACTATACTTTACCGTTGTCAGATGGTGACACAGAGTCCGAGTGCTCAAGTGGCTCATAGAAAGCTGGACACCATGCTCGTGAAAAAGCATGCGTCTACTACGAGACGCACGCCCTTCACTGTCTTATTAGAGGCCTACTATGTATCCTTACTTTTTTGTAGCATTTTGAACTCACCACACGTTAAGTAAGAATGATGTTCTGCTACAAAATGATCATATACCGTAGAAAAACGGAATGATGTGCATAGCGCTTACTGCAATGTAAGCTCTCTAGTGCTTTCTTAAGTGGTATAAATCACGAGACCGCCGCCAAAGACTAGCACTACTGTAACATATTTCAGGTAGTGGTACCCGGCTATTGAGGGCGATGCATAGGAAGAATGTAGCAATTCACTAATTACGCTGAAGCTGTTTATTGTTTTGAGTGACGACGGAGATAGAAGTTGTAATTATGTTTTTGTAAAAATTTTTAGCGCTTTGCTAGGCTGGAGTTATTGCGTCATTCTTTTCAAGATCCCATTGAACAAGGTCTAAGTACAGCGCGAGCCAGCACCGTAGGCACAAGATCTGACAGCTTTAACTTTTTCTGTATATTGTCTGCTTGAGCACTATACACAAGGTAACACAAAAGTTCTGAGAATTTCAAGCGCGTGAAAGAAGCGGCCCCGAGCGGACTACTAACACAAAGTATGTTGGAAGAGAGCCATATATATATATATATATATATATATATATATATATATATATATATATATATATATATATATATTATTACGACGTGTATGTGCCGGATTGATAAGAGGGAATAGAAGTGTGGACTTGGGAAGAAGAAGATCTCTCGGCAGTTTTATCCGGTGCGGCCTCGCCATCCCAGCTTCCGTTCAATAAACCCCCGTACCCCTACTTCAGGCGTAACAGAGTGGTGGAAGGTGCTGGGTACAGTATACGTCGACGAACCACGGAGCCACAGCTGTTCGAACTTCGCCGGAGCCGTCGTATTGCCGGTCTGCCACCGACACCAACTGCCATGGCCGAGAGCGAAGGTCACGCCTTCTCAACCACACAAAGGTCAGTGCCAGCTGCACCTCGATATCACTATATGGAACCCCGCCCGTTCGCGGGAAGAGCAGGAGAAGATGTGGATGCGTGGCTGACACAGTACAAAAGGGTGAGCCGGTACAACTGCTGGGATGCCACCGACCAACTGGGAAATGTCGCGCTGTTTCTCACGGAAACAGCTCTGATGTGGTACGAAAACCACGAAGATTCCTTAACAACGTGGGATCGTTTCACTGAAGAGCTCAAGAAATGCTTCGGCGACTCTGATTCAAAAAAGAAGAGCGCGGAGCGCACGTTGGCTCAAAGAGCTCAGACTCCTGGAGAAACGTGTACCACCTACATAGAGGAGGTCCTGATGCTCTGCAAGATCATAGACCCGTACATGACTGAAGAGGACATGGTCGGCCACCTTCTGAAGGGTATAGCAGAGGACGTCTACAACTTTTTGATAGGCAGGGAAGACCTCACTTCCGTCTCCGCCGTCCAACGTCACTGCCGTACTTTTGAGAAGCTAAAGACCCGTCGTATTGCCCCGAAATTTGGTAGGCTGGCAAATGTAACAACGGTCGCCAGCGTCGACGTGAGCCCGCCCGCCGACCTTGCCGCTACTATCCGGACAATAGTGCGGGAAGAACTACAGCGACAAGACACACTGTTCCACGACACCATCCGCCATACGCCTACCTGTTCATCCTACTACCCGGCCCCGTTCGCTCCTCTGCCACCATCAGTATGTGTGACAGACGTTCGCGAAGCTAGGGCTTCGTGGCCACGCCGAGACTCATTCGCGTCTGACCAGCGGTATGACCAACGTCTTCGTCCCGGCCCCGCCCCACAGAGGCGCGCAGCTCCCGTTCAGCAATCTGCTCCACCCCGTTCGGTTAGGCGACCCTACACAGCCCAGCGCTCTCAGCAGTGGTTCGGCGAGCGACCCCTACCCATCTGCTACAACTGTGGCGTCGAAGGCCACATTGCCAGGTACTGTAACTACCGGCAGCCGCCGAGGTACGACTGGCCACCGAGATCCCACCTGTCCGACTTTGCACAAGCACCAACGTTCCCTGGAAGCGCATCTTACGAGACACCAAGGCCGCTGCGAAACCGTTCTCCAGCCTCTGACCGCAGTCTGACACCCCCGCCAGCCCCTCGCTCCAATCGGTCGCCGTCTCCTAGGCGCCGCTACCCTTCGCCGCCTCCGGAAAACTAGGCAGCGCGGCCGCTGGGGGTGAGGTCGCTGGTGATTCGCTGCAAGAAGAGATACCTCCACCGGTGCTTATGTTTAAAAACAAAGTGCAAGTTTTTGTTGATGGTGTACATACGATGGCTTTGGTGGACACTGGAGCCGCCGTGTCGATCATGAGTGCTGCGTTCAAAGCTCGTTTGGGAAGAAAGGTGACCTTTTTGTTGGAGAAAGCGATAACGTTCTGTGGCGTGGGCGGCAACTCGTTGTGTCCGATTGGTGTTTGTACCGCGGCAGTGTTACTGAGTGATCAAGTGTTTGTGACAGAATTCACGGTTCTTCCGCGGAGCACTCATGACATCATTCTAGGCATAGATTTCTTGCGAATGTGCGGAGCCACTGTAGACTGTCGAAATGGCGAAGTTATCATAAGTGACGCTGTTCCTCATGGACTTATCGAGAATTCGGGTACGGAAAGCGGTGCGCTCCGAGTCTATGAAGATACCGTTATCCCGGCCTTCTGTGCTGTGCGCGTTCCAGTAGCTTCTTCGCATATTAACGACAATAAGACCAGTTTCGATGCGCTAGTGGAGCCTTTCCATCTAAGTTGTATAAAGAAGAACACGTTGGTACCCCACAGCATAGTTTCAGTGAGTGAAGGTCGTTCAGACCTTTGGACAACGAATTATTCAAACGAACCGGTGCTGCTACCAGGAGGACTTAAGCTAGCGTCGTTTAAAGAATACTCGCCAACAACAGTAGCTGTCCTCAGTGACGTTCGACGGGATGAACAAGTGACCGCCTGCTCAGACAGTTCGAAAGTTTTACCTATGGTTGATAAGGCGCTGACTGCCGACAAGCGCAGAATGCTTGTGGACGTTTTGTTAAAGTACTTGCAAGTTTTTGATTTCTCCCAGAGTGACCATACGCCTTCCATTCCTCCATTTCGTATACGCCATAGGATAAATACACAAACAGCACAGCCAATCCGACAAAAACCGTACCGAGTATCGCCGTCCGAGCGCAAGATAATAGACAATCAAGTGCGTGAAATGCTCCAAAAGGGCATCATTCAAGAATCATCGAGCCCTTGGGCAGCTCCTGTGATCCTTGTGAAAAAGAAAGACGGTACCTGGAGATTTTGTGTCGACTATCGCCGTTTGAACTCCATCACGAAGAAAGATGTTTATCCTCTTCCACGAATTGATGACGCCTTGGACTGTCTCCATTCGGCGTCATACTTCTCGTCTATCGATTTACGTTCAGGCTACTGGCAGATTCCCATGCATCCAGCGGACAAGGAAAAGACTGCTTTCATAACTCCAGACGGACTTTATGAATTTAACGTGATGCCGTTTGGATTATGTAATGCTCCTGCCACATTCGAAAGGTTCATGGATACCATTCTGCGTGGCCTAAAATGGAACGTCTGTATGTGCTACCTAGATGACATCGTGATCTTTGGGCGCACATTTCGTGAGCACAACGAACGCGTGGACATTGTTCTGGAATGCATTAGAAACGCTGGCCTTGTTCTTAATTCGAAGAAGTGTCATTTCGGCGAGCGACAAACCTTAGTACTTGGGCACCTTGTGAACAAAGATGGGATCAGGCCTGACCCGAGCAAGACAGCAGCTGTGAAAGCGTGCAAACCACCTCGCTCAACGAAAGAGCTTCGCAGCTTCCTAGGCCTGTGCTCGTACTTTCGCCGATTTATTCCCGCATTCGCCGACGTTGCCTTCCCCTTGACCAGTCTGCTACGTCAAGGTACTAGCTTTGAATGGACACATGACTGTGAGACGTCTTTCAACCAACTCAAGTTCTTACTCACATCGCAGCCCATTCTCCGACACTTCGACCCTTCGGCGCCGACCGAAGTTCATACTGACGCCAGTGGCATTGGTATAGGTGCAGTTCTAGTACAACGACACAGTGGAAAGGAACATGTCATTGCGTATGCCAGCAGAACTTTAAGTAAACCAGAACGGAATTACACAGTGACTGAGCAAGAATGTTTGGCACTCGTCTTCGCTGTACAGCGATTCCGTTCATACCTGTACGGTCGTCCCTTCCAAGTGGTCACAGACCATCATTCCTTGTGCTGGCTTGTAAGCCTCCGAGACCCATCTGGCCGCCTGGCACGCTGGGCCCTCCGCTTGCAAGAGTATGACTTCACGGTGTCATACAAGAGTGGCAGGAAGCACGCTGACGCTGACTGCCTTTCGCGGATGCCGCTTACTACAACACTTTGCGATGCCGACAATTTCGATCACCTAATTGCGTCAGTGACTCCAGTATTCCCGGACAAGACCACCTTTGAAAATGAACAGCGGAAGGATGTCAGCTTGGAGCCATTATTTGCTGAAGCACGAGCGTCCACTTTGGCCGGACGCTTTTGCGTTCGTGAAGGATTACTTTACAAGAGGACCTTCTCGGCCACGGGTTCCCGCTTCTTGCTGGTGGTGCCGCACACACTCCGTTCCTCCATTCTGCGCGCCATGCACGACGACGCAACTTCGGGTCACCTGGGAATGACGCGAACACTCCTTCGTACCCAGGAGCGATTTTACTGGCCACGCATGCGCCAGTCAGTTGAGCAGTACGTGGCCAGTTGCACTCAATGCCAGACGCACAAATCAGTCACGACTGCTCCGGCTGGACTTCTACAGCCTGTGACGCCTCCCAGCACTCCCTTTGAGCAAGTTGGCATTGACCTCGTGGGCCCTTTTCCACGCTCGGCAAAAGGCAACCGTTGGATTGTAGTGTGCGCCGATTACCTGACCCGCTACTGCGAAACGGCCGCCCTGCCATCTGCGACTGCTGGCGAAGTATCCTCCTTTCTCCTGCACTCTATCATACTGCGCCACGGACCTCCTCGCGTCATAATAAGCGACCGCGGCCGTCAGTTTACGGCAGACGTTGTTGAGGAACTGCTCCGTATGTGTGGCTCGGAACTTCGTCATTCGACACCTTACCATCCACAGACGAATGGCCTTACTGAACGAACGAACCGCACACTGGTGAATATGCTTTCAATGTACGTGGCGTCCAATCACAAGAACTGGGACGACGTCTTACCGTTCATCACGTATGCCTTCAACACTGCCCAACACGAAACCACCGGCCACAGCCCTTTCTTCCTTCTTTACGTTCGACCCCCTCGTTATACCCTGGACACTATCTTTTCGTTTTATGACAATGACGATCCTTCATTAGCTGAAACACTATGCCTTGCAGAAGAAACTCGGCGTCTTGCCCGCCTGCGTACTATAGCATCGCAAGACCGCTCAAAGCTCCGCTACGACAGCAAGCACCGCCACGTCACATATGAACCGGGAGACCTTGTAATGGTGTGGAAGCCTATCCGCAAGCGTGGCTTGTCCACAAAACTTCTCGCCCACTACACTGGCCCATTCGTTGTCCTTGAGCGCCTCAGTGCAGTAGATTATAAAATAGCACGACTGACAGCTAGTGGGAGACGATCAACCAAGACCGAGGTTACCCATGTGGCTCGCCTCAAAGCTTTTAGACTGCGGGACGATGCATGAAACGCGCGGTGCGCTTCGTCTGCGAAGGGGGAAATATTACGACGTGTATGTGCCGGATTGATAAGAGGGAATAGAAGTGTGGACTTGGGAAGAAGAAGATCTCTCGGCAGTTTTATCCGGTGCGGCCTCGCCATCCCAGCTTCCGTTCAATAAACCCCCGTACCCCTACTTCAGGCGTAACAATATATATATATATATATAGTGGGAGTAATAATTCATTGGGCCAGTTAGTCTTCGTGAAGGTATGGGATATGGCACAACGGGAGCGTTGTCAACAAGGATAAATATATTTATTTCCCAACAGTTTCGGGAGGGGACCTCCCTTCATCAGGGGATGAGTTATACTCATCCCCTGAACTCATCCCCTGATGAAGGGAGGTCCCCTCCCGAAACTGTTGGGAAATAAATATATTTATCCTTGTTGACAACGCTCCCGTTGTGCCATATCCCATATATATATATATATATATATATATATATATATGTGTGTATATATATATGTATATATATATATATATATATATATATATATATATATATATATATATATATATATATATATATATATATATATATATATATAAGGGAAAGAAGTGTATACCTAAGGGCTCGTTTTTCCGTGTTTTGACACAATAATTATGAGATCTAACAGACAGTAATGCCAAGGAATGTAAGGGGAAGTTATTAGAACCATTGGAACGTAAATAGGAAGAAAAAAGAGTGGGTGAAAAAATAACCAACCGTGAGCAGGAATCGAACCTACGACCTTCGAATAACGCATTCGATTCTCTAAACACTGAGCTAGCACAGTGGCCTATATATATATATATATATATATATATATATATATATATATACATACATATATGACGTAAGAAGGCAGGGATGGTTAGGTAGAGCAGATGAGGAAGAAGTGCCTCAGGAATAAACATGGCGTATGAGCCGGGCCACGTTTCCCAGTCATCATAGCATCACACGAGTCGACAGGACGAAGACCTCGTGACCACTTCATCAACCGGCCATTATCATCGAGGACCTCAGCAAGACGCAGTCACCGAACACAGACCACAGAATTGCATCGCCACTGGACACCGTTGCAACCATCATGACGGAACCATCGACTGACCTTCCCATCCCCAAGTACACCGGTGCAGCGGATGGTGGTCCCGTGCAGGACTGGTTATACCTGTTCGAGCTCCACGCTACCGCTGCATCATGCTCGGATTGGGAGATGATCATCAACTTTACTGACTACATCTCCGGTGAGGCTTTTAAATTTTAGTTAACACACATATTAGAAAACGACGAATCGTGGCAAAAGATAAAAGAAGAGATGATCGCCCGTTTTCGTGACTATGATGAGTAATTTCTTATTGCCAACCATCTGCAAACAATCGCACTCGGTCGCCACCGTCAAAAGCACTGCTCACGCATTGGGACACCAAGAATGAATCGGCCTTGGAAACAAGACCGATTAAAGCACCCTCTCACTGAAAGGCAGCAGATCTGTTTGCGGGAAGAGTTTACTCTGCGCAGCCCCGCTGTTTGCAACTGCTCGATCGAAAACCAACCTCTATGCCATCACTGCACCAAATGACTCGTGTTACGGAATCACCCCGTGCACTGTACTTCCGGTCTCGAACACTTGGCCCACCACCTCGTCTTTCGTCATTTGACCTTTTGGTTGCTCACTTCACCCACCTCATGCCTAAAACGCTCACTACGGCCGGAATAGAGCAGAAGAATTCGAAGGGTACTTGACCAAGCCCAGACTCTTCAATGCCGATTCACGCATTAAATGAGCTCAGCTCTTTAGTTTCACAGACTCACCAACATTTACAAGTAATTTTCAAAACATTTACAAAACGTGGTTACCTTTTCCAGAACGCAACAGTCAAACTCGTCCACCAGAGTCGTCATAAAAATCACCTGAATGCTCCCTCAGCCTTGAAGAGTTAGGGGGATTGTGGAACTCCGTCGGGACGTGAAACTGTGAATTCGGCCATTATTTTGTTTAATCTCTTCTTCAATTTGTTATAGTTTGTAACCGGTGGCATCTTTCGGGGGGAGGTGGATTCCTGTGACGTAAGAAGGCAGGGATGGTTAGGAGAAGTAGATGAGAAATAAGTGCCATCGTAACAAACATGGCGTATGAGCCGGGCACGTCTCCCAGTCATATATATATATATATATATATATATATATATATATATGTATTTCGAAGGTCGTAGGTTCGATTCCGGCTCACAGTTGGTAATTTTTGCATCCACTTTTCTTTCTTCTTATTTACATTCCATTGGTTTTAATAACTTCCCCTGTACATTCCTTGGCATTACTGTCTGTTATATCTCATTAATATTGTGTTAAAACACGGAAAAACGAGCCCTTAGGTATACACTTCTTTCCCTTATTTCATTGAACGAGGGTCTCGTACTGGCAGACTTGGTGTGTTTAGGTTGTATAAGAGGGACAATTAATCAGCTGCCCGCTCATAATAAGTTGACGTGCTACGTGACGCCAAACATGCGCATAAGAGTGTTTTCACACTCGTTGTTTGGCTTATAGATGGCGCTGACTGTCGCTCCTACTTCTAAATTCACAGATAAACCCAAAAAAGTAGATGGAGGGAGGGCCGCTGTGATAGCTCAGTGGTTAGAGCATCGAACGCGTAATTCGAAGGTCGTAGGTTCGATTCCATCTCACAGTTGGTAATTTTTTCATCCACTTTTCTTTCTTCTTATTTACATTCCATTGATTTTAATAACTTCCCCTGTACATTCCTTGGCATCACTGTCTGTTATATCTCAATAATATTGTGTTAAAACACGGAAAAACGAGCACTTAGGTATACACTATTTTTCATTATATATATATATATATATATATATATATATATATATATATATATATATATATATATATATATATATATACATATATGTGTGTGTGTGTGTGTGTGTGTGTGTGTGTGTGTGATAAATAAGAGCAGCGGAATCGGGGCTTTGAGCGCGAGGAGCTAGCTGTAAGAGGAAGACGAAGTACAGAATGCAACAATTGCGACCTCTCGGCGCTTCGTCACGAGAATTTGGCGGGGCGCCCGTTTTTGAGCACTCGTTTTGTGACAACTACATTTATGACACCGTTGCTACATATTGCGACCATTTTACTACCTCATAAGTATACCAAAGGTAGTAAATGTATGTCACAGTAAATAGTACTACCTGAGGTTGTAAACATTACTACATGCCTACGTGCATTGAGAGAATGCAACAAAGTACAGAATGCAACAATTGCGACCTCTCGGTGCTTCGTCGCGAGAATTTGGCGGGGCGCCCGTTTTCGAGCGCTCGTTTTGTGACAACTACCGTTATGACACCGTTGCTACATATTGCGACCATTTTACTACCTCATAAGTATACCAAAGGTAGCAAATGTATGTCACAGTAAATAGTACAACCTGAGCTTTTAAACATTACTACATGCCTACGTGCATTGAGAGAGGCGCGCACGGTTCCCCATCAGAGGCGGAGGAGGAGGGGGGCTTGCCGAAGGCTTATAAAACCACACATTTTTATCAATTATTTTCGGCAAAAGCTACAGACAACGATTAGAAATTCGGGAAAGGGCATGAGCCTTGCCCTTCCCCGGCGACGGGGCTGAGCGAAGGTTCATAGGAGCACCCCTTCTCTCTAGCTAAGAACATATATCGCGCACCTTACACTTCCCCCCTCGTAGATAACTAAAGAGAGACCCCCCCCCCCCTTCCCGTGCGCACGACTATGCGTGATTACAGACGTCCACGTCCGCTTCTGCTGTGTAAAGGGAGAGGGTTCGGCCATATCTAGACCCAATGGGCATAGAATCTCTCTCTCTCTTTCTCTCTCTCTCTCTCTATATATATATATATACTACATCTCCCTGCGGCGTATAATTTGTATTTGGTATCTAATTACTTTGATATAAGTACCACATCAGTCGTTGCAATAAAGTCTCGTGTCTATAGGACTGGTACAACAATTGTGTATTTGTAATTCATAATTTATGAATCTTTTGATGGGTATTAGCGCTGTTGTGCACTTGTTTGTTCTGAATTGCGTTCACTGTGTACATAGAATTTCATATTATGACTGTGTACCTTCATTAGCCGTTTCACATTCTTGCGCTTAACAGCCAGAATTTGTTTTTTAAGCAATATATATATATATATATGTACCATACAAATATATTAAGAAAACTTTCTGGTCAGCATTAAAAATTGAGGATGCGCAAATGTGGTGTGCGTCTGCGCGGTTGACACCACTTTACTTGTTTGATGGTGTTTGCCGCCGACCCGCCTATGTGCGCCCGCCGCTGGGTGTTGTCTGATAGCGTCTAGAGGGGTAGGATCGGAGTCAATTTTCAAGTGTGCTTGCACACTGTGTTCGTGTTTTGCGTTCTGCCAGTGCTGCTGATTACAAAGAGTCGCTGTACTCAAGCGAGGACGTGGGGTTCCGTATCGTGGAGCACTCGCCAGGTATGTACAACATTGCTGCTGTCGGTGCTTTGTTATAACTACGTTCGACACGTTTTTCGTATGATGCGCGATAAGTGAGCTTTTCTTTACGTGGCGAGCCCGTTCGCCTGTAGCATTTCATCAGTGTAAAGGCAAAGTTAAGTGAGGCTAAGCGCGGGCGAGTTTTCTTTTGTGTGGACGGTGAAGCATGAAGCGCATGCACACGCAGCAGGAATTTGGTGGCAGATTTCCCCAAGATTGTGGCGGTGTCCTCCTCTGTCGGCAGTTGTATTGGAAGAGGGCCCTGCTCGCGAGTAACCACCATTTTTTAAATATTTCTGGGGTGTTTGTTAGCTTTAGCCGTTGATCATGCGTAGGGCGTATAAGCCTGTTCATATTGTACGCTATTGAAGTGGACGTGTCAAGGCAGTTTCATACGCTGTACGTTCCATTTTAAACATCTACAGTATTGTAATACGTTATGAGTTTTCTAACTGTTATCAGATATTTCGGCGTAATTACAAATCCTTGTCGAATCTCCCCAAGTTGACTAGTACTGTACCTAACATTCACTTTCTTTCCCAGTTATTTATTTGTGAATGGTAATAATGTGAGCTACACAACTGTCTACAAATGTTCTGTACAAAAACATGTGGAGGAAATTTTGCATGATCTCATTCATGCATTACAGTGATGCCAAGAAAGTGTTCCTTTTTGGAAAATGTATTTGTGGCGTACCAAGGAAACCCACATAACCTTAATTTCACACCAAATTTCTTACACAGTATACTGGACAGTCTTGGATCACATATTCAGTATGTTGTCAAGCAGTGTGTTGCACATATTTTTTCCTGGGTCCTGCTTCTGAACAGAAAACCACTTTGTCTGCCTCTTAAAGTGATTCAGACAGTGCAGCAAACCACTGTGCCTGGCGCATTTTATTACCTCATATTTTTTATTGTTAAGCGAAGGCAGATCAAGAAACTGTCCAAATTCGGGCTTGTTGGTGCAGTGTGACGACTGAACCTCGCTCTATGAAACGGGGACACAAAAAGAGGACACCCGACACAAGCGCTAACTTCCAACGTAATGTTTATTATCACTGCTTGCTCACCTATACCACAAGAAGAATAAGGTCACTTGATATGTATGATGAGCACAAATAAATTACTTAGAAAATATTATTCGTTATCACTGAGCATAAATAAGGGTGTGCTGACGAACTAGCACCCCAGTGATGTGGTAGCCTCAGCCTCAATAAACTCTCTAGTAAGCTTGTCAAACATTCTCTTGGTAACTTTGCATGCATTGAATAAAGGTGAGCAGCCACAGTATTTACAATGTATGGCCAGTTAACTTTCTTGGTCATTTTTCACTTTATTACAATGTTCTCAAAATCTATCATTAATGCAGTGGCCCGTCTGTTTAATATACTTTTTACTTCAAGGAAACGAGATACAATAAATAACCCAAATGACGCAGGGAATGAAAACAGTTCGATGCTTCTTATTACAACTTTTGGATTCACCGCCCCAAAGGCTGGCCAACTTCATGGGAGCCGCAAAGACAACTTTTACTTCAGGGCGCTCAGCCAATTTTTATACTTTGTGCGATATATTGCGATGGTATGCTATGGCGTCTAGGTCCTTCAGATTCTCGGCATCATGACGCGCTGTACAGCCTGTGTTGCGAAGCATAGAAAGCAAGCGTTCTGCAACTGAAGTTTGAACGTGTAGAGGACAACCTGCTATGAGAATCAATCTGTCTGATTATGAAAACTTTTGGCAATTTTGTGCTCACAAGATTTGCGTAATGCATTACAGATACAATGTCTGATATTTTTTCTTTTTATTCTTTTGGAGTGAGCTGATTGGTAAGGAAGGACTAGTTTGTTCATGCATGGTTGGTATGCCTAACAAATGTTGTTAGGGTAGAAGGTGAAGAAGACATCGAGGAATTTTATGCCATTGTTTGTAGTTTTTAGGTCAGAGTCAAAGGTTTAAAACACTCAGAAAATTGCACAACTATTTTTACCAAACTTGCCTGGTCTGCTGCTGTGTCGTTAGTTAGCAAAACAAGATAGTCATCGACATACCTTAAAACTTTCTTAATCAATTTCTTCAATCACTGAGCGTATCCTTTATTCAGAAATCATGGCCTTTCTAGATTCAACTGACTTGCTTGGGATGTAAAAATAGTGAAAGTTGGGCTGGTTGATGGTTCATGCTTCTTTCATTGTTCGCAACATATTTTCCGTAAAGGTTTCTCCTGTGAAACTTAGCTAGCTAACTTCCTTCGGGATTTACACTTAAACTAAGCTTGTAATCAACAAACTGACTCCATCTTTTTTAGACTTCGCAAAAGCATTTTATGGAGTGTCATTTCAGCTTCTTCTTTTTAAACTTTCTGGCTCAAAGCATTAATACCAGTGTTCTTATTTTGATTGAAGTCTTTCTAAAGGACCACTCGCAATCGGTTTTTGTTATTGAGCGGATGTCTAACCCTCCTCCAGTAACATCCGGTGTCCCTCATTGTATTAGGCCCTCTATTATTCTTGATCTATATTAACGGTGTACCTTTGCACGTTTCACGTCACATTCGTATGTTTGCCGATGATTGCGTCATTTATCGTAACATTACTAACTCATCTGAGCAGCAATCACTTCAAGATGACCTTAACTCTATTCAAGCATGGTTTAATGAGTGGCTCAATACACTTTACACAATAAAATGCAAATCATTGTCCTTCTTGCTTTGTCAAAGCCCCCTAACTTTCAATTTCATAATCGGTAACGTCGCCTTTGACACGCTACGTTCTTACAGATAGATACCTGGGTGTAACACTGGGTGATCTAACATGGGGCGAACATGTCCTAAACATAATCATGGGTGCTAACAAATCGCTTAGATTTCTAAAACGAATTTTACGTCACGCTCCTAAACATTTAAAACTGCTAGCCTACAAATTCGTCATAAGACCAGAACTTCAGTACGCAGCTGCTATTCGGAGCACGCCTCAGGCATATCTAACGAATTCACTTGAGGCTTTACAGAACCGCGTGGTACGATTTATTCATTCTTTATATTCGTATCATGTCAGTTTGTCATCAGTGAAAGAATATTCATCCCAATCAACGCTTGCACTGTGTCACCGCATTGATACATTAGCCCTGTTTCACAGGCTCTATTACAGTTGAGGTGACCGGTCAGACTTTATCACTACTCCCGCCCGCATATCTCACCACACCGGTCATGCCTTGCAAGTCACCAGACCATGCAGCCGCACTACGACATTCTCCGCCTCCTTCTTCCCACGGGCATTTGCTGAATGAAACGACCTTTCTCACAGCACAGCCACCATTATATGCCCGTCTTTATTTCTGCAAAGTATAACCCATCACCTGTCGTGCAATTAACATATGTGGGTTATTTTACAATTTTTATATACACATATTCTTCACCTATGTAACACCCCCAAGTGGGATTTTGGGGGTAATCAAGTGAAATGAAATGAAATGTTCAATTGATCAAGATGTACGTCGATATATCTGTCACTTCTACTTAAGAATATGTAACTTAAAAGGGGCGCTATGCATGACCCAATCCACATTCCGGCCTTTTGAATAAAAGCCTTGTTATTCCATAAAATGTAGGTCGACTTGAGGTAAAATGATAAGCGTTCGAGAAACTGACTGATATGAACACCACACTCCGTTTGAAATCTAACAGAGCCAAACAAATCTATGCACCCTTCAACTGCAGAAAGCAACAAATCATGCAAAATAGAACAATACAAGTCCTTCCTCATGATCTCTTGCTTGAAGAGTAAATAAATGGCAATGAGAATAATTAAAAAAAATCAATAGAAGGTACGAAAGATACAAGCATGTGCAACATGAATGAGGAATGTTATAAATATATAGCAATACAAAAATACAACAAGTTGCAGCACCAATGAGCTTTAGGTGCACTTTAATGAACATTGGTTAAAATTAAGCTCGAGTGTCCACAATGGTGCACTTCATATTGTGGGCATTTGTTACTTGCATTGTCCTCATCCCTGCATGATCGCAATCACCATCATCCGCTTGTCTCTCTGTCCTCATTGCCACTCTGGTTCATCATCATCGTCATCGTCTGTGTACTGGCTCTGCCCGTTCGTTTTGCGAGGTCTTTCCTCAATTAAACGCTGTCGCAACCCAGACTACCAAGACTTCATACGTGGTGGAGGTGGATTTTCGGTCCTCTTACCTCCCGCAGCCCGCTCTACCTGCTGGAGCTTCGTTCAGGCCGCCGATTGCGCCCACTGTCAGGCAGCATGTCCCAGACCGAGCCTACCGGCGCTCATGTCATCAACCATGCACCGACGCAAGCTGCCCCTCCTATTTACATACACGGACATCAGCGGGCAAGCATGTGCAACATGAATGAGGAATGTTATAAATATATAGCAATACAAAAATACAACAAGTTGCAGCACCAATGAGCTTTAGGTGCACTTTAATGAACATTGGTTAAAATTAAGCTCGAGTGTCCACAATGGTGCACTTCATATTCATAAAACCATCTCATTTATTACGTTTTTAACAGTAGAAAGGTAGGACGAATAACTGAATTGAATAATAATTCTGTTGATATTCACTCATGCAGATATTTAGTCATGCTTATGTTCATCATTTGCTTATTTGATTTTTATTACAGAAAGACTACAGCTCATTGGACCTGAAAGGCAAAGAGCCCCGAAATGCAGTGGAGATCAGCGCAGAGTTTGAAGACTTGACAGTGGAAGTCCTAGATGTCAATGGTGGTGTGACAGCCCTTGTACAGATATATAATACATTTATTGTGCAATATGCACCGCACAACCAGAACAGATTTGGTGTGCCTGAACACTTCTCCGGGCTAAGATGTGCATCAACATTGCCACAAGTGAAATTGTTAATCGCACCTGAGGGAAAAAAAAAACGTGGCGAACGATTGAGGTGCCAGAAAGAGCCAGTTTTGAATAAATCTTTAATTTAAACTCTGTATTTCTTTGTTTTTACTGCCATGCTAAGCATTTCTTAATACGTAATTGGCATGAAACGAATTGGTGCTCATATTTTTATCTAACCTATATTTCAATGAGTTAAGCTGATGTAAGTTCTTTATAAGTAGTAACATGCCGTTTTTTCAATTTAATACACTATTCGGCCAAATTACTGAACTTCATGATTTTGAGTAATGTGCCAAGGTTTGCATCGCCAATCGGCAAATACTAGATTTAACGTAAAAGTTTATATACACATTCTATCCTCCTGCATGTATGATAACAAACTTAGTGACCTTCTTGGTAGTAAACTTACTAGCTTAGCTTACTAACTTTCAATAAGTAGTAACGAACAAGTTACTGTCATGGTAGTAATATTACAAACTTACTTTACTACCTTTCACTAAGTAGTATCAGGAGCCAGTAACCATTAGAGTAGTACATTTACTAAATTTACGTTACTACTTACGGGTAGGTAGTGACTGCAGCTAGTAAATGGTACGGTAGTAACTTTACTACCTTGCTCTTTACTACCTACAAATACTATTTAGGTAGTGATTGTTGTAACAGCAATTCACTAGCTCCAATTTCGTAAGTAGCACCACCTTTGTTTAAGAGTTTAGTAAGTAGCCTGCTCCACGGCCGAACTAGAGTTGCGGCACGCGGGTACTTGTTTGAATTGAGGAGGAAACATGTGCATCCTGATCATGAATAAAACATAGTTGTTTCTGATGAAATAACTTGAAGAGATAAGTATCGGTGACTTATTCTTCAACAAAATTTGCCTTGAATTTGATATTTACTAAACAAAATTAGTGTCAAAACGACGCACTTTGAGCACTATTTGACCAGAGAGTGTTGCCACGTTAAACTAGCTGCGCGTAACCTCCTTGGTTTTAGCAACATTGAGTGAGGGAGTCTTTTGAATGTCCGCTAGATGGCCCTACTTTTATATGAAGAATATATGCTTAAAAGATGCGACATGGCGTTCACTAGGATGACGGACGGATAGACGGTCGCACGAATGGAGAGACAGTCAGATGCACGGAGGACGTATAAACGCACAGGTGGATGGACGCATTAACGGTGGCTTGAAAGGACGCATGAACAGATGCATAGATGAAGGGACGCATGAACGGATGCACGGACGGATGGACGCGCGGACGATCATACAGGCGGACACACGGATGAACGGTAGCAAAACGAACGGACGGCCGGAATCACGGACGGACTGATGGACACTTCGCACCCCTATTCATCATACGCTAATGAATATGCTGCGGTTTTTTCTTTGAAATTTGTTTGTACACCTTCAAAACGTTGCATTCGTAACACAAATGCGTCAGTAGAGGCGTGGCGGACCCTGACATAAAACGCTTTGGTGGAAAAACAAGTCTTTCATGCGTGGCTTATCACCCGCTGTCGCTCATCACCACGCTTACCGATGGAGACAGTCCGAACAGACAGTATACGCCATGCTTTCCCGCTGTGCGAGCCGCGTGCAAGAAATGAACCGGGAGAGAGGTGAATTATTTAGGGAAAGGCTTTTTTGCCGCACTAACGTCAAACCTGTGAAGGGGTAAAGGACGCAGTCTGCTTTTAGTTAACGCACACAGTGCTAACCTTTATTGTTCCACTGTGTATAAGAGAAATCCTACATCAGCACTACAATGCAGGTCAAGATGCAGTGCCAGTGATATTTGTTATGTCACATGTTGTCTCTGGCGGGCGACGCAGCGTTTGCTTAGTCATTGCACGCCTTTCGCTTTCTGTTGCCAGGCGGTGAACGCCGAGACGGGAGCTAGAGAAAGCCAACTCCCTCTTGGTCAGAAAATCCGATCTTGTGCTCAAGCGAATCAACCGTCACGAAGGTAGCAACAGCAGAAGACGACGACGCTACACGCCAACACGATGCGACACAAAGGTCCTTCGCCGCTAAATATAAGGTAGTGGAATACACAAGCATCTGCATATATGTACAAGGTCTATCGTTTGCCTCCCGTATCACAACCATTCTGCATCTTCTGATGCACTAAAAGAGGCAGAAACGACATCGATCTAACGGCTTCCAGCTCATCCACTTCGGGTCCTAGAAAATCACTGCCGGCCTCGATCTCTCCTTTTTGGTTTGTAGCATTTCATGTAGTATAGAGGCTTCGCAAAACAGAAAAGTGAAATAAATCGAGATGCATTGCTCGAGGACAAAATAACTGTGTGTAGATTTATATCTTTCGTATGGCACCACAATCTCGGCAAATGGTGCGGCGGCGGCCTTCAATTTTCTCTAAGTGGGAACGTCGCCGTCGATAGCTAAGAGGGCAGGTCACGGCATCGATCCCACCGTTCCTCCTACATCGTATGCAAAGAACCAAGCAATAACGTTGGTGCTTACGTATATAGCTGTATGTTTCAGCTTACCTCTCCATCGTATTCGATCGTTTTCCAATGCTGTCTATTCCAAGTGCTTCGCTTTTTTCGCGACCTTTACGTCACCTTGTTTTGTATTCACCTCGACGTTCATTTGTTACTGCTCCCATACGAGATGCGGGTCTGTCGGCTGATATTGCCTTCGAGACACAATGGAAGTGCTACTCTAGGACATGCACAAACTGATTAGGAGTATGATGAAATGCACTGAACACCAGTTCATTTCCCGCTATGGGCATATGTATAAGCTTTCCTGGTAGTATCGAAGAAGCAGGAGCCGAATCAATGAGGCTACCAGTTTCTAAAGCTCCCTAAAATATCGCACACTGTAAGGCAAAAACACCCGAAAGAGGAGCAGAAACGAATAAAAGGTCGCAATGAACGGATATACCGTTCATGGGGCAACCACAGAGGAATGCGGGCCGTGTACAAACCACTTAGTTTCCAATGAGATCACCAATAAACGAGTTGTGGTCTGTGTGCAGAGATACGTTCCGTGTGCAAGCTTTTGCGAAGGGACCTAACAATCCCTTTCACCCTTGGGTCAGCCTTAGTACTTGTGTTAGTGTTGGCGTGTTGGCGGTTGCATCGCACTCAAAAGCAGTTCGGCAATGTATATAGAAACTAACTAATGATTCTTTAGATATGCACTTGCGCGTGGGTGAGTTCAGGGCGCTGTTTTAACGTTTCGCCACCCGCATAAGTCAGCTGGTCTCAACTATTTACCACGCCACGCACGCTCTGTTTTCCTGGCGTATCACGGCGCTGCATCGCCCCTGATTGGGCATAGCAGGTGAGAAAAGATGATGATACGTGGGGCTTGACGTCTCAACACCACCACATGATGATGAGAGACGCTGTAGCGGAAGGCTCCGGAAATTTAGAACACCTGGGGTTCTTCAACGTGCACCTAAACCTCTATTGCAGCCGAGAGGAGAGTAGGACATTCGGATCCATAATTTCAACTTGCGGCAGCAATCCGTGTAGGGTAGCGAACCGGTTATCTTGGACTAGTTGACCTTCTTACCTTTACTTCTCTACCATTTATTTTCTCGGCTGCAATGAGCACATTATTCTTTCATAAGAATGTGATCATCGTTAACTATGCCGTACCAGCCACGTGTGCGAATTTCGTTGCTATTTCTGGCAAGCTGGTCGATGTTGTTCTTGATACGACGTGTCCGAAATGTACCGCGAAGCCTGCCTTCCACGTCGCTTTGCCTGTGCTTCTTGACCCCCTGGAAATTGGCAGACTATCGGCCATTGGGACCAATGCTCATCAAGGGTGCTCACCTCTGTCGTGAGCTGCTGCCTCTGGCACACTTGCCACACTAAAAGGAGGCCTCACCGCTCCTCTGTGACCAGTTCAAAGTGCGTTGCACGAAATTCCAGCGAGCTCATTTGTATGTCGTGCAATTGAAGTACGCAGGCGTGGGCTGACGGGGTCTTTAGCAAGCAGACTACAGCTGTGCTTCAGAACTCCGACGAAATTAGTGGCCTTTACAATAGGTTTCCCCGTCGCTTACTCGAAACCAGCTTACCGCCGTTTGGGGTTCCGGCCCTGCCACCACTGGCTCGAGGGTCTCTAGTAGCAGCAGCAGATGATGGTCTCGCAGGAACTTCCAGACAACGCTCGAAGAAACCTCGGCAAATCTGTTGAGCGCGGTGATTCGCATGCTCCTCTAAGTGATGGCTGCGACTGCTGCAATCGAGCTCCTGCGATATGTCGTTCTAAATCTGTCTTTGATCCTTTACATCACACGAATATTATATTTACGCCTTAACATTGATGTGTGCGTTTGCTTCACTTTGCACGTATTTGGCATGAGTGTGCATCTTCATCCTCGCTGTGACGTAATTTATACCTTCTTTTGCAGCAGCTTCACAAAAAGGACTACACGAATTATGACTACGCGGCTTCAACTACATTCTACATATTACAGCTAATTAACCCAAAGAAAGCAGGTACTGCACATGCATAAGCAAACGGAATCTTTTGTTCTTTCACTTTTCTCTTTTATTGTCGCATTTACGGCGAAACCATTCCAGCAAGCGTTATTATTTTTGCGTGATGTTTTCCAAATAACTTCTTGCTGATAGTTCACCATTAATTCTTTCTCAGTGAGCGTATGCTTTGGAGTGTGCACACGAAAATAATTCCCGATCTAACCAGCTTCAATATCACGGGAACATTGAAAAGCTTGCCTGCAAGTCCCCTTCCTGGTTGCGGTTGACGCACAAGAAAGAATACTCTATGCTTAAGCTTGCCGTGTTATGTGCGCGAAAAATGTAGTGTTGAAGTTTCGGCACCCCATTGTACATGTCTTTAAGGTCACACCTTCGGTACTAGAAGTTGTGCACATATTTTTGACAAAAATGACAGCCTACGTTCGATATAATTGTGAAGATGATAATGGGAGGATTGTTTTTTTTACACTGTTTGTAAGTACTACGCATCCAATATGGTGTACAGCAGCTGGTTCATCTTTTTTCTTCCCCCTTGGTTCAACATGCTCCTGTGTCAATGGCCGGTTCTGAAAGCCGCGAACGTAAAAGTATAAACTCTCACTTTCTACTCTGCACGCTCAGCTACAAGAAGGCCTAGCACCCATCTCGTTAACTATAAGGCTTTGTGTCTTTCCCTAAGGCCTCCCTTGAGCAATTGCTGTACCATTTTTATTATCATTTGTCTAGAGTTTGCCTTCGTGACGTCAGAACAAATGTTGAACACCTCTTATTACGCAGACACTTATGGAATCTTTTTGTTATCATCACAAAACTAAATTGCACCGTGTTCCTTGTTAAATGCATTCCCAAATTTTGTTGCTCGCTGTCTGGTAATGGCAGCTCCGCTGAATTCTACACGTAGAGTGCTTATAGTCTGTGTGTTCCGCACGAAGAACAAACGGCTGCAATGTGTTTTCCCTGTTTTTGAACACCCAGAGCATTCGGTTTCAGCGAAAACAAAGATAATCTGGTTTCTTGATGTGGTTGTGGTAGAAGGAAGCTTGTTGCTAGTTATCAGTTTTTATTGGGATAATTTTATTCAGGCAGGGAGTTTTTGCATGAACCAGTTTGTTTTTAAATGCAAAGCATTTTTTAGCGAACTTTGGCGACCTTGGGCGTATCTATCTATCTATCTATCTATCTATCTATCTATCTATCTATCTATCTATCTATCTATCTATCTATCTATCTATCTATCTATCTATCTATCCATCTAGCGGCCAGTGCCTTTGTGATATCGTTGACGGGATTTTATGCCAAATATGATATGACATAAAGGGATGGCACGACAACCACTAATTACTGGTCAGATAAGAACATCGTCAATAATTTCTCAATAATGGTGTAGTTTACACGCCATGAAGATAGTGCTCCTGCAGATGTTCTCTTAACTTCAGATATCTAAAATTATTCTGACGGGACATTTCTGCATGACCAAAAGAAATGAAAACTGGTGACATAAAAATCATTACGTCAATAAGATGTACAGCATAGCTTACATGCTACTACGCGCATTGTTCGCTCATGGCCGTGTCCTTGGCTCGATATGTAGAGATAAAAATCAAGAAGAGCAAATGCTGAAAAGTTGACCTTGTGATCGGTTGGTTTGATACCCTTGATTGATATGTGGGGTTTAACGTCTCAAAACCACCATATGATTATGAGAGACGCTGTAGTGGAGGGCTTCGAAAATTTCGACTACCCGGGGTTCTTTAACGTGCATTAAAATCTGGGCACACGGGCCTACAAGATTTCCGCCTCCATCAGAAATGCAGCCGCGGCAACCGGGACTCAATCCCGTGACCTGCGGGTCAGCAGCCGAGTACCTTAGCAACTAGACAACCATGGCGGAGCTGGTTTGATACCCTGCATCGGGGACAAAGGTAAATGGAGTAAAAATCACGCCCGCTAAAGAGAGCCATGTGCGGTTGCGAAGCAGCGAGCGCTAACACTTACACTGGCGGCAGCGTTGACGCTGGAACTCATCGTGTCATTGCGCAGGAGACAAACCTGGGGAGGAGAAAAACACGCAGTGGTGGAAGGGTATTTCCTACTGGAACATGCCAATCGCTGTTATTAGGCAATGAGGGACAGAAAATTCCGATTTTGACACAGGGACCAGAAGTTTGTTTTATTGAACGCGCACGCTGGCAATTTTCATTCTTCAACTATACGCAAATGAGAAATCTCCCAGCGGCACTACCTTTGAGGGAAATATCCAGTGAATACGGATATTACAATCTACACAGGTGGCACTATGAAAAACGCTGCCACCAGCACTCTTGTCGCCACCGGGTCATACCTGGCTAGTACAACAGCCGTGAGCTAACAAGTGTGCATAGCTTTTCTTCTTTCGTTGGTGTTGAGGCGTGATTGATAGAAAATGAAATAGGTTCGAAGCTTTTCCATCATTTCACCATGACACAAGAAAAGTAAGAAGCCTATTAAATTGAAGGCGAGGAACCTTGCGAAATATATTTCTGTTATTTTGCCATGTTACAAAAACACTCAAACGTAGCATGACGTCGGATTCAAGGCAAGCACTCCAACGTGCGTTCTATAACGCCTAAATGCATCAAACTTGCCCACACAAAATATTGTCAAAGCGATGACGGACATAGAGGAGCAATGTATCTTACGATCAGTGGTGCGATGCTCACTTTCTCAGACCCAATTGAACCCGGTAATTTCCGCGTTTGCAGTTTCGTTCTGCATTCATCTCTTGCTTCGTGGGGCTTAAACAGCTTTATTACGCTTCCTGGCATTATCTGTTGACAATTGTCTTCCGTTTCTATACACTGCGAATGCGGATACTTGTGTGTTCACTTTCTCATCGTACCACAAAAGACGAAACCGAAGCGTCCGAGATAGCTGTGGTAATCACGGAGACCACGAATAAAAAAGTAATTTACTGCCGACATTTAGCGATTTTCTAGTATGTCACACGTGCAAACTTTTCCTTGTTAAAGTCTGAACTTTAAGCCTTCAATGGGTACGTCCGCGATGATGCTTGGTGACAACGACTTCAGAGTATGGGTGGTCGCGGAGAGGGATCATGAGCGCGCACTCGCGCAGCCAATCTGCCTTTAACCATTGCACAGCGCGCACTCCGGTCCGAGTCCTGCTCAAGGTTACCACAGTTTTCTGTCAAGGCTACACTGAACACTAAGAGAAGGTCTACATTATCACACTTTCGCATGTGAGTGGCTGGGAAGAACGCAAGTGATTTGCTTACCCAACACGTTAGAAGTGTGCCGTATCCAGCGCTCTCACCGTTATGCTTCGTACTACAGCTGCGGAAATTGGTAAAACTGGAATACTTCACGTATACCTAAATTTCTAACGCAACATTAGCGTCGAATGAGGCCTTTATTCTTAGCACGCGGAGATGTAGCATCTGTTCTTGATTCCGCGTCGTTCTGGTAAGTGATCCGGAAAGAACTTCATAGTGGCTGGCTTGCACGTCTGACTAGCGAATCTCCAAAATCAAGTCGAGAGAGAGAAACACGTTCTGAGACTAGCAGAGATAAATTTATGGCTATTTTTTCTGAGTGTTCGCAGTGCAAACGCGCTTCATATATACATCAGTGCTTGCTTCACACAGGCTAGTTGCACTTGGTTCCACAGCAAACTGTTAATAGGGATCGGACTATACACTACCCATCGCTCGGACAGATGGCGCTGCATGCTTGCAAAACTCCAGAGTCTGACGTCTATATGTACGAAGAGGAGAGTAAATGGTTGTGCTGCGTGAGCAGTCCTCTATTTATCTATTATTTAATTATTATTTGATTTGCATACACAGATACACAAGTACACAGAATAAAGAGGGAGAAAAACGCAAGCAGATGCTGCCTGCGTCTACGTTGAAAGGTGATTGAAGGAGTGCATAGTAGAGGAGAGATAGAGGGAGGTGGCGTACATGTGCAATATGTGTTCAAACCTAAAACATTCGTTGCATTGAAGTGGCCGTGGGTTGAACGATTGTGAAGATTGTCGAAGGTGGCCTATTCTGAATGTCAAGGGTGAGCATCTTCACCTTGATTACGCCAACTGCAGGAAAAAGACCTCTCGCAAGCTCCGCCAGTCAACTTGGTCCTGTGCTTGCTGCGGCCACTTTATACTCACAAACTTCCTAATCTATTATGTTCACGTAACTTTCTGTCTCCTCCTCACACGTTGCCTCTTCAGCGAATTTAGTCAGTGAACTACCAATAATTACCAGCAGTTATCCTGTCTACGTGCTATATGCCCAGCTCTTGTCAATTACTTCTTCTAGATTTCAACTTTCATATCCTTTTCCCCGGTTTTTGCCCTGACCAATATGCTCTTTTTTTGTCTGTTAAGGATACACGTATCGTGTTCCTTCCATCGCTCACTGCATCGTCCTCAATTTATGCTGAACTCTCTATGTAAGCCTCTCCGGGTTTCTACTACGTGGGTAAGTACCGGCAAGATTCAGCTGTTTTATACCTTCCACTTGAGCGATAGTGGCATTCTGCCAGTCATGATTTGAGAATGCTTTCCGAATAGGCTCTACCGCCTTATTCGTCTGGCTAAATCAATATCGGGGTTCGGCTCCGTAGGTCCTGCCAGTCTTCAGCAGACATACTCTTTTAGAACTTCAAGTGCACTGATACTTATTTGGAAGCAGGTTTCCCAGCGACGTTGTTGCACAATATTTTCATTTTCTGCAGAATAATCTTAACGTCTACTTTTCTGCTGTGCTTGTTTAATTCATTCATAATAAATTGCAATTCGTTCTCTGAGTTACTCAACAACGCAATGTCATCAGCCAAGCGCATTCTACTAAATTACTTTATCATAATGATCCCAAACACTTTCCACTATAGGCCTCTGAAAACTTCCTATAGCACGTGGCAAATACCATAAAAAATTGTATTCTCTTGTCTACACCTTTTTATTGGTATCAGCATTCTGTCGCTTTATTCCAGGATGTTTATACATGTTTCGTCAAAGCCCTAATTCCACAGCGTCTGCATGACTGCTGAAATTTCCACTGAATAATACGCCTTCTTGTAATTTGTGAAGGTTAAATGATACAGTGGTTGGGTGCATTTTGAACATTCATCAACCACCTGACTGGTAGTATGAATGAGGTCGATTGTTTAGTAGCCTGTTCAAAATCCTGCTTGTTTCTTTGATTGATTGAGTTCTAATGTTGTCTAAATTCTGTTAGCAATTACCTATGTATATAGCTTGTACACGAAGAACCGCGAACTGATGGGCCTGTAATTCTTCAAGCACTGGTCGTACCCCTTCTCATGAATCGTAAAGAGGGCGGCTATTTTTTCCAGCAAAATCTGTCCTCCGTCGTTCAGTGGATCTGATGTTACCTGGTCCTCACAAGCAGCTTTGCCTCTTCGCATTCCCAGTAATGCTTTCCTGACTTCTTCTGTCATTACTGGTGGAATGTCATCTCAGTTACTGCTAGTTCTTGCATTAAGATCCTGGTTCTCCTGCGTACTGTGCAGACCTCTGTGAAACTCACCCGCTACTTCAACTATCCTCTCAGTAATGGTAAATACTTAGCCTTTCCTATTCCCTTGGGATAAAATTCCGGCCACGGCAGCCGCTTTTTCGATTGATGCGAAAGTGCATGAGGCCCGTGGGCTTATATTTAGGTGCACTTTAACCCCAGATGGTCAAATTTCCAGAGCGTTTCACTACGGTATCTCTCCTAATCATGAAGTGGTGTTGGGGTGTGAAACCCGAATAATGATTAGCATTATTGCTTGTATATGGAAGGGCCAATATTCTGAATGTTAGTAGGGTACAGCGAGATGTGCTTATGCGAGACGTATGTATTATATCGAAGGCCACCAATTATTATCTTCACAATACTAGTCAAGCCTGTGTTGAAAACATAAATTTCGACATCACAGAATAAACCAGTAGTGGTATCACTGCCCAAAAATGGGATGTACGAGTGAAGTTTATTGACATCAATTTCCGGGTAATTTTACACAATGTACTTAGTGCTGTCTCGTGTGCAACGTCGGTACCCAGAACATTTTTTTGAGAGTTCATTCCCACGTCCCTTCCTTCATTTCACACCACCACTTCGATAAGTGCCGAGACATGCTGTGCGATGGGTGACCTCAAGTTATTGGTACATTAATCTGGTGCATAAACAACCGTACTGACAACAGCCTTCTGGTTACCTTTTACAGTGAACTTTTCTGAAGTCAGGGACTACCTTTGGTTTCTAGGCTTCGCCCTACAGCTTTTTACGAGTTTAAAGTCTTCATCAGACCAGGCCTGGCTGCTAAGCGAGTAGACACGGGTGTCGCCGCTATCTGTGGTGCTATGAAGCGCCATGCACTTCTTGGAGACTGCCACTGCGGGTGCCGCCATTCCTGGCATGGGCGCAGGGATGTCTAAATTTGCATCGGAGCCGGAATAAGCCGGACGTCTAGCGGTGAACGCACAACTAGTAAAAAAACTGGGGGTTCGATAGTCACAAGCTTTCTGCCAAATATGCATTAGGTTATCTGACTGTATGACGAGCGAAATTGGCAAGTATTCTAATAAGAAATCATGACATGCTAAGTGCTACACGACTTTTTTCTTCTTCATAGGTCGTCATGGCATGCTTTCCGTAGGCGTTCCATGAGCGCTCAGGCTCTAGGCCTGAGATCCTACTTTATTGCCAAGGTTTCCTTCACGTGTTCTTTCAATTTTAATAATAAAATGATCACTTCCTTCGCGCTTCAATTCTTCCATAGCCTACGCCAGTTATATTTGTTATATACTTATTCAGACTCATATTCTTCCGCTTCTGAATTTCACTTTGCAGAGCATTTAAATGAGTTCCATGTTTTAAGGTGTACCTGACTTACTCCTATTAATGGCAAAATGCAAACCTTCGTACACAGGTACACTTTAGTGAAGAAAGAAATTGTGCATAGACATTAGCTTGATTTAACGTAAAGTAATACCGCCCGCATTTTGCGTTTGATGTTGTCGAAATCACTCGGGCATCCAATTAGTGATTTCATTATTCAAGTAAATAACCTCTCTTATGCGACCGACATCGGAAAAGATTGAAGCAGCCTGATCGGATGAAAGGAAACATCAATTATTCATTATTCAGAACTTGGCCCTATTCCTCGTCGATAAATGCATCTCTCATGCAGTGGAAGAGTGTGTTCTGCTATCGCTTGTGCGTACGATCACTTTTTTTTATCCACAGCTTGTGCTTGCTGAATGAAGCTAATCTGCCCTGTTGCATAAAAGCCTTGTTTGTATTTTGTACTACATTAATCCAAAGCCGCACGAGAACGTAAAATCATACCTCCTGTGCGACAATTGGAACACATCCCAGTTACTAACAACTCTTTCTGAATGTCGTCAACAGATGTCTGCCTGGAAAAAGCTGAGGTTAAAGGGGTCAAAGCCCCGTTTTAGTTTCTAGAAAAATCCCATCTTGCGGAAAGCAGACATGGCTAGATAAGCTGCCGAGCTGAACTTGGAGCCATGAAGGCCGCCTAAACCCCAGAAACGAAGTGCGCAAAGCGAGATGTGGGGAGGGGGGTGCGTCAGATAAATATTGCTATATGTATCTCTGGTGCTACTTTAGTTTCTCAAAGATTCTTACGTATGTGTATTACTGAAAGTTGTCCGCCTCACCGAAGGTGTTTTTCAAAGCTAATGCAAGAGGTGTTTTTCAGCACCATGATGTGAGCTGAATCTGTGGGACACTGAAAATCGAAACGAAGCTGTCGTAGCGAATACGTGTCCATCACAAAAGTTAACCGTTCTTAGATACGCTGGGAGCTAAGAATGAGTTTCATCGCTCATGGTACTTGGAATGGTAAACAGAAAATCTGCAAATACAAAGACGAAAGACCTCTGGCAATCTTCAAACTCACTGAGTAGCGGCAGCTGTGACAGGCAGGCCGATCTGCACAATGCAAGCCCATTTCACCCATCCGATTAAGATCATCAAGCAGTACCATTGGGACATCTCTAGTTTATTGAATGTTTAGAAAAAAAGGAGTTCTGGTACATCAGCTTCATTTATATAATTTGAAAGTGCTGGCAATGTAAACGCCGTTTATTAGGGTCATTCAGTTGTCATGATATCTAATAGTTGTCCGAGCGCGTGGTGTTGTCCACAACAGCCTACGGATTTATATGCATGCAATGTCCATCGGGCTCCATACGTGACCTTTTCCATTTTACTAAAGGAAGCCCAGCACTCAAGCCCTGCGTAACTGACAACCTACAAGCAGGGCGAGGTCCGTGAACAGCAAAGCGACTTGAAGAGGTCGTTTGGGCACAGTTTGTCGTTCAGCAATGACGAAGATAAAAAAAAAGTGCCACAGCTAGGCAATGTAATTGTGGCAAGCGACAGATACTATAGCACTATGACAAGATTTCGGACAAAGGGGCACAGTGAACCGCAGCGGCGACACTAAGCCTTGCCAAAAAGTTAGTAATGAAAGAACGAGGAGCAAGCTTCAAGTTCTGTAGTTTTTTTTTGGGGGGGGGGAACATTGGTCAACAGGAGTTCGAGAATCGGCACCTTCATCGCTTGTTTCAGCAGTCACGCAAAGGGGAAACCGCCGCAGAAGAATCGAGAGATAAATAATCTAAGAGCTGGAGATCTTTTCGTGTCTTGCCACCTGACTTGCTACTCCAGATGCGGGGTGATGATTTGGATATATACACAAAAAACACATAACACAAAGAGCCCAACACGCTCTAACTACGCTATTTACTGAGTTTCATTCAGCCTCGAAGCTCCCAACAATGTTAATAGCTTCTTTGTGGTGCTTTACACATTGGGACTGCCTTGCCGTGGGCCCAGAGTGTGTCGCAACTTAAAGTTAAAGTCCCCTTGCAACCTTTCTCTGACTCTATCTGACGTTTACAGCCACCAATCACAGAGGACATAATTGAGATCTTTTGGACGTTGCATTGATCGTGCGTTGGAGAGTACGACAGTCCATTCGTCCATTCTGGTTCCTAAAAATTTGGTGAATGCATTCTTCGATTTGCTATGGTGCCAGCATATTTCTCGTTGCCTGCTGAGTTCTTCCGGTGGTGTATTGAAGTCACACGAGATATCGATCTTCTGAAGAGGCCCATACTGGTGACTAGCCTCTGCCAAGAGGAATCGCTTGACGCACCAAGTCACTTGCAGATGTGAGTATCGGAGAGTCTTTTCTCGAAAAAGCTATTTTTGATGACTTTTCTTGAGGCGCCATGTCCATGTTTGGCAGTGTCATTATCCTGAACGTTTCCTTCTATTCCGCAGTAAAAAAGTACCCTGTACAAAACAATGTGGTGATGGAGGTCATATGGTTTGCTTTACAAGCGTTTATTATTCATTACTAGTTGATCTTGCGTGCATGGAGACTTCAGAGACTTCCGCGCTGCTGTCGAGTCAGTAACGATGATTCAAGATGATGGTGATTAAAACTTTACTATTCCAAAAAGAGGGGACCGGCCGAGAGGTTGGTTACGCTGCTTAGAGGAGGTCAGCGGAGATCCCTTGGGACACCATGGCCTCCAATGCGCGTAAGATTATCCGGCGTTGCTGTGCCGAGTCAGTGATATGCAGAAAGGACTCCCAGTATCTTCAAGACTCATCTGTCAGGTGAACAGTGTAGTTGAAAAGCAGCCTGTATTGAGCCCAGTGCTATGGCAGCCGATGAAGAGCACGGACTTAGAGATAAGACATTATAAAGTGAACCTTATCGACAACCCTGAAAGGCTCACGGCCGGGGAGAACATATATATAAAAATTTGGTGAACACCACTGCCATCGAACCGTTTTTACAGAGAAAGCTGTTATGAGATCACAAGGGTCGCGTGTGCTGTAGTTGTCCGGCGCCGATGCCGCCGGTGTCCATAACCACTATCGCACGAAGTTAGAAAAAAATACTTAGTAGATCAAACACACAAACAACACACTAGGATTTGAGCCCGGGACTTCTGCGTGTCAGCCCAGATTTCTGTCACATAGCCGCGTCGGTGCTTGAAGTTTGCTGGAAACTTGTCTCATGGAGGCTTGCTATCGGGAAAAAAATGGCGTTATATCAGCAACGAAGCGTTTTAGAGCAGCAAAACAACAAGGCACCACAGAGTGCAAATTTCGTAACGAGTGCGAAGTCGAACACTTCAACCCATTACGAAACCTTCAGGCATAATTCTTCACCATCATCGGCCACTTCATAAAAAAACTGCACTAAACTTCTTGCAATGTGTGCTGGATACCACGCTAATGCGAATATATATATATATATGTATATATATATATATATATATATATATATATATATATATATATATATATATATATATATATATATATATATATATTGCGGGCATTTAGTACACAAATCCTCTTCATCTGTACATTATCATCATTATAATGTATTGCTTATGCATCCTCATCGTTGTCACGTATCATCATCATCTTGGTTCGTGCATCTCCGCTGTCGGCTGCCGGTTCCTCGGGCCTAATAAAGGTCTTCCAAACCAAGACTTCATACGTGGTGGAGGTGCTGTTAGATCCCTCGTTCTCCTCTCGACCACTCTACCCCCTGGAGCTACGTTCAGGTAACCGCTTGGGCCAGGTGTCCGGAAATATGTCGCACCAAGAAGAGGTCGGTGCTGCAACCGTTCCCCTCCGCCACCGCGTGCCGCGCCTTTTCACGTCATTAACAGCCCCCAGCGTGAGCCCCATCTCTTCGCTGGTATGCGCGGGGAAGATGTGGAGGAATGGCTGGACGATTTCGAACGTGTCGGCGCTGCTAACCGGTGGGATAACACCTACAAACTCGCTTACGTGTCATTCTACCTCACGGGTGTCGCGAAGACGTGGTTCCTCAACCACTACATCGACATCCCCGACTGGTTCGCCTTCAAAGATCAGCTTCGGCATGTCTTTGGCACACCGACTGTTCGTTCGGCTCTCGCAAAGAAAGCTCTCGCGGCTCGGAAACAGCACATCGGCGAGTCGTATACATCCTACATCGAGGATGTCCTTTCACTTTGCCGCAGGGTTGAAACCCCAATGACAGAGTCAGACAAGGTACGCCAGCTTCTTAAGGGGATTGCACCCGTCGCATTCAATGCCCTTGCAATCCAGAATCCAGCTACTGTTGCTGACGTTGCGACAACCTTTCAGCGCCTCGAAGAACTCGAGTCTATGCGCCTACAACCGGACAGTGACGCGGCCCGTATTACGGCAGATCCAAACCTACGAGACACAATAAGGGTGATTATACGCGAAGAATTAGAATCAATGGGATTCACACTACCTTCAGTGTGTCCCATGCAGTATTCTTCAACGTCATTGCGGGATGTCATCAGGGAGGAGCTCACGTCCATGACCCACATGGCCCACCTGCAGCCCACTGTCGCTCGTACTCTCCCATCGTTCTCGCATGCCGTCGCCGCACCATCAGGCACTGTCAGCTCGACGCCGCCTCCACCAACGTACGCGTCGGTTGTTGCCGCACCTCCCAGAACCTTTCCCACGAGCTTTCCATCACCACCGCCTGAGCCATCATCTGTCCCTCTCACTGCTCTCTCTCCCGGTGCATCTAACACAAGCTACTACCCTTCTTATGAATCGACTCGCCCTGCGTGCTATCATTGTGGCTATCGTGGTCACATTTCACGCTTTTGCCGCAAGCGCCAGCAAGATGAGCGCCGAGGGTACGACATACGCGAACGAGACTATACCGCAGGAGCCTTGTACCAGGGCCGTCGTTATTCGTCACCGCCGCGTCGGTTTCCATCTCCGCCAGCATCTGGTGAACTGCACAGTAGTCATCAATCAACCAGACGCCGTTCACCATCGCCCTACCGCCGCTCCTCTTCTCCTCTTCAGCCTGCTTCCCTCGCTTCTGATCGGCGTCCAGAAAACTAAGCGATGCAGTTTTTGGAGGACAAACTGCATTCCAACACAGTACTCCAATTCCTCCAGCGCGCCCTTACAATATGATTGCAGTCTCAGTTGAGGGAGTGGACGTTGATGCTTTGGTGGACACTGGGGCTGGGTTTTTTATTATTCGTGCTGATTTGTGTACCCGTCTTCGAAAAGTCACGACGCCTTATGATGGACCAACACTGGTTACAGCCCAGGGAACAGTGATTCGCCCTTCCGCTCTCTGTACTGCCCGTGTGCTAATCGACGACATTCTTCATTATATACAATTCGCTGTGCTATCTCCGTGCTCCCACGAACTCATTTTAGGCTTGGACTTTCTTTTATCTGCTTCCGCGGCTATTTGTTGTGCACAACGTGTCGTCCATCTTACTGACACAGACCACTTGCTTAGTGACGAAACCTACAGGCCACTTTGACTCGTCGCTGCTGTAGACATCGAGTTACCCCCAAATGAACATCAATTAGTCACTCTTTTGTCCAACGACGTTGACTCTGGTGACATTTTGGTCACTCCATCGCCCCGTTGCCTCAATAAAGGCATAGCTCTCGCATCAGGTGTGGCTCGCTTCAACAATGGATCAGCTGTCCTCGCTGCTACGAACACCACACCAGATAAAATTTTACTGCCGCGGGGCACTACTGTCACCTGCGTTGCCGATCTGGAACCTGTGTGCGTCGTGCCTCTTACCCCTGCCTTCCCTAAAGGCCATCTTGGAGATCATACTGCTTCCTCGGCCTTTACAGCAGCCATCAACAAGGACTTGACAGACTCACAGAAGCAGCAGCTGCTTGATTTGTTGCAAAATCATGCAAACTCTTTTGACATTCATTCATCCAGCCTGGGTCAGACAACTGCTACAGCACATCGTATTCAGACCGACGGAACATCCATTGTGCATCGTCGTCCTTACCGCGTCTCCCTAGCCGAACGGAAAATCATTGAGGAAAACGTAGACGATATGCTGCAACGGGAGATAATCCGACCCTCAACCAGTCCTTCGTCGTCTCCAGTGGTTCTGGTGCGTAAAAAAGACGGTTCCGTACGATTTTGCGTCGATTACTGAGCACTCAATAAGATCACTAGGAAGGACGTATACCCCATGCCACGTATCGACGACGCCCTCGATTCCTTACAAGGTGCTGAATTCTTTTCAAGCCTCGACTTGCGTTCCGGCTATTGGCAAATCCCCATGCACGAAGATGACAAAGAAAAAACGGCGTTTGCAACCCCGGAAGGCCTATACGAATTCAATGTTATGCCGTTTGGTCTATGCAATGCGCCCGCAACTTTTCAGCGCTTGATTGACACCGTGCTGCGTGGCCTGAAATGGAAGACTTGCCTATGTTACCTCGATGACATTGTTGTCTTTTCGTCGACGTTTCCTCAACATCTGCAACGCTTGGACGAGATCCTGACTTGCCTTGCGGGCGCTCGTCTTCAAAGTAACACCAAGAAGTGCCATTTCGCCAGCAGATCTATCAAGGTCCTTGGTCATGTTGTGAGCAAGGACGGAATTCGTCCAGACCCTGAGAAAACTGCTGCGGTGCTTCGCTTCCCTCGCCCTGAGAAACCGAAAGATTTGCGAAGTTTCCTTGGTCTCGCCTCTTACTTTCGGCGATTCATACAAAACTTTGCCTCCATAGCCGCACCACTCCATAAGCTACTTGCTTCTGGTACGCCCTTTCAGTGGTCTCAGGAATGTGAATCGGCTTTCGACAGGTTGAAGAGTGCCCTCACGACCGATCCTGTACTTTCTCATTTTCACGATGGTGCACCGACCTTCCTCCATACGGACGCTAGCGGCCACGGTTTAGGAGCCGTCCTCCTCCAGCGCGACAACTCTTCGCGAGAGCGAGTCGTTGCGTACGCCAGCCGCGTCCTCTCCGCAGCCGAGAGGAACTACACGATCACCGAGAAGGAGTGCCTCGCCGTCGTTTGGTCAGTGCAGAAATTTCGTCCCTATCTTCACGGCCGCCATTTCACAACTGTGACCGACCACCACGCTCTATGTTGGCTTTCGACACTCAAGAACTTGTCGGGACGCCTCGGCCGCTGGATTCTACGCCTACAAGAGTATGATTTTGCCATCGTATACAAGTGTGGCAGAAAACATAGTGACGCCGACGCTCTTTCTCACTGCCCACTACCAGCGACTCCACTCGGGGTTTCCGCAATCAATTCGCACAACACGCCCTCGGAGTCCACGTCTACGGCGGTTTCCTCTCTCGCCTCTATGGACCAGCTGCCTTCGGACGACCCGCACGATTTTTCTTCTCGACAGCTGGCTGACCCATACTGTCGTTGTATTATAGGCTACCTCACTGGCAGTTCCCGTCCACCTAGTGCGAGGCTCCGTCGCCAACTCTCGCAGTTTACGCTGGACAACTCGGTGCTGTACCGCAAAATTTACCATCCTGACGGTCAGCGCTGGCTTCCCATTCTACCCCGATCGCTTCGGTCCGAAGTCCTCAGAGCACTTCATGACCATCCGATGGCTGGTCACCTTGGTTACCACAAAACCTATGATCGCCTTCGAAGTTAGTTTTATTGGCCAGGTATTACCACTAAAGTAGCTCGGTACGTTGGGTCCTGCACTACCTGCCAATGTAGAAAAATACCCACATCTGCTCCAGCCGGTACACTACAGCCTCTTCTATGCCCAGCCACACCATTCGAAGTTGTAGGCATCGATCTTTATGGCCCCCTTCCAGTCAGTGCTGCTGGAAACCGATGGATAGTAACAGCCGTTGACCATTTGACGCGCTACGCCGAGACGGCATCTGTCACTACCGGTTCAGCTTCTGAAATTGCCGACTTCATCCTCCGAGCCATTATACTGCGTCATGGTGCTCCACGTGTATTGCTCAGCGACCGTGAAAGGGCCTTCCTTTCACAACTAGTGAACGAACTTCTTTGCGCCTCTGGCACAACTCACAAGACTGCCTCTAGTTATCATCCCCAAACTAACGGCCTCACTGAGCGATTCCACCGCACTCTTGCTGACATGATCGCCGCCTACATTCAACCAGACCACAAGAACTGGGATGCAGTTCTACCATTCGTCACTTTTGCCTACAATACGGCTATTCAGCGGACAACCGCCTACTCACCATTTTACCTAGTTTATGAACGCTCCCCTACTTCTTTGCTGGACGTCTCCTTCTTTACCTGCCATGCGGATTCATCTCCATCCTCTTCAGAGGAATACGTTTTACGGCTCGCAGAGATCCGCCAACGTGCTCGTATAAACACTGAAGCCCGACAGCAAGACAGAAAGCTGGTTTATGATGAATCCCATCGTGCTGTATCCTTTCAACCTGGAGACGAAGTGCTTCTTTTGACGCCTATTCGCACACCTGGTTTGTGCGACAAGTTCCAGCCACGATTTATCGGGCCGTACACAGTTCTTGAAGAAACTTCACCAGTAAATTATCGCGTGACGCCACTTGTAGCCCCAGCAGATCGCCGTTATTGAACTACTGAAGTCGTCCATGTCTCCCGTATGAAGCCCTTCATGCGACGTTCTTTGTCCCCTTGACTTGCCGCGGCCAGGCTGGCCGCTCTCACGTGGGGGGAATCAGTGTGGGCATTTAGTATACCAATCCTCTTCATCTGTACATTATCATCATTATCATGTATTGCTTATGCATCCTCATCGTTGTCACGTATCATCATCATCTTGGTTCGTGCATCTCCGCTGTCGGCTGCCGGTTCCTCGGGCCTAATAAAGGTCTTCCAAACCAAGACTTCATAATATATATATACACACATATATATATATACATATATATATATATATATATATACATATATATACATATATATATATATATATATTTATATAATGTAACGAAGAGTGGCGCAGCAGCTGTGGGCCATGGGCTGGAAAGCGAGGAAGAAGAGGTAGAATAGAACAGCTTGCCCGACGAACGGGTGTTGTGTCTGTCTCGCTTGTTACAATGATGCAGTCGGCAGGATCCGAACCTGTGTGGGGAAACCCCAATGGATTTGGTGAGTCCGCCAAAGTGTGGCATCAATACGATGGCTGCAAGCACAAATCCTGGAGTGACTGCACTACAGCCTTCGTCACGGCCTTCCCACCACTTCCATCCGCATACGGCGACCATTTCATGTGCATGCGATCACGTCGGCGGGCTCCATCGGAAGACGCCCGTAAATTCGTCTACGATAAGCTCGGGCTTCTCGACAAATGTGGCATTACATGGATCTCTCCGGCTGCCCGCCAGTATGTAGTTGATGGCTTGGCTGACCCTACCCATGCTGCCATCCTAACTTGCCAGTCACCTGAAGCGTCCCCCCAGGTTTTCGCTCAATAGGCAGCTGAACTTCAGCAGAACTCGCGCCGTCAGCTTAGCTTGGACACATTACCGACAGTCCGTTCGACTTACGCCTCCACACGATACGGATGCTTCAAGTGCGGTCGCATTGGCCACAACGCCAAGGAGTGTCGTCAACCTTTCTAGACCCGAATCCACTACCAAGCTTGTCAAACTCCTCGGATGTCCATTCATGTTGAGGGTATAGGTGACCTATCTGCTCTGCTGGATATTGGTGCGAACGAAAGGCGCTACACCGACGTCATGCTCCGGACACTATTCGACCGTGGACGCAACCTTCCCTATGCGGACTTGGAGGAAGTGCTATGCCAGTCGGAATGCTCGACATTGCAGTCCGGACGGCAGCGGGCACTAAAGTTCTTCCAGCCATTCTCGTCTTTGAAGACCTCCCGGCCGACATGATCCTTGGTGCTGACTTCTTGTTATCTGATGACATTGAGCTCACCATACATCGCGGCAACGTAGAGCTCCGGTTTTCGACAGCTGGGACTACCGCCACAACCCTCCCACCACCGACAGGTGAGCCGTCCACTCCGCCTACCTTATCTTCTATATTGGCTCCCCATCAGCCAGTATTCGCTAGCAATACAGCAGAACTGCCAGGCACTAATTTGCTGCTCCATCGCATGTCAACGGGAGATCATCCGCCAATATGCGTACCAATGCGATGATACGCTGAAAGAGAACGGGCAGTGATCGCAGAACAAGTAGATGAAATGCTTGCCGCGGGCACTATTAGGCCGTCATCGAGTCTGTGGGCAGCGCCAGTCGTCCTTGTTCGCAAGAAAAACGGGTCACTACGCTTCTGCGTGGACTACAGGCAGCTCAATAAGTGTACAATGCCTGACTCCTACCCTCTACCCCGCATTCATGACGCTGTTGATACAGTACGTCACTGCAAGTTCTTTTCGTCACTTGATTTACGCGCAGGGTACTGGCAGATTAACGTCGCGGAGAAAGATAGATATAAAAGGCCTTTCGCACACCTTTCGGTTTGTATAAATTCAACCGCATGCCGTTTGGACTAAGAACGGCTCCTAGCACTTTTCAGCGTGCGATGAATTCAGGGCTGGGACTATTGAAAAACCAAGCCTGTGTGGTGTACTTAGACGACATCCTGGTCGTTGGTAGAACGGAGGATGAACACCTTCGCAATTCGGACGAAGTACTACACAGACTCTATGCAGCTGGGTTTCGTTTGAACAAAAAGAAATGCCAGTTTTTGGTGTCCAAGATTTTGTACCTGCGACATAGTATATCTCCTGTCGGCATTCAGCCACTCCCGGAGCGAATAGCTGCCGTGTCGCTGTATCCCACACCAACCTGCTTGAAGCAGCTTCAGTCATTTCTGGGTATGGCGTCGTATTTGCGAAGGTTTATTCCCCACTTCGCTTCGATCGCAGCTCCCTTGAGTGGTCTTCTTAAAAAAGACGCGCGGTTTTAATGGGGCGTCTCACAAGAAAATGCTTTTCGAGCTATAAAACAAAAGCTCACTTGTTGCCCCATAATAAGTCACTTCAATGAAGACTGGTCCACCGAAGTGCACACTGATGCCAGCCAAGTCGGCCTAGGAGCTGTGTTAGTGCACCATGATCCAGATGGCGTGGAACAAGTGGTCGCTTATGCCAGCCGAAAACATTCAGACACCGAGCGCCACTATCACTCCAACGAACTTGAATATCATGCAGTGGTATGGAGCGTCGATGATAAGTTTAGACATGTTTTCGGGCGTAAATTCACTGTTGTGACTGATAATGCTGCTATAGTATGGATTTTTTCCAAGCAGCAACTTAAGCACAAATTTGCCCAGTGGATAATCACGCTTCAAGAATACGATTTTGACGTGCGCCACCACGCCGGGGGGGCTAAACAACGTCGCCGATGCACTCTCACGGGCCCCCTTGACTGCGCGCAGCAAACCAGGCAAACCCAAATTTTTTCGCCCAGATGGATATATCCCGAGCCCAACAGTAGAATAAAGATTCGGCATTCATTATTGCATCTATCACTGACGAGGGAAATCACAGTGCTTTTGTGATGCGCAAAATCGCGTTGTACCGGCGTGTCTGGCGAGCGGACCGATCCGAAGAACGTTACCTCCTGGTGATCCCGAAATCCCACAGGTCAGAAATATTACGAGTCATTCACGACTCCCCAGAAGGCGGACACACCGGCCAACGAGCCACACTCCGGAAACTACAAGAACGTCTTTGGTGGCCGGAGATGCAAAGTAGCGTCCGTTGTTATGTCGCCAGTTGCAAAAATTGCCAGCAGTTTAAGCGACTGCCTGGGTGTCAACCTGGATTACTAACACCAATCCAGATACCCGAAACAATTTTCCACAGGATTGGCATTGATTACATGGGACCTCTACCCACCACCACGGCGGGAAATCGTTACGTCATTGTAGCAGTAGACTACCTGTCAAAATACGTGGGAGTGGAGGCCGTGACATCTCTTGCATCCACTCACCTAATCGACTTCCTCAAGCACCGATTTGAATGGAGACATGGCTTAACACAAAAGTTAATATCTAATCGGGCTACAACGTTTCTTAGTGGGGAACTGAAAAAGTACCTTTGCACGGCAGGCGTGCAGCACCACTTCGCATCCGCGTTTCATCCGCAAGCAAACGGCCTTACTGAGAGAACCAACCAGTGCATCCAGGCACGACTGCCTCCATATACGAAGGCTGGGAAAAGAGGAGAGGCCTACTAGGACGTCCACCTTCCGTCAGCCGCTTTTACGATTAACATGGCACTGCAGACGTCTACCGGGAAAACGCCCTACGAAATTGTTTATGGGAAACTACCACAGCTGAAAGTGGTCCTCAGTCTGGATGCTCCCATTATAATTCCACGTGCCAACGATCGCAAAGCGGCCTGTCAGAAGATCCGAACGGAGACGATCAAGAAAGCCACCCACGCACAAGAAAATCAAAAGCACCACTATGACAGACGCCGTAGACCCGCTCTTACTTACAACATTGGTGACGTGGTCTGGGTGCAAAGGGGCACCAGCGGGCCTGGCAAGAACACCTCAGATGCGAACACCTGTGGCAAGAACACCTGTGAACACCTCAGATGCGAACTTCACTCTCGATAAACGCAAAAGAAACAACTTTGCGGTGCACGTGTCGCGCTTGAAAAAAGCAGTCGGACCGCTGCAGATGCAATGAACTGTAATTTTTTTTTCATTGTCAGATCCGCAGTGTGGCTGAATGTAACGAAGAGCGGCGTGGCAGCTGTGGGGCATGGGCTGGAAAGCGAGGAAGAAGAGGCAGAATAGAACAGCTTGCCCGATGAAGGGGTGTTGTGTCTGTCTCGCTTATTACAATATATATATATATAAATATATATATATATATATATATATATATATATATATATATATATATATATATCTTCACCGTCGTCGGCCACTTCATAAAAAAACTGCACTAAACGTCTTGCAATGTGTGCTGGATACCAAGCTCATGCGATATATATATATATATAGTCAAGGAGAAAGGGGAGGTAGAAAAGTAAAGAAGAGATAATGCGAAAGAGGTAGGCGCAAAAAAAACACACACACCCTGTAATGTCACAATCGTCAGTGGGTGGGCCTTCGTCATTTTTCAGCGTCAAGCTTGATCTTTCCGACATTCCTAAAATGATTTTCCGGAAACCAGCTGGTCGTCAAAGCGTGCACAAACTTTTTACAGGGACTGCCTCTGACAGCTGTACTGAGGGCAGTGACACAAATTACGTTTGATAGTTTCTTCGGCGCAGCAATAGTCATACGAAGCACTGTCTGTCCACCCGATGCGGTAAACATAGGCATTCGTATAAGACATCCCAAGTCACATGTGGCAGAGAATGGTCGCCTCAGTTCGGGATAAACCAGATGGAATCATAAGTTGTAAGCACGGATCGAGGTGATGAAGACGGGCGTGAAGAAAACCACGCGTGTTCAACAGAGACCTTGCGAGTTCGTTCGTGAGCGTGTTCATTCTTACTCCTGCATCACGTCTTATACTGGAAAAGAATCAATCACGCCATTTTTCGGAGCTTTGTTTGCTGCATCATCTTCTCCGAAGAATGATATCACTCTTCGAAGAATGATGAAGGATAACATGGTGAATGCCGGCCCACTACACAAAAAGTACGGTTATTTATGGCATAGTGGGTACCCTGCAAGTGTGCTTGTAGCACTTGCCCAAAGATTGTTCAGGAAATCATCTGAAAGACCGCTATTCCATCTTTTGCTGTGACTGTGCCGCGTGTAGGCCTGGCGATTTATTAAAGCGCAGTCGGTAGCACTCATGATCGCAACGTCTTACCGCTCTGCAAAATGGAATGCGAATGAGGAAGAAGCCGATTGGAATCGAAAACTTAGTTACTGAACAACTTTAACGTGCAAACAGGTATCCACGTTTGCTAGCTACCCCTGCCGCAAGCACCGAAGCTTCCAAAACAAAACTTATGAGCATATCTGAAATGATTAGTCGTGAGAAGTAAACATTGTTTTGAATTGATATTTGATAGTGAAAGCTGTTATTAGACTCAAGGCTCGCGTGAGCCGTTGTTGGCCGCCGCCGCTGCTGAAAACTGCGCCGGTGTCCGTGACCACTATCATGCGAAATTAAAAAAAATAAACAAGCAAATAAAACTACCCATGGCACAATAAACCAGGGTCCTCTGCGTGTCAGCCGAGTATTCTACCATGAGCCACGGTGCTGCTTGAAACACAGTTGCAAACTGACACTAGGCACGCTTTGTTTAGTAAAAATAATTCTCCTAATGTGTTTAATAAAGCGTTTCAGAACATTAAATAAACAACCAGGCGTCACACAATATGAACTGCGTAACGAGTAGGTTGCCGAATGCTCCAAACCATCACAAAAGCTTCAAACGAAATTCTTTGGTGTCGTTAGCCAGAGCATCACGAAAGTGCGCAAAAGTCTCTGCATGTGTTTTGGGGGTACCGCCCTTCTCCGAAGAACGACGATTGATGGTTTAGGAAATGCTTCACTACTACACAAAAATTATCAATAATGATGTAGTCCGTACCACGTAGGTGTTTCTGTAGCAATACCCAAAGAGTACTTAGAAGTTGGAAGCTGAAAGGCCAACTGAAAGCTGAAAGGCTGCTCTTCCTGCTTTCGCCGTGATTGTACTGCGCTTTCCACGCAGGCATGGTAATTTTTGTAAGAAAAAAGCTTTAGTCTCTAAACCCTGCACTGTGACAACCGGAATGTGCACGTTTCAGCAAGTTAATTTTTAAATACCTTGATAGTGTCATTTGAAACCGCCTTCCTGAACGCATTTTACCATGCTCGCAATATATGAGAATACGCTACTCTAATAATAGTTCGTGATATGTTTCGTGATGAACTTCTAGAATAGTTAAGTACTTCGTCATTAGTTAATGAAAGGTCATTCCGTTAGCATTGTTTGCTTGAAAACTGGTAAATCTTTTGTTTATAAATGAACATAGGCTAGGAAAGAACGGGGATTCCACATACATGAAAGCTCAGATAAGGTTGCTGCGAAAGCTTTGATATTCAAGCTGGAGGCGCTGAGATCAAACCTGCCGCATTCTTTCTAACCACAATGTTAAGATATGATAGAAATTTTGTGAAAACATCAGAAATTCTGATGAGTTTTCACAAAACTTTTGTCTGTTGCGTAAGTGTAAAGAATCATGCGACACCACTAATTAGCAGGCTCCAAAGCTCATTCGCGTAGGGATGACAGATAATCAGCTTCTTCGGTCGCTTTCATATTTAAAAAAATGCGCAGGCAATACTTGCGCCCTAGGTGTAGATAGGGGCAGCACGTTGTTAAACCATGTGCTGACAGCTATTGAAAGCTAAATATTTACGTACCTATACTTCAACCGGGTCGGGGAGTTAAACGAGGGAATGTCAGAAATAAAAGTGCTTTAAGAAGCATTTTCGTTCTAATCACACATTAGGCATGAAGCGGGTCCTTAGGGTAATAGAAAGATGAAGGAACGCCAGAATTGAGGTAATAATTATTTTCTTTTTAATATAAGGACTCTGAGTTCTCACGCCACATGAAATATTATGCCGAGTTTAACAGGTGGTGTCGAAAACGCTAGCACATGTAGGGAGGGGGAAAGGGAGTTCGAAAAGAATTAAGGAAAATCAAATTCAACAATTAGACGGAGCGAAAAGGTACGGCGAGAGGTTGGAAAGAAGACTCACCGTGGTGGTGTACAAGATCGGTCATATAGTGGCTTTCAGGTTCAGTAAAACACACAGAATGTATAGAAGGATAAACAAGAGAATCGCTTTCCCTTCTAGTTTTCTTCGGCAAAGCCATAAAATACTGTGAGCCCGTTTGTTGTATTGTAACCAAGTGTACTAGCACGTGTACCTCTCTCTCTGAATTTTTAGGCTCGCGAATTTGTGATAAAAATGTTGTTCAAAAATAAAAAAAAACAAATGTTGTTATGCGTAAAGAACCCGTTACTTCGATTTCGCCATTTTCTGCATCGTCTCTCTAAACCTCAAATGCTGCACTTTCTCTGCGATGCCTGTGCCAATCTATATAAAAAGTAGCTTACTATTATTCACCTAAAAATTAACTTAGTACTCGCACGTTCACATGGCAGTTCATTGTCACTTGGTGGCTTTGATAGTCTTCTACTGAGTCTTGAGGCGGCTTTATGCTATGATGCCACAGTTCGGGCCCAAAGAGCACGTTCACCTCGTCATAAACTCTGCACATACGTGATCGTCAACTCGCTGCGCATAAAGGCGATGTCTCCAATGGCATCAGGTGTCTTATGTCCATCAATGAACAGCACGACCTGCTTGTCGAGTAGTTTACCAAGATAGTAAGGTGCTTTTGACTTTCAACGTTATACCGCCCTACACATCAGCTGATTTTACTCACACATTTCCACTCCAACCTTGGCAGTGCAATGAGTGACACTGCCACCGGTCCTCATGCTGTTGAACCGCAGGACAATATAAATTTTAGTACCACTTTGAAAGAGCAACACACTCTTGTGAAGAAACAAACTGAAAAAATAATAACTCTATAATGTCAAAAACGCAAATCGGAGTGCCGATAACTTACTGATTTTTATTGTTGAAGGATACTAAGTATGTACACAATGTCACAGTTTTATGTAAAAGTGCGTTACCGAAAGTGTGTATGTCAATTAATTATATTTTTTTTATCAAGAAAGGTCATTACAAGACTGACGCGCATGACCTTCTTGCATATTCGTCAGGTTATGCGACAAGGTACAAGCCTTCATTATTTACTTCATCAATGACGCGTGTTAACTGTTACAAGTATTCTTTCTTTCCTAGAACAGCAGTGAACTACAACTAATTGCCACCGATCTACAAGTCCAACCTCCTACAAGTCAACAAAGTGTCTTTTGTGTCAGCGCAAATCTCCACTCGAGCGCGTTCCTTGATCGAAACGTGTATGGTCACCACATGAAGGGATGGTATTTTAAGTTAGGATGGACGACTAAACCTTTGTGCTAAAACATTTTCATAACCTAAACGCAGATGTTAAATACATGAGGTTGCTAGCTTACTATTAGAATGCACCTAAACATTTACTGGCATGGTGCATCTGCTCCTGAACACCTACAGCCAATCAGGGCTTTTGGAAGTGTCTTAAAGCTCTGTTCAAATGAGTCAACTGAACATAACACTGCTAAATTTCCTCATGAAGAAAATGCTTTCTATTACTTCCTCACCTTTCCTTTGTGTATAAATTGTATTTGTTATTAAAATATATGTTTGTTATTCAATAACTCTAGCCATGATGTCGCTTAGAGAAGGGCGTGGCTTTCACAAAACAACAAAAAGAATGTACTGGATTCTGTTAGAACCACTACATTGCCAAGTGTGTAGCCCAATCTGAAGTGCCTTTCATAGTATTTAGAGATTACGTGCAGTCAATATTCTGGAAAGTACTCGCACACATATATCAAGCGGCATACAACGTTTCAGAAGAAATTAGCTACGAACAGTTCGTACCAAGCCTTGTAATTTGCTATCAGAAAATGCACCAGTGCACAACCTTGATTCACGTATACATATTAACTTCAAACAAGATACTATCAAGTATTTCCGGCTAATGGTGTGCTCAACAGAGACCTAAAAGTGCCATCTGCCCGAATTATGTAAGCGTTTCAACAATGTGTCTGAAATGTACAAAGTAAAAACTTCAAAGATATCTGCTTAACACTACCCTCTCCCCGCAGTTCAGAGGGAGGTCTGTATTTTGCCGTGAATATTGATAAAAAGGTGTTTTCCAAGGCTTTCAAAAGGTGCCCCCCTTTTTCCTCGAACAGAATTCCTGTCTATTGGGCTGTCCGGATGTTTGACTTCACTTTAAGGTGCTGCTTTCAAGAGCTGGCTTCTACAGTACAAAAAGGAGGATGCTGCAAATATCATGCGCTTCATCTTTCAGGAGGAAAGCTCAGTTAGTAGGGAGTGGTAACAAGGTCTTCCAAAGAAGGTCATGTCCGCTGCGCAACACCAGGAAAACAAAAACGCCGAAGTGGTAATGGCACAGTGCTTAGTAGTAAAACGTAATTGGCAGAAGAACATATATTCGGCGCAAGCACAGGCATACACACATAAAAATGCATTCACATACCTCGACAGCAAAATACACTATGAGGAGATGTTCTCCAAGTACACAAAATTTCTATATGAAAGCAGCATATCAGACGGATACCTAAAGCTTCACGTCCACACAGTTATGTGATATCCCAGACTGCAAAAGCTGTCTACAGAGGTTGAGAGGAATGAACGGCTGCAAAAGCTTTTGTGCAGAGCACACTCAGCACCAGCGACATCCTCTGATTCCATAGTCCCCCAAAATCTGCGTAGTTCGGGAAAACTTTCGGACAAAGCTTTGCTCTTCCTTCACTATTTAGCTCAAGTTCTTACACGTAAGGCAAACTAAGTTTCAAGAGTACAGAAGAATCTGGACATATGGCGCTTCAAACAACCAGCAATCATCCTGCTTTCGAGTGTCGCTTCAAAAGTGCGCGTTAGATAAATGGTGCCGTTGGCTCGAAAACTCCGCACAGGACGTGCACCGAGTGAAAGGATTATAAGCTTGCCTTTCGAAGTCGTAAGTGGACTCGTTTCGGGATATAGGGCCTTATAGAGAGGGGAGCACTCGAGCAAGAGAACACACACGAGAGTCTGCATTCTAGGGGCGAGTTTATGCGCGCGGGAATCTGAACGATTTGTGAGGTGTGCTGGCTCCTAATTATTTGGGTGTCAGGTCGCAGTAAGTGGAGCGACCATTGTGACTCACTAGGATTAAGCGTGAAACTGTCTCATGGGGGCTCGATGTTTTATGTTCTGGCTAACTGTACGAACCGCTGCTGAACAACCACCACTGTTAGCGAAAGCGTCAGTCCGACGCAGGTGTAGGCAGCAGCCGTTAAGATCATGGTCTGGTTGACCCAATAAGTTGTGTAGGATAACATTTCGCAGAATTCTTTATTGTCTCTAGAAGCGGCTTCCAGCTGCATCAAAGACAAATGGCTGAAACAGAGACAAGCGATTTTTATCCTGAGAATCACGTACGGAAAACACACATTGCTAGCTAGACGTTACAGATACAAACCTATTGTATTGCACATGAAATATAACAGTGTTCGCCTTACTTTAGCTCTCATTTTCTTATAAAGTATTTGCATACTGCGTGATATTTAAGCCGGAACCAAACAGTATTAATGTAAACTAGACATTGCCTAGAGTTCACAGTTGTAGTCAGAGAACGTTGCTTCAATAAAACTGCGAAGCACGTATATTACGAAAATTGTTATGCAACCTTGCAATAGATAGATAGATAGACAGACAAATAGATAGATAGATAGATAGATAGATAGATAGATAGATAGATAGATAGATAGATAGATAGATAGATAGATAGATAGATAGAGAGATAGATAGATAGATAGATAGATAGATAGATAGATAGATAGATAGATAGATAGATAGATAGATAGATAGACATTGCAGTTATAGTACTAGTTCATCGATCAATAACACAAATAAAGGAGGAGGGGCAAACGGACGATGAAGACCACGCTATCGTACTAAGTGGCCTACTGTTTGCACCAGTTTCCCGTAATAAATATTATATGCCGTTTTTTTATTAGTACGTACCCATGCATTTCGGTCTCGTGAAATTTCTGGACAGATATTTATAATAAATAGGTTTCGGGGTTTTATAGTTGAAGAATGAAACACAAACATTATCATTTCCAGAATTTTTCTCTTCAGGTATGAGCAACTACAAATAAACCAATATTGAAGCAACACCAATTTCTCGATGAAAAATCAAACTGATGTTTAAATTGAAAGCTTTGGAACTTCAACAAAAAATTATACCTTAATGGACAAAATTTGCTAGATTACATCTTTGGAATAGAAGGAACGTATAAGGACAAACGCACATACATGTATAGATAGAAAAAAAAGCGCCAGCATTGGCGCACTCTTCGGCATCATCTGTGTCTGCTTCATGCTTTTTTACATGGTCTTTAATAGCGACAGTGTACTGCAGGCGTGATGATACCACTATTCTAATTACGACGGTATTTGCATTTTTCCTTTTCTTCTTCTAACGGTCGTAAAACTTCAAAGGTTGCGCCTGGAGGCATCTTACTTCCGGAAAATGCTACGAGTGCAGTGAACGTGTGGCAGAGAAGAGTTGCCGATGAAACAATAAAGGCGCAACTTCAAAGGAGATCTCCCTGTTCCAGACGTTAGAACAAAGACTAAGAGAGCCCTAGGCTTAGTGAGCGGCGCGTGTGGCACGAAATATGCGTCGAGCGTGATAAATTCTTCCTGCAAGTGCGTGTCATCTTCTCCGAGTCAAAAGAAGAGCGGCATCAACGAAGAGGGACAATTTCTCAGTACTTTGCTCTATGCCACACCATTACCCGCATTATTCTCCTTGAACAGAATGTTTTTTGCAGCCAATTTAGAACACCACGAGGCCACAGATGCTCGGCAACGGCTCTCATTCTTTGGCGTATATTCCCTTTTGGTGCCCAGTTGTACGTCGCTCAGAAAGCTTGGTGCATGAGCAGAAGTAATTTAACTCTTTCGCATACTTTATTCCATGGCCTCCGAAATTGCAGGCGCGTGGCGTCGTTCTCTCTGGCCGTCCCAATCGCCAGGCTCCCAGCAAAACCAGCGAGTCTTGCCTCACACGCTCGGCTAGCGCTAGAGGACGAGTTTAATGTGGGTTCCATTTCAGATTCAGTAGGGAAAAATCAGCAGTCATGATTTTTAATGACAATGAAGGTAGTGAGCTCAGAATACAGGAGGTCACACCAGAGATAACAGATAAATACGAATATCTGGGCGTATGGATAAGCAATGGGGCCGAGTACCTAAAGGAACATGAATTATACGTGACGACTAAAGGTAACAGGAATGCAGCGGTAATGAAGAACAGGGCACTGTGAAATTACAATAAGTATGATGTTGTGAGAGGAATATGGAAAGGGGTCATGGTTTCTGGACTGACGTTCGGCAATGCGGTCTTGTGCATGAGATCAGAAGTTCAAGCAAGATTAGAAATTAGGCAACGTGGAATAGGTAGGCTGGCCTTAGGAGCTCGCGGGAATACACCAAGTCAGGCAGTACAAGGAGATATGGGATGGACATCATTTGAGGGCAGGGAAGTTAGCAGCAAGACAAAATTTGAGAAGTGATTGAGATAAATGGGGGAGGAGCGTTGGGCTAGGAAGGTATTCAGCTACTTGTACATGAAGAATGTCGATACAAAATGGAGGAAGCGAACCAGAAAATTGACCGGTAAATACTTAAAAAACAGCAGGGGGCCAAACAAAAAAAATTATCGGTTAGAAAGAAGGTGAAGGAAGCTGATACCGACATGTGGAGAATTCGCATGATTAAGAAGTCCGCACTAGAGATCTATCGAACTTTTAAGCAGGAAATTGCCAAGGAAAGGATCTATGATAATACTCGGAGTAATTCTCTACTGTCTGAGGCCAGGACGGGAGTATTGCGAACCAAGATATATGGGGCCAAATACGAAGGGGTAGACATGGTATGCAGTGCGTATGGAGAGGAAGAAGAAACTGCCGAACACTTGATAATGTTCTGTAAAGGGCTTCACCCTATAGTTCAGGATGATGGTACAGAGTTTTTCAAAACACTGGGGTTTAGGGACAGGGAGGGCAAAATAGACTTTAAGCGGGTAGAATTAACTAGAAGGAGGTTATCTGATTGGTGGCTAAATTCAAGGCACGAGTGAAAATTAAACCCTTCTGTGCAAAGTACGAATCCTCAACCTCACTATTACCAAGAAAAAAAATCTAGTTTTTGGTTCATTAAGTATTACAGCTTAAATCCTCTAGACACCACCCGATCCAAAGAGTACAGCCATATCCATCCATCCATTCATCCATCCATCCATCCATCCATCCATCCATCCATCCATCCATCCATCCATCCATCCATCCATCTATCCTCGAGCGGTGGAAACTGCGGCAGAAAGTAGAGCACGCGGGATTACAGCGTGCGTATCTTTTGAATCTATCTATCTATCTATCTATCTATCTATCTATCTATCTATCTATCTATCTATCCATCTATCTATCTATCTATCTATCTATCTATCTATCTATCTATCTATCTATCTATCTATCTATCTATCTATCTATCTAACTAACCACCTACGATTTTTCGCTCTCCTGGCCATTTCAATAATTGTAACAATACCAAACTTGGTATGACATAACATGAGTATATGGAGCACATTTTTAACCAGTCACATCATGAAAATAATGACATGTGTATCATGCATGTCGTGATTTACATTTCATGGTCTTACAGTTCTTGCAGTGGTTTCGTTCACATGGCATGTTGCAAAGCTGGTATGGTACGGCATGATTGCATCGCGAACACAAGTGACAGACCCTAACAAGAAAAGCATGACATGTGTGCCATGTAACAAAATGACTAAATGCCACGCTCATGAGGCGCTCACCGCCGTTTCGCTACAGTCGCATATACTAAATTAGGCATTACAGTACTTGAATGAATGACGAAGGTATGTGACTGGTGCCAACATGTTAATCAGGTGATGCGTGTCATGTAACAACATGACTACATGCCACGCTCATGATGCGCTGGTGGCTGTTTCGCTAGCTTCATTTATACCAAATTTGGTAGTGCAGGACGTGAATGAGCGACGAAGGTATGATACTGGTGCAAACACGATAAACATGACATGCGTGTCTTGTAACATGACTACACGCTACACTCGGGATGCGCTCACGGCTGTTTCGTTAGCTTCACATGTACCAAGCTTGCTATTACGTGACGCCAATGTTTGACGATGGTATGTGACTGCTGCAAACGTGATAATTATGAGATGCGTGTCATGTGAAAACATGACTACCTGCCACAGTCAAGACGCCAATACATTTTGAAATGACGTGGTGTGCGTACTCACCGGCGTTCACTTCGTCGGGTCACGCCGGCGTTGCCACCCCAGGCACCGGTCCTGCCATAAACTCGCATGTGCGCATCGCGCTGCGTTGCTTTGACGCATGTGGGTTTCAGTGCGTCCAGCGTACCTCCGTCACGAAAAGAGGGAGACTCAGTGTTGTCTGGGCAAAGCATCGGCGCGAAATGCAGCATGCCACATATCGCGCCGGTTGCCGCCGGGCCGCGCAGACGGACACTGGCCACGCCGGTCGTGCCTGGCGTCAGGCTATAGAGTGCTCGCGTTTTGCTAACGTAGCGTCGCTGTGCCCAGTATGCGCGCGCGTCAACACTACATTGGAGTATATTGGGCCTTTGTTGATGTGCTCGCAGCCCTTTTCGAACTCCACCTAGACCAAATTTCGCGTTACGTGACGTCAGTGGATGACGAAATTAAATGACTTGAGCAAACATGATAATCCTGACATGCGTGTCATGTAGGAACATGACAATATACCACGCTCATAGTGTGCTTGCGGCCATTTCTCTAGCTCCATATATACTAAATTTAGTATCACGCGACGTGAATAGATGACGAAGGTAAATGACACATCCATACATGATAATCATGACACGAAAGTCATGTACGGCATCATTTACCTCCACCTCGTAATGTTGTGCTGACTTTAGAGTGAATATCAGCATTTCTCATTTATGCTTCGCATGTCATCAATTCCCGCTGTACGTGGGATCTGCTATTTTTTTATGAGAAGCATTTCTTGGCGAACTTTAGTGACATTGCGCATATCTATCTATCTATCTATCTATCTATCTATCTATCTATCTATCTATCTATCTATCTATCTATCTATCTATCTATCTATCTATCTATCCGCCTTAGACATTTAGCTGTCCTGGCCGTTTTGATAATGCTATCGATACCAAACTTGGTGTAGCATAAAATGACTGAAGAATGTATTCGTATAGTAATAACATAAAAAACATGGCATGTATGTCATGAATGTCATAATTTACAATTCATAGTCTTGCGTTCAGATGGCATGTAGCAAAACTGGTATGGTATGACATGATTGTATGGTGAACACAAGTGACAGACCTTAACACACAAATCATGACAGGCGTGTGATGTAACAACATGAATACATGCCACGCTCATCCAGTGCTGGCGGCCATTTCGCTTGCTTCACTTATACCAAACTCGGTATTACCAGACGTAAATGGATGACGAAGATATAATACTGGTGCAAACGTGATAAACATGAGATGCATGTCATGTAAAAACATGACTACATGCAAAGCTCATGATGCACTCAAGATCATTTTTATAGATTCGCATGTAAAAAACTCAGCATTATGCTACGCAAGAAGACGACCTAAATTAATGGCACATACAAACATGATAATTATGACATGCGTGTCACGTTACATGACTACATGCATTCTAGGAGGTGTTGCTACATGCCGCACTCATGATGCGCTCGCGGCCGTTACGCTAGCTTCACATTTGCCAAATTAGGCATTACGTGACGCCAATGGACGACGAAGGTTTGTGACTGGTAGAGACATGATAATCATAAGATGCGTGTCATGTGACAACATGACTACATGCCACATTCAAGGCGCCAATACATTCCGACGTGACATAGTGCGCGTGCTCGCCGGTTGTTCATTTCGTCGCGGCACGCCAGCGTTGCCTTGTCAGGCGCCGGTCCTGCCATATACTCGCAGGCCCGTGCCACGCTGCGTTGCTTTGACGCATGCGCGTTTCAGTACGTCCGGCATCCCTCCGTCACAATAAGAAAGATATGCAATGTTGTCTGGGTAACGCATCGGCACAAAATGCAGCATGTCGCAATTTGTGTCAGTCGCCGTTGGACCGCACCGACGGACGCTGGTCGCGCCTGGCGTCTGACTATAGAGTGCTCGCATCTTGCTAACGTAGCTCCGCTGTGCCCAGCGTGTGCGCGCATCAACGCTACATTGGAGCATATTGCACTCTTCTTGATGTGATCGCGGCCTTTTTGTTTGCTTGAAACATATGAATTTTCGTGTTGCGTGACGTCAATGAATGATGAAAGTATATGACTTGTGCAAACATTATAATCCTGACAAGCGTGTCATATAAGAACATGACATTACACAACGCTCATAACATGCTCGCGGTCGTTTTTCTAGGTCTACTTATACTAAATTTGGTTTATAGATGACGAAGGTTAATAGATGACGAAAAGGTTAATGGATGACGAAATGGTTAATAGTCGTTAATAGATGACGAAGGTAAATAACACACCGAAACATGAAAATCATGACACAGAAGTCATGTACGGCATTATTAACTTCCACCTCGTAACGTGGTGCTGATTTCAAAGTGATATATCACTTTCTCATTTCTGCTTCGCATATCATCGATTCCCACTGTAGGTGGAATCTGCAATTTTTTGTTTCTTTTCACGTGTGAACGAAAATCACCAACAAATCTTCTGGGTGCACTGAAGGCAAGTATTCTTTTCTGTTAGGGCTTTTATTTTGGTCCAATTGGCGAATAAAAGCCTGGCAACTCTTTAATCTTTCTTATATGTATCATTGCAAGGAGGTAATATTTTGTTTAACAGAAGCATTCTAGCATTTTTTTTTTCTGGAAACGCGTATATGGGTGAAGACTTTGCTAACTATCGCCGCTAAATTACATTGCCCTCTTATCGTTAAAGATTGTTTTACTCTTTTATTGTGCACCAATATTTATCAGGTTGTCAACCGAATTCTACTTACGCTCTAGAAGTTAGGTGCCGTAATCGTACCACTTATTTCACCTATATTGTGATAAGTGTGTTTGCCGGAATTTGTGAAAAGCTACGATTAGCTGACCTGCATTTACCCCCTACGTCCTTCTCAGTGAAAGCGCTTTTTTTTCGTCATCTATATTTTGAATATATTTTGGTAGCACAATGGCAATATCAGTATTGTGTTCATTTACAGTAATCTCGACCACTTCAAATCAAATGGTCGCACACGCGGTCTAATGGCGTCTTTCAGAAAATCAAGTTTTCGTTGACGAACACTACTGAGAAATAAAAAGTGTGTGGGTTGCTCTAAATCGAAAGAAAAGAGCAGTGAGCCCCTTCATTGTCTCTAAGGGGAAGGACACCTCAACAGTAGCTTACGAGGGATGGGGGTAAAGGAGGGATTAAAAGGATAGGATTAAAAGGTAAAGGGATAGACAGGAAGGAGAGAGCGAGGCGCAGGGAGAATGAACGACAGAAAAAATTGGCAGCATATCCACGGAGTGAATGATGGAGAGTGGGGCGAAGCATTCGTCCGTCCATTCGTTCTTGCTTGCGTCCGTCCATGCGTCCGTCTGTGTGACCGTCAATGCGTCCCTCCACCTGTCCGAGCGTGCGTCTGTTCGTGCGTTCATTCCTGCATTCGTCAATGCATCCGCCCCTGCGTCCGTTCATGCGTCCATCCATGCATCTGTCTGTGCGTCCGTTCGTGCATGTATTCATAACTCCAAGTACCACCATCTTCAACCACCATCTTTAACTTCCCACCTTTAACCACCTTGAGTTCATAGTATATACTAGTTCACTGTATTGATGGCACTGCAGCCCAACGCTCGCTAAGCCTTTCTAAAACCAAGAAGGTTCGGCCCAGTAAGTATAACGTAAGAACCTTTTCCTGTCTGATAGTGCTCAATGTACGTGCTAATGGCTGCTAATGCGAAATGAGAGACAAACGAATTCGGCTTTTACTTTCTTATGACTTGTGCTTCGTATCTGCGTCCCACCTTTGACCACCTCGAGTTCATTCGTGGAATATACTAGTTCATTGTATTCATGGCACTGCGGCTCAACGCTCGATAATCTTTCTAAAGCTCAGGAGGTTACGCCCAGCGAGTATAACGTAGCAACCCTTTCTTGTCAGATGGTGCTCAATGTACATGCCAATGGCTACTAATAGGATTGCAGCGTGCACGTTAACTAAAAGCCGAATGCTCCTGTCTCTCATTCTCCGTTAGCAGCCATTGGCATGTACATTGAGCACTATTTTTTTATTGTTCAACAACACACAGAAGAAATATCTCACCGGCATTACCTTGGAGATCAATATGTTATGTTTGTACGTACTACAACGGCTACGAGGGAAGAAAGGGTGTCGTTTTAAAGAGCCTCGCCCCTAAAAAACGTGGGCACTAGACGCTAACATGTGCATTGAAGGTGTCAACGGCGCCACCAACGCCGGATTTTCGAGTAGGTGTGATTATAAAACGCTCGGCAATCATAAATACAGACAGCCCAATCCACAAGCGAAATGAGAATGCTGCATTTTGCACTCGCGGGGGACATGCAAATATATGGGTTACTTTCTTGTTCATTTCGTGGAACTACTCGTGATTTAGATTGGACGCTCTCTAGAGACTTATAACAGGCGCTCAAACGTAATCACAGCTGCGACGCATAGCGCGACGTGGTTTTATTGTTTTTATGGAACAAGCTTTTCATAGCTCACTTGGTAGGTCTTCTGTTTATCCAGTGTAGCTAGGATATCCACGGAGTGAAATATATGATGAGTGGGGCAAGCGTCCGTCCGTTCGTCATATGCGTGCTGTACTGTGATAGGAGTCGATGAACGCATGGACGAACAAATGCACAGATGGATGAACGGACGCATCGCCCCACTAATGATTCACTCCATGCATATGCTTTGATTTTGTTTATTTATCCCTCGCGTGCCGAGCAGAGTTTTACTTGTCGTTCAGAAGTCCTACTGAACATGCCTCATGTATAGGGAAGACCAGTTGGGGCGAGCATGGCTTCACGGCCAGCTTTCCAGCCTAAGAAGCGAAGAAGGCTTCTAAGAAGCACTAAAACCACATCGTAGCGCAGCTGTGATTACGTTAGTGCATAGGCAGGAATTCTCGCGGCCGCGTTACAATGAAAACCAGTGATAGTTCAATGAGAACAAGAAGAATCCTTCCAATCAAGTGTGAAAAGAGATCCATGGACATAGAACGCTTATTGCGGATTGAACCTTATTGCGGATTGTGCTGCCATTTTTCCTCTACTTCGCCGGTGACCCGCCCTTCTTTATATGCAGCCCACAAACTTCGAAGTTTCACGCACATGCGGATCTCTTACGGAGACATCGCAATTTTTACTGGCCTAATATGGGCGGCGCCAATCTACAGCAAAATAAAAAAGCCATTTGAAAATGAAACGCTTCAGAGTTGATTATGCCTCTTGTTCTTCATGACCCGACATTTGCAAACGAACACAAAATTATATAAAAACGCAATACCATTTTTCACTGCCCCACAGAAGCTTAGCCAACAGCGTGGCAGCCTTTTCGACCGAAAGAAAGAGTGCCGAGGTGCGGAGAAAAGAGCGAGCCACGCCCATCTCCGGAAACACGCTGTCCCCGTGCGATTGGGACGGCCGGAGAGAAACTCGCCGTGCACCCGCAATCTCAGTGGCCATGTTTATTCACGTGCAGTTTTCTGTCTCTCTGCGCACGTGAATGCAACCTGTGGTGCTGTTGTATTCAAACACATCTCCTCAGGGCCCTAGAAAAGTTTTTCCCAGCCTGTGCTGCGGCAATAAACCAGCCAATGTCTTCCTAATGTTCCATATCCGAGAACTGTTTACGCGAAAAATAAATTATTGAGGCAGTGATTGCATTGATATAAACGTAACTGAAGCACTATGGGGGCAGTTGATCCCCTGTAGATTTCTTTCAGGATGTTTATATATGCTTCATCGACGCCCTGATTCTGCAGTGTCAGCATGACTGTTGGTATTGCTATTGAATCAAACGCCTTTTCGTAATCTATGAATTCTATGCATAATAATGGTTGGCTATACTGTGGGCATTGCTCCGTTACCTGATTGATTATATGAATGTGGTCGATTGTTGAGAGAATGTTTAGGAGATTGTTGAGAAGAAGGGCATAAAGCAGGGAAATTCGCTCTCTCCAGTGCTATTAAAGCATGCTTACAGGTGGTTTTCAGAGGCCTTGAATGAAAAGAGTTAGGAATAAGAGCAAAAGAAGTGTACCTTAGTAACCTGCGCTGAGCCATTGACATTGAATGGCTGAGTAACACAGGGGACGAATTGCAACTCATGATTATGGAGTTAGACAAGGATAGCAGAAAGGTAGGTCTTAAAATGATCTGCAGAAAACGATAGTAATGTACTACAACTTCGGAAAAGAGCTGCACTCCGAAGTCGGTAATCGCATAGTTGAAATTGTAAAAGACTATGTGTACTTAGGACACGTAATAACCACGGAGCCGAACCATGGCATTGAAGTAACTCGAAGAATAAGAATGGTGTGGGGCACATTTTGCAAGCACTTTAAAATCATGAGAGATACAGTTCCACAATCCCTCAAGAGTTAGGTATATAATAGCTGCATCTGGCCGGTACTTACCTACGGAGCAGAAACGTGGAGACTTACAAAAAGGGTTCAGCTTAATTTGGGAACGACGCAGCGAGCAATGTAAAAGAAAGTGGTACGTGTAACCTTAGGAGACAAGAAGAGAGCAGAGTGAATTGGCACGTTCAGTGGTTTTTTTTTCTATTCGCTCGTCCACTCTCGAGCTGATGAATCAATCTGTGCCCGCACGCGCGAGGAACAGTAAGTTTGAGGGCCTTTATTTCCAAGGCCAACATACAAAGTACATTGACTTTTAGTGGTAACCTACGTTAAGCTCTTTGAGGGCACACCACAATTTCCACGTGTTTATGCTAGAAATAAGAGGTGTGCGACCTATCGAAAAGGAGGTGCAGAGAGCTAAGAACAATCTAGTTTACTTAAAGTGCGCTCACTTTTGCGGGAAAGCTGCGGTGAGATCACTACATCCGATTCCGCTGGTTTAGTACTCGTCGCCGCCACCAGTGCCTGTATCTGCAGTCGTGCACAATCGGAAAGAAATGTCATAATTGAGCGGTATTCTGCCCCAGATCCTCATGTATGGCGTCCGAGCATTCTACTGTATAGCCAGGCTGGCAGATTTTTTTTATGCGCAAAGTTGATACGTTCCCCCATCATGACATAAATACCAGGGAGATCGCGGAAGCCCTATTTCACGAAAAACATGATCGAAATGGTGTCAGGTAGCCGTCTATTTTGCTTTTAGATAGTAAAATCTCGTTTCTCAATGACACTTGCCTACGGTGGACCCTTCCCTCCTGTGTATGTCTCTCCATTCATGTTTGTTCGGTACATAATATGTTGTGTGAATAAATTCAAGTTTCAGTCTCCTCTTGTTGTGGCCTCTTTTTTTGCCCCGTGTGTTTGCGATGGCAATATGTTAGTATGAGTAATTGCATCGTTAAGTTTTTATAAAGATACACTGTTTCCTAGATATAGGCATCAAATTTTTTTATTAGGTCTGCATCATTCATTAAAAAACTCCTTAGCACTCTCTAGTGCCAGAATTCAGCCCTAACTCTAAATTTTCTTCAACTGATGCGATTGTCAGTGTACAATCAGATGACCTCTGACAACAACTATTGAGGCATCTATACTAAAGTGCCTCAATAGTTGTCGTGTTTCTCGGCATGCATCAACGCTTGTGCCCGACCAAAAAATGCGTATATCTGCATGAACACTCTAACTGGTAGGAAGACTGGCTTTCTTAGCATACTATCTAAGTGAGTACACTGCTCCCCTAGGCATCAGCCACCTTATCCTCTGTGAGTTGGCTCTGCCAAACCAACGCCACAGCTAGCGGAAAGATAAAAAGTGGGTGGGTGGGTGAATTGGGAAGAGACATGCTTAGATATGGAACTTCCTGGAGTATAACAAGTGGGTTCCTATCTGGAAGTACTTCACTATGCACGGTTGTATAATGTGCTGCATTTCTGCAGCCCCCATAATCAATATCGGTGTAACTAGGCTGATGAATTCGAGCTACGTAGCGCACCATCGCCAAAACATTGTCTGTAGAGCCCAGACGCTCAATTCACAAATTTATTTACAGTACATCAAGCGTCATGTACTCATCATATCCGTAAATATCTTTTGCATCCTTTCTCCTTATATTTAATTGTTTACCTTTCGGTGCCTGATTATACTTTCCCCTGTGCTCGGTAGCAAAATCAAAAACTGTTCGGGTAACGTCCCCGCCTGTCACGTAACCTTTCTCTCTAATCAACCTTAACATGTGCACTAAATTCCGTTCATATTTCCGCAAGAAGGTAACAGTAGGATAATGCTGATGTACACCTCTGCTTTCAGAAAGCAAGATTGCACAGAAAATGTACATTAACTCATCCGTATTCACCATCCCCTTAAAGATAGCACTAAAACAACGAAAACAAAAAGAAGATTCAAAAATGTGAAAAAAGCTAGCGAATGTTGAATACCAAAAGTGAATAAAAGCTACCAATTCAGACGACCCTCTTCACGTTCCTGTTTCGATGCGGAGATTTTCCGTGTATCCCTGCGTCGATGTAATGAAGGTTTATGGAAGCACTGCCACACCATGGAAGCGATCATGGTGGTCGTAAACCAACGACCACTGCAGAATAAGTGAAAAGATATGAAGCAAACGACACAAAAACAGTAATGTTTTTCGACAGACACGGCTGCGAACATGTCGTGCTTATTTTGCACGCTGTTGAAATGTTAGTTTTGCGCTCTCTTGCCGGCTACTCGACCCAAAAATATCTAAAAACGCCACTTCCGTCCAATACGTCTCATCTCGCGAGTTACATTCTGTTTCAAAATTTAAAAAAAAATTCTTCCAGCTTTTACATGGCAATTTTCTGGATGAGTGCAGTTTTTATGTACTTTTTCATATTCTACGGTGTCCCAAACATCACCGATATGTCCTGAATATAAGCCAGGTTTTAACGCAATAGCTTTAAACAGCTGGTGTCACAGAACAACTGCTGCCCTTGGCGTCAGCTTCGTTGGTTGTGAGCAAAAACTCGTCTGTGCGTCTATAGCCTAAAAATCAAGTTACTGAGACAGCCGCGGGAGGCCGCTACTTGTTCACGTGTGCGCGCGCAGTCACACAGATGAAGCCGTGCATTCAAAGAAAAAATAAGTGCTCAAGGTAACGAGGCGTCGTAGTTTCTTTACCCTGCCGCCTCTCCCTGCTTAGCTTCAGCGCTTTCGTCGGTACGAGAGAAGAGATAATGCGATTGCACCATGCTACAAACCTTTGTAACTCTACTCGCACTGGACGGATTCTTAAATAATTTGCAGTGTTGAATTCGTGAGGCAATAAGCTCTTCTAGTGAATTCATTCTATGATTACTTGAAAGTGTTTCAGGCACTCTTTAATGCGTTTTGTTCGACAGGCATCACAAAGAAAATGAGCCCATTCGGCGATAATAGCGCGCGCTGGTCCAATCTACTGTGTGCGTGTTTGTGTGCGTTCGTCTGTATGTGACAAAACATGTGAATAAGTATGCACTTAGGTGTTTAAGGGTGCATTAGAAGCAAGATTTTGCTATCACATTGAAGTCTTAAAGCCGAAGCTTAAGGGTCTCCCAAATTTTGCATGGGTTTCTAAACGTCCTAATTGCAAATTATTTGGAACTCTTCACATAATGTTTTTCGAGCAATTTACTCCCAGATTTTATAAAACAAACCATCTGCTAAGCTCTTTTTTTTCAAAATCAACATGTTTTTACTCCAAAACAAAACTGCTTCTTGTGGATATCACCCAAAAGTTATAAAATATCGTACATTGTGACTCGTATCCCATCGTACAAACTGACATACCACACAAAAAGGGCGAGTTTGTGCATCGAAAACAAATGTCTCCATTGAAACCCACTATTGCTAAGCAGTCTTTGTACGATTTGATGAAATACCGACACTAATCTCGACACCTAGTACTTGTAAATTATAATAAATGACACATAATATGCACAATTTTTATAATCCTAACACGAGTGGTTTCTGTTGCACCCTGTACTGATGCACATGCGCGAAAGGCCATTTATCTGCGTTAACAATATTTCTGACTAATAAACCTTTATTTGTGAGAGCAAGCGCTGTCCTTGTCAGCCTCTCCTGTCCGTCTGTTTTTAGTGCGCTTCAAAGTTTTCAATTAAGAAAAAGGAACATTTCAAGAAAGTTACATCCCCCCTTTTACCGAAGGAAAAATTTTTTATGGCCCTGGACCCGTCTTATTGCTGTTCGTTTTCCCTCTGTTTTTTCACGGGTCCTTGCCTAAACCCCTAGCTTAGGTTCGACTTACAGTTCAGCCAGATTTGTCCGAATGCACCTACCTCGTGCTGATAAAACTCTTTTCCTCCTAGAGTTTGATTAACTCACTGGGTGGCATGCGTGGCGAGGCGACAATAACGTGCATAGTATTTAAAGTTGTATTCATTTACACAGCTGAAAAATATGCAAGAAGCAAGCAGATTTACCTGCTGGTGCTACCTTTAATTGTTGCACGTGGTCCTGGCTTGTTTTGTGGATTATTCACGAGCCCCCTCCCCCTCTTTTTTAAGAATGTCGAGCAACGCACAAAGCGAGGTTAACATGTAGAAAAGCAAGCTATAACTTGGCGTCTACATTAACTGTCCAGCCTTGGCACTACTATTTTCAGCGATTATCATCACATAGTTCATTCACGCATGCATCGCCATATATACACGCGGGTTTGTTAAAAGTGAGCTTCACTTATGACGTATTTCTCGATACGAAACGTTGTTCAGAGAGATGTTAAAGACAGAATAGTATTCTGATAAATAGTCATGTTTCTGCGTTCGAGGGGTAAAGCAAAAGTACATAAACTGAGGGAGATCAACATTGAATACGAATAATTTCGAGCTCTGTAATAAAAAAATACATACCAATAATAGAAAAGTGCAATCCTTCCTGCCTAGTGGCATAGCATCCGTCCATCTATGCTGTAGAAAAGTAGAGAAAATAAAAAATAAAAGAAATTGGGAAAAGCTCCACATCGTCAGGTCACCGCATAGTTTGGCATAGAACTTTAGAAAGCAACATACGAAAGATTTCGGTGGGGTTCGACATCGATTTAAGTATATCATTGGAGCATCTAAAAAAACGACGCCATGTGGTCAGCAAAAACGATAAGCGGAAATCAATGCCATCAACCGATCTTCGCGATTGGTGGTATAGGAAGGGTTTGCTAGTTTTCAAGAAATCCGTGTCTGCACGAGTCAACATAGATAATGGCAAATAAGAGAAAAAGACAGCAATACTAAATCTAGGCGACGAGCTCAGAATACAGGTTAACTTCATGCTAGGAGAAACTTGTGTAAAATGCTTCATCAGAACACCGCTTTCATATGGCCGAATCTGAACATGAAGCAAGTGACGAAATCTCTAATTTCAATTAAACTGCAACGCGCTATCAGATGGCGTACGTGCGGCCACTTATTTAAAGTTAAAGAATAGTCGGTACTTTAAAAAATTGATAGAGATTTGAGGTTTAAAGTCCCGAAACTACCATATCATAATGAGAGACGCTGTGGTGAAGGGCTCCAGAAATTTGGACCAGCTGGGACTCTTTAACGTGCACTCAAATCAGAACACACGGGCCTTAGTCACCAGCCGACTACCTTAGCCACAAGTCTACGGCAGCAGGAGGTACTTCATAAAAATTTTTACCTTTTATAATAGGAGAAAAAAAGAAACACTGAAAGAAAAAAAGCTAGCTTCAAAGTTTTTTACCGAGCCATCATACAATGGGCTATGACCATACAATCAAAGCCGATACGAAAACGGTGCATCATGCACAAGTGCTTCCTTCAAGTGTAAAAAAAAGCACGGTTATGATCAAAATAATTGTTATTGGCTTCATGTGCGACTGATTTTTTCAATAAATAGCATAGTCATCGTTAGTCATTTGTAAAAAAAAATCATGGCGGCTGTACTGGTCAACGGGAGCGAAAGGGTCAAAGCGAATATGCCACATTTGCACATGCACGCACTCACACATACAAGCAATGGAATGCCTGCGTTCTTTTTCGTTCATTTGACATTGAATGAAGCAGTGAACAAGTAAAATGACAACTTCCACACTAACCAACAGGACCTCGCAGTATAGACTCCACTTCCCACAGCTCGCAACCTAGAAGGTTGGAATAATGACGTCATTTTTATTGTGAAGCATTTCTCAGTGAATTTCGGTGACATCAACCTCATCTATCTATCTATCTATCTATCTATCTATCTATCTATCTATCTATCTATCTATCTATCTATCTATCTATCTATCTATCTATCCATCTATCGATCTATCTATCTATCTATCTATCTATCTATCTATCTATCCACCTACGACATTTAGCTCTCTTGGCCGTTTCAATAATGGGATCTATACGAAAATTGGTATGGCATAACAAGACTATATGACAAGCATAAGGAACCAGTCATAACATGAAAATGATGACGTATGTGCTGAATATTATGAGTCACATTCCATTGTCTCCCTGCTCTTGCGGTGGTTTCTTCCACATTAGATATTAGAAAACTGGTATGGTATGGCACGACTGCATGGCGAACACAAGTGACAGGCCCTTTTATGGAAATCATGACGTGCGCGTGATGTGATTCATGGCTGCACGCCACGCGGATGGTGCGCTGAAGATTGTTTCTCTAGCTTCACACATAACAAATTTGCTATCAAGAGACATGAATGAATGACGAAGGTACATGACTGGTAGAAAAAAAGATAATTATGACAGACATGCCATATAAGAACATGACGATATCCAACGCTCATGCTCCACTCGCGGTCGCTTCACATATACCAAATTTGACATTACGTGACGTCAATGGGCGACGAAGGTAAATTACACCTTCAAGTATGATAGTCATTGCATGCGTGTCATGTAAAGCAAAAATACATGTTACGCTCATGGTGCACTCACGGCCGTTTTGCTAGCTTTCAATATACCAATATAGTATTACATGACGTAAATGGATGACGAACGCAAACACCAGGCGCAAACTTGATAATTACGACATGAAATTCATGTGCGACATGATATATATGCCTACCACTTTTGGTGCTGGTACTGAAAACTTTAGAAGTGCCATCGTTACACAACTATAAGCAACGTATAATTGCCTTTTATCTAGGTACGTGAGGGCGCATAACAATTATAATCGTGCTTGTTGTGTACTACACCTTTACGCATCGCAACGTCGTGCTGATTTTAAAGTGAAATTTACACCCCTCTCATTTTTGCTTCGCATATTATCAATTTTCACTGTATGCGCAATCTGCCAATTGTTTTATCTACGTACTTATTATTGTCAGTCGAACTCGACCCCTGTGTTGCCCCCTTTTAAACTAATTCTTTTGCAAAATCTTTGCGCATCTTTCTGGTCATTATACTACAGCCCGAAGAAATCTGCAAGTCAAGCTAACCCCAGCACTACAAACAAAAAATGTCAGGACAGTAATCGGCCACTTAAATACCTCTTATCAGCTATCAGCTGGTAATTTCAATCTTGAGTAAACGCTGTACCTGCTTTCATCTGATAAAAACGCTTTTCGCACCAATTTCTGTGAGGGCTTCTTGACCTATACTTCACGAGTTAATGTGTATTATTCTTATTTTCTTGTTCGCACAATAACTGAATGGAATAGCCTTTCTAAGGAAGTCTTCAGCAGCTTCGATAGCATGGCACACCTTCACAATACAAATCTATGGTGACCTCTTTCCCTGCTGGCGTACGTGTGGTACGTGGTGTTTGGGCCTTCTTAGCTGACTCATCCCATGATATTTTGCCTCCCCGCATGGTAGTTGTGCTAATGTATGATGTATGTGGAGGCATATCAATTGTTATTATTGTTAACAGAGGTTTAGCGTCTGCGCACAGAAAGCATCCACATTGCACGATGGTCCATAGTACTTCGTCATGCTTAAGAGACATTTTTCAAAGGTTTGTACTAATGGTTGGGACATTTTACTGATTCCAAGACAACAATTGTCAGCTAAATGAATACCACCTTATTGAGTTTTCATGCACAATATCCCAAGAAAATTTATATCAAGGAAGCTCGATCAAAGCGATACAGCGAGCACATGTCCCAAAGTAACATTTCATACATTCCATGCAAAAGCTCTCTTCTTTTGTTTGCACCTTATTTTTTTAATAATATATAGTTTTCTAACGTTGAAAAATTTTCATCATAAGGATGAGCACACGTTAAAACAGTGCAAATCTTTTTTATTCAATTCAAGAGAATTATGAGTCGTATTCACTATTCACAAACAATCACAGAGCAGGGCAATGTATGGCACAATCCTCATGACAGTTTTCACGCACATCGTAGTTTGCAAGCAGGAACATGTGCCCCATAGACTTACAAAAGTGAAGCTTACGAATGTCATAACATTTCTTGAAGGGGTCCTGCGACACTTTTGGCAAAGCCTTAGTTAGCATCGGAATGCGTATAGCGATGATACTGAGACGAATGCTACAAAAACTGTAAATTGGCGCGCGGAAAGTCAACCTATGAGTCCCCAAAATTCAGAACTCGAGACGACGACGACGAGAAACGTTCTCTTTCCCATTTCACTCGCCTGCTGACGTGAAAGACCACTTCCAATCACACCACGCGTTTCATAAAAACATTCCGGAAATGACCACTCTTTTTGACGGCCTCGTTGGCATTGTTACTACGAACCACATGCGTCTGGTAGCAGACGCTCCCACAGTCACACTGTGCAAGATACGCACATATGCTTTGGATGGGGTCACTTCTCGGCTTGCATGCAAGGCGCATTCTATGGCGACGCCGGCGCCCACCGCGTGTCGCATTTTCGGCTCGCTAAAAACGCGGCATGCTTTTCCACTTATAGTTACTAGCGTATCGTAGCCTCAATTGCAGGCTATAAGTGTTGTGTTCGTTGTTCTGAAAATACATCATTTAGAAGCAAGAATAATTTTTTGAAGAAGTATAAAAAAGGATGTTAGCTGTTTTTAGCATTCACTTGTATGGCCTAGCTACCTCAATGGGAATATCAGACGCTACTTATTGCGTCAAGCCAATCAAAAGTGAACTGTTTATCGTCATGTCACCTGACATGACGTCAGTTTCCATAACAAAAATAGCCGATGTGTGTCGCCATAGTCTGAAATGAAAGTAGTGTGTCCCGGGAAATAAAATTATTGCAGGGTTGATTTCGGCGTTGCCATTAGCACAACGATATCGGAGCCTTCCACAGCACCAGAAGAACGGATGAAAAATACATGCTAAAATAATGTCGCAGGGCCCCTTTAAGCAATCTGTTTGACTACAGTAAATCCGTTAGGGTGGAGGTTTGTCATGGGTCGTAGACAAGGAATGGTCTTCATGAAGGACCAGCGTATGAAGAGGAGGAGAAGGAGGTGCAGCAGTAGTAGTATTGTTGTAGATGAAGTTCTTATTATTATCAATATTAGCAATAGTTGTAGTAGTAGTTGTAGTAGTAGTTGTTGTTGTATATGGCAGCAATGCCGTTTATGGCTGAAGGAAAGGTTCAGCTACAGTTTTCGAAAGCTTACTTGAAAGCAGTTAGGTTATTAAAAATGCGAACGATGAAACACACCGGGTAATTTTTCAGCACGAAGCAGGAAGAGCAAAGCACCAATTGCGTAACAACAAAAGAAGAGTGGTTGTGTTTGTGCCGCATGAGCAGTTTGTCTTATTGTTTCATGATTGCAACATGATACATTGCGTGCGTTGTGGGTCATTAGGGCTTTATTAGATGTGCGGCATCGGTCCCTGTTTTTTAACTAGAGACGTTTTCCTCTTCTGAAATTAGCGTTCTTCTATCACATCCATTAACTAGGTTTGCTGCAGAACTTGCGTGTTAGGTTTCTCTCCTACTGTCACTGTGAACACGCAGTAAGTCCTGACTAGTGCATTAAAGTTCGAATGAATGGGTGCCGCACCGACTTCCGATTGAAGTATTGAGAGTTTTGCAGTTGCTTGGGTAGTGTAGTTATTCAGAGTAAAACTAGATACCGCCAATTCATGATGTGCGGTGTTTCTATTCGAGAAATCATGCTCAAGGGCTATAGTTGAATCTTTACATACAATTTACGAGGCTTAAAATTGTGCAGTCTACCGAAACTGGAGATATTGTGGTCACAAGCCAATTGTTTTACTGTCAGTGGCGTATTATGAAACCAAGTTACAAAAACGAGCTTCGTGGACATGTACCTTGCGGACATTCATTTTTTGTCATCTTTCATAAAACTTGGTTGAGTATTATGACAAAGATACAAAGAAAAAGCTGCTAATCATGCGACATAGCTAAAATTTGGCCGACTGTACTATTTGTGCGTCTCCCGGCCGTTCTCGGCATAAAAAAATTACGAACACTGAAAGAAACTGCTTGGTGCTTAACGCAGTACAGCCTTCAGATAAAATACGTTACTTTTGTATAAATGCCTGCAGGAGTCTTCTTTTTTAGTTCTCACAATTTTGCACACACAATATGCTCTCTAGGAGATGTAGTCTGTTGCACCCGATTCCTGTGTTGTACCCACACACGGCTAATAGGGGCGAAGCTCCTCTTAGTCTAACCTTGCCACGCATCACGCGTAACCGAGAGAAGAAGAGACGAGAAAGAAAAGAAGGCAGTATCTAACGAACAGTGTAATAGATGGCGCTGTCTCATGGAAAAAAATACAAACTGCAGTTAAGTGAGGGCATTTTAGATAGCGTTGTACCACTATTCTCAGATTGGCTGTTGCTCGGGCTGTGCTTGGGTACGTGGAGATCGAGTTCCTCTTTATGTCCCCTAGATAGTCGATGTACGTGATGGATCGTTGGTGGGGCATGGAAGAAGCTGAGTGGTGGGAGCGTTTAAGACGCTTGCGCTCGGCTTTCTTGGCTCACGTCTCGTCGCTGTTACCAAAGCGCCGTCTACATTCACGAACGCGATTGGACGCATCACCACATGTACGGACGGATGGACACATGAACAGATGGATGAACGTGAGCTTCACACCACACATGATAAGTCGCTCCTTAAGTGTGCTGCGATTTTTTACATGCGGAGCATGTTATACTAGGGGCTAGTCATGCACCGTCGCCGTCCGCAGCCTCCCCTCCTCCTCCGCCAGCCATCTGTGCATCCTTTCCTTCAAGCAACACAGTGCGCGTTGCGCTCACTTCTCCCCTCCGCGCGCCGCGCGACCTTTAAATGCGCAGGCTGGGGCTGGCTCTCGCTATCGAGTGTCGGGGCGCGCCGCCCTTCGTTGGTTGGTTTCTGCGGTCGCTCCACTTCTGATGTCGCTGGTGAATATGTATGCTTTTGCGCGCTTGACGACGTTGACTCCGAGTCCCACTTCACCCTGGCACTGCTAAACACCACGTCACTGGGCACTGACGCGGTTGACTTCGTGCGAGACCTCGTACTCCCCAGAGTGGACGTGCTTTGCTTCACTGAGACGTGGAGCGCCACCTATGACGTTGACGTTGTTGAATGCGCTACGGCGGCGTGCACGCACGGGTTCCAACGACCTGCGGGCGGCATAAGAATTTACGTCAAGCGTGACGACGTCAACTTCGTCGAAGACCTCCAACTGCGGCCCGGCGCTTAACAATGCGCCAACGGCGAGCACTGCGTCGCTAGCGTCTGCGGAGTCGACGCCATGACGATATACTGCGCGCCCAACCTATCGTGTGCCACCAAGGAGAAGTACGTCGACGAAGCCATGGAAGGATATTTGAAACAATGACCGCAACGACAATCCTTCGTGATAGTTGGTGACTTCAACATCGACGTCATCAAGGACGATTGGGTGGTCGACTACATGGAGTTGTGGCACTCGCATGTGAACAACGCACGATGGCAAACATCATCCGAGCACGGTTCGCGGGACGTGCATCGACCACGTCTTTGCAAATTTTGACCTTCGACAGCTGCAACCAGACCCACCCACCCTTCACTTTACGGACCATAAAGCCAACTTGCTCAAAATAATAAAGCGTCTCATCAATAAACATCGTCTTTCGCAGCATACAGGTGTGCGTGTTAACTCATGTTCACTCGTGTTTACTCGTGTTCACTTATAACACACACGCTTGTCGCAAATTACAAACCACATTTATCGCAGTTCAACATATATGCTCTTCATGCTAACCAGTGTTCCCACTCGGGAAACTACGGTAATTTTTTATCCTTGGCACGTTTGGCAATCCTATGCATATTTCTGTCGTTTTTTATGAATAATTATGGAAATGTTTAGATTCATGCTGTGATTCTTGTTCTGTGGTCGTCAGCGTTTCTGGTCGCCTCGCCGTCTGTCAAGTGTGACTGCATACATCACTTCATTCAATAATGCAAAGAGTACCTCAAAACACTCTAGACAAAGACGCACTATATGTAGCCAGGTCTGCCTGGCAGCAGAGTGGCCATTGCAGTGAGAGTAGTCAGGTAGATCTTCCATGAGGAGTCACACTGTAGCTTATTTCTTTCGACGTTTCAGCCAGGGCCTGGCCTTCATCAGGAATGAGGGTACAATTCGTTGGTGCTCAGCTTTGTACAATATTAAAGAGAGAGAGAGAGAGAAAGAGTACCTAACAAACTGAAAACACGAGGTAAACACTCCCCTTCCCCCCCCGACCACCCCCTTCCACTTTTTTATCCTTCTTTTTTCTTTTTCTTTCCCACTTTTCCTCATTTTACTTTTTTTCGGCGATCTTCTTTAAGATGCCCGTGGTCTGCTTATCCTTTCTTTCACTAACGTATTGTTCCCGGCCAGACGGCGCCACATTATTGTGGCGTGTCGGGGGTGGAGAAAAAAATTTTTTTTAAAAGTAGAAACATTTACCTACTCACTGTCACGTGAACATCTTGTCATTGAAAGAGAGGCGCCAGGTATCGCCGCAGAGGCTGGCAAGCGGGTGCAATGTCAATTTTGGCCCGCTCCTGCATTACGCAGTATACGGGCCTTCTGATTCTGCATTGGGTCGCTTTCGGACATTTCGTGCTTGGCACAACTAAATGTTTTGTAAGGTAGAAACAGAAAAAGGCCAAATCTGTATTTCGAAAGAGTAGTTACATGTAGAAGTAGTTACAGTTGTGCAGTGACCATCGCAGCTGCAGTGCCGTGAAATCATTGTTGTTATGGCCGTTATTGTTTTATAAGCTGTTATTTGCTGCAATTGTACCTAGATTCTCATTTATTATCCTCTCGATGGTGTTAAATCGGTGGATGAGGTATGCCTCGCGTTGTTCACATTCCCGGTTTGATTTAAACCCCATTTGAAAAGTGTTACTGATAGTTTGCCGAATGCATGGTTGGAGAAGTTGAGATATTTCGATAGAGGTAGAATTTGGGATGATTTCGCATGGGCTCTGTGATTATTGAAACGATTTCTAAATGGTGTTTCTGTTTGCCAAATGCACTGCATTCTGCGCATGTTGCATTCGGGTAGGTATACCAAATTGGAGGCATGGCTTGTTAGGTTTGCCCGTATGTTATTCGAAAGCTTGGATTGTGTGCTGGCTGCTTTGTCTGTTTCTTGCATCGCTTTACATACAAAACATCGTGACTTTAAGCAATGTCGGCATTAATTATTAGGAGTGAAGCATTGATTTCAGAGTAGACAAGTGTGACTTTATGGTTGCGTGGTCGTCGGTAAACGACGCCAAATGCTCACGGGTATGCGCGTTTCAGACAATCAATTTATTCCGGAATGTGGTAATGTCGTTTAAGGATTTTGTTGGGGAACTAGGGAAGTTCGTGCTGTAAGTTAGGCAGCGGTTTGTTCGTTGCGGGTCTTCTTGTGGTGGTCACTTGATAAGTAAGTCATCACACTTCAGTTTTCTTGCTTTCTGAACGGCATCATACACTAAACGTGGCGGGTATTTTCGTTTATCGAGCACAAGCTTTAGCATCTGTGAGCTCGTGCCAAAATCAGGGTCTCCTGAGGAGATCCGCTTAAACTGGTGAGCCAAGCTCTATGGAATACTGCTTTTACAGTGGCGTGGGTGATCGCCTTGGTAATGGAGGTATTGTTGTCGATTCATTGGTTTGCGATATAGAGTTGCAGAAACCTTTTCTTCTTCTGTCGTTATGGTAACATCAAGAAAGTTTACGGTTCCTTGTGTGTAGGTGTGTGTATGTGAAGTACATGTATCGATGCACAGCGTTGTAAGCGTCGATAAAGCTGTGAAATTCATCCTCACTGCGGGTTCAAATAAAAAAGATGCCGTCTGTGTATCTTCTGTATAAAAGTATTTTCAAGAAACTTTGGGTAAGAAATTCGGATTCTTGCTTTCCCATAATTATGTTGGCATAATTGGTTGCCATTTTGCTGCCCATAGCGGTCCCGCTAATTTGTTGAAAAGACTGTTGATTGAATTCAAATGAATTTATTCTAGGACCATTCTCGTCAGACTTGCGATGGCAGAGAAATCTGGTGTGTCAGGTTGTCTAAGGTCTGTCTACATGTTTTTTTAATGCAGCTATGCCGGTATCGTGAGGAATATTTGCATACAATGAGGACACATCAAGAGTAACCAAGAACAAGTTTTTCGGCACACAAAGACCTGCAATGTGGCGAAAAAAATGTGTGGTGTTTTTTATGTACGACCTGAGGGTGCATGTAACGTGGCTTATTAGTTTTTCCACGTACCATCTAATGGGTTTAGTTATTGTACCTATGGCTGGTATGATTGGTCGACCTGGGTTTTTTGGTTTATGTTTTTTTGGGAGGATGTCGAAGCGACCCAGACGAGGGCATGCTGCTTGCTTCAGTCTGTGGTCAGTGTTGGTATTCTTTTCTGAATCCAGCAGTTTCTATAGTGCTGTTGATTCGATACGTTTGTATTCGTGTGTCGGATCACCTGCGAGGCGTTCGTAAAAATTTGAGTCGTCTAGTTGGCGGTAAGCTTCTTGTAAGTAGTCTGTTTTATTAGGAATACAAGTTCTCCTCCTTTGTCAGCGGGTTTTATTGTCATGTCTGTCCTAGATGCCAGATTTCTCATACTCATTTTTTCATATTTTCTCAAGTTTCTTGCTTTCTGTCTGTGGTATTGGTGTACTATATCTTTCCGTACTGCGGTAATATAAAGGTCCAGACAGTTGTCTCGATTACTGTTCGGTGTCCAATCACTTGTTCTATTACGGTGAACTTTTTCGTGGTTAGAAGGCCTGTCCAAGAAATATTCATGCAACCTGAAGTTTCTAGCGAAGTTGTGGAGGTCACGGAGCACGTAGAATTCGTCAAAAAGTTTGTGTTGCGCGGAAGCTTAGTCCTTGGAATAGCAGTTTTTCTTCGTCAGGTGACATTATATATATATATATATATATATATATATATATATATATATATATATATATATATATATATATATATATATATATATATATATATATATATATATATATATATATATATATATATATATATATATAAATATATATATATATATATATTTTAATGGGTATGAAAAAAGTCGGGGACGTCAACCAGTAAGCAAGTATCTGGTTCTCTACCCTGCCCTGAGGAAGAGGAGGGCAAGAAGAAAAAGTAAGAAAAAGGAAATGAGAGAGAATAGGGGAGTCACAGTCGCACACACACTGGGAAGTCACAGTCGTTCGACGAAGCGGGCCACTAGCAGAAAAATAAGAGCACCTTTTTCACTTCTTGACATAAAGCAAGATCTTTCTGGCTCTGAAAAATTGATTTACAAGAGGTTAATGTTTATTCATGGTTCCACTAACATCATTTGGTCTCAATACTAGGCTTTGACTAACAACCTATGCAATGCTTGCACGTGTTTATTTTTATAAAAATGAAGTAATGCTAAAGTATGTTGGGCAGTAGTTATTATGCTGGTGTAAGCTAAACTACTATGCTACTAATGATGGTTTTCAAAATAAATATGACAAGCTAAAAGTAAAAGTCATCAAGGAATTCAGTTTTCGCTTCGTCGTTTTGCATGTTATAGGAGTTAGAACCTCTGGCAAAGATTGCAGGTTGATTGTACAACGAATCAAATTTACGGACACTTATTAACTTTTACCATGAGCCAATGGAATGAACCTGCCAACAAAATCACTGAACGCCCAGCTTGCCTTACTTAGCTCTTCACTGTAGTATAGCTTTGTACGCACTCCTTTGTTACTGCCAATTACGTTGCGCGTACGTTTTTTTTTGTCTTCGTGCTTTTGCAAAAGCGCAATTTATTTTTTTTGTCTTTCACTGTTGTCTGCAGCTAATCCAATATCTAAGCCACTGCCCTGAACATATATTAGCCTCGTCTTAACAGTATTTTCTAACAGTACGTAGATCTAAGAGAAGCAGAAACTCAGTAATATAAAGCACACTGTACAAGTTGTCCGAGTGAGATCATAAGCTATTAAGAAACACTTTTTCTAATATCACGCTCCTGATACTTTCTTTGCAAAATAACCACTATAACACAGTGTGTCAAAGTGCCTAGGTCATGGAGTCGATGTGCTGACGTTATATTGCGTGTTCTATACACACCTAAAATGGTGCCATGTATCAGCAATCCGTATACATTCTCAATACTTTTCTTTTGCTCTTTCTCTGTTTGGACGACTGCCACTGGCGTAGTTCAATTTAGCGCCAATCCTGTGTTTTGAAGTTTTCGATGAAATAGCGAATGAGAAAGTTCGATAAGACTGGCACTCGGCGTTAAGACTTTCGAGCCAGAAATCCTATTACCTTTCGGTCATGTGTAAGGCTCTGCTCAGCCGCGTATACGTATCGCGTTTCCATCACGCGGTACAAAATGAGATCCAGAAGGTTCCTCGGTCACGCGGTATATTCCAAGACAAACAAGGAAGGCTTTTCTGTTTGAAGGAACGCAGCAGCGAGTGCAAACAAGAGGGCTTCTGACGTTTACTTTCGTTGCGAATTACAATGAAAATATTTCTCAAATAAGGAGTCTACTCTGCGCTTATCTTTATGGAGGATTCTATTTCATTGAAGCTGTATACCCCTGAACAAAGTATACGAACAATTTGGTAGCTAGAGTGAGGTGTTTCACTGAGAAGGATATACAACAGCCGTTTCCAGTGTACAATGCCGTGTACACTGCTGTGCACTCTTTACATTACGGCAAGGAAAGAAGGAAAATAGAAGAAGGGAACTTAACCAGTCTATAGGCAGCCGGTTTCCTACCCTGCGCATGGGAGGGGGATGGGCGAGATTAAAGATAGAGAGCAGAGAATGAAGAGAGATAAACACAGCACATTCGGCAGCACACGCGCGCACACTCAGTCATAGTCCAGTCTTGTCTTACGCGGTGTGTGACATTGCTGTTACAGCCGCTTGTTCAAGTCCGTGTGGCGTAGGAATTTCAACAGAGCTTTTGTCGCCTTTTGTTCCAATGTCTTACATTACGGTAAACTTGGTGTTGCACATTGAGGGATCCACTGGAACATAGCGTCGTGCAGCGCACTCTAAGACAGCTCTCATTCAAAGAAGTATTGATACGAATTGTGAATATTTTCTGGTTGCTTCTTTAAATTAAAAAGCCAGGTTTCAAGAAAGTGGTGTGGAGGCTTTTGAAGTCACTGAAAATATCTTTATTACCACTATCATTAAACAAGAGTTTTGGTTTCGGTATCGAGAAGGTGGCTTCGTAGCAGTATGTGAAGAGAGGTCTCCGACGAGAAGACTGCGACTCGCGACATATATGCTAAAACAGCAGCCAGCCTGTTTGTTGTCAGCAGCACGTGGTTCACGTAAAAAATGATGAGTGAATTGCAGTCCAGAGAGACTGACAGGGAATTTTTCGATTGAGGCTACAAGCACAACTGAAATTTCTGAAACTCATGAACTATGTTGAGTTGTAATAGCATACATTGTGGTGGGTATGGCTTGACATTGCTCAATAACAAACTTTAGGATAAAGGTAAAATATTTTCAGGGTGTTGTCATGTTTCGTTGTATAGGGAACGTTGAGATTGTACACTATAAAAACAAAAAAAATGTTTCTTTTTTGGTGTCCTCAAAATTATGTCAACATTCCTTCCTTAAAAGCACATTTGAGAAGCTAAGCTAGAAGTGATGCCTGCAATCGGTGTAGCCGCTCTGTTAATTAATACAGACGATCATAAATATCGCGTAGTTCATCAAACAACCAACCAACAAACGAACCAACCAATCAATCAATCAATCAGTTATTTAATCATTTTATTTCCTCTTGATGAGAGCAGTACAGGACCAAAATCTCAAGAACTTGACGTAGTCTCGACCACGTTACAAGTCGGCAAAGCAGCATGAATGATAGATAAATATGCCTAAAGAATACAAAATGAACTTACACGCAAAACATTCCATAAATTATACAAAAATGTTTCAGACAACTCAGTCGAAATAGAAATAAGATAGTTGACATAAATAGTCCTGAAGTGCCACGAACGTGAAAAAGCAACAGTTGGTGAGAAGAATGGCCAAAAAATGAATGAGCTGAACGAAGTGTTTATAGTGGCAGTTTTGTTCAGACGGAGGATCAAAATCTCTGCGGATTGAGAATTCAAGTGAAGAAAGTAGCCTAAAGTACAATAGTTGTTCGCCATAAACATTTTTTCGGTTAGGTACAGTTCAACCTCTCTTGTGCCTGGTAATTTGAACAGCTGGATTGAGGTTGAACCTAAACAAGAATAATTGTGGTATTGGTACCATGCTTAACAAACTTTTTATGTCAGAACAGGCTGATTGTTCAAAGTCTATTTTTTGTAGAAGATACAACTTGCGAGAAATATTCACTCCAGTAGTACACGACACTATGCTAAAGTACTTTAACAAAGAAGATATAAGATTGAAAAGGAAGAAATAGGAAGAATAGAACGCAGACGTCCAAGGACACTATTGGCCAATGACACCTCAGAACATAGACTTTTAACATGTACAACCCAAATAGGGTGCCGTTGAAAATATACTACAATAATTCTAATGAAATCAACCATATCCAACTTCCGAGTGTCCAGAAAAAAGTTCATCCTCTATGTAAAGGTTCTCTCTTTTTAGCGTATAAATAGTAAATGTTGTCTCCTTGAGTACGGAGCGATTGCTTACATCTCAACCTTGGCACCACTTACCTTTTAGGGGCAGCCCTACTCGTTAAAAATCTATATTACCATAAAAAGCTATTTGAAGTAATTTTACACTGCCTTAAGCATAACTCGCTGGGAAGCAGCATTGTTCAAGTAACTTCAAGAAGAAAATAAGTCATAATTCGTATATCTGTACAGTCCTTATACAAAAAGCAGGTCATCCCTGGCAAAAAGAGGTAGTTGAAAATCAAAATACAACAATTATTTGTTTATTTGTTTTTCTCGTAGCAACATTAGCGATACAAAATTATCCGCTTCCTTTTAGGTATGGTCGTTCTCTTTGGCAAAGTGCCTCTGGCCTTTGCGGCTCGTTGACGATTCTACGATTGCCACTTGGTTTACCGTGTCAACTTTGTATTTTCGTGTCTCGCAATGCGCCAAGAGCTTGAGCACTGTGTTTCGTGGTCACTGTTCTGAATTTACGTGAAAATAATGCTTGGTCGAGACCCAGTCCTTCACAGCGTCCTTCCATTTGGCGACCAAGTTCTACTCAGTTCTACTCAGTCCAGTTCTACTCATTTCAAATGTTTTGTCCATTTTTTATATATATATATATTTTTCGCTTATAATTTTCGCGGCTATGGCGTAGTGCTTAGAGCATCCGCCTCGCATGCATGAGGTCCGTGGTTCAAATTCCGGTGCCGCGCAGTTCCCAACCAGATTAAAAAAAAAATCCGCGTGTTGATGGATCTGCATTAAGAGGCCTGGGGTGCGGCCTCACCGGTAACCACCGCCGGGAACGCACTCCCTCACCAGAGAAGGATTGGCCACCCTGGTGCAGTACCTGGCCACTACCTCCCACAAGCATACGTCAAATAACTCTCGGCCCTCTGTCCCCAGCAGCTGCGAAGCAACTGACCACGGCGGCGGTCAGATCTGCAACGCAGCAGAGGGTGCTAAGAATCTCTGGATCCGGACAGGCCGCCATTGGAACTTGAACTTGGCAACATTTAACACTAGAACCTTATCTAGTGAGGGAAGTCTAGCTGTACTATTCGAGGAGCTAGAGGGTGTTAAATGGGATATAATAGGGCTCAGTGAGGTTAGGAGGACAGATGAGGCCTATACTGCGCTACAGAATGGGCACGTCCTCTGCTATCGGGGCTTAGCAGACAGAAGGGAACTGGGAGTGGGGTTCCTAATTCACAGAATCATAGCTGGCAACATAGAGGAATACCATAGCATTAATGAAAGGGTGGTAGGTATTGTAATTAAACTGAATAAAAGATACAAAATGAAGGTAGTACAGGCTTACGCGCCTACATCCAGCCATGATGACGCTTCAGTCGAAAGCTTCTATGAAGACGTGGAATCGGCAATGAGTAAAGTAAAAACACAGTATACTATAGTGATGGGCGACTTTAATGCAAAGGTAGGGAAGAAGCAGGCTGGAGACCAGGCAGTAGGAGATTATGGCATCGGCACTAGAAACGCCAGAGGAGAGCTACTAGTAGAATTCGCAGAACGCAATAATTTGCGGATTTTGATTACCTTCTACCGAAAACGAGAAAACCGCAAGTGGACATGGAGGAGCCCTAATGGCAAAAATAAGAACGAAATAGACTTTATAATGACTGCACACCCAGGAATCGTGCAGGATGTGGAAGTGGTTGGCAAGGTACGATGCAGTGACCATAGAATGGTACGGTCTCGAATTCGCCTAGACTTGAAGAAGGAACGACAGAAACTGATACGCAAGAAGCCAATCAATGAGCTACACTGAGAGGGAAAGTACAGGAATTCAGAGTATCGCTGCAGAACAGGTACTCGGCTCTTAGTGAGGAAACCAACGTTAGCGTAGATACAATGAATGATAATCTGACGAGTATCATTATGGAGTGTGCAGTGGAAGTTGGAGGCAGGGTAGTTAGACAGGACACTGGCAAGCTTTCCGAGGAAATGAAGAACCTAATTAAGAAGCGTCAAATCATGAAAGTGTCAAGTACTACAGACAAAATAGAACTGGCATAGCTTTCGAAGTTGAGTAATAGACGTAAAGTATGCGATGTAAGGAGGTATAACATGGAGAGAATAGAACACGCTCTGAAAAACGGAGGAAGCATCAAAGCAGTGAAGAGGAAACTTGGGATAGGCAAAAGTCGGATGTATGCACTAAGGGACAAAGAAGGCAAATTAACTACCAATAGGGATAGGATAGTTAAAATAGCGGAGGAGTTTTACAGAGATCTGTACAGTAGCCGAGACAACCACGACCTTAATACTATAAGAACTAGCAGTAACCCAGATGACGCCCCACCAGTAATGATAGAAGAAGTCAGAAAAGCTTTGGAGAGCGTGCATAGTGGCAAAGCTGCTGGTGCGGATCAGGTAATATCAAACCTGCTGAAAGATGGAGGACAGATTGTGTTAGAAAAACTAGCCACCCTCTTTACGAGGGGTCTCCTGACGGGAAGGGTACCAGAGTCTTGGAAGAACGCTAACATCATCTTGATACATAAGAAAGGAGATGACAAGGACTTGAATAATTACAGGCCGATCAGCTTGCTCTCTGTAGTATACAAGCTATTTACAAAGGTAGTTGCTAACAGAGTAAAGAAAACATTAGAATTCAATCAACCAAAGGAACAAGCAGGATTTCGAACAGGCTACTCAACAATTGACCACATTCATACTATCAATCAGGTAATAGAGAAATGCTCAGAGTATAATCAACCACTATACATAGCCTTCATAGATTACGAGAGGGCGTTTGATTCAGTAGAAATATTAGCCGTCATGCAGACACTGCGGAATCAGGGCGTAGATGAAGTATATATAAACATTCTGGAAGAAATATACAGGGGATCAACTGCTAGCATAGTGCTTCTTAAAGAAAGCAACAGAATACCAATCAAGAAGGGTGTAAGGCAGGGGGACACAATCTCCCCAATGCTATTTACCGCGCGCTTACAGGAGGTTTTCAGAAGCCTAGAATGGGAACAGTTAGGGATAAGAGTTAATGGAGAATACCTTAGTAACCTGCGCTTCGCCGATGACATTGCATTGCTGAGTAACTCAGGGGACGAATTGCAACTCATGATTACGGAGTTAGACAAGGCGAGCAGAAAGGTGGGTCTTAAATTTAATCTGCAGAAAACGAAAGTAATGTACAACAACCTCGGAAAGGAGCAGCGCTTCGAGATAGGTAATAGTGTACTTGAAGTTGTAAAAGACTATGTTTACTTAGGGCAGGTAATAAACGCTGAGCCTAACCACGAGATTGAAGTAACAAGAAGAATAAGAATGGGGTGGAGCATATTCGGCAAGCACTCTAAAACTATGACAGGTAGATTGCCACTATCCCTCAAGAGGAAGGTATATAACAGCTGTATCTTGCCGGTACTTAGCTACAGAGCAGAAACCTGGAGACTTACAAAGAGGGTTCAGCTTAAATTGAGGAAGATGCAGCGAGTAATGGAAAGAAAATTGGTAGGTGTAACCTTAAGAGACAAGAAGAGAGCAGAGTGGATTAGGGGACAAACGGGGGTTAAGAATATCATAGTTGAAATAAAGAAGAGGAAATGAACATGGACCGGGCATGTAGCGCGTAGACAGGATAACCGCTGATCATTAAGGGTAACTAACTGGATTCCCAGAGAAGGGAAGTGGGTTAGGGGGAGACAGAAAGTTAGGTGGGCAGATGAGATTAAGAAGTTTGCGGGTATAAATTGGCAGCAGCAAGCACAGGACCGGGTTAACTGGCGGAACATGGGAGAGGCCTTTGTCCTCCCGTGGACGTAGTCAGGCTGATGATGATGATGATGATGATGATGATGATGATGATGATGATGAATTATTGGTGCATAGTGTTATGCGTACAGCCTCACAGTCTGTCCTTAATGCGAGAGAAAAATTCTTGTCTTACGTTTTCCGATAAATATGGCCTAAAGCGTAATATATGGATAGCTCTTTTTGGCAGGTCCTTTCTGTGCGAACTGTTTAATCAACTTGTTCTAGGTGTCGTCCTCCTCTGTTGATTTCATATTGGTGGCATGCTCACGGGAAACCTTCTGTAGCACGTCTCATGAATCTCTGGGATGTCTGTGCCCAGCTCTTTGTTACTTTGCATGTCGGCCTTTTTTTTTTGGTACTAGAACTTCCAGAAGTTCTCGGATTCCGATAGCATTATGAATGTTCTGTTTAGGTAACTCGATGGGCAACTTGCGTGAGTGTGAAGACAGTTGCGAATCTTTCATAACTCTGTGTGCCCCTGAACAAGAAGGCAATAACCATGCTTTCTACCGTTGCGCATTTTAGAGTATGGTTGGAGGTGTGTGTAACCGCCATTCCTTGGAGAGTGACAGAATGATTTCTGGTCACATCACGACCAGTGGTTCCTTTCGTCGTCCATGCAGCAGGTGTCCTTGCCGTCAGAGTAGTGATGGCGCCACTTATACCGTAGAATGAAAGCGTTGAAGGGTTGACGAAAATGTTTGGCTGGTCACGAAAGAGTAGTCATAAAATACCGTCTTTTACGTCGTCAAACCGTGTTCTGCACATTTATGTGGACCCCGTAAACCATGGGCAGCGTTATGCGGGTGTGTGCCACAAGTGTAAGACAGTTCATATCTACCAAGGAACGGCAAAAGCAAGCATTGGTGACAGTGTGAGGGTGCTAAGAAGGCTGAAATCACCAGGTGTAATTCGAAGAATGCAAATGATTTATGTCAGTGTCATAAACAGTAAAGTATTTCATGCATTCTGCGTGACACAAGTATTCTGCCAAAAAGCTCCACCTGACCTTGGAACTGATTCAGTAAAACACCGTATGGAAGAGTAAGGCTGGTGAAGTGTAATTTATGATTTCTGTGCTTGTGGTATTAACCTATAACGTTGCAAACGTGCTTTTATGGTACAGGCGTCTTGTTGGGTTACGCCAGTTGTACTTTTAGGCTCCTCCCACTAACGTTTGTCTTCGCAATTGTAGTGAGGGCTACATCCTTCGAAGTACTAGCGTTGAAGATCAGTTCACCACTTTTAGCAATTGTAACATCCGTGCTACTGTTGACATCGTTATGCAGCTTTAAACATCCTATACAAAATATAGGCGAATGTTCAGCATAATTCTGCGCGTACATTTGTACGAATTGTTAGCGTCATTGCACAACATGTCCCAACGTTTCTCTAGCTAAAAAATTGGCGGAACCCACGTACCTGGGAATCAACGTTATACGAAGCATGCGGAAGAAAGGTTACTGTGTTGCAAATTTTTTTATTGTGTGACAGTTCATGAAGTGACGCTAAGTATATGTACAAATGTCGCACGCACAGACATGCGTAGAAGAGTTGCAGATGTTTATACAACCAGTTATTCGCACTTGCGCAATAATGCCAACTTGAACATGCGTATTGGCAATACCAAAAGCTGATATGAATCACTCATGCTCGCGAGGATGCTGACCATGAACACTGACTGCCACATAAATCAACTTGAGTGCATGGCAACTAACCACAATTGACGCTAACCTGACGAGACGGATGTATGAAAGGAGCACATGTGTAATGTTAATAAAATTGGGTAGGCAGTATTGTAACCACTATTGACGTTTCACGAAGATTAACGTCTATTTGAAAAGTAGTTCCGAGACCTGGCGTAGCTCTGTGTTAAAATGCTTCATTGCCACGCGCAATGCTTTGGTGCGATTCCAGCTGGGACCCTGACATTCATTTTTTGCATTCTTCAGGTTGACGCTACCAATTTCGGTTATTTGTTAACGCTCGCACGTTAAAATTGCCCATGTCTGTTCTCGTCGTTCTTGGGTAGATACCAAGTGTCAATCACCTGTGGCACATACCCGCCCGTGGATATGTACCACTGTCTGGCGGAAACTGTTTGACGACGTACGTGACGGGATTGCGACACTTTTGAGGTCTTGAGCAGCACGTCATATTCGTCAAATGATCTTGCTCTCCCATGCTAATTTTCGTTCACGCCAAGTTAAGGGGGTGACCACCAAAGCACCCAAACGTAAGCGGCTAGATAGATAAACAGATAGATAGATAGATAGATAGATAGATAGATAGATAGATAGATAGATAGATAGATAGATAGATAGATAGATAGATAGATAGATAGATAGATAGATAGATACGCTCAATGTCGCTAAAGTGCGCTAAGAAATGCTTCGCATTAAAAAAACAAGCGACCTAACTCGGATATGCCAGGACATACGAGGCGTGAGCTATAGACAGACAGACAGACAGACAGACAGACAGACAGACAGACAGACAGACAGACAGACAGACAGACAGACAGACAGACAGACAGACAGACAGACAGACAGACAGACAGACAGACAGACAGATGGATGGATGGATGGAAAGACAGACCGACAGCCACACGGATGCAGGGATAATGAGGCTAACAAGTCAGCTCACGCGAGTCAAGCGCCTACCCACAATAAAGACGTCACTCCAGGTGCTTGCAGGCTTTCACGGGTGGGCCAGCTGTGCACTGCGTGACGTCACTGCTCCTTGCGCATGCTTAGCATGGCTCTTGTACGTGCAGGCGAAACCGCTTTGGCTCGGCCAGTGTAGGTAATGATAAAAAAAACGTTGCACCGCAGTCAATTTCCCCCTGCATGCTTCGCATTACATCGACTCCTTCAGGACGCAGTATTAGTTCATTTTTTTGTCAATGGAAATATTCCAGTCATTGCAATATTGCCTCCAATATTATTCTACCTTTTAATACTTCACGGCAGTTTTCAATGTAAATCGCAAAGCAGGAAAACTTTTCTATTCACTGTGTACTTAGCGTCGAATGTTCTCGAGCATGCGCTGCCAGATTTCTAACGAGTTTTTGTCCCGGAAACAACTCATCAGGCAGTTGGAATGGCAACACACCACCACTCCGCTCACGTTTCATGTTTGTGATAGCACTGTAGGGCACGCATATGAAGGCGCACTAAATCTACGAATAGAAAGTTTGTGCCGGTATATTTCAACAGCCATTTTTCTAGCAACGTGGGATGTATTTTCAAAAGAAATATAGTAACGAACAATGTTTCTGTTGTAAATAGTACCTGATATACAACAGAACTGAACATTACTAACCTAAAAACGTCAGTGGTGTGTTGTGATTTATCTTCTTAGAGTAGTATCAGGCCGTTCGGAGGAGTCTAGCATTTAAAAAAACGTAAGTAAATTTTTTGCAGCATTCATTGACTTATGATATGAGGCACACTTGTCAGGTTTGTCAAAAATTAGTAAATTTTGGAGTTAGTAGCTCTCCTCATTAAGATAACAATGACACGCAACTTGCACATGACAAGGATAACTGTGAAAAATCATTCAACTTACATAAAGAGGTGTTTTTCGAGTGCTTGTGGCGTGAATGCACCCAGCTCGAATCAACTTCCCCTACCTTCCGGTTGGAATTAGTCACACCCAATGCCCCATTTCTGGACATCTTCATAAGTTTCTGCCAAGGCCTAATCGAAAATAAAAGCATTCAAGCAATGGACAATGCGAACGTGGATGAAGCAGAATTGCTTCCCGATCATTATGCTACATTCCTTTATTGTTAGAAACATCGATTCTTGGACGTGACTGTACGGTTATACTAAAAACCCGAAACTCCTTTCTTTTTCTGCAGGTAAGGTGTTTCCATGGACAACAGGAAACAATAATTATAATATTACCATAGATCAGATAGTTTGCGAAATAACGTTTGTAAGTACTCACTACGAAAAAGGGAATGCGTAATGCACGAAGTATATATAGCATAATTCTTTAGTGATTCCTCAGAGGTGCTCTTATTTAGAACAAGAGTGTCATTCATTTCTGAATTTAGTTGTCCTTCAACTTTTTATCAGGTATTGGCCGCGAAATCGAGCAGAGTTGCCGCCTGGCGGCAACTGGCCGACCAGGCGAACTGCGGATTCCTCCTGCATCGTCTCCTAGCCAAGTTGCGTTGCTAAGTGCACGTACTTCATGCATGTTCTCAAAGTGTGGTTTATCCGTTTATGTCAGCGGTAGTGCAACTTTTTCTACGTGTGCCTGAAACGACGCACGAAATCATTTAAACTTGTTTGCATACTAATGCATTGTACTAGAAACGGCTACTGCAACTTTTTAGAGTGCTATTTATTGTCAGTGTACCCTTTATTTGTCAGAATAATTGCAGAGTGGATGCCACTCTCCGTTTCAAGTACATCACGAAATGCTTTTGGCATCCTCCCTAACATCACAATAATTAAATGGTGGGTTGATGCAGCGTTTTATAGCGACTCAGTTGTAAAAAAAAACACACAGGCTCTAGGCCATGCACCTGCACGCGGTTGGTAGGTGTACAACTAGGGTTCTGTAGTCCATCGATCATGCGAGGAGCGTTAAGCCCATTTGCGTTTATCTAGCCATGGTACCACTGCACAGAACTATTACTATCGCATACACTGTGACACATCGGCATTGAAACTGTACTTAAACCATAGTTACCATGCGCAACCGTGTGCTTATTTATAAGAACGTTGTATACGGCCCACATGTTGAAAATTATTCAGACGGTATGCTTTACATATAATGTCTCATGATTTCACTAAAATTACATCTTTTTTACGTTCTTTCCAGCGTTTGTGGGGCACTGTTGGTGACCACAGTTTTCAGCGTTTGTTTGGGGCTGTTAGTGACTGGCGGAAAGCAGTGGTGATTTTTCGTCTGAAAAAACAAACATGCTTGTCCCCTTAACGAAGCCTTTGTTGTAGCACCATCATACACGTTTCCTCAATTAAAGCTTTCTGCTCAAGTCTTATATAAGATTTTTCCTGGTGCAACAAAATGTGCGTACACGTGAAAAGCGCACTGTAGCGCGACGCGCCTTCAACCACTAAGCTTTCCGAAAAGACTTATCGAATGTCCTACATATATTGGGGAAGAGAATGAAAGAAAATAATCAAATGCGTATAAGTTGCGAACGGTGGTGCTGAACTAATCTAACTGATATGCGGGCTTTCTGCGATATTTCTTTCTCTCTTTTTTTCGTAGTATGCAGATAAGAAAGATTTTAAAGTCACACTACAGCAGTGCGCAACAGGCGGAACGTATCCTAGCCACGTTCAAACAACACAGCAAAGGCGTGATTCAGCGTGAAAACGTGAAGAGAGTCACCCAGGGCGAGCATCCGTATGAAAGGCGGAATTCGCTTTACTCGCGGGTAATGTTAACGTTGCATAGGCGTCGTGCACCGATTCAATAGAAAAGAGCGTAGATATTAGCAGTAGACTGTAGTCAACCAATTTTATCCGCCGACAATCAGCTCAGACCACACGCAACGAAGCGCCGCTGCCTGTGTTTGTATAAGCGCAGTGGCTTCCCTCCTAAAGGCGGGTCATGTGAATGCCACGACCCCACAAAGGACTTTCACCCCAGTATTCTAGAACGCACCTTCACTTAACGCTGTACCTTCACTTGAGAAAGCGGATGGGAGGCCATTTCTAGGCAGGGAAAGTCACTGCATATCACTGATAATTTGTTGCTATTCTTGAGTAGCGCAGCGTCATTTTCAGCCGAGCAGCGGCGCAGTGCGCAACTCTGTCAAGTGAAGGGTTAAAGTCAAGTCAATGAGCGTTTGTGAATACGGGGGTAAGACTTTCAAAAAGTATCAGGTGATACGAATAGGTTCATATCTTTGTTGAAATGCAGTTGTCCACAAAACCTAAATATTGTGCGAATTGCCTTAGTTGTTACGGAATAGCCTTGCGAACATAAACCAGCATTGGCCGAGTGGCTACAACATACATATCATATCGTCGACTCCCCCACTGAATAGAACAAACAAAAAAGTCACAACTTTGCCGCAAAGGTGAAACAACGAACGCGATAGCAACAAATTGGAAGGTTACATGCAGAATGGACAGCAGATTAAAACGTGCTCTGCGATTCTCACGCACAATTGACGCACGAAACCTACTCACAGGTACAGGTGCACGTGAATAAGCGTCTCAGTTGTTACTTCGTTGGGACTGAAAAGCGCAGCATTTTTACAAACGAAGGCTGTGCAACAATTGCAGTGTCTATTGCGCGCCCCGTAACTACAACAGAATTGTTCCAGTGCAAGCCGAACGCCAACGAATACGTATGATTCTCCCCACCGGGAGATAAGGACGTGCGAGAGATTGTCAACTCCCCTCCTCTCCGCGGGCCAAACTACGACCGAGAAATGAAAGCCTCCGTGAGCTCATTGTGCTACGTTGCTGATAACTTAAACACGATAGTCCCCCCCCCCCCCCAGATGCCCGCCGACAGAGGTAAATGGTAAATATAAATAGCTTACAGTTGGAACGTCGAATGAGGTGCTCCTCAGAATCTCAATGGTAGCGCCTCGCATTCATGACGCGGAGGTCCCACGTTGGATTCCGCGCACCGGAGCCTTTTTCTAGATTTTTTCTGGCGTTATTATATATCTAGAGACGTAAACATATACGGTGAGTGACGCCGACGCTGGCTGCAAAATTCAGCCAAAAGTGTTCATAGAATTTCTATCGCAATAAAAAGCGTGGCTTGTACTAGTAGCGGGATGCCGAACCCTATAGCAGAGGTAGTGTTCGACATAGTTTATTGCATAATGGAAAACTGTTAGCAGAGACGGTAAGCTCATGCTAATAGTACGAAGCATAGCTATATTTGGCTAGACATGTATCGTGACGAGCTGTTAAGCTGTGTGGCGTGATTTTAATGACGTGACTAAATGGTACATGATTTTCTCATGCAAATAGATGTTGCGTAATGTCACATAATTCTGAGCCACGTGAGAGGTTACGTGATATTAGATTGTTCTAGCCAGCTATATGATGTTCCGTAATTTTTGGTCTTGCGAGTGTAATATGCCTTTTGGTCTCATAACAGACTTGTCCATCCTAGTCTTAATTTTCCAGAGTGAAAAAATTGGCGCAGGTGTTCTGGACGTAAAACAGAGCTCACAAAGACCAAACGAGCACGTACTGGTTTACGATGATGCTAATTACTGTTTGAACTACCCAACATAATCAAAAGCCTAAATACCTCCACTCTTAAAAAAATCTACACTATTCGAAGGTGCAAGAGAAAAGTTCAGTAAATCCTGAACGAAATGTTCTTTCGTGAACTCTAACTTTCCTATGACATCACTAACCCGGGCGAATTTTCACGGATGACGTCAAACTAGCACAACAAACAAAAATAGACACAACTTGGATATTCAGCCACGCTTTTGGTCGAAAAATATTCCTCCGAATGCCTGGCCACGCACGTTTGATGAATACTTTACGCGCTAAGGAAGGCTTATTGCTCTTGGCTCCACAAGGAACGCGTGTTTTATTCTTACTATGTACTCTGACTGGCGTTGTGCTCTTCAAGCATTCAAGTCACTTCGGGCAATCGAGGAGCCGTAGGAGTCCATGGAGAGTTGCTGTATGACTTCCAATCTTGTCCAACTGCCCACGTTTCATGTATAAAAATCGGGGACGAAAATAATTTTTTCTAAGAAAGAGCGTGCTTAGCAATTTTATTCGTTGAGCTCCAAGTCAAAAACAAGACTATGTGGCCCTTGAGACAATATTGAGTGAATAGGATCGCAATGAAGGCACGCAACCCTTACAAGACGACGATTTCGCAAAAGCTGTAATTTCCTCGTCCAGCTCTGTATGGTTTTCAGATACTTGCCTGTTGCCCTTACCTCATACAATGACAGAGCAAACTGAAAATCTTTAAACGTGTCTCTATCCTACCTCCAGAGATCATTCGTGTTGTTCTAACCAAACGACCGATGAACGAATAATAAATATTGTGTCTTGTGTTTGGAGCACACTATAGTGAATTCGCAAGGCTATGGACCTCATGGCATCAGTTTTCTGTTATTCTTTTGCTCACCCTTCAAAAAAAAAAGTTTACGCTCCCACCCAATAATGACCAAGGGTTCGAATTTTTCGTGCTATAAGCTAAGTAACAATAGAACTTTGGCAAAGAGAAACTATGCCAAAATTTCTGTTTGAAACACACTTTAGTGGTAAAAAGTTTTTTTTGTGGATGCAAGGACCACGCAGTACATTTCGAAGTAACAACATGAACGCCTCACTTTTAGAATAATCCACACATCTTAGTTGGTTATTGTTTCAGCTGTAAGCTGAAAGTTAGGTGTAACAGTTCAAGCGACATTTAATTCCTCTCTTTCACTGCCGACTAGCACGGCTAAAGCAGTACAGTATCTGAACGCTTGATAAAGAGGCAAGCACCGTGTAGGCTGGTTTTCGAGCATTTAGAAGGTGCGGTTCCATTGTTGGCGTTACTGGGTACAATTAACAGTGCTGCCGAGCACCCACCACTTTTAAGAGAGAAATAACTCCGGCTTGGCGCTCGATGTTCCCCGCACTCATTAGGTTTTTAGGGGCGAAGCTCCTTACGGCGTGGCTTGTGCGTCCCTCGTATTACGGAAGCACCAGTGGCACATACCCGAAATAGCGGTCCTTACGATTTTGACCTCCAAGGTGGCTCCGGTGAGAGATTTCTTCTGTTCGTTGTTGAACAATAAAAGATAGTTCTCAATGCACATGGTAATGGCTGCTAAGGGGGAATGAGAGACAGGAGCATTCGGCGTTTAGGTAACGCGCACGCTGGGATCTCCATTAGCAGCTATGGGCATGTACATTGAGCACGATCTGACAAGAAAGGGTTGCGACGTTACACTCGCTGGGTGTAACCTCCTTGGTTTTAGAAAGGTTTAGCGAGCGTTGGGCCGCATAGCCATGAATACAGTGAACTCGTATATACCATGAACTCGAGGTGGTTAAAGGTGGGAAGTAAACCCGAAGCGCAAGCCGTAAGAAAGTGTGCATGTTCCACCTGTCATTTAGTCCATGAAATGTCCGCTGGATGGCGGTGCTTCTATATGGCGAATATATGATGAAAACATACGAGATGGTGGTACTTGGAGTGCTGAATAGATGGACGAATGGACACACAGACAGATGCATGGATGGACGCAAGAACGGACGCAGGCGCGGATGCATGGACGAACGCAGGGACGGACGCACGAACAGACGCACGCACGGACGGGTGGATAGACGCATGGACGGTTATACAGACGTATGCAGGAACGGACGGAAGCAAGAACGAATGGAAGGACGAATGCTTCGCCCCACTCCCCATCATTCTCTCCGTGGATATGCTGCCATTTTTATAAATAAACTAGAGGGAACTCTGGCGCTAGTGTCTAGGGGAGGTGGAGCACAGAGTTCTTAAGCGATCATGAGAATGATAAATATAGTGCACGAAATTGTCTAATTTTTGAACTTCTGGTCCTGGTTCGCTTCGCGTAGCTTGAGTCTGCTTTGGCAAGAACTGAAATTCAGCATACGCTCAGCAGTTGCACTTCACCACCCTAAACTTCTAGGCTCACCACTTCAAATCAGCTCACAATTTAAAGATGGTTTCTTCTTTCATTCGAAATAACACCAAATCACAGCAATACGCAAAGCCACAATTCCGTTCAAAGCTACGAAGTACGAACGCTAGACGAGTTCGCGTACTACCTATCATTCTCACGGTCCCTGAACGATCACACCACCAGAGTCCCTCTCGTTAATTTTAGGAAACGCTATGCCCGCCTTCATTTCACAAGGTGGCATTTACCAGTTCACCTTTCCCGTCCTCACACTCGGCAATACTGCGCTGTTGCCTGGTGGTGTGCCTGGCTTGTACTTGTAGTCATTGACGCCTGCTGTGGCACTCGACACGTGATGATGAGAGGGAAGTGGCACGGGTGTAGCTTCGTACGCCATTGAGTGAACGTGTCGATCACGCGTATTGTGGACGCGCGTATTGTGGATGCGAGATCAATTGACGTGTATTCGTCAGTATGATCTAGCGTGTATTCTTTAACACTCACAACAGAGATTACATTCGGTAGGCAACCGAACATCGCTGTGAGACACCGCATCTTCATAGCCTCGAATGAGAGCTTGTTACTCGTGGGATCGGCTACTGTGCCAAGGCTCTCTTTGGTGATCAGGAGCTTATGTACATCCTAGGATATTCCCTTCAACGTGTGGTCAGTTTTGTCCTCCTTTGATTTCGCAGAGCTTCAAAATAGCCTCGCTATAAGTCGGGAACATCTCTCCTGAGATATAGGCTCTGTGCAGTAGCGTTTGTTGCGCTTGCTTACCTTTTACTACAGAGTGTCTGAAGCACGCCCTTATTTCAGACACGAAACGATGCCATGACGTGTGGGCATCCTCGTGATTTTCATATTACAGGGCACTGTGCCTGTTATAAGAATACTACATTGGACAGGTGGGTCATGGCGTCCTACTAGCAGTATATTCTCACGCATTTGTAGTTTATGAGCCAGGCGTCCACATCCTCGCAAGATTTACCTACAAGTATACGAGAAATTATCAGGTACTGACGTAAATAGAGAACAGCTGCGGCTGAAGCTGGCACTAGTGGTGCTGCTTGGACTGGGGCACAGTCGGCAGCTGCGGGGATCCAGGTTCCCTCTGTGCTCATCTCACTCGCTAGTGGTAGCCGAGGCAACCTAGCAAGGTGGCGACTTCGGCATAAATCACGTGCTTGCAGAACCATGGTACTTCGTCGGCTACGCAGCACCTCCACCAAAATTGTTACCTTTCAAATAAGGTTGTGGAGTTTATTTACAAAAAGAGAAATATACTCAGCAATAGCAGGAAGAAATAAAGTTCACGGGCCGCACCCGACAACTTCGTCTTCCTCTAACACATGCCCGGCTGACATTGCAGCCTGCTTCATACCGTAGCGCTATCACTTCCATTCTATGCAATAAATGTTAAGTCACAAGAACATTTTTTGTGGTGTAAATATGAAAACAATAAAGAGAACGATAGGCCTTCGTGAAACACTCAGTACAACAATAGCTAAAACTGAAAGAGGTGTGTTGTCAGACCATGCTGTAAACGCTTTTCGGGCGACTACAACAAGTGCATTTGCGAGGCGAAGCCAACATGATAAATCATCAAATTATTGCAACGTAGCGAATCACCCTCTATTCCATTATTTGTCATTTGGCGGAGAAGCGAGGCACCCGCTACTTTTCTTTAAGGAACTATGTCAGGTTAATAATGCTGTGGCTGAGGACGACAAAGAGTTATAGCTGACCGATTTGTAATGCGTTCGAAGTCGAAAGTGACCCACTCGTTACTCAAATAGCAGTACGCGGAAGCTCATATTTTTACTTTCCCATCCCTTGTCACATTAGATGGCATAATTACTAGCCACAGTAAGGCAAAATGAAGAACCCATGCAAGTTCTGCAAGTTCTGGTAGACATTTATATACTACGCTGAGTGTAGCACGTCTATACATATGATTTCTAGCCGAAACTGTTTGAAGAAATTTCATCATAAGCAGTACCACAGGTGTCCAGTGTTACTGAAAAGCAACAACGCATTACTCACCTATAAACAAGAGTATTTTTTGTGACAGCGTAATTGGCATATTTTGACCTATTTTTCTGGATGTCTACGTTTGTGATGCTGCCAAAGCTTTTTATAAATTATGCTACAAGGTGAAGTATGACTTCCTTAATAAATTGAAATAAATAGCTCTACCCGCATGGATATAACGAATGACTCTTACTGTTGCAGCATGTACAAGAGCTTTGCTTATCACAAACCAGTTCACTTTTCCTCATTGCTTTATTTTGTTTGTTATGGTGTACTTACTAGCCTCTAATACTAATATGTTTGACGCTGCAAGCCCCTTACGTGGTTAATATGAGTAAATTAGCGCGCTGATAAGCGAACAGCTTGATTAAGGATTCCGCAAGTGCTCAGAGGCGAGGCGTTATTAGAATGCCTCGGGGAGCGCCATCATCAGTCGCACTTGTTTATATGAAAACACGAGAGAGCCGACAATCTATCATATCTCAGAAAACCAGCACTCCTAATCAATTCTGTCGTCTGCTTGAAACTGAAGCGTCATCGACTACACTCTGCATATGCCAGCGCAGTAATTATCCAATTAGGGCGCCATAGAAATGCAAAAGCGCATCGCTTCTTTTGCCGCTAATGGGTGACGGTCAGCCCACGGGATGCGAAAATCCCCGAGTCTCTTTCTGGGTACTGCGAGTGTCTTTCTTTTTATTCAGTAAGGCCTTTGAACTCTTACTTTTGGGATGAAATCTGCCCTGAGTATCATACACCTTCAGCCGTTAAAGTTAAACGGTCAGTTGCAATATGTAGCTCCTCTCACGCAGCAAATTTTCGTTTTACTTTTGTTGGCCATGAAAAAGTATATATCATTTGACAATAACAAGGGTATTTTTTATGTTATAATTCTAAATAATTCATTTATATAATGGAACTTAGGCGCTTCTTTCTGCCCCGTTTAATCTGTATTTTCGTTCAGAAGAAATTGTTATTAATTACAACCATTCCATCATCTTGTTTTGCTTATATAGCATTTTTTTTGTTAACCAGAATCAATAATCTAGCACTTTGAATAATGCAATACATTGTACAGTGATTCACCGCAAGCGTTATCTCTTATTGTTCTCGATAAAAAAAATACGTGTTCGTTCAGCTAACGATTGCGCTCCAGTGTTTCAGCTGTATTAGCTACTGATTCAATTTGGCCCCTATGAACTTCCAAAAGGGCACCATTTCTACTAGAAAGTAAGGCATGATCAGGGCAACCGCTAGAGACAGAATTGTCAATAACTAAAGTAACGCTGTAACGCCGCTTAAAATTGCAGGGGAGTGGCACGTCGTAGTGATGATATTATCTAATATGAATATAAGTTTTCTTTGAATGCTTTAGGAGTTGTGCGTAGTTTAGTTCCTCAAAAAAGTCGGTGTTATTTAAGTGCTTTAAACAAAACGCTGTTTCATTGTGTACTTACTGCTTTTCTTGATGTCACAGTGCGGACACTTGTGCAATGAAAGCTAGTGACGCTCTGCACAGATGTGTGACGCAATATATGGGAGATGTGGCCTGGCTCATACGCCACATTTATTTCCATCTTACGTCTTCTTTCTAGGCTTCAACCAGCCCTCCTGCATGCCTCCTTTCGTCACAGGATTCCCCGTCCCTCTAAAAGACGGCATTATATAAAAACTACAAAACAAAATGAATAAGAGAATAAGGCAGAATAATGTTCGAATTCATAGTTTCACGTCTCAACGGAGTTCCACAATCTCACTACAGCTTCAAGGTCGAGGGGAGCAGTTTGGTATATTCTATTACAACTCCGGTGGGCGTTGTTGACTATTGTGCTCCCAGCAGTGGGGGCTACATATGAATACTGACAATACTGTTTGAACTTCTGTGGGGAATAGGAAAGGTTGGAAAACCTTGTAGCAGCAGCAGCTCGGATGTGGTCTTGGTCGTATTTTTGTCGTCTATGATGCACTTACCCGTGCTTCTAGTTTGCGTCTTCTTCGCAGATTGTAGTTGCGTGATGTACGAGTGCTTGCGTTGTGCAATTAGTGCTTCCACGCCTTTCTTGGTGTTCTTTGTGGTGCTGTAGTCGGTGGAATCTCAGACGCAGAGTGCGTCTCCGGCGACGCTCTTTCATGCGAAAATGTCTTGCATCATAACATTGTCTTCGGATTGAAAGTTATATTTTGATGTTTTTCAAGCCCTAAGTGCACCTTCGTTGAAGTTCTCATTGGTCGTTTTCTTTGCTACAATTTCTCTTGTTGTCGCGCGAGTTTGTGGACATGCCATTGCGTGCTTTGCTGAGGACGCTATGTGGAAATTCCAGGTGGTCACCGTCGTTGAATGAGCATATATTGTTGATAGTCTCAGCTCAATTTACGAGTGAAATGCAAACATGCTTTGTGTCAACGATATCAGTAGCTGAATTTTTGTTCGTGTCAGTGCCACTTGTGATCAATAGTTTTACTCTTTGGACTTTCTGCTGGGCTAGCTGTTGAAGATTACATTGCCGCAAACATGTAATCTGCTTTAAATTGCCAGTGGCTGTTTCTAAGCGGCAAAACTGAGCCAAATGTCCCGAAAGTGCGACTGCTTTCAGAGCGGCAGTGGTTGAGAAGGTAGTTATACAATATTTCAAATGGCCTGTCAGGCATGTAGCGGTAGGTGAAGTGTATGGTGAGAGTGATGATCACCAGAAGAGCTATATTACGCAACCTAGGTGGTCGCTACGTAAGCAAGATGAGGAGTAAAGTTCTCTGGTTGGCTGAAAAATGGCTTCATTTATGTATATTTATTTTATTTATTTTATTTACAGAGTACTTCGGTCGAAAGACCAAGCAGGGGGGCTTAATAAAAAGTGATTCACAATTTAATTTCAATAAAAAGAGACTTCAAGCAATGAAAACGTGTTAAGGCAGTAGAACACAGGATAACATTTGAACAAAGTAAAATGGCAGCAAAAAATTGCAAATTGCAACCAGAGAATGCAAATCAGATACAACGTGAGACAGTCTGAGATCTTGAGTTGTACGGTTAAAATTGAAAGATACATAGTTATCGAAGTGAGGATTTGCATTATCACAGAATGCTTCAAAAGGTGATGTGTTCCAATCATTGATCGTCCAACGAAAGAACGAGTTCATGAAAAGATTAGTACGTGCGAAGTAAGGTTCGAGAGAGTAACTGTGCGTATGTCGAGTTTGTCTTGATATTCAATTTCTCACATAAGTTTCTGGACTAATGATAAATTTACGGAAATAAAGTGAGTGTAGAAATTTCAGCCGGGCAACAGCTCTTCGGTATTGTAAAGTAGGGATATCATTAATGGCCATGATTGTTGTTGGCGAGTGAAATCTGTGGTTGGCAATAAAGATTAAGCGAACCATCTTTCGCTGCACCATCTGAAGCTTCTTAACATCTTTCTTTATAAGTGGGCCCCAAACGACACTAGCATAATATAACTTTGGTCTTATATAGGCTTTCAGAGAAGAGGTCCGAAAAGCAAGTATTATTCAATGGAATGGCCGGGGACTGAGGTCACGCATCGCCGATTTCCGTCGGTTCGTATACACCAATAAGTTCCCCATCATTGTCATCTGCGAGCCAAATTTGCAGAAAGAAATCAGACTTTCTGATTATGAGTCATTCATGTCGTCTACAACTGCGGACAATAGCAAAGTTCTGATGTTTATTCGCCGCGACCTCACCTACATTCATCATCCGGTATCACCCCATGACGACAATCAACATATAAGTATAACAGTGAAAAGGAGACTTACCATCACGGTTGTGAGTGCCTACCTCTCTCCGTCAAGCCGTTTCGATCATACAAGACTACAAGGTATCCTGTCAGCAACTTCTCACCCATACATTATAATTGGCGACTTCAACGCCCATCATACAATCTGGGTAAGTTCGAAAACTAATGTTAAAGGGAGAAAGTTGGTGTCCTTCGCCTCCGACAACCAACTTTTCTTGCTAAATGATGGCAGTCCAACGTTCCTACGTGGTTCAAGGTATAGCAGCTGCCTTGACCTGGCCTTTGTCTCACGTGGCCTCGTCAGGCATGCTGAGTGGTTTCCAGACATAGGAACGCATGGAAGTGACCACATTCCCACTTACGTCAAAATCGAAGGATTGTCCCATGCTAAGATACGCGATAGTGTTCAGACAGTGGACTGGTTGAAATTCCAGTCTCGCATGGAAGAGCAATGTGAAGCAAACATATCCCTCGACATAGAGGAGATAATTAAAAGCACAATACACGATACTACGTGTACCCTCTCCTGCTCTCCCAAAGTAACGGAATTTGACGTCGAGCTAGAACGACTTCGAGCAATCCGACGGCGTGCTGAACGAAGATACCGACGCACGGAGGCAATAGAAGACTTACGGATTGCTCGACGTATACAAAAGAAGATTCAGCGCCGGATAAATAAACTCGAGTCACAACGTTGGACTGCTTTTTGTGAGTCACTTGACCCACGAAAACCTTTATCCCAATTGTGGAAGACGGTACGAGGTCTCCGCACAAAACCCACTCAGTGGTCACCATTCAGGGCTCTCGCACTTTCTGAACAGAGACGCGGCATCGACGTGGCAGAAGACTTCTGTGCCAGAGTGTGTGGGCCACTCCCTGTGCCAAATAGCGTATTGCCATCGACTAACTGTCCACAAACACTGGATTCCCGCATGGATATGCCTTTTTCCATCGTGGAGCTCAAAGCAGCACTAGCTCTGTATGGATGCACGTCGGCACCAGGGCCCGATAGAATTTCCTATAGGGCCTTGTGTCACCTGGGTGAACGCGCGAGAATCGTTCTTTTGGAGTTGTACAACAAATCCTGGCAAGATGGAACGCTCCCGACAACCTGGAAGACAAGTCGCCTAGTTCCACTTCTGAAGCCAGGCAAGTCACCGTTGGACCTCTCATCTTATCGTCCGATCGCATTGGCCAGTTGCGTATGCAAAGTTATGGAGAGGATGATCCTTGGACGCCTGGAGTGGTTCTTGGAGTATAACAACATATACCCAGATGCCATGGCAGGATTTCGGCGTGGTCGAGCATCGAGTGACAACGTAGTCGACCTGGTCACTTATGTCCAACACGAAAAAGGCCGTATGCGTCTCTGCGCATCTTTGTTCCTAGACGTTAAAGGGGCGTATGACAACGTTACGCATGAAGCTGTTCTCACCGCTCTCGAAGATATAGGAGTAGGTGGTCGGATGTATTGCTGGATACGTAGTTATTTGTCAATGCGATCCTTCTTTGTGAGCACTGAAGATGGTCCAACATCTCGACATTACAGCCACTGTGGCGTCCCCCAGGGTGGCGTATTCAGCCCTGTGCTGTTCAATCTTACGTTAATTGCTCTCAGTGAGCATCTGCCAAGCACGGTCAGGCTATCAATGTACGCAGATGATATCTGCGTTTGGGCATCAGCTGTAACACGCCTGCAGTTACGAGGGAGAATTCAAAAAGCTGCCACTGAAACATTACGCTACCTCAGAAATCGAGGCTTGGAAATTTCTTCCGAGAAATGCGCCCTCGTAGCTTTTACACGAAAGCCTATGGATAAGTACACTATAAGCATCAATGGTCAAACTGTACCATACGTTCGATCGCACAAGTTTTTGGGTGTCATAATTGACAAGAATCTATCATGGAGCGATCACGTTTCGTACATGAAGAAACGGTTAATGGACATCTGCAATATACTGACGTTCTTTGCAGGGAAAACTTGGGGAATGTCTCCCAGTGCAATGCTACAGCTGTACAGAGTACTTTTTCTCGGTTTTCTGCGGTACAGTTTACCGGCATTGACCAATGCAAGCAAAACAAGCCTTCGAACGCTACAAGTGTTCAGTCCCAGGCACTCCGGATTTGCCTCGGCTTGCCTCTTAGTGCGTCAACAATGGCTACTATAGCTATCGCCGGTGACCACCTCATCACGACACATATCGACGTTGAGGCACTCAGGACACATATAAGGCATATTGCTCGGACACCCTGCCACCACCTAGCCTCGTTATCAGCAGACAGACCACGTTTGTCATTTTGCCGAACGGTCACCACATACCGCGATTCTTTGCCAACATGCTTCACACCCGCCGCCAGGCGTTCGACTCCTCCCTGGTGCCTGACTGAGGCTAACATCAGGCTAACTATACCTGGCATCAAGAAAAAGGCAGATATGTCGTCACCTGCTCTTAGACAGCTTGCTCTGCTCTTGTTATACGAGACGTATCAAGGCTGTATACACGTATACACCGACGGCTCTGTTTTACAGAAGAGTTCAACGGCATCATTTGTTATACCGATAAAAGACACGACAAGAAAATTCAAGACCTCCCACCTCATGACATCAACGGGAGCAGAGCTCACAGCTCTTCGTGCCGCATTGGAATTGATCAGCAATCAACAGCCACAAAAATTGACAATTTTCAGTGACTGAAAGCCGGCACTGCAATCCCTTTTATCACCTTTACGTCACGGCCCGTACGAACAGCTGGTATTTGATATTGCAGTAAAGACTCACAAATTTATTGACGAAGGACATGAAATAGCCTTTCAATGGCTTCCAAGTCACTGTGGAATAATTGGCAATGAACGGGCCGATCGAGCTGCCCGTTCTGCCCATTCTGAAAGCGATGAAATATCCATTCCACTTTCCAGAACTGACGCTGCACGGAAACTCCGCATGCTTGCTCGCAAGCGCACCACGTCACAATGGAACGAGTCACATTTCATCCATGCACGGTTAGGTACTTTAGACCCAACCCTCAGTCTTCGAATTCCTCCAGAATTACGCCGACGAGACGCTACTATGCTGTGCAGATTATGGTTGGGCGTCGCATTTACCAATGCGTACACGTTCCGCATAGGAATGGCTGACACTGCTGCATGTGACCATTGTGGCAGTGATGAAACAACTTGGTACATTTTGTGTGAATGCCCACAATACTGCTCGCAGAGACAGTCACTCTGCAGTGCACTAGATGAACTGGACAATCAGCCGCTTTCGGAAGAAAGACTCCTGCGCTGCCGACAGGACTTTATGTCGCATAAAAAGGCTGTGAAGGCGCTTTTCTCTTCTTGCGTTCAACCGGCCTGTCCAAACGACTGTGACCGGAACTACCTGAATGTGTGTGCATGTGGTTTTTTTCCTAATTTATTTTATATATCCTCTTTCCGACCTTTTTCCCCACCCCCGTACAGGGTAGAAAACCAGTTCGTCTAGGTTAACCTCCCTGTCTCTTCCTTTTAATTATTTCTCTCTCTCTCTGATCTTATAGAAGCATTGTCGGCCAACATTTTGATTTCTGAGGGCGCTGTTTATTTATGTCTCAAAAAACCGAGCTTACTAGAAGCAGATGAGCACGTTTTATTTGTGTGGCTTGACCATGTTAGGTGGCTTGTAATTGTGACGCCCAAATATTCATATTCGTTAACCTCGGTCAATGGACAGTTGTTGAGAGAATACGTATAATGAAAACGGCGTTTCTTATTTGTTATATGCATGACAACTGATTTATCGATATTCAGTTTCATTGACCACTGCTTGCAAAAGGTGAGTATTGGTGATATTTCTGCAGATGGAAACATACGTGGAAGATGGGGTCTTACGGGAAAGTGGCCGGAATGTATTTCCATGACCACACGTCTGAGATCACCTAAAGGGAATCGCAATGGTATGCTACTTGCTCAATTACGTGTAGGCTGCCGAGGACTATGATTACCGAGTTCGAATGCATTGAGAAGGCGTGCTGTAACTGAACCCTAATTATGGTCTTGAAACTGGATAATAATTTTCTCTGTAATCTTTTACCCCTATTAAATGATCTGAAAGATGTAAGTGATGTAAAATTTGTATGCCTTATCGGTTATGTATTCGCTGAAGTTTGTGACCATTTTCCAGTCCCAGTAGGATGCCACTGTTGCTTGAAGCTGGAAGATAGTGTGCAAGTTTTGTACAGGTCCGTTAAAGTAAAGGTCAGCTGACGGTTCTGTCATGGTGATGGTCGCTGCGTACTGTTAGGATAGTATTCTGTAGTCGATGCATGATCCGGGCGTCTTCTGAAGAGCTTTGTAGATGAAGTGCGATGCCTGCCATTCCTGATCCTGCTGTGCCACTGCAAATATGTACCCGGAATATTATCTCGACATTCGACAAAAAAATAAGACTGTTTTGATGCTTACTTCGGGTGGTTCACAATGGTGGCAACAGAGTAGCACTGGCCGAGAGTGAAGTAGGACACCGCGTTGAGTATGCTTTCCACGGGCGAGGCACTCAAAGTGGATGGACGACTGTCCTCCACAGACTCGCTAGACTATGAAAAAGAGAATAAAGCGTTACTACAGTGATTGTGGTTCAAGCATACAAGCACCGCGAAGAGTTTCAGTTGCGTAAGCCTGATGACCTCGAAACAGGTAGCCAGCTTGTTGTTCGTCTTCAGGGCTACGTCGATCGATGAATCAAATTGCCTGGTACAAATAAAACATATGAGAGCATAAGGGTTGCTCTATCTGCTGAGCTGAAGGAATTGTCATTACACGCTGCCAGTACTTAGCAAAGAGAGAAGCGGCAAAACCTTGGCACAAATGTCACGAGCATGCGGCCATGTCATGGAAGCTCAGCGACAGAAAAACGTGTGCCAGTTCCGAGTGACACGCGGAGACCCTTCTGCCCAAACTGAATGTATATACAAGGATTCTCCGCCACAGCCACAAACACGATGATTTTTTTCGCTACCACTTCTGTTACGCCGCTGCGGCGTGTCGTTCAAAAAAAAAAATTGCAGCGTATCCACGAAGTGAATGATGAAGAGTGGGGCGAAGAATTCGTTCGTCCATTCGTTCTTGCTTCCGTCCGTCCATGCGTCCGTCAGTGTGACCGTCCATGCGTCCATCAGCCCGTCCGTGCGTGCGTCTGTTCGTGCGTCCGTGCCTGCGTTCATCCATGCAACCGCCCCTGCGTCCGTTCATGCGCCCATCCATGCATCTGTCTATGTGTCCGTTCGTCCATCTATTCAACACTCCAAGTACCACCATCTCGCATCTTTTCATCATAGATTCCCCATGTAGAAGCACCGCCATCCAGCGGACATTCCAAGGACTAAACGAGAGGTGGCACACGCACACTTTCTTACGGCTTGCGCTTCGGGTCCACTTCCCACCTTTAACCACCTCGAGTTCATGGTATATACTAGTTCACTGTATTCATAGCACTGCGGCCGAACGCTCGCTAAACCTTTCGAAAACCAAGGAGGTTACGCCCAGCGAGTATGACGTAGCAAACTTCTTCAGTCAGATAGTGGTCAATGTACATGGCAATGGCTGCTAATGGGAAATGAGAGGCGGAGAATTCGGCTTTTACTTTCTTATGGCTTGCGCTTCGTATCTACTTCACATTTTTAACCACCTCGAGTTCATTCATGATATATACAAGTTCATTGTATTCATGGCACTGCGGCTCAATGCTCGCTAAACCTTTCTAAAGCTAAGGAGGTTACACCCAGCGAGTATAACGTAGCAACCTTTTCTTGTCAGATAGGGCTCAATGTTTATGCCAATGGCTGCTAATGGTGGTCGCAGTCTGCGCCTTAACTAAAAGCCGAATGCTCCTGTCTCTCATTCCCCATTAGCAGCCATTGACATGTACATTGAGCACTGTTTTTTTATTGTTCAACAACGCACAGAAGAAGTCTCTCACTGGCACCACCTTGGAGGTCAAAATGTTATACTTGTTACATCCTACGGAAGACGAACGGGTGCCGCTATAAAAAGCTTCGCCCCTTAAAACAGGGCACCCCTTTGTCAGCCTTGTATGAGAACGGGGCGTCTTGCGGCCAAATGCGGGCAGAGCAGGCCCGCAAATCAGGTGGCGGGCGTGTTAGCTGAGAAGTCAGGGGTTGTACTAACACTAAAAAAAGCATGACACAGGAGTGAGCCAATTCTCAGGTGTCTCGAAGCACGAACGCATCCATAATTCTCGGTGTCGTTACGAACGACAAGAATCATCGACGTATAGGAGACTTTACCAAAAGTTTCATCCCTACATTCGTAGTGCAAGTGTTCGGACAAAAGATGAGAGCGTTACGTGATACCGGTAGTAATACAGAAGTCGGTAATTGAAGTCTGGTGCCTTACGCGGCGCTAACAGGATGTGACAGTGCAATAGTTTTTTGTGAATAGAACCTCACTTTAGCTCCCAGAGGCAAGGTTGTATCTGTCGTCACTTCACTACACAAGAAAGCTGCTTGGTATATGCATAGAGCTTCCTATAATCGGTGCAATTATCGGTAACATCCCGGGTGGCTATTTACTAAGGCTGCAAACCCGCAATGAGAGTACAGGTCTGAAAGAGACTGGCCCTCAGTAGTTGGCGAATTTCTTTTGGCGATTCTCGAAGTAGGAGACCCTGTAGCATTCACCAACGCTGACTGGAAAAAGGAATGACGGGCAGCAGCGTCGCCTATCAAGTCTGCTAAGCTCAAAGAACTGCAGAATCAATACAGAAAGTTTCTCTCTTTGACACACGGTTTTGATGCCTCAAGAGCGTGCAAGCACATCCATGACGCAAGCTTCGCCGAAAATAAAACGTCTTGAGCTGTGCATTGCCAAAATTTAAAAAAATAGCCTGCAGCTATCTAGCAGCCTGTGTGCTTATCGGAGTCTCTAATCCTAGCAGGGAAGCCGGTTAACACAATCTCTCAAACTGAGCAAGAATAGAACTTTGTATTTCCTTGTTCTAGTTGGTCCAATTCTAAATACACATATGCACAACATAATCTTTCGCAGCATCGCCTTCCTTGGCTCTCGATTCAGCCGAAGACCGCTAGCGCTATTGCAGTTATGAGCAAGAAAGCAGTTGTTGTTGGGGCAACCCGACATAATAGAGGTGAAAATGCCATTGCTGGCTCAGAACAGTCGCTGAAATGAGTTAACTCTTATGTATGCAGAAGTAGACCAGCATATAGTTGAAGCCACCTCTAAGAAAGCAAAAAGCAAGACAGATCAGATGCACTATGGAGCGGTAGCGTCCGTAGCACCCAGCTATGTGTCAGAGACAACCGCTAAATTTCTGCTAAACCTTTGTGCAGCAGTTAGATGCTTTGGATGCAATAAAAGGGCAGTACTTACAGAAAGGCACAACAGGCCAATGCATCCCACCGCTACAAAGAAGTTCAGCATCTTGCGCAGAAGATGGGGTAAAGTGCAATTTACTTCCTCTCCTCGGCCAGCTTCAACACTACATATGGACAGTAGGTGTGCGAGGTTCGGCAAGAGCTTTGACTCCAGTGCTTGTTGGCAGCTTGCAGGAAGAGTGGTTGTATGGTGAAGAGACGGTTTATTGCAGCACTCAGGCGTCTAACTCCATGCCCAAACCTCCGCTCTCATTTCACATCCAAACACCCTCTTTTTAATCCTCAATCAAACAATGGGTCTTCACACAAGCCTACACACGTTTGGGCTCATAAAGCCATAACCAATTTAAGGAGCACTTTCATAACAGACACTGAATTGGTAACAAACACGTTACAGAACACAACAAGCAAAGCCATAGGTTCTTTGCCGAACACGTGGCGTCATACCCTCTCCACCGTTTGTCCGTGGGTCCGTGTTAGTTCACCGCTCTTTACGCCCCTGTTTGCCAGTAAATTGGCTGGCTGACGTCCACCGGTAGCCGTTTCCCAGGCTCGAGCTCTCTCAGCTCACGCATGAAACGAAGCTTTGTTAAAAAACATACCACAACACTCGGCAATGACCTATTAGGAAGGAGGGGGGCAAGCTCGCTCACATGCTTTGAAAGCCGCATTGTCACCAAAAGATGAATCCACACCACAACTATGTCTTGGTTGACTCATTGGTTGACCCTTGCGGCATTTTCAAACAACACACGTGAATTTCAAACAATCAATTTAAAACAAAGCGTCCGCGCATCCCTTGGTTCTTGCGAGACGCGCTCCCGGTGGGTTTTCCCCTTTTGGCCCCAAGTCGGCGCTACTTAGACGGTTCTGCTCATGAACCGTGTAAACGACGGACTCGTACTTCTTTTCTATGCGCTAGTCTTCCGTGCTTCCCTTCAAGGAACTGATCAGCGTCGTTTGTAGCCAGATTGGAAATTAACCCAGCGATCAATAGTGCCCGCATACTTTCCGCCACAACAACACGCCAACTTTGTCTACCTCATGCTAGCTAGTGCTATCCCGTGATCAAGTTTGCTAGAGCTTTGTTCTACTGTTTTGTCACCTGCCACACAAGTGCTTGCATGAAGGCCTCATATGTGCGTTGCAAATGGCTTTGGTGGAGTCTATTTCTGTAGTACTTCCTTTGTCGTTTGTTTAGAGTTGAGCTCACTATAGTTTGAAGGCTGTGTAAATTGGCAATGAGTCGTGCAGTTGATTGCTTGATGTGGTGCGTTGCAAGTTTGAGCCAGCCTAAATGATCCGTATTTAGACTACGACGTTAAAGTCACGTGTACAGGGAAATATTTTACCTTAATATGACGCACTCATGTTTCGCCTTATGATTGTATTGCTTGATGAAAAAAACATGTGGGAGCTTGTGTGTTGTGCACGCCAAGGAGCGAGTGAGCTTGTGTGTGTGTGGTAGTGGACGAAGAAGGCGAGAAAGCTCATGCACGCGCAAAAAAGGAAAAGACCGTCGGTGTGAGTGGTTGGATGTGGTCGGGTGGCTGGACAGATCGTCGTACGTCACCATTGCGGTCCACCAATTTAGGCTACAGGCTTCATGCAGTCGCGAACTACATCCGTCTCTTCATCATCACAATCGCAAGCATCAAGATCTCTCTCGAGTTCCTGGGGCCAGTGCCAACCTGTCTGAAGCTTCCCTCTCACCACTCAGCAACCCATCTCGTCACCATGTCTAAGCACTACGCCTCGCTCAACGCGTTGAACACTCAAGTTAGTGAGCCTGAATCAACCTAGAGCGCATGACTTTTGGGTGATGTTACGGATGCGAATTCGCTAATGCGTGGTTTGTGTGTGTTTGTATGACTTCGTTGGTGGGAGTTTGTGTTTCTTGTGATCGTAAATTTTGTAGACCTGCAAGCTTTGTTGGCCTTTGACCAAGACACCATCTTATTTTCGACGCTTCGCCCGCAATTTCGCGACAACCATCGCTCCCTTGACCATCGTTTCATCACCGGTTCTAGTGATCTTTTGGCATGGTCTTCCACTTGTGACAATACTTTCAAAAAACTGAGCCACCTTTTCACGTCGCCGCCTATTCTGCGACTATATGAGCCATCTGAACTCACAGAGATCCACACAGACAGCTAGCGGTGTCTGGGTGGGCGCTGTTTTTGCGCAGCGGTGAGACGGCTTCCAAGAGTACGTGGTTGCCTACGCAAACCTAACTCTTAGCAAAGCCAATAGCAACAATTCTGTCACTGAAACAGAGTGTCTTGCCAATATTTGAGTGATAGAAAAATGTTCTCCTTAACATGTGTGGATGCCCTTTTGACTTCGTGATCGACCACCCCCTCCCTGTGCTTGTTGTCGTCAATAAAAGATCCATGTCGTTGCCTCGACCGATGGGCATTACGCCTACAAGATTACGATATCTGCGTAGTGTATCACTCAGGCCGGAATGTATTGACCGAGTGCATGAGAGTAGTAAAAGGTTACTCTGACAATCCGGTTTCAAATGAAGGCATGGCTTTGTGATCAAACACGTGCTTGCCACGCAGAAGTATGGAATGAAATTTCCCCTTGAACTAAAAATGTTTCATCAAAACGCTGACAGGAATATGATATCAACAAATCATATCGTGATAAAAGATGAGGCTCGCTGCTGACTGTTTTGTATGCGATCTTACCAAAGACTACAAAAGGATAGAAATTACGGCCACTCCAGGGACACTATTGGCGGTGAGAGCGCGGCACGTAAACGGGTGCACAAGCCACCCAATGATAGCTGCCGATAATAGCGCTGGCAATCGCACCCGTAATATCAAAGTTCACCGTTGCACTCGAACCCTCCACACTAGTCTCTCGCGTCAATAAAAACTCGTTTGAGACGGGTGGGGCGTTTACTTTCTGCCTGAGCATTCTATAGCCGGTTCAAGAGGTGTGGAGGTGTTACCGCCTGCACCGCGATGGAGGTAAGCCGGCTTGTTTGATCTCTGATCCAGCCGCATTAACGACCCTACTCGTGCTAATACCCGCAAGTAAAATGTACAGTTCGCCGAGCGATCTTATTGATATTACCTTTATACAGGGCAAGGTGGTGAAGGAGACGACAAAATCACGTCAAGATTGCCCATATATTACTTTGCCAATAACAATTTCCCTCTCAGACAATGCTGACGGTGGCACCAACACCAGTGCTCTATTCCAACAGATTTGTTTTCATATTGCTGCGGGATGTGTTTGGGGCCTGAGAATCTAGTTTCGTGGACAGACACTCGTGGCGGACTCGTTCCTTATATGAACATATGATTGTGGCGCTGAATAGTAATAATAGAAATAAAAATTTGGCAGAAGCCACACAATAATCAAACTAGCATGATGTCAAGTGATCAATGAGCAGTGCTATGTCTTTTTCGCTTTAAACCAGGTGTGACAAAGCGGATCGATGTATTGTGAAGTTATGCGCTTGTCGAGGGCTCACGGGCATTTCAAGACTGGTATTTACGGAGTAACATGTTCCGGCGTGACGTCAACATTCATATTAGAGCACAGAAACTAAGTGCACTATACAGTGCATTGATGTAAATTTCACACGGAAGTTTTGTTAGTGTATTATCGTGAGGTCACATAAATGTTGAGTAGAGCTTGCAAAATAGTAATGCAATAAGAATGTTTATTAGTCCGCTATAAAAATGGAGCCAGCACTGCAACCAGAGAAATCATTTCACCACAGGAGTACGTAATCAGAGCTTATTGCTTTGGTATAAATTTACTAAGAAAGCCCCAGTGCTGTAGCCAACAGGGTTGCCCAAAGAGCACGTCCATGCACCTACCTCTTCCAACTCCGACATGCGAATGAAGGCGGTTGTTTTAACGAGAAAATATAATTATTGTGTTTTTGAACGTCGTCGACTGCGGCCTCGCTCCCCCGAAAAAAAATATTCTGGCTTCAGGCCTAGCCACAGCACAACCACAAAGAACGTTGAAGTAACATTACGTCTGCAGGAGCTGTTTTTTTTTCAAAAGAGGGTCTACGCGTGGCGTGGCTCTGTAATAGAACAAATGAGTGCCTAGCAGAACGCTTGGATTTGACTTCCGCTGGAATGCACAATTTTATCTCCAATTGTCACGTCAATGACGCTAATGTCGCTGTTTCTTCCCACTCCCACGGTTATGCGACCAATGTCTGTTCTCGCTTTCCTAACTACATGTATACTATTATTTGCCTGTGGCTCATACAACGGCCTAAAGTATATACCACGTGAGTCTGGTGGAAAGGCTTGTATGGTGAATGCGACGAGGTTCCCACGTCATTGACGTGATGACAAGATGGTGTTAATAATCATATACTGTTACCTCTTGCCCGTGCCAGTTTCGGTGCACACCAAGGTTTGATCCGGAGAGCATCCAGACGTAGGTAGTTAATCAATTTGATACGCATATATATATATATATATATATATATATATATATATATATATATATATATATATATATATATTCGTATATAAATATATGCACTCCGAGTCACCTTGGTCCTGTGCTTACTGCTGTCACTATCTAACTTTATAACTTGCTCATCTTATCTGCCCACGTAACTTCATGTCTTCCTATCGCCCGCTAACCTTAACTAGGAATCCAGTCAATTACACTTTTTTCCCTGTGATTTTCCTGCCTACGTGCTATGTGCCCGGCACATGTCCAACTTTTGTTCTTGGTTTGAACTGTCATATACTTGGCACCGGTTTCTTCCCTAACCAGCTCTGCTCACTTCTTGTCTCTTAAGGTTATATCTACAATTTTCCTTTCTAAGTCTCGCTGCGACGTCCTCATCTGAACGTAGAACCTCTTTCCGATCCTCAAGGTTTTTCTTTCATAGGTAAGTACCGGCAAGATTCAGCTGTTAAATACCATGTCTTGAGAGATAATCGCAATCTACCATTCATGATTTGAAAATGCTTGCCTAATGTACTCAACCCCATTCTTATTCTTCTAGTTACTTCAATCTTGTGATCTGGCTCTGCGGTTGCTACGAATACTAAGTATACGTGCTATTTTACAATTTCAAGTGCACTGCTATCTTGGCGCTTCTTTTTTGAAGTTGTTGTACAATACATTGGTTTACTGCAGAATAATTTTAGGACCTACCTTTCTGCTTTCCTTGTCTCATTCAGTAATCATGAGCTGCGATTATTTGGATGACTTACTCAGCAATGCAATATCACCAGCAAAGCGCACGTTTAGGGTGCTCTCCATAAACTCTTTTCCCTAACTCTTGCCATTATAGTACTCGGAAAACGTCCTGTAAGATCGCGGTTTTGAATTTTACGATTAGTTGAAAACTTCAAAATTAGTTGTCTGACTATATATTTGCCATACACCATCTTTAATTCCGAACAGATTAACTAAGAACGCACTGCAATTACGTTGTTATATTATATCACTAACAGATTGTAATTTTGACCCTTTATCAACACAGCCTGCGTGGAATGTGAAACTTGATTTTGTTGTGCTAAACCTCAATAGGTTATTAAGGAAAAACAATGGATCAACCTTTTCACGCATGCGTATGAGTAAAAAAGGAAGCTTAACACGGTTATTTTGAGTGAGTACGACATTGCAGCACGCCGCCAGACTTAGACCTAAATTATCAAAGGCACGTAGGAAAAGTTAAGGCAGGCAAGACCCTCCTGTTTTCAAACTTCGTTGGACATCTTCTGAACTCGATGTGCGTATTCTACGCGAAGCATTCAGTGTGCCTGCTCCCGCAGTCCAGTGCCGTTGTTCCCCGGATTTCGTTAAACGTGATTGCAGACTTAACTAACAGAAGTGCGAAACTCTTTTTTTTCTCAAACCAAGCTCGAGTTTTAAGATAAATAGATAAATGAGCTGCGAAGCTGTCGCCACACAGGTGGCCATCGCTTTGTGAGAAGTAGACTAAAGAAGAAAGCTTTGCATTTGCATCTCAATAGATCTTCGCAGGCCAACTTTACGAGAATAAATCTGCATAGCTTCAGTAGGATTTTTATGCAGGTATTTAGAAGTGTTTTACAACGTTTCCTGACAAAGTAGTCTTCCAACATCTTGAATAGCATTTGTTCCTGTATTTCCGAAATCCCTCGTGGAGCCCACCGAATTCATCACTTTTCTACGTATACTCGCATGTGAAGGCAGCTAGATAGGAGAATCGGCCGGTGTACAATATTTCTATGTCTACTTTAACTTTCGTGCCGAGTCATCGACCATGCTGTTCGATGCTATGTGGATACACGATTACGTGGCGATTGAAGTTGACGTCAGCGAGCAATAAAGAACACAAAATAATAAACGATAATTTTCCATGAAACTTCAAGAGGTGTGCTAGCTCTTAGCATGAACGTCCGTTTACTCTCACGAACTCTTTGCGGGTTAGGTATGTCACACAAAAGTTTTTCCCCTTTTTTCAAACTATCTTGAAAATTTCCATGTGTTTGTGAGCGTGAAGAGTGCAGCATAACTAGTGGTAAATACAACGTGCTTTATCATGCGGTCTTCTAAAATAGACAAAGCAAAAAAAACGTAAAAAAATGGCTGCTCTGCACTGAGAGCGATGAGCTCCATAATGAGTTGGTGATAATCTCATCATCTGCGAAACACGTCATGGCTTATAGAATCTCCTCCATAATTGCTGGTGCTCGCATTAGTTCCAGTTTCTCACATCATACACTTCATATAATAAGAAGTATCGAAAACAATCAAGACACCTACCATGCATTTTAGAGGGAGAGGGGTTTGCAAGGAGTGCTGAGACAGCCAAGCGTTTTTCGGCAAATTGAGCCCGCTCAGAGTTATTCTTTGTTACCATAAGTCAGTTGACAGCATAGACAACCAGAGTCTGCTTGGAATGAACCAACTGGACAGCCGGTTCCACTGGGTGCCTTGGCTCACATCTTTCAATCTTCAGTTTATGAGCATCGAATCAGGCGTCGCGTGAGCGTGGCGTCACATGTCTCTATTGTGTTATAAACCAGTAGCTGTGCTTCTTCGGCAGTGCTACTTTACATATTTTAGGGTACATGTGTCTCAACCGTACAGAGATTGCTGCTGTCACTCTCATAAAAGTTGCTAAAGAAAAAGCTGCTGCTTAAAATGTTTTTGAGTTATGTTTCTCTAGAAAACTAGTGCTTAATAATTGCTATATAGGATCTGAAATGAGAATATCAAAGAATTCCAAGTCATGTTATCAGGAACTGCTCGCCATAGCCGTAGGGAGAAGGGAGAAGCCATAAAAAAAGGCCACCCGAATTGAGGCGTGTATGCACCTCATTTGTTTATTGGGCTAGACAGCAGCCATTTCTAAAAACTTTCTGATGTAAACGTGCGTAGATTGTGAAACCTGGTGTCAGATATTGCTGCCGTTTCAATTCACTTGTTGCTGAGAAAGGTCCTCAAGTACTGGTAGACCTTTTTATGAGCTGTTCGAGGTGCATCGTGCCGTAACGTGTTGCCTAGTGATTTCTGTAGACTTTAGAGGTTTCCTCCATACGATGCACAGCCTCATTCCAAGAATGTACACCTCATAAACCTAAATATGTCTAACAAGCGACTCCTGTACACCTCAGTGACAAACTGCTATGCCGACATGCACTCTCGAAAGGAGTTTCAATCTTCGCTTTCTGTTTTTTTTTTCTTCTTCAACCAGCTTTCCCGTTTTCACAGTGCAGCGTTTCAACCGTGGTTCGTGTCTCGTTGTCTTCATTGCCTTGACTTTTCCTGGTATCTCACTGTCTCTTTCTCATGATTCAGCATCTGACTTTTAGTTCAATGTTATATTTTAGCAAGCAGATTTTTATATTTAACGTTGTAGGTGCCGACAAATATAATTAACTCGACATTAACTCTTGTTTAGAGACGGCGAAGTCAATAATTTATTATATTTATGAAGCTTACAAGATGCGTTCGCCCGTTTACAGTTGAAAAAATATTGTTAGTTCTACTTGCATAATCCCACTGTATGATATCTGCAAGCATTTATTTCTACAAATGCGCAGCATTCATTGAATTCGCTTGAGTGATTGTATACTGCTTGCATGATCTTCTTACAGGCTGTTTATGCTTCATACCGAAGTTTTATCACGCACATGGTTTTGGAAAAAAACAAGTATATCATAAAAAATTTATACTAACTTGAGCCTATCAATTATCTATCTCGGCATCTACAAAATTACCTAACATCGCGTGACCTCGAGGCAATTCAAGCCATTTAACAAAATGAGTACACAGTAAAATCACTATTCGCGAAGCGCGTGTATGGCAAACGTGTAAAACTGGTGGTTTCATAAAAATATTGACAGGCATGTGTTGTATGCTACGTCTTACAAAGGCACGTTCTTAATGAACGCGCAGCAGCTGTTTGGTAGTTTGCTAAGCCTTAATTGTATGCCTTGTGATGTGTCTATATGACAAGCTTATATGGCACATGACAACGACTAATGATTATATAAATCTGAAGTATAGCTCGGTTAACATAATATAGAAAAATGGGTGCAAAGGTACACAGCGGATGACAAAGACTAGCGCTTGTCATTGTCCTTTGTTTGTCCAATGCGTACATGTTGCGCTTAGGTCATGACATAAAAGAATACCAATGAGCCCACTCTTACACCGTGCCACATTCATGATGTGCCTGCGGACGCATCGCTATTGCTTGGTATACATCAATAATGGTGTTGCGCGACGTGCCTGTAAGATGAACGTAAATCACAGGACTTACTCTGAATGCCATGAAGTGCGAATGATGTGCACCATCACTGATTGACATCTTAGTGTTGCATTGGTTGCCGTTTAGTAAGCTTGATATCACGGAAATTACTATTGCTTGGAGTGATTGTATGGTGAGCTTATATATAACAGCCACTATAGTTATAACATGAAAATCACTGGTATAGTGGCTAAGGCACTCGGCTGCTGAAACGTAGGTCGGAGGAACGAGTTTCAGCTGCAGCGGCCGCATTACTGATTGAGGGGAAAATGGTTGAAGCCCGTGTGCTCATATTTAGGCAACAGTTAAAGTACCCCAGCTGGTGGTGAACATTTCCGAAGCCTTTGACCATACGCCCTTTGACAACCGCATGGTGGTTTCGGGACGTTAAAACCCAAGAATCATTATAATAACACGTAAATCATGTGCGTACCCCGAATCACATGATTCGCACGAGGCTGTTGTGATCTGGTGGCGGTCATTTCGTTAGCTGTATTTATGAAAACGTTATTATGACTTGACGGGAGTGCAGCAAGAACATAAATTTTACGTGATGCGTTCTATTAGCCAGGCATTTAGTGTAATGATATACACCAAATTGTAGGTGCATGCGAACATAGCAAGACATGCACCAGTGACGCACATCTCACGACAGGAATGGATTCGTTGGCTTCAAAGACAAACACTGCTATATATTCAGCCCCTTGCTGGCGTCTGCGCACCGCATTGCTTGCAACAGTGTGTGGTATATTCAGTCTTTTCCGCTAACAAATGGTAACTTTCCAGAGTCTGCCTCGTCAGCCAAAACGTTGTCGCAGATGAGTTGTAGACGTACTAGAAATTCTCATTTACTGCTACGCTTCCGTTGTATAGGTAAAAACGTGCAACAGCAATGTTTCCAATAATATTTCCCAATTTTTTCTGGTACGCTAAACTTCCAGGTCGCAGTAGCATGAGGCAATGAACAGCAAAGGAGTGCTTATCACATTCATAAACAATGACATGACAGCTTCCGCCAGAACCAGCAGCTTCCGGTAGCTCAGTAAACACACACTCCACGCCTGTTTGGAGCAGTGTAAACATGCGGTGTGTTCGACTAAGCACATAATCAAGGAACGTGTATTCACTGTATTGTTTAAATTAGCACAAACAGAGCAACGCGAGATGAAGGTATTCTTTTTCCAACCTAATTTCTTCGTGACCAATTGAGCCGCAAAGTTAGGCCACAGGGAACTTTGCTTTACTTTATAAGAATCTGCTGAAGGCAATAGTTGTTGAAAACAATAATTTATACTTAAGGGGAGATGTGGGTCGAAAAACGCAACTTCTTTTCAGAATTAAATATTTTTTATTTTCACCTGTTTTGATAAGATTAGTACCTCTACTGTTATGAAAAACATAATACAGGTCAAGACTTGATTGGAAATGCCTTAAATTGCATCTAAAGAGCACAAGGTGCCTGTTAAAACGTCCAAACTGTGCAGTCTTCGAGCACCTTTTGCCGATAGTGCGCCGTCGCTCGCCATTGTTGATCACATTAGTTGAAGAGTCGAGCCTCACTCTTCAAATAACAGTTTTTCTCGCTTATGCACCGCAAGAAATAATAAAAAGAAGTACTCTTGCGCGTTTTTCAAGCGCCGCGCCTGGCTTATCACATGGTACGAATTGGTGACTGCCATTGGCCGCTGCGCGCCTGTATGTGCTGTGAAACCTATTTGCGGGGTCAATGTCTTGTCGAGCAGTGCAGCTGAACAATGCTTTTCTCGTGTAATTATCTCCGTTGTGAATGAAAAACGGCATTGCTCGCAAGTGAAAGCCGTTGTGCGGCGCGCTTTGTAGGAATAGGCTACGAGCAGCTGGTCTGATTTGCGGCAGTTGTTGGCTTGCTAAAGTCAATGCATCAAAAGTCATTAACACCTTAACACCCGTCAGCCGGAAAGTTCGTGATGTGGCAATGGATGACGTCAGCACCAGTCTTGAGAATCTTGAGTGAGAGAAATTTTCAGGGACGACATTGCCATTATGTACGATGGTATGTGGCACAAACATTGCTGCAAAATGGCATGACACTGGACTTAGTTTGAATTTCGCAGTCCTGTTGAACTTCTTCCTAGCTTGATGTTGGCGCAAAGCTTTGCGAGGTGAAGCGGATGTTTTGCAAGCGTTTCATGGCCCTGTCTGTGAGCGAAATGTATGTGAGGAGTCGGCTCGAAAAACCCGAGAGGGACAAACTCGTGGTGCTGGCGTATTTTACTCGCAGTGGCCACTAAAAGAAAGGTTGTTATATTTGGTGTGCGAATTTCATCTGATTTATTGATATATTTCATAAATAAAACTCAATTTTAACTTTAGGACTCGTTTTTTTGAAAACACAAATTTTGTCATTTTTTGCAATGTGCCCCTTCTTTTTCGGGCACTTCTAGTGCAAGGATCTGCATGAAATATTGCCCAAATTTTTCCAAAGTATGACAAATGCAATTATCTAGTCTAAATTTCAATATTATATTGTATAATAAAAATTGTACGTGTACCTTTACTAGGGTAGGCGAAATATCGAATTTTTACGTCTATTATTTTTCCTGCGGATTACATATTTTGTATGTGCTTCCTAATTAGTTATTTGCACGCTACACTTTATTTGAAGCATTATGAACTATGAATAGTAAAAAATTACAGAAGTTTAGGGATGAAAAGATGGGGGGGGCAAAAGGGCTAAGGTTTTCACGTTGTCATGTTGCAGAGCGAAAAGAGTGTAGCACGCAAGAAAACTAACTATACATTTGAAATCGGCATAAGAATTTCCATAAACAGCTCAAGTTTTATTGCTCTAGGATGAATACTAAAAAAAGTGTCTTTGAGTAGCATCTCCCCTCAAGAAATACTAGATGATATATTTCACAATATTTACAGGAATTCATTTTTAATACACATTATACCTTTAAAATATTGATTTACACAAAATGTTCCCAGCCAGTTCATTTGCGAGTGGGGCGCTACACAGAACGCAGTTTCGTATCCATCCCCCTTTGCTCGTTTTTGAATTCCTCTATGGGTGAGGCTGCAGGAATTGTTATGAAGTTGCTGGTTTCTTTTTACTATACAACAAGGAAGAATTGGTTTCTTAGAGGCCATGAAAACCACGGTTAAGCTTTCCCTATATTGGAAAGTGTAAACATTTATTGTAGCATTAATTGCATGCAAAAGTTCTTCTTTATTGTGTCTTTTTTCGTGCACATAGAAGCACGCCACATAAACCAGGAAGAGAATTAACGCGCCACTACATACGTGTCACTAGAACCACAAACATATTGCTCACCTCAGAAACACGGTCACTTATTGCAGCCGGTGCTTTTGTCATTAAACATTTTGTTGCACCACATCTGTGTCGTGATATATGAACTAGCACGACTTTTTCATTGAAATATAGGAAGCTAGCTACTAGAACTGGTAACATGCGGACGTGAGATGGCATTTCGAATATAACTTGACGTGTTACTTTCACATGTGTGAATCTGTTTCCTGGCTATCTTTCTGAGTCTATAGTCGACATAATTTCGTAAAGTAGACAGTTTTCAGCTCATCTTTGTTTTGTGCCTCACTTTTATTTACACATTGTCTTTCATTTTCTATTAGTGTGCTCAAAATTCAATATTGTTCAGTGAACGGGCACCTACCTTAGCTGTCTGACAATGGTTCAAACGCAAGGCCCCCGTCCCTTTCAAGTCGTCCGAGTGGGTCAGTAGCTTGAAACACTGGTAACGAAGACATAATTCTATACCATACTTTTTTACTGAAAAGTAGTTTATTCACTCACTAATAAAGGTTTACTCACTTACTAACTCATTCCTACAAATTGAATTGATCAGAAGATGAATCACCTTCAAGAATTCTGTGAACCAAAAACTTTTCTTCTGTAATAAACGGAAGTTCACGCAGTGTACAACGAATGTGTGGAATCGAGAAGTTAGACATACCGCCATGAAGAATGTTTTGTCCTAAGGTAATTAAACACAGAATTGTTTTGTGGGAACTGCTCAAAAATAAAATTAACACGTTTCTTCAATCTTTCGATAAGTTCAGACATTTTAAAAGGTAAACTTCACCATCGCAAGCGTCATCAGTAGCGCGTGAACCAAAATAAACAAAAGCGAGCCCACGTACGCCTTATTCACGACAAGTTAGATGTAAACAGTGCGTGTTTCTCAGATGAAAACAGCACTTCAAGGAAAGATTGCTCAGTTGCTAGTAATTATTCAAACCACGTAACAACTCCAGATCACGAGTACTCCTAAGGCAGTCATGGTATTTTGATTGAAATTGTTACTGAAAGGGTGCGGTTGGCATGGTAATAAGATGTACACAATGTTATTGAATGTAGAATTAGTGAATGCAGCCATCGGTGAGCTTGTTGTTGCGAACGTGATGCATCTACTGTAGGGCACACTATTGTAGAGAGGTAAGTGTAACAGGGATTAGTAAATGTATGACCGTTCCTGTAGGGTAGAGTAGAGTACTGTAGAACACTTGACAGTGGCACACACTCACGCTTGCGGATTGGCCAGCAACCAGGCAGTTTTTAGTAGAATTTTTTTTTCGCAATCAGCGCAATTGTCGTCATCCTATATAGTAGGTACAACGAATAATAGACAATGCATAACAGACCAGTGTAAATCCTAAGTTGAATTGCCCTTAAAAAAAAGGCTGCCTTTTTTGTTCCTTTGTCTATTGAATTGACTGCGACAGGCTTGATTCGACACCTGTGCTACGCATTCATTTTTTTTTACTGACTTCATCTCTCGTGTTTGCGTGTTTGTGTTTTTGTTCGACAAACAACTGTGACGCATCCCACAGTGGCCGGGGGGGGATCCCAACTGTGGGAGATTGGTCACAAACAAGTGGCTTTATAAAACAGTATGAATTTGTAGAATAATGGAGGGTATTTAGTAGGAAGATTAAAAATTACACAAGAAATTATGACACTTTATCTCATGTAGATATCTATAAAATACTTCAAATAAATACAAGCTCATAAAATAAAACAATTACTTCCTTTGGTGTAGGGAGGTCAGGATGTAATACTGATTAGTTACTCAACCGAACAGTTTTATTATTATCGCGTGCGTGTGTGCGTGTGTATGGACCTTGGCTTCATCTCATTTTTCCATCTTCTTCTTCTTGACTGATGCCGACTGATGACATGCTCAGAGGCCTCAGCGTGTCCTTGTATTTTGAAGAGTCAAGAAAACACGTCGACGTCTGCTAGCACAAATTTTCTGGACACTGAATGTCTGAAAGCCTAAATTATGACCCATATCTTTGTTTCCGAAGAAAACGAAGCATGCGGGATACTGCAGACGACTTGATTACCAATTATACTTTACTACAGTTTAGGGCTCCTCAAAAAAAACCAAGAACACAAGGAACCTTGCGTTTCCTCGGAAAACCTTGCTGCAAGCTACGCATTGATGCCATGGTGGTAATAGACGCAATAGTACGCACTTTTTTCTAGTTTTTAAATCGAGAAGTAATGTTTCGAAACCATGTCGCCTCTTTAGCTATGTGATGGACACCGTGGCTTCATATCTGCAGACGGGTAGCAGCTTTTTGTCTTAACTTGAGCTCGACAAGACAAATGACTGTTACCTCGTTAGCAAAACTCCTCTTTAACGAGTTTTTTCTTCCTGACCGATCACTCACCGAACGGCAGAAAAAGCGTCTCAGAGTCTTTGTTTGAAGTGTCTTTCATATGGTTTCACTTTAGGGTGCATTCGTGCAGTGCACCCATTATTTAACCCGGGGCGCTATTGAACGACGAGAGCTAACACAATTACGCTGTGGACGGAAATTTCCCGAACGTCAATCACCATGAAGATTCTAGAAACAAAAGGGGCTACAAAATCATCTTTGCATGAAGCTCCCATGCCTCCTTTATCCTGGCTCACATTAACAGCTTGGTGGTGATACAAGACTGCACGCATGGCGAAGCATAAACCATTAGCCTAGTTTGCAAAGAAGGAAGGGATTTTTCGCAAATGCCAACAAAACCAAGACATAACAAATGCGCTAAACGGATGGTGTTGATGGCGACACTGTTGGCAGAATGAATGCTTTCCTTCAGCCTTCGGAAATACGATGTCTAGTTTTCTTTAGCAGTGAATGATAAGTTAGATCGACAACAAAAAAAAATCCATTTTGTATTTCTTCTCTGAAGAAAGTTTGGCAGATCCCGCGTACCTAGGCAATCGATGTTATTCGAACTATGTGGAAGTAAAATGACTGTGTTGCAATTTTGTTATTGAGAGAAACGTTATAAAATCTTGCTGAAGATATGAACATATGCTGTAGGCACCGTCATATGGTAAACAGTAGGACATTTACTGTTGCGTAACGATGCTGACAGCAACATGAGTATTAGCAACACCAGAAGAGGCAAATGTTTGCGTAGAGCTAGTGCCAACGAGGATGGTGGCTCATGACACTGGTAGACATATTAGCTTCATAGTATGGCGCTTGACTACTATTTTCGTTGATCCGACGTGACGGCTTCATGACAAGAGCACGCATGTACTGCTTATAAGATCGGATCACGAGTACTTCAAACACAATTAACGCTTCACAATGTTGTGGTCTACTTGAAAAGCAGTTCTGAGACCTAATGTGGCTCCATGGTAGAATAATTTATTGCCCCACAGAATGCTGTGTTTGATTCCGTCTACGACCATAATATTTAGTCTATGCAGTTGTTGGATCAACACAGCCGATGGCAGATTTCAGCGTACACGCAGGTCACGGGATCGAATGCCGGCTGCAGCTGCGGCAATTTTGATGGAGGCGTAAATGTTGTAGGCCCATGTGCTCAGATTTGGTGCACCAAAAAAAGCTTCAGGTAGTCAAAGTTTTGAGCCCTTCACGACGGCGTCTGTCACAACAATATGATTGTTTGGGAACGTTAAACCTCACATGTCATTATCAACATGGTGGATTTCAGAGGCGAATCTCCTTACGGCCGCTTTAGTTGGTGTTTATTACGACCCACAAAATAAAAACCGAAACTGAATGACTTGCTGATCAAGGAACGAAAACTTGTATAAACAACAGACTTTATGGGTAATCAACCCATAAACATTGACATCACAATAAAAGATCACCCGCGCCCTCCGTCTGTTCATCCATACATCCACCCACGTGTCCATCTATCCATCTGTACATCTGTTCATTTGTCCATCTGTGCATTCGTCCACCTGTGCATCTGTCCGTTCATACTTTATACTAGTAGTTTATACTTTACACTTCAACGTACACAATTTGGACCTTAAAACATATTGCTTCACCCAGCGTTCCAGGGCGGGACGGCTTTAAGCTCTCCCATGGTAGAGTACCCTGTACTCTAAATCGTTACCCACTTTTTCTAACCCCCCCAGCCCTAAGTCACTTCTTGGAGATGCACTGATTATTCTCTACACTCTCGAAATAAGGTTACCCATAGCTGCTCACCCTGTTTCCTAATGATTATATACTATGAGTCACCTTCAGTGCACTGTATTGCTTAAATGCAGCTGATCTTAACCCGACATGACCGCTGTATCCATAGGAGGAATACATATGCAGCGTTTAGAAATTTAGATAGCCTGCATCCCAAATGGACGCTTCACGAATATTACGGTCAATTTGAAAAGCAGTTCGATGACGTGACCTGATCCTGTGGTTGAATACTTAGTTGCACACAATGCGAAGCAAGCATCAAAAGCTTTCTGAGTCAAAATGAACCTGTTTCCAGTGCTCTGTTTATTTGCATCTCGTGCAGCAGTTCTCCAACGGTAGGTAATGACCTTAGAAGAATACGCGGAAGCCAGATTTAAAAAAAACGGCTTGGTAGGACAGCAGTGCATCCCATGTAGGAGCCTTCAATAGATTGAGAAAAAACGGGGGAAGGACGCACTTTGTAGGGTCGAGCGTTTAAGCTGCACCAACGTGCAACCTGGCAAGGGCGATGCATGTTGTGTTTTGAGAGAGATTTTTCGGAAAGCCAGTTCACATACGAATTTTTGAACCGTGCATGTACGGAAGGTGCCAGCACTCCAACGAAGTCTTTGCGAAATTGTACCAGAATGCCACTTGCATTAGGTTGCTTCGCTTCTTCTTGTTCATTTTCGCTACATGCCTAGTTCAACTTTCATAGGGAATGTTTTGTTGGAATAAGTATTGTTCCTAATTTTCAGTGCACTGTGGGTCGAGCGATGGGATTTACCCAATATTCACAGCAAACAACCGTATATGACGGAACAGGATCGCATGACTTATTTTGTAGCGCATACCAGTCTATGATCGTGAAGATACGAGAAAGCGTGACGACGTGTGATGCCGGCGTCACACATGCACACCACATGAGTTCGCGACGTACCTCGTACGATGCGTGACGACGCAAGACCCCTTTCGATGATGTTTTTTTTACTTGTACGACGACGTCCTCTCTCTCGCCATTTAAGATAGAACGCGAACGAACAACATAACTTGACTACATCACACACCGAGAAGCCTACAAACATCCTTCGTTCCTAAAACTAACTTCTCATCATATGTAGCAGCCATGGTATTTCTCAGTACCACTGGCCACCAGCTCTCGGAACTGGTGGTTTGGCTTTTCGAGATGCTTGTTGGATACCTCGCCCTTCTCTCAACATGAGGCGAAAGAAACAACCATGATCATCCCATTTGAACAAAACAAGAGGGATTGTTACCAAGTGTCTTGCTTGGTTTCTGTATCCGTGTCGTATTTACAGCGAAGAGTAAAGGCCACACTGGGGCAGTATGTACGACGGCCCCAGTTTGGCAACACCCTCTGTCTGCCCGAGCTTTGGCAACACACCTCTAATGAACTGGCTGAAGCCCGAAAAGGCACAATCTTACTTTCCGAGCGCGTGGCGTTGCACCACTTACGACAACAACGTCACGTCAAGGCTTTTCGACAAAGTTGGGCAGTATTCAAACCTCAGGCATTTACTTTCATTTGCTTGACGTTCCCTTAAATGCAGCAGTGCACCCATTGTAGAAAAGTGTCAGAAAGCTTCGGAAACCATATTTTTTGGAGGCACTGTTTGCTTAAGGTAATTTTAAAGTTACGCGCCTTAAGTCCGTACCGTTTGCCATAATCATTGACACGGCCGATGATATTACTTCGGACAAAGCACCTTACAACATGCAAGCTGAAGCTAATCCCCATGGGTCACGTGTATGATCATTAAAGTCGGCCTGTAAATAACAACATGAAGTTCGGCTGGTATGCGCCTTCTAGTTGTCTTCATAGTCTGGTAGGTTTCCGAGCATGTGCGCCCAGCTGGTTAGCTAAGTGGCCAGGCGGTATACTTAGCTAAACAAATCAGGAAATGCTCTAATCAACCCAAACCATGCTACACATGCTATGCTATGGCATGCTAAGCCGCGCCTTGTCACACCTTAGTAACATAATACTTATGAGGTAGCTTAATGTTATCACCTTGCTCTTTTGGGTCCCACTAATAGGCCCAAAACTCATTGAAAACTTGTAAATTATACTCATCAATTATGTCATTACACACAGAAATAATTCTCATCAAAGCATGCTAATTTTTTTATGATGTTTAGCACTACACGAATGCTGACTTTGCTATTCACAAGTTAAAAAATATTAGCATTCTTATTATAACTCTAATATTACGACAACTGCTCGCTATCATGTCTCTTGAGCCTCAGGTATTTGGTGACATCAAAACTTAGACAGGGCTGACGTGGTCTTCACTGAAAAGCAGACGAGCCACGTGAGAAAAAAAAATCCGGGCATGTCTACGCGGTGAAAGATGAAAGGTGGGTGAAGCAGTGGGATCATTCGGTGGTACCCTAAATTACCCAGCACATGACCACTGACGCATGTAAATGATGGACGAAGTGCTGATATATATATTACATGATTCATTGGTCATTCATGGTATGCTGTGCTCAGTTGTCAGTTTCGTTTTGGCTTCAATAATACTGCTTCGTGGTATCAGGTCTAGTCGGAAGTTTGCAAAGGCAAAGTCTGTGCAAATTCCCCTAAATATGCGTCTTGTTCCTCCACGTTTGAACAACTTGTAGGTCTGCGTGTGGATCTGCGTTTGCAGACGCCTTAATGGATTGATGTCCAAGGTCTGAATGCTGTCGACCATCTGCCAGGTCGGCACACAAATATTCTTTGACCATCATAATTATCGTCATCAGCGTCATCTTCACGACATATATTCCATACGTTACATGTGCTCGAGTACGGCGCACAATGTCAACGCCAACGGACAGTTCTCGATCTTAAGAAGCTTCGCCGTAAAAATACAGAACAGAACAGAAGGTTTTATTGTGCTAAGTTAAGAAGAATACATGTGCATGATATACAGAAAGAGGTCCCATAGTCAGAGACTGCAAGGGGACCTCTTGTACAATGTACAATTGAGAATGATTGTGATGTACATAGCAAGGAGACAGAGCTACAGTAAAATGCAATTGAAACAAATAAAGTAAGAATATACCCTTGTAATCTCACAGAAACAATTTAAAAGCAAGAATAACGCGCTAACTTCAATGACAAGTGATTACAGAATGCAACTCACAATGAACAGGAATTAATTAAGAAACGGCAAAACAGGCTAGTTAGTTGACATGATATGATTTTTTAACTTCAATTTAATTACCCTCAAAGAACGGCATACTTTAATGTCGGAAGGTAAACTATTCCAAAAAGAAATTCCGGAAATATGAATGGTTTGTTTGCAATAATTGGTGCGAAATTTTGGCAGTAGAAAGTTATTGTTAAGGGCAAACCTTGTGACATTGTTATTTGAGAGAATGGTAGTAAAGTGTTGAAGTTGGTTATTTATAGTTCTATACATGTAAATACCAAGGCTATATTTAACTAGCTCAGATACAGTTAATATATTGTTTTCGTGAAGTAGTGACTTAGCGTTAGAGAGATATGGGCTTGACGTGAGAATTCTTATCGCTTGGTTTTGAATTGTCTGAACTGAAGTAGGATGAGTGGTGTATGTGTTATCCCATGAAGTAATACAGTAAGAAACGTGCGAATGAAGAAAAGAAAAATACAGTGACATAAGTATTGATGGATTGAAATAAAGACGAAATTTAATCAGTAGTCAAACGCCATACGTCATTTTTTCCTAATATATGCAACATGTCGGTGGTATTTCAAGTTACTGTCGAGTTCAACGCCTAGGAATCTACAGCAGTCGCTCACAGGGATGTCATTGCGCGCAATTATAACAGGAGGGATAGAAGATAAGGGTTTTTGTGGTGAAGAGAAGACAACAAATTTTGTCTTAGACGTGTTAATTTCTAACATGTTATTACTGCACCACCGAACGAGTTGTGCCAGATCAAAGTTTAGTTTTCCAGTTAAGGATGTAATGCTGCTATCGGAGTTAAAAATTGTGGTGTTGTCGGCGTATAATATACAACTGGATGAAGAAAGGCATTTCGGCAAATCGTTAATATAGAGTAAATACAGCAGTGGTTTAGCTTGGCTGTTCTATGATATGCGTAGTGGGACCTAAAAAGACAGACAAATAGACAGACAGACAGACAGACAGACAGACAGACAGACAGACAGACGGGCGGACGGACGGACTGACGGACGGACGGACGGACAGACGGACAGGCAGAAGGTGAAACAGACAGACAGACAGACAGACAGACAGACAGACAGACAGACAGACAGACTAGCCGGTGAGCTCACGCGAGTTAAGCGCCCACCCACAAGCGACACATATACGGCATGCCTTCTCGGACACGTGAGGTGTGCGCCGCGTGTAGTAATTGTTCATGAGGCATGGGCAGTGCGGCTCTCGATAAACGACGTGAAACAGCTAAACATTTCGAAGTGTAGCTTACGCTACTAAAGATGGAAGAAGCTAGGTGATTAGAAGATGATGTATGGCTGCATCCTTGCACAAGTAGCGCAAGTGGAAGAAGTCATTTCATATGCAATGAAGCTGCGGCTAATCGTCAATCGCAGCTAAGACCTGACAATTATACCAGCTCCGTGACAGCCATAACCTGAACTAGGGCCTTCTTCAATTCAACGAGTATGTACCCAAGTTCGTGCGTCAAACAGTAATTGACAGGCGCACGGGGTAAAGACCATGTCCAGGGTTGTCTGGTTTGACTACTTTGCGCCAGTTGAGCATTTTTTTATGCCTGTGGTGGCGTAAAAGATTTCTTGGCTACTTGGCGCACTTTCGGCTATTTTATTCTTTCACCAAACCACCATTTAATCACGGTTATGTGTATCTGGTGATGTCACAAAGGTGGTGTTCAAGTTTATGAAGCCAAAAAAGGTAGCAGGAAGCACGCATACAACTAGCAAAACTAAGTTAAACTCATAGAGTACGCTGGTAATCAATTCAATGAGAAGGACGGTGTAGTGGTCTAAGCAGGCGTAAGCTTCAATAATGGTGATGAGGACGTAAGTGTTAGTAAAAAAGCTAGACAATGTTCAGCTGCCAGTGAAGAAGACTTAACACACACACACAAACACACACACACACACACAAACACACACACACACACAAAGAGAGAAATGCGCTTGGAAACGTGGCTGCTAGTACTCAACAACTGTTGCATGGGGGCTAATTTTCTAAATAAATCTTAGCTGAACGCGGCTTTAAATCAAATTAGGAATTGAAGACGATTTGAAAACGTCTTCACCTAAAGTGAGCTTCACTCACGAACATCATATATAGCATACCCAACATTTCACACGGGCATTTAAAAATTATGACATAAGAGGCGAAGACACAATAACAACGCTCCCTCACTGCAGTTGTTGGTGGGTGCTTGTGCTTTCGCCCTTTGCCTAGTGTATCGATGTTTTTCAGTTCTCACTTTAGAATTTCATACACTGTCGCCAAACGATGAGTCATTCTAGAATATTCAGTTGACCATTTGTAACCTTTCTTGGTCTCAAGTACACAATTCAATACTAGAATCATCATCTCGAGCACAATCATTGCGAAAGAAGAAATAATTGATGCTACAATGCCAGCAATGTAGTTTTGGCATACTCATTTTGCGATAGTATTTTTATTGTTGTTCCCGCAACTTCAAGGCATTTCAAAAAAGTAATCCAAGACTGAATGCCATTCTTTCAACAGCGCCAAGGCTACATCATCAAGCATGAAATCAATACTTAAGTGAAAAATTTTATGTTCAAGCTTAAAAGAGTTGATTTTAAAGTGTTGCCGCTCCACATACTTACATGATTGCGAACATGCTTTCCCGCGCCGCCGCTGTAGTCTAGTGGCTAAGGCACTCGGCTGCTGACCCGCAGGTCACGGGGTCAAATCGTGGCTGCGGCGGCTGCATTTTCGATGGAAGTGAAAATGCTGTAGGCCCGTGTGCTCAGCTTTGGGTGCACGGTAAAGAACATCAAGTGGTTGAAATTTCCGGAACCCTTCACTACCGCGTCTTCTCACATAATTATATGGTGGTTTTAGGACGTTAAAACCACATTTCAATCAATCAACATGCTTTCCCATTTATTCACCCGATTAAAATTGTGGACGTGGTTCTTACACATACATGATTACTTTTGGGCACTTCTACTGTCCTTGGCTGGAGTTGGCTACTTTTTTGGTGAGTTTAATTCTAATTTTCTGGCTTTTTATTGTCTCATCGGCTTGGCAACCACGATCGCGTCCGCCCACTACAGTTGCTCTTGCTGAGGAGCAGTTCGCATGCCGCAACGACAGCGAGCATCACGATTCATCTAACAGCTGAATCACACGGACTATGCACGCACACACGGCTAAGTAAATGTTATATGATGACATGACTATGTTATCTAGCATTCACTTTTGCCACACTTACGAAGTATTGCTTACCGCCACGTTACCGCCATGATGCGAGTGCCCCTAAATGAGCTGCACGAGAATACCAGGTGTGTCCACGTGTTGCCTTCGAGAATGGAAATCGTTATGTGGGTGGTAGAGTGGATGAGCTTTTCTGAAAAAAACACGAAGGCACATGAAAACGCCTCTAAGTTGCGTGATGTTGAGACCACAAATTTATAGCGGTACAATCACACTGATGGTTCCACTGTTCATATGTTGACGCAATGGTGACGCTGACGCGTTAGCACGGGGTGTTCGTTTAAGAAGAGCCGCAAATGTTGTACTTGCGTTTGTAACGCCATGGTAGTACTTCCTAGGGTAGCTTTTAGCGTGAAATGAACCAACTCACCCAACAAGTCACTCTACTGTGGTAGTAGTACTTCTAGCCGCTTTTATCAGCGCTGATATGTGACGCTTCGCCCTGTATTCGTGCTATGAACGCCATAGTCAGAACTGGGAGCCAAGTCGTGTAACCGAGAAGCTGAGGCTATCCGCCATAACACTCATGTATACCATTCTTGATGATGTGGTGTTTTCTTCACATTTATCAAATTGCTTAGATTCAAGGAATTTCGCAGTTTGCAGTGATGCTTGAAGTGGTTTTTAATTATTTCGGAGCTATTTCTCGATTATTCCCGATATTTATCTTTCTATTGGTGGATTAGTTCTTGCTCGCCAGTGGCATGTTCCTCCAAGGTGCCCAATCCTTCGAGAGGTGAATGGGGCACTCACTGAGCTTCCATGATGGTTTTTTATGTTGTAGTATCCAAATATTTACCTTTGTTTTTATTATTATCGCTGACTGGCCTCTACGATATCACGCAACAGCTATAAACAGTTCACTTAGCCTGTTTACTCACACTGTGACACATTCTTTGGAAGCTCGCATTTCATGCGATTGGTTTTGACAAGGGCTTGTCCTGCATGGTTTTCAGAGTAACCGCATAATTTGGTTCGCGAAATATGAGGAACAGTATAGAAGGCTCCGTATAGAAAAATTGTGGTGGTGGTGCAAACTTCTTTGTGTCTTCTGAAGCCAGATGAAGCACGTAATATGCCGGAGTAATTACACCCACAATAAACTGGTTTACGAACCTGTGCAACGGAACTCCTAGGCATTCCTACAGCTGCGTGAAGGGCTGCAATTTCTGAGGACTGTTACATTAGTGTAATGATTGTGGCAAACATGAAAATTCAAGTGAAATACTTTTCTGTTTATTTTTTCATAAACAGTGCATGCTTTTATGTCTCGTCGTGTGCTTCCAAGTATTCGTAATCATGCGAACGTTCTTTGTTTTTCGTAGCACAATATAGGTGCGCCCACAGATAAGCTCGCATCAAAGCCTTCCCGTTCATACAAAGAAAATACCACGTTTTTTTTTTCTTCAGAGTAGTTCGTGCACCTTCGTTGTTCTCGTAACTAATTCTAGTAATTAAATCGATGGTGAGAGGGGTGACTAGTAATTAAATCGATGGTGACTAGTAATTAAATCGATTACGTGACCCTTATCTAAAATTACATTTTAGATAAGGGTCACGTAATGGACGCAATCACTAGAACAGCCAAATATATCGAAGTATGCGCAGTTTGTATCTACACAGCAACATATTTATTTTACTTGTTCCACAAGGCAGTGCACAAAAGACGTGAACATTGTGTTTCGGCTTAAGCCTGTCTTCCACTTTTGCAACGCACAGTCGTATGTTTTCGTCCAAATGCGTGCGCTGGTTGGAGGTTTAAAAAAACCGAATAAATTTTCATGTCCCGGCTCTTCTCACAGGAGCATCCTAGATCTCACACGGTGATTGGTATGCATGACATTGCGAACAGCTTCCTGCGGGGTCACTCCGGCTGATGGTGGTTCAGAAGTGACCTGATTTGAGTTTTCGATTTTTGTATGTCTTCTTTTTATACCGATGTAAAATGGGATTTAAAGTTATCTCATGATGCGCTCTCGGCTATTGTGATTTTTGGGGTCATAAAAGATTGTAAACCAGAGAGTAGTTCTGTATTATTCTAGTGCATGGTCAACATTATTAGAGCAAGGCAAAGCATTCAGCCCACGGAACTTACTATTAATTTAAAAGTTTAACTGTTTTTTCGAAGTTTGGTGAGGTGCGTCGTGTAAACTACACGTTGTTACCGATTGTCTGGCTAAAAGAGCAAGCTGAAACAGCAAGCTGAAACAGCAAGCTGAAACCCCTAAAACAGGTTGAGTTCTGTTGTTGCTTACTTTGTATCAGATGTAGAAAAAAGTCACATATGCTTTCTTCCAATCACTATTTTGCCCACACACAGGCCCCTCTAGGTGATGTTTTTTCTACTTGTACGAGGACGCCCTTTCTCTCGCCATTTAGACCGCACGTCTGCTTGATAGACGATCCGGGACTCTAGTCAATCACAGATTTTCATTGTTAATACTCAGTTGAAAAGACGAAGAACCTAGATAAATAACGTGCATTCAAGTCCATCTCCATTTATTTTTCTTGAGGACTCCATCGTGTGTTTTCGTACACGTAGCTAGCTATGCGGGTTCCACACGCTGCAGCCAAGACATGCTATTGCCTGTTATACCAAGGTGTACGGGGTGCTGCTTTGGTAACTTTCGCTGCTCCGCTTGATTGCTTATTGTCCCGGAAGCAACTACACTCACACCTTCGACTGAATTTCACCATTGCTATGGGTGTTATTTTTGTACGAAGTTTAAATAAAAAATCGCCCCAGGCTTTGTATATTTGACCCGCGGGTAAAACAGCGCACGGCTGGGGATGACAAACGCGGCTGAAGCAGACATAAACGAGCCACCTAGTTTAGTTAATCTGAGGGCGCGTGCGATAACACCACGCCGCGTAAGAGACCACTTCTCGATTGTCGCTAAAAAATGGCCCCGTATCTGCATGTAATCTCCGAATGTCGTCGAAAGACGCTAGTCTTGCGTGTCAAGAGAATGAACAAAACATTTATTTGATGTTCTGCGCAAGAAAATTGGTGATTGGTACTCTGGAGGCGCTGCGTTAGAGTGCCTCGAGCATGTAGCAGAGGCGAACGAGCGCATGAAGGCACGTCACACGTGATACAACAGCGCCATCTGGCAGTTCGTTTTGGAAAACATAGCGCGTGGCCCTGAGACGGGTATGCGCGCCCGTCTAAGATGTGATAAGGTGTAGAGCGCAAAGTGTTAGGTAGGTGCCACTACCGTGTCCTCTTAGCAAAGCGTTGGAAACACTCGCTTCTTCGTGCAAGCGTTGCTTGGTCAGCGCAGCGTGATAAATGCTATGGACCTTAGAATTACTTATGTATGCCTTTTTTAGTAAAAGACAAACATGCAGAATGTATATGTGTTGTTATGGTGCCTCAGATATGCGCAATAATTGATTTTTAATTGACTATTGCGCACGTAAGAACGCTGATCCTTGAGCAACGTTGATGGGCACTGCTTATAGGGTCGGCCGTTCGGAGTTTCGGTTGGTGCTGTTTAGAGTACCCGGTTCGCGGTAATGGTGGACAAACAGACAAATGTACAGACAGACAGACCAAAGTTTTTGAGTGGAAGGTCCCCAAGAAAGACTATCGTCTTTAAAACAGGAAATGCCTTGCTTGGCTTATTTTGGGTGAAGGAGCATGGAGACGCGATTAGAAGAAAAGGAGGAGGGAGTGTTGCTGCGTCCCCCGTGTGCTCAGATTTGGGTGCACGTTAAAGAACCCCAGGTGGTCAAAATTTCCGGAGCCCTCCACTACGGCGTTTCTCATAATCATATGGTGGTTTTGGGACGTTAAACCCCACAAATCAATCAATCAGTGTTGGTGCGTCCCTCGAGCGGTGAACTTTGACGATAAGGTGTGGTCCCAAATGGTGGCACCCACGCAATCTCGCCAGGCATCAGAATAGGGTCCGTATGCCCTTCTTCAGGCTGTGCTCTTCTCGTTACGCATTGAGAGCACGTACGACAAAAAAAACGCTTCTCGCGCTGCAGCAGCCGTATTACCTTTACGCAAGCGTTCAACATCCGTGAAAATCAAGCTCGAATGGGCGAAGTAGTATCCAGCTGGCAAGATTAAACTGCACGAAGAAGCTATCAAGTGAGAATACGCTAAAAGCGCACCTTAGGCCGAAGAATGCTATTTGTAGCCATCGTTGATTGGTTCCTATTTAAGCAGACCAGCTTAAAATGTGCACGCGAAGACAACACGTCATCCTTTAGAGGCATAAACTGTGCCTACAAAACACAAACATGTACAGTATAGTATAGCGAGGGGATGTGTAGGGAAAGGAGAGAGTCAGAAGTGAGGGTATAGCATAGCGCAAAAGACGCAAGTGGTGTAGGCAGGTGAGTTGCATATTGGAGACATGTGCATAAGCGGAAAGAAGGTTTCTTCAGTGCTAAACCGTGTCATGGTAGAATAGTTGCGTAATAATTTGCTTTTCGTTGCTGAAGCTCTCTTTCCGCACCTCTGTACATAGGCGTTTACAATGTTAAGTTATTTCAAACAATGCGCAAATTTCAAAACTATAGGTGATCGTATCCAAAAGAGGTAGTTCCGAATCTTCCTACGTAAAAAATTATAATTTGTTACAAATACATTAACTGCTGGACCTTTGCGGCTAAACTATTAACTTTTCGTTCATCTATACACAAGTAAAGAGTGGCAGCCTTTGACCTTAAAATCTTTGCGCCAATACACTTTGTCAGTCAAACAATGCACTTCAAGCACTTTAGAGTTATGAACTTGTGATTTGCGGTGTATCTGAGCTCTCACTTTGTGTTTGCTACAAAGCAACAAGTATAGTGAATAAAGTGACTGTCATTTTTGAAAAATATGAGCGCATTAACAAACGATGTTTCTCAATAGAAATGAAACGGGTAGATTCTCTGCGAAAAACTGTATCCACACTTTTCACAAGTTTTTGTTTTAATGTAGCAATGACGCCTGTACTCCAACAAGGTGAACAAAATCGTTTAGAGTAGAATATATTTGCTCAAACGTAACCAATATAGCGAGAAACCAGCTATAAGCTCCAGCTCAAGTTGTGGGAGTGGCGCGACGCACTATATGCTCGCCCTGTGAGTGCACAGCATATAAAAAAATGCGAAGATAGCAGGGGAGGACCTTGTCTTTCGGGACCTATGCTGGTTTTAGATCATTTCTCTGTACTAACGATTGAAGTTGGGGATTAAGCATTACGGTCATTGTTTTCTCAAAGAGGGAGAATTTAAGTCACACAGAAATGGTATTATACATAATTGTTCACCGCCTTTGATGCACGGTGGGACAGGATATGATTTCCTCTCCCTTTCCCATCGCATGAAGGCAATTGCAAGACTTGCTTCGATGAAAATTGACTTATTTATTCACTCATTCATTTGTTCACCGACAACACAATTGATATATTTAAGCACTGTAAAGTTTTTGGTTATTTATAAAAATTTGAATTAGGAGCTGTGCTATAGTGGTCTAAAAAGCCTGGAAAAAACAAAAAACAAACAGCGAACCTCTTTTGCGGTCCCCGCCAATTCAGGGACGGCAAAGTAGGTTGCAAACATCCTGCGCTGACACACTGCGAACCACCACGTTTAGATATTTTCGCCGACAGCAGTAAAGTATTTTTTTCTATGCCCCTTGTTCCAGCAATTCTTCTGAAGACCAACCCTTATCGCTGTCTTTCCTTCGGTTTCACAATTTCATGCAAAGCCGAAAATACTTAGGAGACTTTAGGCCATGGCATCGGTTGGGTGTGAATGAATGTAGGTGCCAAATTTGCTCGCAGCTAGTTCTCTTTGAAAGGACGGCGTGAGAAGTGCCTCAGCTGCACTTTCCGAGTTAAACTGCCATTTATAAAAGCAAATATGTTTGCTGAAATTACATTACAAATATGAATAAAATTTGCGCAGAAAAATACGCTCCCGCAACGCGTCGGGAGAGAAAAGAAAATATACCGCAATAATGAAAGTAAAAGTGGGTCAGTGAATCTTTTACAGAAAATATTCAAGTAGCTCTGCTAAAGTACGTTTATAAAATTTTCTCAGGGAAAAGTATGAAGAGACCAACATGACCTCCTTATGAACATTCCTCCTTTTCTTCTCCCTTGTCCCCTGTAGACTGAAGCTAGGACGAGTGAAGTCACCCGAGGAGGCACTTCCCAGTGAATACTTAAATAGAAGGCACATGCAGAAATTACGTGTGTGGTAACATTATATATGCGTCTGGAATGTGATTAATTATAGAGCATAATAGCCTCTTCATTGTGCGAAGGGTCTCTTCATAGAACGCTTCTGCTTTCGGCTCCGAGCATTGTTATCAAGTTTTTCGCTTTCTACGGGAGACGCTGCTCCCTGCCCCAAGGCGACGGACGCGGAGTCATCCACTGGTCCGCCCAGCCAGAGGTCTGCTATGGCGAGCTCCTCGGTAAATCAGCGCGCCTGGCCCAGAACCAGTGAGGCCAACGGTGATAGTCACTGCATCATGGCTGTGGACGTGGAGCCTTCTGCGGCTATGTCCGACCATAGACCACTTTTGGCAAGCTCGTCGCGGAAACGAAGCACCTGTTCGAGCACCAGCGAGGACACAGAACTATACTCGGCCACTGGCGACGACTCGTCGGATGACGACTTCGAGACCGTGAGAAGCAGGAAGGCCAAAAGAAGAAGTATCAAATTCAAATTCAAATTCTTTATTTCTGCCTTGTAGGGGTACAGACAGTGGAGGCGCAGAAAAAGCTGTCAGAGACAGCTTGACAAAGCCGCGACACCCTTTTGCTTAGCAGCAGCTTCACAGCAATGTTCATTAAACAACAGTATTAACATAGTGTAATGGCAAATAAACAATAATCGACAAATACAAAAGAGACTCTAAAAGATATTATAAAATAGAGTAAAAAAAAAAAACTAAGCTTACATATTAACGTACATGGCACGCAAAGTATTCTTTGACGAACTGAAGAGATCAAAACCACTATGTAAATATGAATTTAGAAGGGAAGGAAGAGTAAATTGCAGGCGTTGTCGACCTAAGTTTATTCTGGGTGTCGGCACAACCCAAGACTCTCCATGCCTTGTCATAAATGTCATTTTTCGTGCATGCAAATCGGCAAGGTATCGTAGATGGTTTATATTTTTTAGAGTTTCGAGTTGAAACCTGACACTCAAACGGAATTTGTACAAGTTCTCGATCTTTATTACATTACTTTGCAAAAAGAGATCTGCACTGGGCGAGTGCCAAGGTACATTATGAACATGACGAAGGAATCTCTTTTGCAATATCAACACCACTGCTAAATTTATCATCTATGCTGATGATACTAGCATCTTTTTTACTGGAAATAATCTTGATATCCTTGTTCGGGATTGCAATGATACCATGAGTGAGCTACAAAAATGGTCAGAATCCAAGTGCATGCGTATCAATGAGAAGAAAACACAAGCTGTCGTATTCCGCCCTAAAAATAAACCAGTTCCTTTTTCCTTCGGCATTAAACTGAACTCACGATGTATAGATGTGGTTGAACAATTTAAGTGCCTCGGAGTGGTTTTTTCCTCCTCCATGTCTTGGGAACAGCATGTGGATCACATTTCAACGAAACTGGCTCAAATAACTGGGATCGTAGGCAGGCTCAAATACGTTCTCCCAAAACCAATAAAACTACTATTGTACAATTCCCTTTTTTACTCTTATTTAAACTATTGCCACTTAGTCTGGGGCACGACTACTCCTGGCTGTCTTCAGCGTATCTACATTCTGCAAAAGAGATCAAGTCGTCTTCACCAGCAGGGACATTAACGTCTCAGTCAAAAGGAGAATGCTGGCCGCACACCATCCTCTTCATGCCCGAGGACTCCACCATCAGCCTTCGAGCAGTAAACAGGCAAGCTCTCTCTATGTACTTTGAGGGGGTAGCACCAAACGACATTAAGGATATCCGGGTGAACACGCGGAAGAATATTCTAGCTGTGGACACAATGACTGCCAGCGCCATAGACAAGCTTCGCAGAGTATCAGATTTGGGAGGCATCAAAGTACGACCGGTTATTCCAATGGACGGTGCCTGCACGGCGGGAGTAATCTACGACATTGATTTGGCCATAGCAAACTCGGACCTCCCAACTCTCATAAAACCAGCGAACGAAGGAGTTCTCATCGCGAATGTACTTCGCCTCGGAAACACCCGATGTGTAAAGATAATGTTCAAAGGAGATTCCATTCCGTCGCATGTCAAAGTGGGACACTTCCGACATCCTGTTCGACCATTTGTCCCTAAACCACTCCAGTGCCATAACTGCATGAAAATTGGTCACATCAAGAGTGTATGTACAAACACCACAGTATGCCCCCGATGCGCTGAGCCGCACACTGCAGACGCATGTCGGGCAACAAGTCTGAAGTGCAGAAACTGTGATGGTCCGCATGATGCTGCATCCAAGGAATGCCCTCGGATTAAGAAGGAAATCGCCATTATCAAACAAATGGTTAGGGACAATTCAACCCACAGAGAGGCTGCTGAAAGGGTACGGCGGCGACGTAGTCGCCGACGGAGGCGTGGAGGACAGAGTGTTGCGCATAACCCATTTCCTCCGAGCACGAGTGAAGTAGTAAGCACGAAGCGAAAAGAAGTGGAGAAGCTCACATCTGCGGATGAGTGGCCTACGCTTCCGCGTACACAGCCTGCAAAGGAGCCTCCTGCGAGGCCTCGCCGCCCTACACCTTCCACCGAGTCTACTTCCGTTGAGGATGTGTCAAGGGTCGATCGACAGATCATCCCGATGTTACGATCCCTCGTCGCTGTCATGGCAGACATACTAAGAAGCCTGGGAACTCCAACCGCTCGAAGCGGGTTACAGGTGTTGGACGCGCTGAGCCCAGTCCTCGCCTCCCTCGCGTAGAGTCATGGCAGGAGATCAACAATCGTTCCGCAAAGACGTCAGAGAAGCATCAGTCATCCAGTGGAACGCAAGAGGACTTAGATCACGGATTTCCGATTTTCGTCAGTACGTGTTTTCTAACCTTTTCCCAATCATCGTAATATGTGAACCGAAATTATCAAACCCGATCAGGCTATCTGGCTACGAATCAATCCCGTCCAAAACCCGAAACGAAAGCAGCAAGGTCATTGTGTATATTCGTCGGGAGCTTACCTACATCATTCAACCTGTGTCGCCTCATGATGAGAACCAATATGTTTGCCTGACTGTGAAGCAGAAAACCCTCACCTTCACATTAATATGTGTCTACTTATCTCCCTCAGCCCGTTTTGATTGCCAAAGACTGGATGACATTCTTTCGAGCGTCCCGGATCCGTGGATAATTATAGGAGACTTCAACGCCCACCACCCAATCTGGGGAAGTTCAAAAGTCAATACCACGAGCCGGAGGCTGGCTTCATTTGTATCGACTCATGAACTGTCTCTACTTAATGATGGGAGCCCTACATTTCTGCGAGGATCAACGTACAGCAGCTGTTTGGACTTGACGTTCGTGTCACGTCGCTTCGCCACAAGCGTTAAGTGGTTTTTAGACATCGAGACACATGGTAGCGATCACATCCCCAGTTATCTCACCATCGAAGGCTTTGCTAGCGACCACCCGCCGAAAACCGTACGGAAGATCGATCTTTCAGCATTCAAAACCAACATTGAACACGCTTGTGAAAAAGGCTTAACCTCTAACATTGAGCAAGCGATCAAACAAGCAGCGCAGAGTGCGATGCGCACGCTGGCATATTCTTCAAGGCCCTCAGAAACGGACATGGAGTTAGAGCGACTCCGTGCGACTCGTCGGCGTGCGGAGCGTAGATATCGACGCACAAAATCCATTCAAGATCTACGGATGGCCAGGCGCATGCAAAAGAAGATCCAGCGTCGTATAGACAAACTGGAGTTTCAACGGTGGGCGAAATTTTGCGCGAGTCTAGACCCTCGCAAATCGCTTTCTCAAATATGGCAAACCGTGCGAGGCCTACGCACATTTCCCCAACAACGTTTTCCGTTTAAAGCCTTGGCCCTTTTCCAAAATAGAAGGGATATCGAGGTAGCGGAAGATTTTTGTAGGAAGATTGCGGGCCCATCAAATTGCACAGAAGCCCTTACTGCTCATTACACGCCACATTCCCTTGACCCGCACCTGGACCTGCCTTTTTCAATGGAAGAACTGAATGTGGCTCTTGCTTCATGCAATCGATTGTCATCACCTGGGCCGGATGGCATATCATACCGCCTATTATGCAATCTCGGTGATCGAGCACGAAGTGCTTTGCTGGAAGTATTCAATGAGTCTTGGAGAGATGGAACGGTCCCCAGAGAGTGGAAAACAAGCCGGTTGGTTGCACTTCTCAAACCTGGAAAATCGCCTCTAGAGCTGACATCATACCGCCCAATAGCGCTGGCTAGTTGCGTAGGGAAGCTGATGGAGCGAATGATCCTTGCCAGACTCGAGTGGTTCCTAGAACGCTATAGAATATATCCAGACGCCATGGCCGGTTTTCGTCGTCTTCGGAGCTCCATTGACAATGTCATTGACCTGGTGACCTACGTACAACACCAGAAAATGAGCAGACGGTTATCTGTCGCACTATTTCTAGATGTCAAAGGAGCATATGACAATGTTTCTCACGAAGCCATACTTGACGCCCTCGAGTCAGTTGGTTTGGGTGGGCGAGTGTACCGCTGGATCCAATGCTACCTACATATGAGATCATTGTTTATGCAAACTGATGATGGGCCGACTTCTGAACATTATACACACCGTGGTGTTCCTCAAGGTGGTGTATTGAGCCCCACACTGTTCAACCTGGTTCTGATCGGTCTCGTTGAACGCATACCAGATTCCGTGCAGATATCTCTCTATGCAGATGATATTTGTGCCTGGACATCAGGTGTAACACGTCCTCAGGTACGTGCGAGACTCCAGAAAGCAGCGAATTCAATATCGGCGTACCTTAGAGAACAAGGCCTCGAGATTTCTCCTGAGAAATCGGCGCTGGTCGCGTTCACGCGGAAGGCAATGACGTCATATCCCATCGCCATCAATGGACACAGTGTCTGCTACGCCAGGACTCACAGGTTTTTGGGGGTCACGATCGATCGAAATCTCTGCTGGAGTCCCCATGTGGCCACTCTAAAGAAGCGCCTAACGGCCATCGCACAACTTTTCAAGTTCCTCGGAGGCAAAACGTGGGGCACATCAGTACACGCGATGTTGCATTTGTACAAAACGCTGTTTCTGGGGTACCTGCGGTATAGCTTGCCGGTTCTGACGAACGCTTGCAAAAGCAGTATACGCACAATAGAAAACGCCCAGAGCCAGGCACTCAGAGTTTGTCTTGGATTACCACGCTGTACATCAACAGCGGAAACCATCGCAATCGCCAAAGACCATCCGGCCACAGTGCACATTACTTTGGAGGTGCTTAGAGCTCATATTAGACACCTTGCTCGCGCCCCTGCCCACCATCTAGCTTCGCTTCCAGAAGATCGACCGAGTGCCTCCTTCTGTAAGAGAGTATTGACTTTCCGTGAGTGCCTTCCAACAGTCTACACACCTCCGGAACGGATACTAACACCTCCTTGGTGCTTGGACCGACTAAAACTGCGCTTGACAGTGCCGGGGATTCGCAAGAAGGCGGAGCTCTCGGCGCCAGCTTTAAAGCAGATGATTCTACTCATGCTACACGAAGAATACAAAGATCATGTCAAACTTTACACGGATGGCTCGACAACTGTTGGAGGATCTGCAGGAGCTGTGATCTTCCTAGCAAGAGCCGAAACCATCCAGTTCAGAACGTCACACAAGACGACATCGACAGCCGTGGAGCTCGCGGCACTCCGCAGCGCACTCCGCAGGATTGACCAAGAGACACCACAAAAATGGAGCATTTTTACTGATTCGAAACCAGCTCTCCAATGTCTACACAATACTCTACGTCGTGGACCTCAAGATCAATTGGCGCTCGAAATACGACAACTGTACCATCACCTAATAGACGAAGGACATGACATATCTTTTCAGTGGTTACCAGGCCATTGCGGCATCATCGGTAACGAGCATGCCGACAATGCAGCTAAGAATGCTCACGAAAATGGAGTGATGGAACCCATTCCACTATCAAGAAGCGACGCAGCAGCAAAGATTAATACGCTTGCGCAGGATGTCGCAAGGTCTATGCGGAATACGCCCGGTTTTCTCCACACCCGTCTTCACCGCCTGGACCCATGCCTACGACTTACTATTCCATCTGGCCTACCCCGATCCGAGACGACCCTTCTCTGCCGTATGTGGCTTGGGGTGTCTTTCACGAACGCTTTTGCCTGCCGCATCGGAATGAGAGACAGCGCTACATGCGACCATTGCGACAATGACGAAACAATTGAACATATTTTATCTCAGTGCCCCCAGTACAGCTCTCAGCGACAGTCCCTCTCAGCAGTGTTTGCTCGCCTCGACGACCAGCCATTTTCTGAGCAGTCAATCTTGGAATGTCGGAAAAATCGAGCTTCACGCCAGAAAGCAACGAAGGCGCTGATGAAGTTTCTGCGAGCGACCCGCCTCGTAGAACGATTGTGACACTACTGTGTGCGAGTGTGTGTATGTGTGTTTGTGCTTCTCTTCCTCCCTTTCCCCTAACCCTTTCCCCAGTGCAGGGTAGCAAACCGGATATGTTTTCTGGTTAACCTCCCTGCCTTTCCGCATTAAAATTTTCTCTCTCTCTCTCATTGTGCGAAGGGAATGAAGATGAAGAGCCAATACGGCAGACCTTGAAGTGTTAAATTTCCACGCTTGTAAAAACGAAGTGGTTATGCCAGCCATCCGCTGTAATCCGGGTAAAGAAAGTTATAATAATCACCATAAACTTTTATCCAATCTCTTCGTTCACTATTTTACCTCTTGCTTCGCTCCCAGGAAACGAGCACGAGATTTCCGTTGTAGGATGAAGTAAATTCTGATGAGTGAAAAAAGATATACAGAAAAAGCGGAAAAAGGAAAGAAAATAACTATTGAAAAAAGAGAAAGAGGTGTTTTTGGTGAAAATAATTCAGAAGATTTCAGTTGACACTACAATGTACATCTCACCAGGAACCTTGTGCATTGACGTCATGGACTTCTTGCTGCACAACTTTCGGGTGACTGCCTACAGGATGTGCTGGTGATAGTCACTGGTGACATTAGCGTTATTGTACTTCGAGGCCAACACCAGTGGCTTGTCTCATTTCTCTATGCCGAACTAGGACTTCGCCTTCATTCAGACGTCACGTAGTAAGCTATTTAAAACAATGCTTAAATATTGTGGTTACTGCATTACTGTCAATTAAAGTGTAATCTACCATGTTCACTAATTGTAAATCTCCTAGGCTTTCTTCATATAGAAGCCCGATGTATCGCTATCGCGTTCATGGCTTCAGCCTTGAGTTGAAATTGTGACTATTTTTAAGTATGGCTTTCATAATGACGATGACATTAGGAGTTGAAAACACGACTAGGGGCGTTGTATTATGTGCAATTGAATAGAATTATCTCTATTTATCAATGCTAACGAGATAAATTTTATGGCTCACTGATGGCCATTTCAGCGAGAGAAGCATATGCATCCGAAAATGCCACACCCACTCAAATGCAACATTGCAAGTTCGCATCGTGACGGGAAAGCTGACTGCCAAAGGCAGTCAGCATCCTGATAGAATTATCACTGATTATCACCGATATGACAAAACATTACTGATAGAATTATCACTAGTAAAATACCTGGTGTTTTAAACACCTCGTGTATTGAATTGAAGAAATCTTATGAAAGACGCAAGTTGCAGCACAGCGTCCGTTCTAGTTATTGTTACAGGCAACCGCAGTTTTTGTTTGTTGGTGGAGCGAGCATAAATCTGCGTGGTTAATGCCAACAACCACACTATTGCTCAAAAACCAAATATGTTCTATCTCCAGCGCTGTGGGGTGATGGTGCTCCTTTTATGTCTAAGCAGCCGTATAGCATGCTGACGCAAGAGTCATAAAGAACGCTTTAGTGTGAGAGTAACGTAGCGCAAATGTATGCAATTTCAACATGCGCAAATCGGCCTCTTTTGTACTCTGAAATTTAGGATAGTACCAAGAGGTTACGAACATATTTATTATTATGTAGGTTATCGTCGTTAACGGAGAAAATCGTATTGGCTACTCGATTCCCAGGGAACAATATACACTAGGTCTACACTTGCAAATTTCGTTGTAGCGCGCAGAATTTACATGGAGAGAACGCACTCGCAAGGACAGATGTTCGGGTTCGGTCCATGTCTTACCGGTGCGCTTCAACGATATTTGCAAACATTATTGTAATCCTATAGACCAATATGGCCAAATGCAATCTTGTTGTACTAGATCTGTTTTTTTAAACGGAAGGAGACACTATATATATATATATATATATATATATATATATATATATATATATATATATATATATATATTATATAAGTGAAAGAAGTGTATACCTAAGGGCTCGTTTTTCCGTGTATTGACACAATATTATTGAGATCTAACGGACAATAACGCCAAGGAATGTATATGGGAAGTTATTAGAACCAATGTAATCTAAATAGGAAGACAGAAAAGTGGGAAAAAAATAACTTGCCGTGAGCAGGAAACAAACCTACGACCTTCGAATAACGCGTTCGATGCTCTAGCCACTAAGCTATCACGGCGGCTATCCCGCCAGCCACTTTACTGGGTTATTATTTGAATTTAAACGTGGGAGTGTTAGTCAGCGCCTTCTGTAGCCATGGCGTCGATTGTGAAAACACCCTTTTATGAGGGTGGCGATTTGGGCTTGTTGGTATGGTTGCATGATGATGGATGGTAGCGCAGACAACGAACACGGACAAGAGAAGGCACATAGACACAACACAGCGCTAACTTTCAACAACAATTTATTACACGCAGATCTCCGTGGTGTATGCGATCCACCACGCCAACGTCGCACGTGCGTAGCTCTAAAAACCATCAAATATAACCAACGCGCGTGTTCCAATACTTTACAACTTTATATTTTTCAAACTTTTTCTACTTTTTCTTTCTTCCTTTTATCCCATGTTACCACAAACCCTATCGCGAATACATGTAATCAAGTTCCTTATCTGTCAACACCACTGATGGGCTGCTCACACACGTGTCACCTAGCTCTGCAATTCTGCCGGCCTCCAATACCAACCGCGTCATCTCATGCCTACTTCTATTGATTATAACCGTTTCCTTGAATTTCGGTGTGCAATTACATCTCTGGCAATGCAGGGAAAGAAAACCATCAGGAACAACACTATTTACTTTGTTATTGTGCTCGCGCAAGCGATCGTTTATGCATCTACTGGTCTGACCGATATAACACTTTCCACAAGTAAGTGGAATGAGGTATACAACACACATGATGCACTCCACAAATAGGTTTCTATGTTTCTTTTGGCATCCATTTGATTTTCCCTTGTCTGGTCTTGTGCTTCTGCAAAGACTCACCAACTTATTGGGTGCCGAGAAAACTACGTTAGTGCCACATTTTTCCGCAATCTTTTTTATCCTGTGAGAAACCTTATGCATGTATGGAATTACGGCAAAACTTTCCTTTCTTGAGCTCACCCTATCCATCCCTTCACATCTTTTCTCCAGCACTTTTCTGTGCAATCCTTCAGCAACGGACACGACGAGGCTCTTGGGGTACCCGGCATTGCTTAGCCTCGAGACCTGTTGTCTGAAGCTTTCATTCATGAGGCACCGGCAGGACTTCTTTAGTGCCTCACTCAAGCACATCTTCGCAATGCCTCGTTTTACCAGTTTAGTATGCGCTGAGTGAAACTGTAGTAAAGGCTTACTTGCTCTGGGCTCGTAACACCAGCATGTCTTTTCATCTGAGAATTGAAAGTTAATGTCAAGAAATCTGAGCCTTCCGTCACATTGCATTTCAAAAGTCACTTCAAGTGGGTTAAGCCCCTCACGAAAAACGCTACACACGCTACTACATTGAGTAGCAAAATCTGCAGTTCTGTCATTGATAAACACTAAAAAGTCATCGACGTACCTAAATACGTGCACAACATTGTATTCATTTAGGCGTCCTGATAGCCTCCTGTCCATTTCAGCCAAAAACAAATTACTTAAAACTGGTGCTAAGCACGAGCCAATGCATACTCCTTGTTTTTGCAGATACAGGGTACCATTGTTTTCAATAAACGTTGACGACAAGTAAAACCTAAGTAATTCTAAGAAATTGTCGACGGACGTACCTGCTTGTGAGCTAAATCTAACGGCACCGTACTCATCGATGCATTCGCCAACACTTGTTAATACTGCTGATTGTGGCAGAGAATAGTACAGATCTTTTATGTCAGCCGAAAACGCTTTTAACCCTATGTTTTTTCGTTCCCTGACGAAACTTATCACCTGTTCCGAATTTTTTGTCAGGAAGGGGTCATTTATGTCAAGCAAGTTTAATGTTCTTTGCAGATACACAGCTACAGCTTTTTGCCACGTGTCCTTCTCCGACACTATCACTCTGAACGGTACTCCTTCCTTATGCGTTTTAGCACTAAAGAACACATCCAGACTGTCATTTTTACTTTTTCTGATACCGCTAAGCACACCTTCTAGATTCATCCTCTTACAAAGTTCTATTGCTTTTCCCCTCACTTTTTCAATCGAAATACTTTTCTTTTCGCTGAACACTGCCGTAATAGCACTTTTAGCCTTTTCTTTAAATTCATCATGCGAGAAAACCGCAAACCCTCCTTCTTTATCGACTGGAAGTACACTCAGAGCATGCTGTGTCAAGTAAGTTTCCACGCGTTTGAGAGGCAAACTGCGGCTTGGAGGCCTACACAATTTTAAAGCGTCCACACCTTCGTTGATGATCCTGGTGGCTTGATCCTCGGGAACCCGCTTCGACACTTGACGTACAATTGATACGAGTTCCGGCTTGTTCTTTTGAGGTTGCACGGCAAACTTTGGCCCAAGTCCCAATACTTCTAGTACAAAGTCCGGTAGGCAGATGCCTTCTGCCACATGAACGTTGGAGGTTGCACTCACGCGCACTTTGTCCACCAAATCACGTAACAGTCGTAATTGAAGCTTCCAGTGGAATTCTATCATTTGGTCTGCCAGACGTAGATGCTTTCGAAAGTGAATCTCCGCTGCATATGACTCGTAAGTTCGATGCATCTGCGCCCGTAGGTAGGCTCTGAAAAGGCGTACCTGTCGAAGCCATTCACAGGGATGTGAAGGGATGGATAGGGTGAGCTCAAGAAAGGAAAGTTTTGCCGTAATTCCATACATGCATAAGGTTTCTCACAGGATAAAAAAGATTGCGGAAAAATGTGGCACTAACGTAGTTTTCTCGGCACCCAATAAGTTGGTGAGTCTTTGCAGAAGCACAAGACCAGACAAGGGAAAATCAAATGGATGCCAAAAGAAACATAGAAACCTATTTGTGGAGTGCATCATGTGTGTTGTATACCTCATTCCACTTACTTGTGGAAAGTGTTATATCGGTCAGACCAGTAGATGCATAAACGATCGCTTGCGCGAGCACAATAACAAAGTAAATAGTGTTGTTCCTGATGGTTTTCTTTCCCTGCATTGCCAGAGATGTAATTGCACACCGAAATTCAAGGAAACGGTTATAATCAATAGAAGTAGGCATGAGATGACGCGGTTGGTATTGGAGGCCGGCAGAATTGCAGAGCTAGGTGACACGTGTGTGAGCAGCCCATCAGTGGTGTTGACAGATAAGGAACTTGATTACATGTATTCGCGATAGGGTTTGTGGTAACATGGGATAAAAGGAAGAAAGAAAAAGTAGAAAAAGTTTGAAAAATATAAAGTTGTAAAGTATTGGAACACGCGCGTTGGTTATATTTGATGGTTTTTAGAGCTACGCACGTGCGACGTTGGCGTGGTGGATCGCATACACCACGGAGATCTGCGTGTAATAAATTGTTGTTGAAAGTTAGCGCTGTGTTGTGTCTATGTGCCTTCTCTTGTCCGTGTTCGTTGTCTGCGCTACCATCCATCATCATGCAACCATACCAACAAGCCCAAATCGCCACCCTCATTGACTTCATTTCTCGTTCAACGGGCTCTTTCGTTCATGTACTGCGAGATCCTTCGGGTGTTGTAGCCCTCATCGTCAACGCCGTGTGCAAGGCAAGAACGCTCAGTTTTTCCATAAGGAACAAGATTCTACCAGAGGATGTTCGAGCGCTCTTCGGAGGGTGTACCCCTTCAGATGGGCACAGAACGAGGATCATGAAAATTCAGCGCTCAGAATGGCTTCGACAGGTACGCCTTTTCAGAGCCTACCTACGGGCGCAGATGCATCGAACTTACGAGTCATATGCAGCGGAGATTCACTTTCGAAAGCATCTACGTCTGGCAGACCAAATGATAGAATTCCACTGGAAGCTTCAATTACGACTGTTACGTGATTTGGTGGACAAAGTGCGCGTGAGTGCAACCTCCAACGTTCATGTGGCAGAAGGCATCTGCCTACCGGACTTTGTACTAGAAGTATTGGGACTTGGGCCAAAGTTTGCCGTGCAACCTCAAAAGAACAAGCCGGAACTCGTATCAATTGTACGTCAAGTGTCGAAGCGGGTTCCCGAGGATCAAGCCACCAGGATCATCAACGAAGGTGTGGACGCTTTAAAATTGTGTAGGCCTCCAAGCCGCAGTTTGCCTCTCAAACGCGTGGAAACTTACTTGACACAGCATGCTCTGAGTGTACTTCCAGTCGATAAAGAAGGAGGGTTTGCGGTTTTCTCGCATGATGAATTTAAAGAAAAGGCTAAAAGTGCTATTACGGCAGTGTTCAGCGAAAAGAAAAGTATTTCGATTGAAAAAGTGAGGGGAAAAGCAATAGAACTTTGTAAGAGGATGAATCTAGAAGGTGTGCTTAGCGGTATCAGAAAAAGTAAAAATGACAGTCTGGATGTGTTCTTTAGTGCTAAAACGCATAAGGAAGGAGTACCGTTCAGAGTGATAGTGTCGGAGAAGGACACGTGGCAAAAAGCTGTAGCTGTGTATCTGCAAAGAACATTAAACTTGCTTGACATAAATGACCCCTTCCTGACAAAAAATTCGGAACAGGTGATAAGTTTCGTCAGGGAACGAAAAAACATAGGGTTAAAAGCGTTTTCGGCTGACATAAAAGATCTGTACTATTCTCTGCCACAATCAGCAGTATTAACAAGTGTTGGCGAATGCATCGATGAGTACGGTGCCGTTAGATTTAGCTCACAAGCAGGTACGTCCGTCGACAATTTCTTAGAATTACTTAGGTTTTACTTGTCGTCAACGTTTATTGAAAACAATGGTACCCTGTATCTGCAAAAACAAGGAGTATGCATTGGCTCGTGCTTAGCACCAGTTTTAAGTAATTTGTTTTTGGCTGAAATGGACAGGAGGCTATCAGGACGCCTAAATGAATACAATGTTGTGCACGTATTTAGGTACGTCGATGACTTTTTAGTGTTTATCAATGACAGAACTGCAGATTTTGCTACTCAATGTAGTAGCGTGTGTAGCGTTTTTCGTGAGGGGCTTAACCCACTTGAAGTGACTTTTGAAATGCCATGTGACGGAAGGCTCAGATTTCTTGACATTAACTTTCAATTCTCAGATGAAAAGACATGCTGGTGTTACGAGCCCAGAGCAAGTAAGCCTTTACTACAGTTTCACTCAGCGCATACTAAACTGGTAAAACGAGGCATTGCGAAGATGTGCTTGAGTGAGGCACTAAAGAAGTCCTGCCGGTGCCTCATGAATGAAAGCTTCAGACAACAGGTCTCGAGGCTAAGCAATGCCGGGTACCCCAAGAGCCTCGTCGTGTCCGTTGCTGAAGGATTGCACAGAAAAGTGCTGGAGAAAAGATGTGAAGGGATGGATAGGGTGAGCTCAAGAAAGGAAAGTTTTGCCGTAATTCCATACATGCATAAGGTTTCTCACAGGATAAAAAAGATTGCGGAAAAATGTGGCACTAACGTAGTTTTCTCGGCACCCAATAAGTTGGTGAGTCTTTGCAGAAGCACAAGACCAGACAAGGGAAAATCAAATGGATGCCAAAAGAAACATAGAAACCTATTTGTGGAGTGCATCATGTGTGTTGTATACCTCATTCCACTTACTTGTGGAAAGTGTTATATCGGTCAGACCAGTAGATGCATAAACGATCGCTTGCGCGAGCACAATAACAAAGTAAATAGTGTTGTTCCTGATGGTTTTCTTTCCCTGCATTGCCAGAGATGTAATTGCACACCGAAATTCAAGGAAACGGTTATAATCAATAGAAGTAGGCATGAGATGACGCGGTTGGTATTGGAGGCCGGCAGAATTGCAGAGCTAGGTGACACGTGTGTGAGCAGCCCATCAGTGGTGTTGACAGATAAGGAACTTGATTACATGTATTCGCGATAGGGTTTGTGGTAACATGGGATAAAAGGAAGAAAGAAAAAGTAGAAAAAGTTTGAAAAATATAAAGTTGTAAAGTATTGGAACACGCGCGTTGGTTATATTTGATGGTTTTTAGAGCTACGCACGTGCGACGTTGGCGTGGTGGATCGCATACACCACGGAGATCTGCGTGTAATAAATTGTTGTTGAAAGTTAGCGCTGTGTTGTGTCTATGTGCCTTCTCTTGTCCGTGTTCGTTGTCTGCGCTACCATCCATCATCATGCAACCCTTTTATGAGCCTGTGTGGCATCACGTGACACGTGAACTTATTACGAGCGGGCAGCTGACCAATATTCCTTCGTATACAACCTAACGGCACCAAGTCTGGCAGTACGAGACCCTCGTTAATGAATAAGGGAAACAAGTGTTTACCTAAGAACTCGTTTTTTCGTGTTTTCACACTACAGTAGTGAGATTTAACAGACCATAATGCCAAGGAATGTATAGGTGATGTTATTAGAGCCAATGCAATTTAAATAAGAAGAAAGAAAAGTGGGTGAAAAAATTACTTGCCTTGCTTCGTATTTATATTACATTGGTTCTACTAACTTCCCCTATACATTCCTTGGCATTGCCTGTTAGATCTCATATATATATATATATATACATATATATGTATATATATATATATATATATATATATATATATATATATATATATTACTGTTATTTTCTCATCCATTTTCTTTCTTCTTATTTGCCTTCCCTATACATTCTCTGGCATTGTTCTTGGGTCAAAACACGGAAAAACAAGCCCTTGGGTATACACTAATTTTCCTCATTTATTAACGAGGGTGTCGTACTGGAAGACTTGGTGCCGTTAGGTTCTATACGAGGAACTATTGGTCAGCTGCCAGCTTGTAATAAGTTCACGTGGCACGTGACATCACACAGGCTCTTAAAAGGGTGTTTTCACACTTGACGCCATGGCTACAGAAAGCGCTGACTAACACTCCCACGTTTAAATTCACATATTAACCCAATAAAGTGGCTGGCGGTATAGCCGCCATGATAGCTCAGTTGCTAGAGCATTGAACGTGTTATTCGCAGGTCGTAGATTTGTTTTCTGCTCACGCCAAGTTATTTTTTCTCCCACTTTTTTTTCTTCCTACTTACATCACATTGGTTCTAATAACTTCCCCTATACATTTCTTGGCATTATTGTCTGTTAGATATCATTATTATTGTGTCAAAACACGGAAAAACGAGCCTTGAGGTATACACTTATTTCCCATATATAAATATTTAAATATATATATATATATATATATATATATATATATATATATATATATATATATATATATATATATATATATATATATATGTATATATATATATATATATATATATATATATATATAAATATATATATATATATATATATATATATATATATATATATATATATGTTTGTGTGTGTGTGACGCTTCACAGGTGAATGTGGGCAAGGAAGATGAGGAAGATGAAGGGTCAGAATAAACTGGTGTTCTGACTGACGCCATGTCTCATCCGTTACACTAAGTCGACAGGATCTACCGCAGCAACATCATGAGCCCACCAAAGAAGATGATCAGCCTGCCGAAATACACCGGAGCTGAAGACGACGTCCCTGTTGACAAGTGGTTGCATCTCTTCGAAACGAAGGCGAGCAACGTCAGCTGGTCCGAACGAGATCGCATCGACTGCATCAGCAAGTACCTGGAAGGTGAGGCCTTCCGCTGGTACCTCACCGAGATTTTCGACGCAGAAGATACGTGGGAAGGCATCAAAACAAGCATGATATCACGATTTTCTGCACCTGTTAGCGACCCTTTCCGCCAATTCATACACTGCAGGCTGAAAAGAGAAAAGCGCATCAGGCACTACTACGAAGAGAAGACACACCTTGGTCGACTCGCAGACTTAAAAGACGTTCACATAGTATCAGGATTGACTGATGGTGTACCTGAAGAGATCGAAAGGCGCCTTGCTGGATTGACGCTCACCACCCCAGCCAAGTGGCTTGCTGCTGCACTTCAAGCGGAAGACTCTGTCCACAGAGATGCTTCCCAACACTCGTCAAAACGGCAGCTCATGCGTCGAGAGCCTCATTCTACGCGACCATGGCTCCCTACAGGATTGATGCGCACCCCTCACAGTGAGTGCCGACATTGTGCATCTGCTTGTTTGCCGAATCAGTTTCACTGGCACAATGAGTGCCCTCGTCGTGAAATGGTGTCTGCTCTAACTGACAACCAGGGAAACGAAGAGGGCGGCCCAAAGGCTCATTAATACGTTTTGGTGCACATGTGAACGGACACATGGTAAACGCAACTCTGGATACAGGAGCGACTATTACCTGTATCAATGAAGTTGTGTTCAAAAAACTCAAGCTGCAGTTGCTCAAGGATTCATGCATTAGTGTCCAACAAGTCACCTCAACCATAAAAACTTTGGGCCGCGTACACATACAGTTGGAAATAGGGAAGTTAAAGCGGGCAGTCCAAGCACACGTTCTACCAGGCATGAAGACTGAATTCTTGCTAGGCCTGGACAACGCCTCCTTTTTCAACCTATCACTGGATTTAAACACGATGACTTTGTTTCAAGACAACAAAGCTTTGCATAATTCCTTTCAAACACAAAAGTGTGTCTTCAGCGCCGATACAACCCCTCTCCAAACCGTTGATGTCACGCACCTTCCACCATCGCAACAAGCTGCTTTGAGAGAGGTGCTTCACGGTTACGAGGACATTTTCTCAAAGTCTCAGATGGACTTCGGATGTATCGTGGAGGAACGACACTGCATTGCCCCAACCAACAACGTGCCTATCCACAGACCACCGTATCGATGCTCCCGGCAGACAAAGACGAAATTGTCAAGCAAGTGGACTTACTTCTCAAGCAAGGTGTAGTGCGTCCATCTTTTTCCCCATACGCGGCTCCAGTCATTCTTGCAGAAAAAAAAGGTGAAGGACGCACACGTTTATGCATTGATTATCGAAAGCTTAACTCTGTCACTGTGCCTGACTACCAACCTATTCCGCGTATAGACGATGTTCTAGACTACCTGGGAAAATCGAAATATTTTTCGACATTGGATATCACATCAGGCAATTGGCATGTCAAAATGAACCCAGAGGACATCCCAAAAACAGCTTTTGTCACGCCGAATGGTCATTATGAGTGGCTTGTTATGCCTTTCGGTTTGAGAAATGCTCCTGCTACATTCCAAAGAGCTGTGAAATCAGTTATCAGAAAACATAACTTAAAGAATGTCGTTAATTATTTTGATGATATCGTAGTCTTCTCCGACACATTTACTGAGCACCTACAGCACCTCCAAGCTCTATTGCACGCCCTAAAAATGGAGAATATAAAACTTAAATTGAAGAAACGTCATTTTGCCCAAGATTCTATTGAATATCTGGGCCACAGAGTGTCGCACGGTACAGTGTCGCCTATACGAAGAAACATAGCAGCTGTATTGCGATTCCCAAGACCGAAATCCCCGAAAGAGCTTCAGCGTTTTTTAGGCACCACCAACGTTTACCGCCAGTTTATACCGCACTTCAGTGACATAGTTTTCCCACTTACGAAGCTGTTGAAGAAGGACACACCATGGGAATGGGCTTCCTCATGTGAACAAGCCTTTGAGAACATGAAATACTGTCTGACCAAAGAACCCATTTTACGAATTCTTTCTTGCGAGAAACCATGCATTCTTTATTGCGACGCATCTAACGTAGGCGTAGGTGCAGTTCTGAAGCAAAGAGATCATGATGGTAAAGAACACCCCGTTGCCTATCACTCGCGTAAGCTACTCGCGCACGAATTAAATTATGCCATTACAGAGCTCGAATGCCTCGCTATAATTGACGCTGTTGACAAGTGGCACTGCTACCTACATGGACGACCATTCACTGTTGTCACCGATTATGCTGCTTTACAATGGCTCAGAAACATAAAAAACCCACATGGCCGGCTCTTTCGATGGTCTTTGAAGCTGTCGATGTATGACGTTAGCATTCGACATCAAAAAGGCAGCGAAAACATCGAGGCAGACGCATTTTCGCGAAGCCCTATATATATGGTTCAACTCCTTTCATTACCAGAACAAACTTACCAGGATGACCACCCTCGCTGCAAGTACACAACGGAAAACGGGGTCACTATCGTGACACGTAAAGGAATTCGCAAAGTGTATGTTCCTCTCAAGCTTCGACTGAGCCTTCTGCAGAAAGCACACTGTCAGTTCGGACACGTCGGAGTAAAGAAAACTCTGGGCTTGTTGTCATCATCCTACTATTGGCCGGAAATCATCACAGACGTTTCATCCTACGTCCGCCACTGTGACATATGTCAGCGTTGCAAGAAGCCGAAAACCAAGAGATTCGGATCTCTAGAGTCACTACCACCTGCAGAACAACCCTTTGATCTTTTAGCAATGACACTATAGGTGGCTTTTCAGGATATGGCTTGACAAAGAAGTTTATTCACTTGGCGATCGACCACGCTACGCGGTATGTCTGGGCATTTCCCCATAAGAACGAAACTTGTGACGCATACATTTCGTGCATCACCGCCATCTTTGCAGCAGGAAAACCCAAGAAGTTCCTATCTGATCGTGGACCAGCTTTCACAGCTGGAAAATTCAAGCAGTTTCTAAAACGCAATGGTGTCCACCAATTGTTCACATCCTCCCAACACCCTCAATGTAATGGCATGAACGAACGTACAAATCAGACTATTGTAACCTGGCTAAAGTGCAAAATGAATGAGCAGCCACAGAAGTCTTGGGTCAAACATCTTTCGGATGTTGTCGATGAATACAACAGAACCCCACATGAAGTAACACGATATCCACCATCGTACCTAATGTATGGAATTCCTTCATACGACACAATTTTAGACGCACCAATGGAGAGTGTGCAAGAAGCAAGGAAAAGTGCAATCAAGAACACGCTTGCCTATCATGAGAAGAACAAGATAATCTACGACAAAAAATTCCTACCACAAGATCTCCAACCTGGTGAATTGGTCCTCTACGAAACACCTTGGCACCCGAACAAAGGAAAGCTCAGTTCAGTCATGGAAGGACCTTACACAATTCTTCGCAGAGTCTCTCCTGTGAACTATGAGATCGATCGATGCGTACGTAGCTCCGTTAAGCAGAACTACTGATGTTGTGCACGTCAACAAACTGCGTCGCTACTATTGTCCCAATAAGTTGACGCTCTCACGGAGGGAGGGGGAAACGTGTGAAGCGTCACACGTTTCCCCCTCAAGCAACGTGTGACGCTTCACAGGTGAATGTGGGCAAGGAAGATGAGGAAGATGAAGGGTCAGAATAAACTGGTGTTTTGACTGACGCCATGTCTCACCCGTTACATATATATATAAAAAACCTGCTTTTAAACTGGAGTTCCCATGAAAGGAAGGAAAATAGAGGGAAAAAAAAGGCAGGGAAGTTAACCAGCCTATAGGCAGCCGGTTTGCTACACTGCGCATGGGAGAGGGATGGGGGAGATGAAAGATAGAAAGCAGAGAGGGAAGAGAGAAACAGCACATTCGGCGCCGCACTTGCGTAATAACAGTTCCCTCGTTTGCAGGCTTGATGAGGGTAGACAAGTAAGCATTAGGAATGGCAATGTCGATGTCATAAATTACACCGGCAATTGATTTATCATCCATTGGGATAAAGGCGCGTATTTTAATGCCACCTAGCTCATTCATTTGCTGCAGCTGTCTTAGCGCACTCACATCGTGCACGTCTATGGCGAGAATGTTCTTCCTTGGGTTTACTCGTACGTCTTTAATTTGATGTGACACCGCACATTCGAGAGCAACGGAAAAAGCTTGCCTGTTCAGAAGCCGTAGGTTGCTTGATGGATCTTCGGGCATGAAGATGATGACGTGCGGCCAGCGCGCAGGCCTTGACTGCACAGTCGCCGTTTTTGCAGGAGCTGATGCTGCTGTATTCGCCGTCCGTCTCTTCGCCCTCTTACCCCGGACAGGTATAAAGCTGCCATCGGATGTGTCGTCTTCCGACATAGAATAGAGATCGGTGCCCTCAGTGTCACTGGGAGAGCCAGCTCGTTTCCTTGTGGTTGACGGGTGTGAGGACCTGTGACCAGGCGGGCCTCTGGCATGATCCACGGCCATCACCGCAAGACGCGGAGGCGAGGCACCTCAAAAGAGCGATGATTTCACTAAAAAAACAGAGCGCAGAAACAAGCGTTCTTCTAAAGAGACACTTCTTCTGCGACTACCGTTCCGGCGTGGCGTGATTGGTGTCTGGCACTCCGTCCTCCGCGGACGGAGTAAAAGCTAGCTTCTGTATCTTACCACTGACGCCGTAAATCAGTTCAGTAGTTTAAGGACAAGTTTGAGTATAAGAAATATAAGCTTTTTCGAAACCATGCTTTTTATCAGAAAACGATGCATTTTGATCAAAAAATGGGCGCCACTTACAGCGTTCACTGCTCCTGCATGAAACTAGTTCTCACAGCGGACCAGTGATGGCGCCGAGCCAACGACACGCGCCGGGGTGTTCCTTTTAAGAGTGGACTCCTTTGTACCGGTCCGACGATTAAGTGCAAGCAATTAGAAAAATTGAACAGAAATTGTCAAGCGAGCAAAGATCATCGCTTGCGCGATGTGACGGGTATCAGATTATCTGCTAGGGCCCCAGCATCATTATTGCCGCACAGTAATTAAGGTGCCAAGATCGATTCATGCTCTTTTTATTATTTATAAGAGCAGGAAGAGTTATCTTTACCAGAGGAAATAATGAAAAGCAGGCGCTAATGACTTCGCAAGGCAATTTCCCATAATCTGCCACAGCCACTTCATTCTCTTATTAAGTGCATTTATGTGGTAAGAGAAAAACTTTCAAGTTCCAAAAACAAAAAAAGGTAGAGCCGTGACTGGTAAACCGATGCAGCATTATATCACACGTCAAAGGATTCTCCATAAGCAATGACGAAAAAGTAAAATTCCTGACTGAACCTTCATTTGTATTGTCTATTCAAAAACCTAAGACCTGGAAATCACGCATAAAGTTTCTGTAACCCCACTTGCTTCTTATGAGCATTCATTTGATGCCTTACTCAGTAAGCCTGATTACTATACATGAACTAATTAGGATTTGCAACTAATATTTTTCGTTTTCTGAGAGCTTGCCTGGTAATGCAAACAGAAAATAATTACAATGAATGTAAGAAATACGTATCACGCTGCATCACACGACTCTGGTTTAGGAGAGCAAATAGTGTGTCGAGATAAATTAATTTTTCTTCGCGTATGTCTGCACTGTATATGAGTGCAGTGTATTGTCCCTTGATGAACGTTCACCATGACAGTGTGTTGAAAACTGAGAACCCACGTTGAAAGAAAAGATGGCTCTACCACGCAGTTTTGGAAGCGGGCCACCTTGCTTGTTTTATTATTTCTATTACGAAAAATGTTGAGTTACCGTAGCCATATTCAACCTACCCTTGAATAAAACGCCCTTTGTATACGGCTAAGCAATTGTTTTAGAATATTTATTGGGCAATAAAAAGGACGACACGTTTCTGACACTGCATCTGCAGCAGCGGCTGCTAGTGGTTTATCCATTTTGCTGCTAGGCACGATCAGAAGGGTTAAATTACTGGTTATGATGTAAAGTGAATGAAATGCAAGGAATATCGTCTTTTTGTTTACACCTAAACACAAAATGCACAGCCGCATGAAGTGAACAATAGACGCGACTCCAAACTAAGCTTATCTGTTGATACTATCAAAGTCTGAGCACAAAATGCAGCAGAGTGATATTAAATTATTGTCAACTCACATTAAACGTAATATGTGCTCACACTACATAGCCAAGCTGAAGATGATGGTATAGTGTGAAATTGAACAAAATTCACCGCACTTTATTCAAACACGAAAGTGTTTGCTACTGAGTCAGATGCATTACCATACTTTAAAAAGGGATATAGAGAGGTTTGCTGTATTCAGCACATTTCTCAATCACCTGTTTCATGACAACACTGTGATGCATCGCACGTTACCATAACTGAAACTCTGCCACTCCCTACATTAAAAACGAGTGTTTCAGGTACTCTGTTTGAAATCATCTTCGCAAATAATCTCTGAAAGATTAAAAGTAAGCTGATGGGCTTATACTTAATTATCTATCTCTTATGTACCCTTGTCATTTAGTGCAGTATTACCATTGCAGAGCTCCCTGTCAGCGTTCATGTTTCAGGAACGTGGAATCCTGGGTCACTAGTCTCTTGCAATTGGTTATTGAAAAGCCTGCCTTGCTCGACACTTAATGTAGGGACGATCTCAGCTAACTTGAATGTAGTGGGATTGCAACGCTATTTTTGTAGACCTGCTCTCTCTGCGCCTTATATTCATTGGAGTCGTCTGGCACCTTGTGCATGACTCCTTGGGGAGAATGAACATCGGTCCGATGCAGGAGCGCAGGCAAATTTTTTTCCGGAGGGAGGGGGGGCATTTGCATGATTTGAAGTGACGAAGGGGCATTAGATGTGGTCTAGTGTGATTTAATGCTCTGTAAGCCATGACAGAATTGTTTTGAAGACGGATGCACAGGCCGACAGTACCACACGCCAGCTACGCCACTGGGCGTGAATAATACAAGTGAAGGCTGCAGATAGTGTCGCATTTCGGTGGCGCCACCTACAGGGAAATTATCTGAGGCTCACTGCATGGCGCCAGAAGAATTACACACACGCACGTGAGGCGCAAGTTTTTGTGCACTGACAGCAAGATTGCCCTCATCTTTCTTAAACTGTAGGTTTATATATAGAGAGAGAGCTGTATCAGAGTATAAAGGTCTTCGCAGAAAACATGCGAGCCACAGCTGTCAGCTCAATAATTATAACAGGAAATATTCTTGCATGCGTTTCCGATACTGGCGCAAATATTCAGCTACTGGCAGATGCCGGCTTAGTGCTTTGAAAGCGGTGTCGGGCAGTGTTTAAGTCACGAATCCTTCAGAGGCGGGATATTTGAATGGCGCTAACAGTAAGTGGTTCTCTAAAGCACGTTGTTCTTTCAAACTCAGCATTATATTGGCTCGCGACAATGCCGGCAGTGTTTCTGAGATAGTATTTCAAAATACCCGAACAGCACCGCGAATGCTTTTAAGTAAATTAGCAGCCACGACAGAGAGTATTTGGGACCATGCTTCTCTTGTTTATGGTACTGTGTATCGATCATACGCTGGCACTCGTCCGAAAAATAAAAGCAACAGCGAAACACTGCTACGTGATTAACGGAAGCCTTTTTGTTTTAAATTGATGATGCACATTCAGCAGCTGCTTTTCGCCAAACACCACCGTTGTTTCGAAGTAATTACGCACATAGAGGAAATGAAAATAAGTAGCTTATTGTGGTTTGTTTTTAGTTTAGCGCAACCTTGTGCGATCGACTCGCTTGATGATGCTCGTTACATTTTACTACGGCCAATTTAGAGAACGGTTTCAAGCTTTGATACCCGGTGGTATAGCTTCCACAGCACTTTATAACTAACTGCGTATGCTCTAAGGATACACAGGCACGCGATGGAGTATTCTTATGACGAATGTGTTTCACAGCAAAGTGACAGGTTAAATGTGCTGGTACGGCCTAGCGTGTACAGGCCATAGCTTTCTACCTTGAGTTGTCCTATTTTTTTGCTCCTACGTTCGTTTTTCCTCACTGTGCCTAGTGTATTCTTCGGCTGCAAAGTAGGTCGGTAGCCAGAATTTCGCAAATTAGTTTTCTACTAACACCTTCGGGTAATTTTTCGCGTGGTATGTGAAGCGTGACTTCACTTTGCACGTTACTCTGGGTGTCACTTTACACTCCACATGAACACACAAAACAAGAAAAGTTATGGAGCCTGATAGACAAACTTTGAGTCGCTTACTCTAATTAGTTTTCGTTAGGCGTCTCTGAACACCACACGTTTTCTGAACAATAACGGATATTTACGTAGGTACATGGTTTGCGCAGGTGTAAGCAGACGAAAATAATTCACTTTGTTCATATGAAGCTTGTTAGGCGATAGTGGATGGTAATTCAATGGTATGAGATCGCATATAAAACATTTTGGAAGAGCAATGTGAGATCCCAATCTGCTGACAAGTTGACACTACGATATGTAAGCCGATGTGTGCCAAAGCTGATTCACTGTAACTAAAGCAAAAATTGCAGTGACGTCCATCTGATTCCACCACCAGAACTATATAGAGCTCCAAGGTGAGGGCTTCCACCCCACAACCTGAAATACGTCATCGCATAAGAGATTAATTGGGCATTCGACAGCAGAAGAAAAACGTAATGCCAGGAAAAGGCACAGCTTTTGATTTCTACTTGGTGCATCTGAGAACCTTCCCGAGGGTGTCAGCAAAAATGGTAAAGGGAAATCGATGCCAACATAGATCTCCGCCATTCTCTAAAACCGGTCCTCCCTCATATCTTCTAAAGTGACGATAAAAAATTATTTTGAGGATGGCCATTAAGAGGAAAGAAAAAAAAATATTGCCCGCAGCTTCCCTCGGGGGAACACTGAGGAGGATGCGGAGCATATAATTGGTTAACGGGGTGTTAAAGTGCGACTTACTTGGGTCGATGGCTAAATTGGTTAACGTGGTTGTGAAATGGGGTGTTAAATTGCGACTTACTTGGGTCGATGGCTAAATTGGTTAACGTGGTTGTAGGAGGGGGTGTTAAATGAGTGAACACGTACACACGTATGCGAAAGGGCGGCGCTGGTCGAAGGGACGTCGATCATTGTGTTTGTGGATTCGTTGGAATTCATTTCACCGCGACCTTGGACGTCGACGCGCCGTACAAACCAACCGACGAGCGGCAACTGAGCGAGCGAGCGCCGACCTTGAGTATATATACAGCGCGACGGCGCATGCACTGTCAGCTGTCGAATCTTCGAGAAGGGGGAGAAGCGCAACGGCGCATGCGCGCGCGTCAGCTGCCGATGTTCTCGAAGCGCGACGGCGCATGCGCGCGCGTCAGCTGCCGATGTTCTCGAAGCGTGACGGCGGATGCGCGCTACATTACACAGCTAGCGAATGTTCGTGAAGAGGAGAAGCGCACGCGGTGTGTAGAGGAGGAAGGGTGCACAGATGGTGGAGGAGTGAAGCGCGCGCGGCGTGTAGAGGAGGAAGGGATGCACAGATGGTGGAAGAAGGAGGAGGAAGCTTGCGGACGGCGCCGCACTACAAGCCTCGAGTATTAGATGCTCCGCATCTAAAACAACTTGGGAGCAACCGTGATAAACGACTAGAGAGAGACGAATTTGCTTTTTATGCGCTGCCAACTCGTAAAGGTAGCTTCTTGGCAAGATCAGGTTGCGTTGGGACAAAGCCTATTGGCACTGAGCATGTGGTTTGGCTTTTCGCTATTGATCACAACTGTGTGAGCGTTCGATGACTGTTTTTACGGCAAGTCGTTTCACGCAGCCTCGCAAAGCCAGTTACTTTGTACAGCCATCAATTACAACTCTTCAGCAGAAAAGTAACTATCAGCTTAAAATAACGACACACATAAACGAACGCGATATACCTGCCTACTTGAAGGGGAGGGTGATTAATATTATGAATCTTAGTGATTACGCACAAGGAGCAGTATTTTACTCTTATCATGTCGCTGATAAGTTTTATCGGTGTGCTCTTTTTTTTAGCATCCTAGTCTGGACGCTTCTTCTTATACTCAATATTTTAGTGATTGAGCACCAGGAATGGTGTTTAGCTGTCAGAATGTTATTTTTAAGTTTTACCGGCGTGTTCTTGTCTTTAGCATGCTTGTTCGCAAGATTTTTCCTATAGTAAATACTGTTAGTGATCGAGCACCAGGAATGATATTTCAATTTTGCCGTGTGACTGCTGAGTTATACCGGTGTGCTATTCTCTTTAGCATGCATATCTGCACGTTTCTTTTCAGACTACATGCGAAGAATCTTATGGTCAAGTTCAATACGGTGTGCGGTGTGACTGCCGTGATTGCGCCTGCGCGTTCCTTCCCTTTCTATTTTCTCTCCTAAGCTCCTTCCTCAATCGCCTGGCAACGCCGGCTCAGGCCGCGTCTGCTAGCGAGGTTCTTAATTGAAGAAACCGAGTGCCCGTGAATTTCTTCTTTATTACATACATTGGAACATAACACAGTAATATCGACAACCGGTCACCCCATATATATAGCCATTTGATTTGTACTTCCAAGGTAGTGCTGGTATCTGTTTCGAATCGGAGTCTTCTATCTCTCATTGACCAATAGCAGTGGTTCGCCGGTTCCAGTAGGAAACGCTGGTCCATCACTACCTGCTTTGCGCCCCTGCAGAGTTCTTTCTTGCGCGACACCGCAATGAGCACCTGCTTAGACGCCTCCACCAGTGTTAGCATTAGCACCCGCTGCTCAGCATCTACACACGCTTTGCTTTAGCAGCAGATGGCTTAGTTTTCTTTACCTACACAGTCCATGCATCGTTCAATATTCCCAGTTGTTCAGAAAAATCTGATGAAAATACACAAAAAATAATCAACCATTTCGGGAATTAAACTTCTGCAAAAGAAAAAAACGTTTGATTCGTGGGCCTCGCGAAGAAATGTTTCGGTACGAATTGGTTTGAAGCGACGTTCGTACGTCAGGCATGCACATTTGAACAAACACTTAGCGTTGTTGTAATGGTGCCTACTGCTTCCAAACTTTAAGGCTTTCCTCCGAACACAGTAATAACGAAACTGTAGCTGTTCACAGCGCACCAGGTCAATGAAACGCACACCGTTCAGCTCCTCTAAGAAAAATGGTTGTGCGTTCAGCATTAGTGCATTTATGGAATCGCACATCGCTTGTATGTGTTTCTGCTCTACTAAAACTACACGCGAAGCTAATAGTCTTCGCAGTGGTGCCTAATAATGTGACGCACGCCAGCTTCAGGGAAGCAATACAGAAACTGTTTATTGAAAGAGGATACTTACAAGGCTGTTTGAGCAAGACGGTTAAGATAGAGGGAAAACAGTTGTCACGTCTGAGGGATGAAGGAGCTAAGGCCTGCATATATTCGTAGTGATACGATACATCGCCCTTCTTCGGTAGTTTTGCTGACAACTGTCTTTAAATAGGGCTTATCCGTTCAAAGTTCTCGTCATAATGATTGTGGTCAGTGGACCTCGTTGACCTCGTGGACCATCGGGAGAGCGGTGATTGCGAGCCGGATGCGCCACTCTGGACAATTATATTTCATGTTGAAGAGGGTAGAGTGCATTCCGCTTCCTGGGAGCGAGTATAATTTTTACTAAACTTATTCATCTATTAGACGTTCATGTCAAACTGCTCTTTCATAGCCAGTAAATGCTTGTAGTAGTGCACTAAATCTAGAGTTTCTTGCTTTTTGCGTATTAGTTGTGGGGCTCGACCGACGCCTTTGCCTTCGCTTTGCTATCTATTTACATACCTTCAATACGCTCGACGTCTGTGCTTGGAAGAGAAGCAAAGTGTTGATCGGAATGATTTTTTACTTGCTCGTGTTTCTTGACCTGTGTGGTGACTTGGCGTCCAAAGTGCGTGGAAGGCGTGCGAAAGCACTTCCTTTGCAAATGTTTACGGGTTACGGTTTTTTTTAAAGGGTTCGATCTGTCTTTTGTGCACCAAACCACAAGATTACTTTTGTTTTTGTGGTGTTCTTGAGTTTTCACTTTGCTGTTTGGACGCCATTTCGGCTAGCGCATCGGACCAAGAAAGCAGTGGGCTCGAAGTTCACACGCTAAATGCTCAGCATGCCGAATGAAAAACACGCTTTCTAAAGCTGGAAAACGATTTCTCTTTGGTGTTCTTTGACTTGTAAAGTTTGGGGCCACGTTCCAGTGTTACCATGGTACTCATTTTTCATCCTTCGTAACAGCCAAAGTAAAAGATCTAAGCTAGAGAATGGAGAAAAAAAATGAAGCCAGTGGCTATGGTGCCGCTTCCGAGACGGAAATTCTATTGGCTTTGTGCGCATGCCTAACCCTAAGCTCAGCAAGCTCCCTTTCGTAATACCACAGGCCAAAGTCTAATATAAGGCACAGATCGCCTCAGCCACACTGACACCGCAAGAAAAACAGAAGAGGTCATCCGGCAAAATTAAAAATGGTCGCAAAAGACAGAGCATTTCATGTCTTCTATCAATGCGGCACCATTTCGTAAGACATTCTACTGAGGTAGCTTGTAGCGCTAACTTTAAAGTGATTATACATTTTCTATTTTTATTCTTACCTATTACACTTTATTTGTCCACATCAATTTCTGGTAGCGAAAAGAGCATGTCAGATATATGTACTTGTATTTGGGTGTTCTTGTACCAATATCAAAATATAGTAGCTGATTGCAGAGCATGCACGTGACCTTGCTTTCACTTTGCACTCGCCTCACTACGGGTCCGGAGCAGATTTCCTCCGAATAATATCGTGGAGCGAATACATATATTGAAATCTTTGGGATATGTTTGCGATTGCGCGAGATGTTGTGTTGTCAGTATATGACATAATTACAGAAATGTGTCATCAGTGACACATTCTTTTATAAAGGTCACATTCTAATGCAAACAATCTGAGTATTCATATAATATTTTACACAAAAATTTTGTTTAGGCCAGCGCCTGACTAAAATGTTTCTTAATCATGCCTATAAATAATATATCAAAAACAACATGCTGACATCAGTTTAATTCATCAATATACCCTAACATAAGCCGACAAAAAAGTCAAGCTCACTCACAGTCACTCAAAAAAATATTTTTTGTGCTTTGGACGCACTCGCGCTAAGACTAAGCAAACTTTTACTGAGCCGTACTCACTGGAAGTCAGACTCACGAAAATTTTCTTCAACGTGACTAACTCTAACTCATACTTATCAAATTATTACTCACCCGGACTGAATCATACTCATGGCTCGATGTGAATCTGAATTAGTTGACCCATGAGTAAGTTCACCAACCTATGCTCCCACAAATGGCGCGCTATGTACGCGAGTCTTTCGATAACTAAATTGCTAGTTTTGCAAGTTTTAATTGTGTACTCACGATAATTTTGATGGCGCGAATGTAGATAAAAGAACTAATTGCTTACTCAGCACACCCGAAATTTAGTCCACGACCTTGCTCTATCTCAAGCACCTTGAAGAAGCAATTGAAATAGAGCTCAACAAAGCTCCTTCAGCTCCTTAAAGAAGCTTCAGATAGAGCCACTAACTCCTAACAGCTTGTTGTCTTGTGCCTCGCAACGTATTTGGCTTTAATGTGAGGTGAGTTTTTCACTAAAGGCCACAAAACACTGCACGTAACTAAAGCGTGGTAGAATATGGCGTGCACACGTAGATAAGCATAACAGCAAGCAATTAGGACGTCCACAGGTCAGTCCACATTACCTTTCGTGTATCTGATTACCTGAAACGTCATACACCAACGTTGTTGCCAACAGAGGGCAATAGGCCACGACTGGTGATTGGTAGGCACCATCAAGGAACACTCTTTTACCATGTTTCATAGACTGTGCTGAGTGCTGCACATTCCGACAACGTCGTAGTCCTTACCGCGATGACTTCCACGACCATAGATAGTTGCAAATTTACTATGTTGCGGGATGGTTTCGCATCAGTAATAGTGAGCGAAGACATGGAGAAGGTCAACTTTAGGTTCCTTATTTTGACTGTAAGTGGTAGGCCTAGCGTTAGTGAACATTAAACAGGTTGGCAACAGCACGTGAGTGTAGTGTACTTACAGGATGTTTAGAAGACCGTGTCCAGTATTCTGAAAATTCAGGAAAGTGCAATATTTGGTCACTCCCTTCACATCTGCTTTTTTTGTAGCGGCAGGCTATTTATGGGTAACGATATTGTTTCGGAACGTTACCAAGAAAAATAATATAGTTACCCTTTCAATGGGTAAAGTTAGCTTATAATAAATTGTTGAATTGAAGATTTTTATGCACAGCACCCAATGCAGCTCTGGAATTCCTATAGGCAGCCTTTAGTAAACATTGTGGCGCAGTGCAATCAACCTTATTCGTTGGTGACACCAAAAGGAAGCATCAATGAGTGTGTAGCGAAACCTCCTAACTTTTAAATGCGTTGAACCCTCCAGTGCCTTCGGGTTGTTCTACACAGAAAGGATGCCGGTCACGCTTGGAGTCCGTGCTTGGTCGTGACTGTCACCATAGCACATTATCGCTGAGTGCCAGTTAATAAACACCTTAACAGATTGAAGGAGAGCGCTGTGCTCCCATTCAATACCCTTTGTGCTTCGATCACGTACCCTGCCATCTACCATTCCCCAGGACGCTTCTCAGCAAACTCCTCCTCTCATGCCGCCCCCTTGACCCATTGTCCCCAGGATCTGCGATCCACCCATCTTCACTGGCGCAGAAGGCACTGGCGTAGAGGGCTGCCTCTCCATTTACCAGTGCCTGAGCGTCCCCAACAAATTGGACGAGGACGGCAAGTTGACCAACTTGGTGTTCTACCTGGCGGGCGGAGCCAGTTTGTGGTACAACAACCACGCCTCTGAATTTGCGACTTGTTGTGAGTTCAAGACAGTTGTCATTAACGTTTTTGGCAGCCCTGCCGTTCGTAAGCTGCAAGCCGAGCAGCGCTTAAGCGAACGCGCTCAGCAGGCCCGTGAGTCATTTACCAGCTATATCGAAGATGTCCTGGACTAGTGCATGAAATTCAACGACAGAATCTCCGAGTCTGACAAGATTCCTGAAGTCATAAAAGGCAATGACGATGATGCATTCACGATGCTGCTTGCCAAAAACTCCGGCGCTGAGGCTAAAATTTCGCTGTCCTCCGCCAGCAGCGTTCGATGACTCATTGCTCCCCACCACGAGATAGAATGCTTGCTAGCTTGGAGGCCACCTGTGGCCAGGCGGCATTGCTGGCAGACTCCAAGTCCTTCACACGTGAGAAAATCATGCGCAAGTTTCCTCTTCTGGCTTTTGCCCATCCAGCAGCTGTTAAACAATCAGCCACTACTCTTCTTCCTACCATCCGCTGAGTGGCTGGGCAGGAAATAGTAGAGGTCATGCCTGAGTGCCACTCACAATAACATCTGGCTCCTGCACTTCGAAGTTACACCTAAGATGTCGCCACGCCAACTCAAATTGTTGCAGCGCCCGCCCCTCTGACATACGCCGAATCTGCCACTCGACCTGCGTCATTTGCAACGAGTATGCCGGATCCATATCCTGATGCTACCCCTGAGACTCAGCTTCAGCTAGCTCTGCAGTCTTTCCAGCCACTGTTCCGTCCGTCGGCTCGTGCGACATGGACGAGACCTAATCAGGTGAACAGACGGCGCACACCCGACACCCAGCCGTCCATCTACTTTGCCTGTGGTTATGCCGGTCACGTAGCACGTTGAAATGGAAGGCGGCAGCACGTCTTCGCGTGCAGCCGCCTTCCATTTTATCGGCTGTCGCTGGCCAGCTCAGCCGTTCCTATCACGACGCATCGCCGTATCTGCCACCGCCTCTCGCCCAGCTCCTCGATGCTTGCCGTCTCCACGACATCGTTCTCCGTACCTCATGCGGCCAGGTTTGGCAGCTCACGAGCAAGCAAACTACTTGTCACAGTCCCCGAAGCAACAACTGCGACACTATCACACTGTGAAAACCCTCAGAGCAGCCCATCTGTGTCAAAAACATGCTTGTGGACGGTGTTCGTGCATCAGCCCTTAATAAAACTGGAGCTGCCGTATCAGCAATGCACGTAAAACTTCGCGTTTACTCCGAGACGTGACGACGCCATCTTATGGGTTGTCCCTCTGTTCTACTAGTTCACATCGTATTCATCCTACAGCAAAGTGCATGGCTCGCGTCGCATTCAGGACGTTCTGTATGTCGTCCAGTTGATTATCATTCGCGCATGCTTTCATTACGTTATCCTGGGGTGGAACTCTTGGAAGCCAGAAGACAGTCCCTCGACACTGAGTAATTTTCTCGTGAAAGATCATACAACAGTGCCTCCACGCTTGACGACCACTGTGTCGGCCTACTACGCTGGTCTCTTCAACGCAATTGCAATCGTTCTGCTATCCGACAGTGCTTGCAGTAGGAAAGGGTTGCTAGAACCTTCGTGACCGTACTTGTCACTCAGGGCAACGCAGCTATCACAGCAAACAGCACCATCAGTACTGTTTCTCCTTCTGAACTGACGTCTGCTGATGTATTTGGCTCCTCCATTGCGGACAACCTTACGTCAGTCCAGCGTTTCCAGCTTCTGGAGCTCTTGCAAGAATATTCTTCTTTCGATGTCGGGCGAATTTCTCTCGGTGGCACGTCCCTGGTTACGCATCGCTACTATAGTGGTGCCCATTTACTGTTACGGCAATGTGCGTATCACGTGTCACCTGCTGAACGTCGGGAAATATTGAGCACGTGGGCAATATGCTCCGACGTGACGTTATTTGGCCCTCGGACAATCCATGAGGGTCTCCTGTTCTTCTTGATGCGAAGAAAGACAATTCTGTGTGGGTCTGTGTTAACTACAGACGGCTCAAAAGCATTACTAGCAAGAATGTTTATCCACTGCCGCGCATCGATGACACGATTGACAGCCTTCACGGAGCCGAATTCTTTTCTTCCCTCTATCTGTGCTCGAGGTACTGGCAAGTACCTATGGCTGACGACACTCGACCGAAGAACACCTTCGTCGCACCCGACGGCTTGTACAAGTTTGACATCATGCCGGTTGGTCTGTGTAATGCAGCTGCGACTTTTTGGCGCATAATGAACACCATTCTGCGTATCTTGAAATGATAGACGTGCTGGTGTTACCTCAACAACGTATTTCTTTTCGCTCTGGATTTGCCCACGCATCTAAAATATCTGAAAGAAGTTTTCTCACGTGTGAGCAACGCTGGCTTGCAACTAAATCTGAAGAAGTGTGGCTTTGCAGCACGGCAACTCATGATCCTGAGACACGTCGTGTCCAAGGACGGCATTCTTTCTACTCCAGCCAAGTCTTGGGCCGTGCCTGAATTTCCCAAATCTGCGGTTGTCAAAGAACTGCGTAGTTTTGTAAAAGTGTGCTCATATTTTTCACCCTTCATACGAAACTTTGCCACCATCTAATTCCCGCTGAAGAAGCTCTTTGGAAATGATCGATGCCTCAATTCGCGGTCATGTGAGTGCGACGACACATTCGCAAATATTCCTTATTAAAAGTAGGCTTAGCCCGGCCTAACTTGCTATTGCTGGCATTAACGTGACTTTGTAGGCTTAACTCCACTTTTTAAGGGATTGTTTTAGGCTTTTGGAAACATGACTGTACACTATTTCTGAAATTTTGCTGGGTGTGCAAACACTACTACCTGGCAACGCAGAATTTGCTACCCACATATGCGTTACTCCCACCAGTGCACCTAAAAAATCTCCACATCAACCGCGCTCTACCCGTTTAATGTTTGTTCTTTTTCGAAGTTCGATCATTTAAAAAGATGTTTATGTGAGGCTTTGCTTTTATTGAGTGCTGTGTCGTATTTTCTTCACTGACGTATCATATTTGGCCCTTTGCGTGTCTCATTGCTTGTTGTTCCTTGGACTCTGCCTTTAGCACTATGTTTTCCCCCTACTCTATTCTGTTGCATTTGTGGCCCTACCACTTGTGATCTCTATCTACTGTACAGGCCTCGAGGATTATAAAAATAGTATAAGCAAGAAAGTTATTGACTGAATAAATTTCGCTGCAACTGCAATTGGTTGCCCTCGGCAGATTGTTGTTTTAAGAAAATCAGCTTGATAAGGCGGATAACTCATTGGAAGCCACAGAGACTGGTCTCAGCTGACACCCTCTAAACTAGATGCTTAAGGTCTTCATTATGAGTGAATTGCCGATCATTTTTGTAAGGCATCACAACCATTCATTTTTTAATCTACGTCTTTTTTGTTTATTTTGCGTTGTCTCCTTTGACTCTGCGGACCATTTGCTTAATTCTATCTTTTGGTTTCATCATAGCATGTCCAGAACAGACGACGCTTTCTTCAATCTGATTGGCGTAAACTTTAATGCCACGTTGCAAGGATTTTAGAAGAAACGGCTTTAATCCAAAGTTTAAATTGCGTATACTTGACGTTTGGTATGCCCCCGTGCTTGCGCAGTCATCATCGAGCGAAGTGAGGAATGATCGGATGACGTCAATACTGTATAAAACACGGCCAATATTACAATAACGTTTATAAGCTCCTCGAAGCATCGCTTATTATTTGAAATGATTGGGTAGACGTGTTAATAAAGCTTGTTTACGTACATCTTTTTATGAGATGGAAGCATCTTTTCAAGAAAAACACACAACGATCGAAACTCATTCCCGCTGCGCCTTTCTTTGTATCGCATGTACGGCTTTATTTCTATAGAGAAATAACTTTGTTTGCCGCACTATGAGGCACTGCTAAGAAAATTGATGACAGCGCCTGATTTTGTAAACAGACACTGAACCATGCGGAAAGGGCACACTGCGACAATTATCTCGCAAGCAAACGAGCTTCCTGGAATTGTGCTGAAAAGTGCACGTGTTCTGTTCCCTTTTTGTTTGTGTATATTTCTCTCCTCGATGCTCTGCTCGTTAGGATCGTTTCCTCCGGTTTAGTTCTCGCGACGTTCTGGGATATATGGTGATGCTTAACATTAAGCTCAGCTTTATGAAACGAGATTGCTTTTTGGTGGGTAGTGCTTCCTCAACAAATTTTTCACGCTCATTGCAGCTGCTTATCGCACTGCTCGTGTTGCAAATCGAAGGTTTCTTGTTGACAGCTCTTGCTACTTTTGGTATTTTGAAGAAACGTGGGGATGTAGTTCACTTTCACAACGTACGCAGGCGGGAGAGAAAGTCGTCGTGAAACTTACCAGTGTTCTCAACCATTGCTACTGCGAAGAAATATATTATTGCGAAGAAATTAATTCTTAACAATGCGGCCAAGTGACAGCTGTGTGTCGGCTGCATTTCCTATGGAGGCAGAAATGTTGTAGGTCAGTGTGCTCAGTAAAAAATGGAAAATGAAGTTATGCACTAAAAAGTGCTCCAGTATGAGCTTCTCAAGTAAAATATCAAAATCATTTCATGATTATAACATCCTTTGCGTACTCATTAACACAATCTGCGATTACAGGTATCTTAGTGTTTATTTTACTGAATCATTTTACATGGAGCAAGGACACCGACACTGCCATAGCAAAACCTAGCGGGATGTTATACTTTATTCGAAGGAATTGCAAACAGTCAACGCGCTAAATCAAGGAAATCTTATTTCTTGCAGTCAGGTCTATAGCTGATTAACATGCGTAATATGGGACCCCCAACAAGACTATCTTATAAATAAAATAGAAAAACTGCACAATCCAGCGGCAAGGTTTCTTTTAAATAGTTATAACCCCTATGCCAGCGTTTCACAAATGAAGGCCACTTTGATATGGGATCTGCTACGTGTACGTAGACAGAAACTACGGCTTAAACTGTTGCACCTGAAAACTGTAACACAGGAATCAATCACCATAGCTACCTTGTTCAACTCCCCTACACATCCATTCGCTGCAACAACAGCAAAAATATATCTACCTTCAAATGCAGACCCAATACTTTTTTCTACTCATTCTTTTCAAAAATAATTGAAGAGTGCAACAGCTTAAGTGACGAATTGGTTAGTATAACAAATAATGATTTATTTTTCCTATGCTGGGAAATTCTTCTTGCAATATGTATGTTCTGTGGGTATGAAATGTATTTGTGATTCATTATTATGTTGTGATAAATTTGAGTGTTTTTTATGTGCGTGTATGTATTTTGCTGCAAATTCATTTGTATGAATTATTTTTGTTACCAACCTACGTAATGCCTATATGACGATGTAGGCACACTGTAAATAAACAATCAAATAAATAAATAAATACATCAATAAATAAATGAAGAACAAAAACAATGAATAGAGTGACCGTAATGATAATAAGCGAAAGACAAAACATTTTGGGGGATACATTCTGATGCTCTAGAAAAGTGCTTCAAAGTGCTGCCATCTAGGAGCACGACAGATGTGGCCAATTTTGTTTTCAGGAAATGGAACAATGATTCTGTGAAACACAAAAGATGGTACTTCCTGTTTTCCAAACGCCACTTATGTTTTACGCCACATGTTATTACCAAGTACGTTCTGTTAGGAAAAGAGTTTGATGTTTCGACTTCCCGCCACAGATAGACCGTTTTCTTGGCGGCACAACGGAAAACCACTCATGCACTTGAATCTCAGCGAACCATTAGCGGCAAGCGAAAGTCGAAGCCACACATCTTTATAATGGCGTGCGTTAATATTACATTGCATTTATGTAATAGTAAACTGTACCGTATTTTTGCAGCTTAGGTGCTTAGGTCTTGCGTGATGAAATATCATCCTACTGAACTCTCCAACAACCACTTTATAATTTGCTTGTGGTATTTTTTAGTTGCATTTCAGCGAAACGTCTGTAGAGAAAAGAAATTCAGCAAAGAACATCATAATAATTGTGCAGAGGTTTGCAAGAGAAGTTCCACCACATCGGCAATTGTGTCACGTTTGAGGATATTCACCCGTGCAAAACACCAAGCCAGAGAATAGGCGAATTGGGCAATGGCTATGAACATCGCCCAGGGTACATACACAGAGAAGAAAGTGAGAATCGCTTCAATACGACACTGTTGCGAGGATCATCGCTATGCAACAAAGATGTCGTGAAATACAATGACGGGCTTGGGACATCCGCGGCAGGCGTGATGAAAGAGCCCGAGGAGCTAGCCTCTTTATCATTCAGCTTACGCTGAGTACAAGCCTTCAAGATTGACTCGATCAATTCCAAAGCGTGACGCCGCATAACAAGTGGTGGGAAAGACTTCACGGCAAGGCCAACTTGTGGCTCGTTTATTTCCTTCTAAAGAGACGGCGCAGGCATCGTTTGTAATACAAGGTGCCACGTGCGTCGGCTGCATTCCCTATAGAGGTGGAAAGGTTGTAGGCCCGTGTGCTCAGATTTGGGTGCACGTTGAAAAACCCCCGGTGGTCAAAATTTCAGGAGCTCTCCACTACGGCGTCTCTCATAATCATATGGTGGTTTTGCATAGTTAAACCCCATATATCAATCGAGTTACAGCTGTGTTGAGCGATAACATCACATTTTCGTTGTTGGTAGTCGCAGCTTTGCACTATATATCATAAAACCTGTTTCGCAACGGGTTTTTTTAGAGTGTATTCAACGGCTAGATTGAACTCACAAAAAGTTCGTGTCGCAGTCCTTGAAATAAACTTGTGAGGCTGATGATTATTGTGATAAGAATGTCTAAGGCAACCTTCAGATGAAACGCTTGTGTAAAGCGGAAATTATTGGGGTCAGCGCAAATGTAAACGTGTCGCAGCGGCCGTGCTTTAACAAAGTAGACTTGCCGTCGTCTGCAGACCGATGGCAAGCCTGTTTGTTGTTGTTCGCACTGCTTGTTGTTGTTCGTCGTGTTGCGTGCGTACGGGTCCATTGTGTTGGTGACTCTTTGAAGGCACGCGCGCAACGCAGGGTACATACCTGCATGATTTGTGTAAGCATGGGCCGGCACGGCAGCCACGGTTTGCCAACTAGCACGCAGTTGTTGTAGGGACAGAGCAACGGCAACCAGAAAGAGACGGTGTTTGAAGCAGCGCGTCAGCGGTGACAATGCCCTGCAAGATTCAGAGGGGCATGGCAAGGGCTCTGGGTGAAAAGGAAAAGTGTCTTTTGCAAAGGATACTATGGAGTGTCACACAGGACGGAATGAAAGATGCTATTGTCGCGGTTTCAATAATCAAACGCGTCGAACTCCACTATTAAAACTCCGCTTCAAAAAATTCTCATGGCTCCATGTTCATCGTACACTCGTGCACAATTTCACACCACAACTGGATATCGACCTCGGTGGGGGGGGGGGGGGGGGAGGGGCTTTAAGGGAATGTGTGCAGTAACGTTTGTGCTATTTGTAGTGGGTGGCAGACTTTAAACCATGAAGCCATTATTATAATCAAAGGTTCTGACACCCGATAGCCTTGTACGCTTGTACCATGCATTATCACTGCTGCACCCCGCCGTGGTGGTCTAATGGCTAAGGTACTCGGCTGCTGACCCGCAGGTCGTGGGATCAAATCCCAGCTGCAGCGGCTGCATTTCCAATGGAGGTGGAAATGTTGTAGGCCTATGTGCTCAGATTTGAGTGCACGTTAAACAATCCCAGGTGGTCGAAATTTCCGGAGCCCTCCACTACGGTGTCTCTCGTAATCATATGGTAGTTTTGCGACATTTAACCCCACATATAAATCATTTGCACTATCACTGCAATATTTCATGTTGTATTGTGAAGCATGTATCCGGGACCTGTGTCACGTGTAAAGCATGAACGTTACTTTCACTGTATTTCCAAGCAGAGGAAAGTATTTACACTGTAGACTTAAGCAGACATAAGGCTGCATGGTAGAACACCCGCTTGTCGCGCAAATGACCCGGGTTCGATTCCCACTTGGACCTGGAATTTATTTTATTTGCATCTGTCTCGATTTTTTAGTCACGCACAAGATCATGATTTTTTGCTCACAGTCAACGGTGCCGATGCTGGCATTTTTTGTGAAATGAGCTCTTTAACGCTATAGTGTTAAAAGCTTCGATTTCAATGCCACCTAAGCTTGAGTGCTTTAGGTGCCCCCCTTGCATTGAAATATTCGTTTAAGATTTAATGTAGGCGCTTCGAAGTGACACTAAGACTGGTCACAATGAATGATGCTAGCATTAATTATATAGTACATTGAAGCATTTACGATTATTTTCAGGATTATTGACGACAGAGCTGCAAGTTACAGTACACAAACAAAAAAAAATCATTATTGGGGGTGGGGTCCTTAAGTTAGAGGGGTTATTTGGTATTCGGCAGGAATTCACATTTCTCATTGCAGCTGTGTTCTGACGACTTTTCCCCGAGTAATACATTATTACAAAATCTTAGTTGATTGTAACACTTCTATTCGTTTTTGTGTATTTTTTCTGATTTATCTTTTATAGTACATTTAAAGGCCTTTTAGAAGAGATTACATAAAGAATGTAAAAAACAAAGGATATGTCATAACACCAGAATTATATGTGACAGAACAGCTGTACAGTCCAGAATAAGATAATCTGATTGTTGAAAGTTATGTGAAGGAATTGGAAAACTGAGATGAATAAAAACATGTACAATAATAAACACAGGCACTATTACCAGTATTGATACAAAACATGTCCAGTGAAGAACAAATATAGAAAACTTGCATGTGAGATCACAGACAGGTTCTCTGCGCTGGGTACCTAAAGATGGCGGCCACCATGACTTTTTTATCTCATTTGAGAGTGCGAGTGCAAGGGATGACAGAGAGTCATTCACCTCTCTCCTTCTTTTATGCTGTCTCCGCTTCCTCCTGTTTGCCAGTCGAACCAAGGGGGAACACGAAGAATTGGAAGGGGTACTTGAAGATGGCAGCCACAGTTACCTCAATGCAAGTTATGTATACAGAAAGTCTTTTTGACAGACGCTGTATACATGCTGTCTCTTTGTGTTGTAAAACTCCAATAAGAAACTTGGAGGAATGCTATGGAGCCGAAACTGTACCCACCTTTGTCACTGATGCTCGCACAGGTATTACTGTGAAGTACCTTAACTTGCAGAGAAAGAACAATTTTGAGTCTTAATATTTAGTTAGCTTAATTGAATGGATCATGGAGCATCCCTTGGGCTTGCTGAAAAAACACATTCAGTGTAAAGCAGACAAGGCTATAAAGCGACTCGGCCCAATATTGTAGCCACGCGCGCCACGTGAAGGCTACAGCAAAGTGCCGTTTTTTAGGCAGCCTCTTTTAAAACAGAACGCGGTTCTCTTTCTTGTCGGTGGGCAGGCGTCTGTTATCCGATGTTGCAGAAGATTATTGACGAATAGCCAGCATAAATGAAAAGCGCTGTTAAGATCAGATGCGATTGGTCCCGCTGACACTGGGTATAATAGTTGATGACGTTAAATAAACCGACTGAAACATGGAACAGCTTCGTTGCAAGAAGTAAAAAAAGGGACTCACTTCTGTTAGAGGCCAACTGTCATCTGCTGAACTCTGTGCATCAGCACACGTTCGAGGGAGAACACATAGAAGTTTGCTTAGAAGTTTAATGCAGCTCACGTCTCCTGTTACGCTAACACGTTCTTTGACAAAACATGCCAGATGGACGTCATGATCCTGGGCAACACATGGCATATGTATCACTATCTTCTGTCTGGTTCTTGAAAGCACTGAGGAATGGAAATTGCTTTTTTAGACAAGGTGATGAAAAGACTGGCTACTGGAATTGGGTGTAAAGTATAAACGCAACATTGCATTTTTGAAGTGTAGTGGTAGTATGTCAGCTTCATATTGTAGCACAGGAGCGGCCGCGTCAGCAGAACGGGTAAGTGAGCTCTGCACATATCTACCTATAACTTTAGCAATTTTAGTTCTAGGAGGGTCAGAGTGGTGTCTATTTGTTCGTGAAGATACAAGGAGTTCAACCGCTAGAAATACTCCTATTACAAACGAAAATTTCAAATTTTCGGAGCGGAAAACAGTGTGAATCTGTGAAAACAACAACAGTCGGACCACGTGTTTTTTACGATCGCTTGTAGCTTCGTTAATATTCTACCGGGAAACTCCTTACTTATGAAGGTGAAAGTCCTTAGAGTAGACCTGACGCTATTGAAGTTTGATCAGGCTAGGTTTAAAAGTTCCAGAGTTATTCCGCAATCAAAGTTAAGCCTAATCACTAAAAAGAATAATTTGGTAATATCACCTCGCAAACGCATTTAAATTTTGTCCGCTTAATATAATAATAAACTGCACCCCATAGACTACCAGGAGGCCCAATTCTGTACACTCTAGGCCCCTAATTAAGGTGATATTCAGCAAAAAGGTCATTTCATTAAAACAAATTTTCAAAAGGAGCTACAAACGCCACCGAAAAATAGCTAATATTTTCTTTTAGAACACAACAGTCCGGTTTTTTCATGTGTAAAAATAATTTTGAAAGCTTAAGAATACCGGAAGATAGAGAGTTAGAAATAATATAACGATAACCGCTAATAAACGTGTGGCGCCCGCGTCTTCCCTCGCTCAGAGGAGGAGGGTGGCTCACTGCTCGGGAGATAGGTACGCCCGTCAGATCAAAGTCTTGAACCATGTGTTTTTTTTTCCACTTACGATCGCTTTTAACTTTGCTAATAACCTACCGGGAAACTTCTAACTCATACAGTGCAAAGCCCTAAATGTAGACCTGTCGTCGCTCAGGTTTCAGCAGGACAGGAGTTATGGTACCGGAACTATTTCGTGACCAAAATGAAGCCTAATCACTAAAAAGAATAATTTGGTAACATCACCTTACAAACGAATTTAAATTTTGTCCGCTTAATATATTAATAAACAGCACCCCATAGGCTAATCGGAGGCCCAACTCCGTACTTTCTAGACCCTTAATTAAGGGGGTAATCAGCAGAAATCTCGATTCATTAAAACATTTTTATAAATATAACCACAAACTTGACTGATACACCGCTGAAACCTACATTTAGAACATAACAATCCGGGTGCGGCGATGGCGTAATGGTTAGAGCATTCGTCTCGCATGCATGAGGTCCGTGGTTCAAATCCCGGTGCCACGCCGTTCCCAACCGGAAAAAAAAATCCGCGTGTTGATGGAACTGCATTAAGAGGCCTGGGGTGCGGCCTCACCGGTAACCACCGCCGGGAATGCACTCCCTCACCAGAGAAGGATTGGCCACCCTGGTGCAGTATCTGGCCACTACCTCCCACATGCATACGTCAAATAACTCACGGCCCTCAGTCCCCAGCAGCTGCGAAGCAACTGACCATGGCGGCGGTCAGATCTGCAACGCAGCAGAGGGTGCTAAGAATCTCTGGACTACAGGCCGCCATTGGAACCTGAACTTGGCAACGTTTAGCGCTAGAACCTTATCTAGTGAGGGAAGTCTAGCTGTACTATTCGAGGAGCTAGAGGGTGTTAAATGGGATATAATAGGGCTCAGTCACGTTAGGAGGACAGATGAGGCCTATACTGTGCTACAGAATGGGCACGTCCTTTGCTATCGGGGCTTGGCAGACAGAAGAGAACTGGGAGTGGGGCTACTAATCCACAGAAACATAGCTGGCAACATAGAGAAATACTACAGGATTAATGAAAGGGTTGTAGGTATTGTAATTAAACTGAATAAAAGATACAAGATGACGGTAGTACAGGCTTAAGCGCCTACAACCAGCCATGATGACGCATCAGTTGAAAGCTTCTATGAAGACATGGAATCGGCAATGAGTAAGGTAAAAACACAGTATACTATAGTGATGGGCGACTTCAATGCAAAGATAGCAAAGAAGCAGGCTGGAGACCAGGCAGTAGGAGGAGATTACGGCATCGGTACTAGAAACGGCAGAGGAGAGCTACAAGCAAAATTCGCAGAACGCAATAATTTACGGATTTTGAATACCTTCTACCGAAAACGAGAAAACCGCAAGTGGACATGGAGGAGCCCTAAAGGCGAAAAAAAAAACAAAATAGACTTTATAATGAGTGCACATCCAGGAATCGTGCAGGATGTGGAAGTGGTTGGCAAGGCACAATTCAGTGACCATAGAATGTTACGGTCTCGAATTCGCCTAGACTTGAAGAAGGAACGACAGAAACTGATACGCCAGAAGCCAATCAATGAGCTAGCACTGAGAAGGAAAGTACAGGAATTCAGAGTGTCGCTGCAGAACAGGTACTCGGCTCTTAGTGAGGAAACCAACCTTAGCGTAGATACAATGAATGATGATCTGACGAGTATCATTACGGAGTGTGCAGTGCAAGTTGGCGGCAGGCTAGTTAGACAGGACACTGCAAGCTTTCCAAGGAAACGAAGAACCTAATTAAGAAGCGTCAAATCATGAAAGTGTCAAGTACAACAGACGAAATAGAACTGGCAGAGCTTTCGAAGTTGATTAATAGACGTAAAATATGCGATGTAAGAAGGTATAACATGGAGAGAATTGAACACGCTCTGAAAAACGGAGGAAGCGTCAAAGCAGTGAAGAGGAAACTTGGGATAGGCAAAAATCGGATGTATGCACTAAGGGACAAAGAAGGCAAAATAATTACCAATATGGATATGATAGTTAAAACAGCGGAGGAGTTTTACAGAAATCTGTACAGTAGCCGAGACAACCACAACCTTAATACTATAAGAACTAGCAGTAACCCAGATGACACCCCACCAGTAATGATAGAAGTCAGAAAAGCTTTGGAGATTATGCAAAGAGGCAAAGCTGCTGGTGAGGATCAGGTAACATCAGATTTGCTGAAAGATGGAGGACAGATTGTGTTAGAAAAACTAGCCACCCTGTTTACGAGGTGTCTCCTGACGGGAAGGGTACCAGAGTCTTGGAAGAACGCTAACATCATCTTAATACAACAGAAAGGAGATGACAAGGACTTGAAGAATTACAGGCCGATCAGCTTGCTCTCTGTAGTATACAAGCTATTTACAAAGGTAATTGCTAACAGAGTAAAGAAAACATTAGAATTCAATCAACCAAAGGAACAAGCAGGATTTTGAACAGGCTACTCAACAATTGACCACATTCATACTATCAATCACGTAATAGAGAAATGCTCAGAGTATAACCAACCACTATACATAGCCTTCATAGATTACGAGAAGGCGTTTGATTCAGTAGAAATATCAGCCGTAATGCAGACACTGCGGAATCAGGGCATAGATGAAGTATATATAAACATTCTAGAAGAAATCTACAGGGGATCAACTGCTACCATAGTGCTTCATAAAGAAAGCAGCAGAATACCAATCAAGAAGGGTGTAAGGCAGGGGGACACAATCTCCCCAATGCTATTTACCGCGTGCTTACAGGAGGTTTTCAGAAGCCTAGAATGGGAACTGTTAGGAATAAGAGTTAATGAAGAATACCTTAGTAACCTGCGCTTCGCCTATGACATTGCATTGCTGAGTAACTCAGGGGACGAATTGCAACTCTTGATTATGGAGTTAGACAAGGAGAGCAGAAAGGTGGGTCTTAAAATAATCTGCAGAAAACGAAAGTAATGTACAACAACCTCGGAAAAGAGCAGCGCTTCGAGATAGGTAATAGTGCACTTGAAGTTGTAAAAGACTATGTCTACTTAGGGCAGGTAATAACTGCAGAGCCAAACCACGAGATTGAAGTAACTAGAAGAATAAGAATAGGGTGGAGCGCATTCGGCAAGCACTGTCAAATTATGACAGGTAGATTGCCACTATCCCTCAAGAGGAAGGTATATAACAGCTGTATCTTGCCGGTACTTAGCTACGGAGCAGAAACCTGGAGACTTACAAAGAGGGTTCAGCTTAAATTGAGGACGACGCAGCGAGCAATGGAAAGAAAAATGGTTGGTGTAACCTTAAGAGACAAGAAGAGAGCAGAGTGGATTAGGGGACAAACGGGGGTTAAGGCTATCATAGTTGAAATAAAGAAGAGGAAATGGACATGGGCCGGGCATGTAGCGCGTAGACAGGATAACCGCTGGTCATTAAGGGTAACTAACTGGATTCCCAGAGAAGGGAAGCGGGTTAGGGGAAGACAGAAGGCTAGGTGGGCAGATGAGATTAAGAAGTTTGCGGGTATAAATTGGCAGCAGCAAGCACAGGACCAGGTTAACTGGCGTAACATGGGAGAGGCCTTTGTCTTGCAGTGGACGTAGTCAGGCTGATGATGATGATGATTATGATGATGATAATGATGACCTTCAACTCTCATAAAGGGTCATAAGACTCACAACTGAGATGGCCTACATAAAGAATGTACAATGTTCATGAAGTTTCTTGGTATTTTCACAACTCGCAATGAAAACTGGTATTCTCTCAATTAGGATTTAAGCATTCAAAATAACAATTCAAGAACAATTCAGATTTCAATGTCATGTTTTAAACTATGTGTTATGAAATTGTAGTCGCTTACATCATTTTGCACTGAAAAAAAATTAAATTCAACAATCACGTAAATGCGCTTCTACAGCACTGTGAAAGTCAGTAACATCTTTTACAACAACAGCACTGTTCTGTAGTTTGTTGCGCATTTATATGGCATGTGGGAAAAAAAGAATGCCGAAATATGTCAGTATTTGTTCGGTAGGGTTTTATGACGTAATTGCGGTCAGTTCGGTAATTTCTTTTGCCTATAAAGTGTAAATATTTGATCCTATCTATCTGCAGTTGATCGTGCAATATTTAAAACAATACTTTCAGCCAATATTTATTGCTACGTATGTAAGAGGATCAAGGCTCAACACCTGTAACATCAGTGGGACAGATTCCTTCCTTCGGTGTGTTAAACAATTAAAGCGCGCTGCTAGTCTCTGTATTTTTTCTAACTTGTTCTTTAGAGTAACTTGATGGGGACTCCAAATATTGCATGAATATTTTAGTACTTTCCTTATGAACGTGGTACACGCAATAAGTTTACGTCGCACGATGCATCTTTCAGTTTTTTTTCTCAATAGATATAACTTTTGATAGGCTTTCATACCAATGTTATCTACATGCTCATTTCGTGTAAATATTTGCTTAATTGTTACTCCGGGGTACTTGAACTGGGTAGTATTTACCAACAAGTGCTCACCAATGCTGCACAGAAAGCAATGAATTGTTTTCGTTTTGCTGATGTGTGTATATGTAGGTTTAGAATAATTTATTGCCATTTTACATTTTGACATCACTTATCCAAGTGTGTAAAGAGTTCTGAATTTTGGCTTGGACGTCTAGTTTTCTAGTTGCGGCATATATTAAGTAGTCATCTGCGAAAAGTTTAGCACGGACACACTTTTCTGCCATACTGCTGATATCATTGCTATGCAGAAGAAACGGTAGCGCTCCCTACACAGGGCCTCGGGGCACTCTCTAAAGTACAGCTAAAGGTTATGATAAATGACCAATCAGTTTTACTACATGTGTACGGTTTGTTCAATATGCTTCAATTCATTTTATTACGAGCTCATTTATACCTACTTGACGTAATTTGAAGATTAGTTCGACGTGGGGTACTTTATCAACTGCTTTTGTGAAACCCACGCAAATCACCTCAACCTGATATCTTATATTTATAGCACCCGTAAAAAAACCGTGAATGTTTCCTATTAACTGGGCCACGATTCATTACCCCGTCCTGAATCCATGTTGGTAAGGGTACATCAAAGCGTTCTGATTCAGAAAATTAGTATGTGTTTTGCTATCATGTGTACAAACACTTTGCAAAAAACGAAAGTAAGTGATACCGGCCGGTAGTTTGTTGCCAGTTTGCGAAAGCCACCTTTAAATACAGCAATGACGAATTTAGTGCACCAACCTCGTGGAAGTGAGTGCGTTGCATAAAATTTTTGAAAGGTGATAGTTAGATAATGTGACATATATTCTTTCTAATATCTGAGGAATACAGTTAATTTATCAATAGGACCACTCGATTTCTTCGTATCTTATTTGAGTAGCAGCTGAAATACCCCTTCCCTAGCTATTCAAGGTGTTTCCAAACGAACACTAGGACAAATGTTTAAAGCTTCTACCGTATATCCTGTATTTTCCGACATTTTATTACAGACTGAAAAAATTTGTTGAAGTGGCTTGCTATCTCATTCTTATTCTTTAAAATGTCACCACCAACTTGAATCTCATCAGCTACTTCTTTCCTGTCGCAACAATACCACCAGAATTTCTGAGGTGACGACCTAAAGAAATCACTGAGGATTTTTCCGAAGAATGCTTTTTTTATTAGGGCAAAGCATGCTAGAAATGCTGAAATGCTTGAACTTGCATGAAATTCTGCGTTTTTAGTGTTCAATAGACATTTATAAACAAGCATTGTAGAGGCAAAGCAAAGTGTTCAATATATTTGTGCTGTTGTCCTCAAAGTGAGAGCAGTAGGATGTGCCAAGGCCACTTTTTTATTTCAAACGTCTGCCCCTATGCATAATAGTTTCTTGACTAAAAATACATATGAAGATTTGCATAGTGTTTAAAGCCCAGAAGATAATGGTGGTGTGGTCGGGAGATAGGCCAATCCAACGGTCAGTAGGGTGGTCGGCCAGGCCGTAGACCTGTTGCACAGAGGTGACGACGATGGTTAATTGTAGAGCAATGCAGGTCCACGATAAGTGTGAGGCAGGTACATCCTGAATTTGGGCGTCGCAAAGTGGGCATGATGTGGCATATAAGCTTACTTACTTTCGCGCCCGAATGGTAGTCATGGATGGAGTAAGCGCAACTCCAACACGAAGCCCCTGAAACGTAACCTCCTCTCGGTGGGTTAGCCAGCAGGGAGGTCTCGTTCACACAGAGGTATAAAAGCTTGTGTGATACGCCGGAGGCTTTCTTTTAGGAACCGTGCTCCTAAAGCCGTGGGTCTGTACATGCATGTCTCCCTTGGTACGTGATTGCTAAGTTCAATGACTCACTCAGCAGGTGCAGACGGACGCGCATACAGAAATACGGATGAACAGACAGTCAAAAAGACGCACAGACGGACGGACAGACAGACAGAGAGACAGACAGATGGACTGACGATCTCACAGACGGACTGACAGACAGACAGCCGGAAAGACGGAGGCATGGATGAACGGACGGCTGGACAGAAAACACCCAGGCAGACGGACGGATGGACGCAAGGACAGGTAGATGGATGCACAGACTGACTGACTGACTAAAGGACAGACGGACGGGCCGACAAACAGAACTGACAGACAAACAGACACACGAACAGACAGACGAACAGACAGACAGACACATGAAGAGACAGACAGATAGACGGACGGACAGGTTGACGGAGAATTCACAGTTTACCAATAAAACCCTCCAAAGCTTCGCCCCGCTCATCATTATTCATGCAGTCGATATGCTGCAATGTTTTATGCTGAAGACATTATCGAGTCTGACCAGCTGCTCACGACGCTGAAGGCAGCGCAGTAGCTCAGCCGCAGGGCCCTACGCGAGTGTTCACTCTACACTTAAGTATGTTTTTGTATCGTCAAGCTAGATACTTCCTTTCATCGCAGCGCTTTCCTTCTGTGTGGTCGATCGAAGGGGGAACGTGTTAATGAAATATTTCTTCAAAGTATTTATTACAGCACTGTTTGCGCTTGTCGATTCACAAAACATACTTATACTGAAAAAAAGCCTGTCATGAAAGCTTCTTCAAGAGCAGCTGCCTTCAGGGCTCCTTTGTTTTTACCGGTGGTCTATATTATATTGAAAAACACTATGACTGGGTTTGAATAGGTTTCGATAAAATGTGCTCTGTCACTCACTGCACTTTGGGGTGTTTGGCACTTGAAGATATTTCATCGTATATGCTTTTCTGTAATGGCCGAGGGATTGTGAATTTGGTTTTGTTTATTCATTCATCATTCCTTACTGATACAAGACGTGAATGTGTGATGAAAGAGCATGGTTTAGCTCCTCGTTAAGCAGAAAGAAAGAAAGCGTAGAGAACGTGCTTTAAGTGCTTTCCTTCGGAAACATCACCATTTGTGCACGACGCTCCACATCACGCAAAGACCATAACAACAAAGCTTTCAGCAAATTGAGATTCACTGCTCCTATTATAGGCTTAAGTTCGATAATAGCGGGCTCCGATCAGTATAACTACCTTTTAACTCACTCTCCGAGGGAGAAAAAGTCGACGGCAGATTTGTCTGGCGAAGTTGCTGGCCAAGCAATTGGACCACCTCATCCTCGCCACTGGTTAGGAAACTTCTTGTTTAGAAATGGAATGGCCCTAGAAGCCATTCCATTTCTGCGCGTAGCGGCGCTCGGTCCGGTTAAAACCATACTATCATAAGCCTGTTTACAAGCAGGTCACCCACATACTCGGACACAACACGGCTTAGTATGTGGTCGTTGTAATTTTTACCAGTCATGGTTCCTTCAACAATGTCTGGGCCTACTATACGGCCTTGAAGAGTGCCACACCATGCGTTTGTTGCCCATCAAACTTGATGTTTGTGTTCTCACCACTAATGTGAATTCCTGCCGCACAATTTTTGGGCATTGCGCAAGTTGACAACAATTTCGACAGAATTGCGCTTCATCTGTGCAAAGAACTTCGGTATCTATCTATCTATCTATCTATCTATCTATCTATCTATCTATCTATCTATCTATCTATCATCTATCTATCTATCAATCTATCTATCTATCCATCTATCTATCTATCTATCTATCTATCTATCTATCTATCTATCTATCTATCTATTGCCGCGTACTACTGTGTGCTCTAGTGATTACTCCCTAAACATGAGTTAAATCAAAGAATGAAGCGATGGCAAGATGGTTTGACGAATATGTCCCAATCCCTCTACGTACGTTGTCATACCTCTTCCGCCAAAGGTGTCGAACATGACCGTCACCGGGTATGTCGCACAGGTGATTGACAGTTTATATCAGCCCAGTAACGGTAAGCACATACGTGGGTACCTTTACAATCTTAATAACATTTGTTTGCATTCTGTCAACTGTGTGTAGAGAACTTTGCTGTCCGCATAACAAATATTCTCAGCTGATCACGTCATATTGAATACATCAATAACAATGCTAACCGCATGTCCGACTACTTACGAAGTAACGTTTCTAACACTCTATCTGGCTTAAAACAGCAGCTTTATAAAAATCTAATACGCTCTAATTTAGAATATGCTACAGTCAAGTGGAACCCCACCTCTAATAAGGTAGTAACTTTCCTTGAACTGGTTCAGAATAACTCTATTCGTTTTATAATGCCTAACATTTACAGAACCGCAAGCATTTCAATGATGAAAACTTTCCTTGCACTCGTGTCCTTTACATCGCAAGAAGAGTCTTCCTCCTAACAATATTTTGAAAGATGTACCATCATCTCTTTTTGCGTGATCAACTACTTCTTCGCCCTGAGCACATATACTGGTTCATTGACAACCATCACAAAGCAGGCATCTCTTCATGCAACGCAAAAACTTCCTTCATTTCAGTTTCGCCACGTACATCAAATGAGTGGGACAGACATCCTCATGAAATTTTTCTATTAGTGATAACAACTTGTTTCGTGATTCATTAGCTAACATTGTCTAATATGTTTTGTTACAACTGTTACATTGTAAAATTGGTTCTTTGTTGTAGTCGCTAACAAGTATTGTTACATAGGAGTATTACCAAACATTGTAGTTAGAAGAGATTCATTTCTACATCTAACCATATTCACTGCTTTTTGTTAATTTACATCTGTTTTGTACTAATCCACTCCTCTCTGTAACGTCATTTTACTATGAGGGCTAAATAAATAAATGCATGAGCGTTAAGAAAAGGCTGATGTCATCAGCGTTGACTTGACAAATACAAAAAAAAAAGATAACAGGGTACCAGCAGGAACACAACCCGAGCAATATGCGTGACAATAAAGTATTCTATTACAGAGCCACGCCAGGTCTGAGAACTGCTTTTAAACTGTACTGTTCGTGAAGCGCCATCTGGGGATGCAGCACTGATGCTCCAATTTTATAATAATTATATATGTGCTCCTACGACACAGCCGTAACATTGGGTTAGTAGCAACTGTAGTTAAGCGCTTTGTACTCAAGAGGACTGACATTTTATATTAAAAAGGAATGGCAAAACAGACATTGACCATTTTAGTTTGAGAGCGTTACAAAAGATAATGCATCTCGACGAATTCAATCGTGACGATTGGGTGAATGTATAGTCCCTAAGGTAGGGGTCTTCGAAAAATCGTGCCCAGTGTTCTCGGGCGAAGATTTCGTTCACACGGCTCGAGCACCCTGGTAGGATGCCTCCAGTCCTCGAGATCTGCAACATCAGAGTCGTCGGGTCATTTAGCGCAGCAGAGTCGCAGTCCATGGCAAGCACGTGACGTCGCAAATTAGAACACTGAACTCGTTCTCTAGACGCTCGTTGACGCCGCTGTTAGCGTGCGCCGTAATTGCTTGTGCCCACTGCACGGTCGTACGAACTGATGACGAAGATGTTCCGGCACACACCACTATGCGTTTCCGAAGGCGCGCTTCCAGGAAAACGCCGCCGAAGCTAATTGATATAACTACCGATCCCCGGCATTCGTCCGCAGCTCACTTCATGGGCGAAGCTCCTAAAGCCGTGGATCGGTCCTGGCATGTCTTTTGTGACTGGTCCGTAACCACCTAGTTGTAAGACTCACACAGCAGGTGGCGCTAGTGTGAGTCACAGACAGAGAAACAGAAAATAAACGAACAAACGGACAGACGTACAGAGAGACGGTCTGACGGATGGAAGCATAGATGAACGAGGCGAAGCACAGATAAAAGCATGAATGGACAACGGATCTACGTAAGCACAGACTGACAGGCTGAGAGATGGACGCACATACAGATGTACAAATAAATGGATGGACACCTGGATGAACGGATGGAAGCATGCGCGGACAGACAGACGGATGCACTGGTGGACGGATGGACGGACTTAAGGACGGGCGGTTGGACGGACAAAAGCATGGAGGACGCACGGACGAAAGCGTGGACAGACAGACAGGCGGATGACGCATGGCCAGACTCACGCACGAACTAACAGAAGCACGGACACATGGATGGACGGATGGTGGCTTCGCCCTCCTCATGTTCAATCCCTCGGTAGATATGCTGCGATTTTTTTTCTTTATGTGAGTCACAGACGCCACCTCACTCCACCCAACCCCACGCTCATATTGTCACTGCCCAAAGGAATTCACGTGAGTGATGTCCGGCGCATTTGCAAATGGGCGTTTTATCTACAGCCATAGTAGCGCAGAAGGAAAAGCACCTGGTTTCAATTCTCGCGGACTGATTAGTGGTGGCTCACAATCTCTGGTCATAAGAATGAACAAAATTTCTTCTTCTTTTCGTTGTCTGATCGTGTGCCTTGTACCGACTTCAAAAAACTGACATGAATGTTGCCAACGAAGTCTTGGTGAACCATTGCATCAGGATTTTTGCGTTAAAACAAGACAATTGAGTCGTTATATTAAAAAAATGAAGCTTTGTACTCCATGCGTTTTTTGATAGATAAGTGAATTTCGAGGAAAGTTCCTGCTGCTTCAGTGAAAATTTTTGCTTAAACTTCAAAGGCATCTTTTTTGTACGTGCAAGGTTGCGTTATCAGTGTCTTTCAGTTTTGTTATTGTGTAAATAGAGAGCATCCAAAGCTGCCTGCGCCAAATATAACAATGCGTTTTCTCGCACTGATATTGCAGCAAACCTTCTCGCATCAGCGGTGGCACAGTCGCAAACATGCTGCTAATGGAAAGCATCGGCGATTTGTAATTTTGACGCGATATTGTGATGGAAAAAATCAATTTTAAAAGTTTTCATATATAAGTGGGGTTCAAACCCAGGCTGTCTGTGCGGAAAACAGGTGTTCCACCACACAGCAAAGGCTTCTTATTTTTTTCCTTATAAGGTTTCTTAGAACTGCTGTGAAACAAAAAACACAAATTTTGAAGGTCATTTGCAATAGGAGGAGTCTTTTTACTGCACCATGTATTACGTGGAAGAAGCGCAGTGTCACACAAATCATCAAAACATGTTTAATGTGCAACAAGTGGTGTTTAATGTCTATTCATTACATATCGATCAGATATATTTGAGCAGGCAGCAGCAAAAGCAGCAGCAGCAGTGTCAACAAAGCGAACAGCGTATGTTCGCTTGTCCTACGGAGATGCACTGGCCCCTTCGCTGATTCACAAAAAGAAAAATTATGGCGTAGTGGGCCCTTAACCACTTTGTTTGAAGTAGATATCCAGTGATACCTTATAAGCACCAATGTCATGCGAACAGTTGCCCGCTTCTTTACGGCTCGATTGATGCATTCACCACGAACCAAATTTGGCTAGCAGCTGATAAGTGCATGCGAACGAGACCCGATGACGCTATCGAGTGCTGCTCTTGGAGGCGAAGCTGAAGCGCCCTCCCAGCTTTTGAATTTGACCTCATACTATAACTTTCAAGCTGCGCGTCAGTCTTCGCAGCGTATAGTAGCGTCAATCACCATCATCCTCATCATTTGAGAATACAATCTTCATTACGTCAACTGAAGGCAATGCTAATGTGCTACTCGAGACGATAGGTGTTTGAGGTGTTGATTGCAGGTTTCCAAAGTATAATAAAACACATACAAGACCCTGACGAACCACAGAAATAAACATACGAACAGAGTACACCAATTGAAGTGTTCCTCATCTGGCTTTCGAAATAATTGTCCTGGTTATTTCTCGATGCAGAGGTAAGCCCTACTTTCCACGATTGTTTTTTAAAAAAAGAATACATTATTACACAATGAAGAAAACAGTAATCTCTTGGATTAAAATAAAGAACGAGAATTTTATCAGCCAGGTTATTGCCATTCGCTTTCTTATAACCTCTCCCTAGCGTAAATGATAAAGTTGTATGTGTGTCTAGCGACTGTACGCTACATTTAAAGCCGCAAAACTTTCACTTTATTGTGTTTGTGAAGTAACCCACTTTTACTTTTCGAGTTATTACAACGCTGATTGTTCCTTTTTACCTTACTTTTACTATTGCTTCCAGCACGCTGTATGGTGTCAATACCACCAAAATGTTTTCAGTGATTGACTACCTCAAGAAAGACTATAAGTTTCCGGGTGTGTATGCCCAGATGCAAGGCCCACCCTTGCTTAAAGAAAAGAGTTCTGAGATTGCCCTACTTGCACAATATTTTCGATGAACACTTTAAGCATGGAGAATACCATACCTTTATCTGCTGCACGTAACGAACACTATACTCTACTTGTATTTGCGTTGGTGAACTACGTGGCGTGCATAGTGTATTTAAGTCACTGCAGGTGATCGAACAGATATTGCGGGCAGTGCTGCGTTGTTTTCCGACTGTTATTTGTTCTTGGATTTTCGTCTCTTAGAAAAATATTAAGCGTGGGTGTACAGATATCATCGCACCTGATTACAGTCCAAGTGAAGACATCAGACTTATGGTAGCAATTAACAGAATACCTAAGTATAGTATACACCAGACATGGTATAACACAGGCCTCGTGCACTTTCTGAGCTGCACTCAGCATGGGAGCACACAATGAAGTCACGCGATCCGTGTCTTGTAGAAGATTGAGCGCAGAATGTGTTTTCTTTACCCAACTATATGGCGGGGTTCCAATTATTTGCAACAGCTCTTCTAGTCATATAAAATAAAGTAGATTTTTGGGAGTCTACTGAAGGTTGTTTGGCCGAAACCAAATGATCTCTTTACAGTTCTAAGAAGGTTAAGCCCTAAGGCTAGAAGAGTGCATAAATGACAACAGAACTTGCCATGGTACCCATCTCACCTTTATTATAGAGGGTGCTTCAAGTAATGTGTCAACTAATATTTAAAACTTAAAGACAGAAGGTATCTGCGTGTTATAGCTGCAGGTTTTCCTTTGTTTGACGAAACGCTACTTCAAATGTCTATAAACAATGATTAGTGTGGTGAATATAAAAATGAGAAGAATTGACTTTTCAACTAGTGGAAAGAGTCGATCGAGTCCAAAGGGCGTATTGACGTCCTTTCTACAAACGCTTCGTAGCCACCATAAAATTATTGAAAGGTGGTCATCGGTAATCACAAAAAAGTGATCAAATCTTCCTTATTTGGCAGGTGACATTGAAACCAACGCACCAAACAGCGCATTTATTATTTGCTTCAAGAACGTACTCAATGACGACAATTTATTTTCTCCCCTACACTGTTCTCTCGTCACAGTGGCACTGCCAGCAACCGCGGCCGCTGGCGGTGCCACTCGCCGCACCATCTAACATGACGCCAGTCGGTAAAACTGCGTTGACACAATAGAGTAGCCGGCGTTGCATAGTGTACATCGAAGAAGAATCTTGGTCGGCTTCGCCAGCAGATATAGAAAGTGACTTCGATACACTGCCAGAAGCAAGGCTTCTTCATTGGAGCGAAACCTAGAAGAGGCGGAAGAACGAGTCGCACGCCTCAGTGAGCGTACACGTACTAAAAACCAAGCTAAACAAAAAACCACCACACATCAGTGGAACGCACAGCCTGGTCACGGTGAAATCAGAAAGAGCGACCATTGCAGGTCTTTATTTACACTCTTGGGCCAAGAACTACAGCCAAACTTGCATGGTACCGACGACGGTTTGTGTGGTATACACTCTACGACATAACTCATCATATATTTGTAAGGGGAAAGCACATTCGGGGTGGGGCTTGTCCGGTTTTCTTTGTCACGACAAGTTTATATGGGGCATATCTTGGGTAATGTATGGTGTAGTCTAACCATATGTGAGACTCATTAAAAAGGTTTAATAGTAGTCTAATACAAATCAAGGTTGTCACAAAACAATATAAAACAGCTACAAGCACAAACCATTCCTAGTATTCTGTTACTTCAACTTGGACATTATGGACGTCTCGATGTGCATATGAGCATACGAACACGCACTGAAGACATGTCATTCATGTTTCGTAGATTGAGTGCGAAACGCGTTTTATCACTTTGTCACTCAATTTACTTATGGGGCCACACTTAAGTGACATACATGACACACACGCCAAACAAGGCTTACCAATAGACTAATATAATGGCCTTCAATGGTAGAATATAAAGTTTTTGTATACATTAGTGAGACAGAGCACGTTGGTGTCTGTAGCGTGACTCAGCCCTACCTATACGGGTCTTCTTCTTTGCTAACACAATTATATGGCACATACATTGCTTTGTTATGACACTCGCACCAGCTCTACACGGCAGCGGGGCTTGTCTTGTTCCTTTGGCACGCACTCGTGCGCGCGGTTGCGCCTCCGACGACAACGGCTACGCCACATAACGCAGTAACAGGTATGAAATAGCTGCAATTTTGAAACCACAGAACATCCTCAAAATAATTACCATTGCATTTCTTGCTGTTTCTAGTTGGCATCAGAACAGAAAAAGAAATGAGCCCTGCTAGAAACGGGCCCACTTACTGTTCTGCACACAAGTGGTGAATATATGAAATGTTAGGGCTTTGAAAAAAAAAGGCGTTCAAGCACTAAAGACAGCGCACAAGCGCATATTTTTTGTCCCTTCTAAGGAGAGCGTGGCCTTTCGCAGCTGTATGCTAAGATGCTACGAATAACCGTCATACTTGAGCGGATCCGGCAGCGGATCCGGCAGTGCCTACTTTCTACTGCATAAGTGAAAGGGGCTCGCTTTCTTTAGGCGCAGTAAGTGCAGCCAAAATGCACTGCGGTGTGGCCTCCACCCGGTGTTCCGCGGCTTCTTCGCGCTAAGATGATGGATGGCAGCGTCTTTCCGGGGCAGCGCCTGTACTGCCGCCATAAGAGAATCAACTATCTCGTATATCCATCGACCTGCCTTGCATCTACGGGCATGCTTCCCACCACCCTAGGTTTTTATGCCATGCACTTCGTAAGGAAATGCGCCATAATTTCTTTTAGGTTGTTAGCTTGTTCTCAATATCCAGTAGTGGGTATTGCAATTCCTAGTGTCACTTCCAAAAAATATTCGGTATTCCCAATTCAGGAGACTGCATTTCTAATGCATGGTATTTGAATGTATGGTTACTGATATAATTGTTAAACATTGTGAAAACCAATCACGTTCAGGGAAGGTCACCAGGCAAAAAATTACGTTGTTGAACCTATCGTCATGGGAATCGGTATAACGTGACCGTGAGTCTTGTCTTCACAAGAATATAGATTTTTGTATATTCTACATGGATATACGTTAGCTGTACGTTACATATAGTGTGAGCGCTGACTATGTACTTCATCTTCAGCTGTATGACCAAACCATTGTAGTGATCATCATCGTATGTCACGCGGGCTGGCTCTCTGGCTCGTGCGCATCGATTAAAAAAGAGAACCTGGTTGCTGCCGTACCGGACGTGGTCTCATAAGTGGTGGAGATGCTTTGGTTCACACGTCCTCCTGCTCTACCCGTCACCCCTGGAGCTCCGGTCTGGTTGACGGTTGTGCCCTCAAGCAACAGCGATGGCAGAACCCAACACGTCCGCTGCTGCAACCACTCCTTCTCAGCCACTTAGGCTTCGCTACACCGTGAGTACCTTTCATCGAGACCCTCCGGTATTTTCCTGCCTTCGCAACGAAGACGTCGAAGAATGGCTGGACAGTTATGATCGAACCAGTGTTTGTAATTATTGGGACGAGGCGCACAAACTGCGCTACGTTCCTTTTTACCTCGATGGCGTCGCTAAAACCTGGTATTACAACCACGAGAGCGACTTCTCCAATTGATCGGCCTTCACGGGGCATCTCCGTCAGGTATTTGGCACGTCTGCAGGATGTTCTGTAGCAGCGGAACAAAAGCTCGCAACCCGCATCCAAGGGGACGACGACTCGTATACGTCCTACATTGAAGATATTCTGGCTCTCTGTCGCCGAGCACAAAATGACATGACGGAAGCCGATCGCATCTGACATCTACTGAAAGGTATCAACTCTGTGGCCTTCAATGCTCTCGTGATTCAGAATCCGACTACCGTCCGGGACGTCATCACTACATGCCAACGCCTGGATGCGCTTCATTCCATGCGCCTTCCACACGCCTCCTGCGACGCTCGCTTTACCAAAGAGCATGAATTGCGGGCCCTTATCCACACAATTGTCAGAGAAGAACTTCACGGCCTTATCGCAGGCAACCCTACCGTTGCGTCTGTCCACACACCTCCTCCCAACCTGCGAGAGATAATCAAGGACGAACTGGCATCAATGACAAGCGCTGCACATGCCCCGTCTCCTGTGCGCTTCCCAGTGCCTTCGTACGCAGAAGTTGCATCGCGGGCCCCTGCACCAGTTCCAACCGTGCCTGCGGACGTCGGATGCGACCTTGTGGCTGCGATGACAACGCAAGCGCCTAGGCCACGCCACTATTTTACATGGCGTCCTCCCCGCCCCATCTGCTTCTACTCTGGCATAAGGGGTCATATATCCCGTTTCTGCCGCCGCTGTCAGCAGGATGAACGACGTGGTTACTCAGCTTACGAGAGAGACTTTGCCCCGAGACCCGATGAATACGATCCCGCACCGTATCCATCCACCTTCCGTCAGTCGCCCTCCCCTCCACGGTCTCATGCTGGGCCTCGTCCTTCTCGTTCATCTCGCCGCCGTTCTCCGTCACCGTTTCGGCGTACGTCATCACCCTTGCGTCTCGCTCCGATCTCTCTGGACTCGGAAAACTAGAAGGTGCAATTTTTGGAGGGGAAACTGCTTGTCGTCGGAACGCTACAAAACCTCCGTCTCGTCTAGCTAATTTACTGCCTGTTTCTGTGGAAGGTGTTTTTGTTGACGCCATTATAGACACTGGAGCCGCCATTTCTGTAATTTCTGTAATTGTGTTTTCGCCTGCGTAAAGTGCGAACTCCTTATGCTGGTCTTATGTTATGCGGTGCTAATGACAGTCCAATTCGCCCGACCAGGTTGTGCACTGCTCGTATTCTCATCGATGGAATCCGTCATCACATACAATTGGCCCTTGCTGTCTTCGTGCGCTCATCAGATAATCTTAGGCTGGGACTTCTTGTCAGCGGCGTCTGCTGTAATTTCGTGTGGTCGGCCCCTCATTCGTATTACGTACACTGAGCTTTCTTCTGCTGCCGACCTTTCGTCGCCCAACCTTGTGACAGCTGCGGATTTCCTCCTGCCTCTCGGACGAGAATGTGTCCTTACGATCAAGTCACGTGACATTCTAGATGGTGACGCTCTGGTTGCTCCTTGCCAGCGCTGCATTTTTCGAGGGATCACCATCGCATCTTGTTTAGTGCGGTTCTCCCCTGGTTATGCAAGCATCACGGCCTGCAACACGACGCCAGAACCACTTCTTTTGCCAGAGGGGACCACTCTTAACAGCATTACCGAAGAAGCACCGTTTTGTGTCATCACTGCCTCATCTGCTTCGTCATTCTCAAAGTGTATGCCAGCGGAAGATGCATTTCCTGCTCTCAAGGCCACTTTGTTTGAACATCTCAACCCAACGCAAACTGATGCCTTGCTAGCGTTATTAATGAAGCAAAAAACTCGATTTGACGTTTGTTTCGAAGGTCCGGGCCAAACAACAGTGACCACCCATCGTATTGACACCGACGGATCCCGTGTGATTCGCCGCCGCCCTTACCGTCTGGCGGCTTCTGAACGCAAGCTTATAGAAGAACAATCAACGACGTGCTCGCGCGCAACGTCATCAGGACTTCGACAAGCGCATGATCTTCTCCTGTCGTACTAGTGAAAAAAAAGGATGGCTCGGTACGATTTTGCATTCATTACAGATCACTCAACAAAATCACTCGTAAGGACGTCTACCCAATGCCTCGCATTGACGACGCTCTTGATACTTTACAAAGTGCCGAGTACTTTTCAAGTCTCGACTTGCGCTCCGGTTATTGGCAGATTCCAATGCACAAGTCTGATAAAGAGAAGACTGCGTTTGCTACGCCAGATGGGCTCTTTGATTTCAATGTGATGCCTTTCGGCCTGTGCAATGCCCCAGCCACATTCGAACGGATGATAGACACGGTACTGGGGGATTAAAATGAAAGACCTGCCTTTGCTACCTAGACGACATTATCATTTTTTCTTCGAGCTTCTCACAGCACCTGGAACGGCTAGACGAAGTCCTCACGTGTTTAGCTAAGGCCGGTCTCCAGCTCAACACTAAGAAGTGTCGGTTTGCCAGTCACAGCATCAAGGTATTAGGTCACGTCGTCAGTAAACATGGCGTTGAGCCCGATCCCGACAAGGTTGCCGCGGTACTGCACTTTCCTACACCAACCACACAGAAAGACCTCCGCAGCTTCTTTGGCTTAGCGTAGTATTTCCGCCGCTTTGTACGTGATTTCGCTACTATTGCGGCTCCTCTGCACAAGCTTCTGACCACGAGCGCACCCTTTGTCTGGTCGGATGACTGCGAAGCCGCTTTTCACACCCTCAAGCGATGCCTCACATCACGGCCAGTGCTTCGCCATTTCGACCCTGCAGCATCTACTGTGCTACACACTGACGCAAGTGGACTTGGCATCGGTGCTGTCCTTCTTCAGCGGAACCACGCTTCCAAAGAACAAGTCGTGGCCTACGCGAGCCGTACTCTGTCACCTGCTGAGCGAAACTACAGCATCACTGAGCAAGAATGTCTCGCCATCGTGTGGTCCATACAAAAGTTTCGTCCTGACTTATACGGCCGGCTTTTCACACTAGTGACTGACCATCATGCTCTGTGTTGGTTATCGTCTCTCAAAAATTTGTCGGGATGCCTTGGCCGTTGGGTACTACGATTGCAAGAGTATGACTACAGCGTCACATATAGGTCAGGGTGAGAGCACCAAGATGCCGACGCTTTGTCCCGTTGCCCGGTCTCGCAAAACGCCGAAGTGTCACCTTCCATCTGTTCGTCACCGCCCGCCACAGTGACCAAACAGACGGCTGCTGCTTCGAAACAGTTAGTTGCCTCGGCGGATCTTCTTTCGTCCACAGATCTCGCCTCGCTCCAACATGCCGATACCTACTGCCACAAAATCATTGATCGGCTCACTGGCTTATCGCGTGCTCCAAACAGCCGCCTAAGACGACAACTTGCCCGTTTCAAGCTTCAAGAGGGAACATTATGTCGGAAAATTTACCATCCTCTCGGTAACCAATGGGTTCCCGTCATTCCTCGCTCACTTTGTCTGGAAGTTCTACAAGAGTTTCATGACGGTGCGACAGCTGGCCACTTAGGGTTCCACAAGACCTACGACCGCCTCAGGACTCGCTGCTTTTGGCCTGGCCTCTCCACTTCTGTCGCCAAGTACGTCGCTTCCTGCGCGTCATGCCAGCACCGAAAACATCCCGCGGGGCCATTGCAACCACTGCCGTGCCCGTCCACTCCCTTTGAATTTGTGGGCATAGACTTATACGGACCTCTTCCGCTTACGTCAGCCGGTCACCATTGGATTGTTACTGCCGTAGACCACCTTACTCGCTACGCGGAGACGGCAGCTCTTTCATCTGGTGCTACCTCTGAAGTAGCCAATTTTTTCCTTCGCTCCATTATTTTACGACATGGCGCACCGCGTGTGCTCCTTAGTGACCATGGCAAGACATTTCTTTCACATGTCCTTGCTGAAGTCTTACAGGCATCTCACACCATCTACAAGACCACATCAGCGTATCACCCAGAAACTAATGGTCTGACTGAGCGTTTTCACCGAACTTTGTCCGACATGATCTCTATGTACGTGCAACCAGATCACAAAAACTGGGACACAATACTTCCTTTTGTCACGTTCGCATATAACAGTGCCATACAGCGTACAACGAATTTCAGCCCTTTTTTTCTCGTGTATGGCCGTGTACCGACTTTTGTTCTGGACACCACCTTTTTGTCCACATCTTCCAAACCATCTTCATCTCTCCCGAAAGAGTTCGCCGCTCGCGTCGCCCACTGCCGTGAAATCGCCCGTGCCAACACTGCTACCATTCAGGACAAAAGAAAAATCGACCTTGATGCGAAGCGTCGAGTGGCTGTGTTCCGCCCAGGCGACGAAGTCCTTTTGTGGACACCTGTTCGTGTACCTGGGCTCTGCGAAAAACTTCTTCACCGATATCTCGGTCCATACACTGTCCTGGAACGAACATCTGAATTCAACTATCGCGTTGCTCCTGTCAACGCGGCTTCTGATCGTCGTCGCCACCACACCGAGATCACCCACGTCTCTCGACTGAAACGATATATTCGGCGTCCTAACCCTCTCTAACTTGCTGCCCTCTTTCGCGAAGGGGGGAAAATAGTGTGAGCGCTGACTATGTACTTCATCTTCATCTGTATGAGCAAATTATTGTAGTGATCATCATCGTATGTCACGCGGGCTGGCTCTCTGGCTCGTGCATCTCGATTAAAAAAGAGAACCTGGTTGCTGCCGTACCGGACGTGGTCTCATAATATATATAATATGCGTTACAGCGTGGGACACTTCTTTTCGCTAGCCGAGAAGGCGAGGCTTTGATTCCCAAAGCATTCAAACTAATGAAGTGCTATTTCTTCGTTTCCTTTTTCTCATCTCATGTACCTATATGGACGTCACTTCTGTGACGGAACCTATGTATGTGAAGTATTGGTGGACACCGGCATGAACTAATTTTTTGTTCACAACAATGCTGTGAGAAAAGCTCATTCAAAACAAGCACCATGCTCACTCTCAAGGACGGTACACGCCAGCACTGTTTGCATCAGACAATTTCAGCCTACCTTGACACTGAGTGCAATATACACAAACTTTTGACACTTGAAGTGTCACAAGCGAAGTGGGTGAATTTACACAGTGTTAAAGGATGAAATATACTGTACAGGTAAGCATCTTGGACGCACTTACAGGTGCTGATTTGGTTTGAATATTACAAGATCAACAAACATAATTTAAGCTCTCAGACAAATATTTGATTTACCCTACTATATTGATGCATCCATATATATTCAACATTAGAACCTCCATTACCGAGAGCTATAGAACTATTATAAGTACGCGTCGTTCATCACATTAGTGCAAGGTCACTTCTTTGTAATGGGCGGCTCTGCTGCTTTTTATTGTCAGGCACTTCATTGTAATGAGCTTTCCACCTGCTCTTTGTTGTCAGGATACATATCGCGTATATTTCAGGATATTCCACTGGTATAAATAGTAAGAGAGCAAGGCGAGGTTATCTGCATGGTTTATTTCTCGGAATTGTTGCAATTTCACAGCATTCACCTAAGTACGTGCCGTAAGTTCTGCTGCTAATGAAGTGAGCCGCAATATGCATCCGAAGCGCAGAATCTATTGCCACCCTGTTTGGTGGTCTCATACTGCCCACCGCATCTTATTGTGAACTGACGAGAGCCGCTATGAATTTTCTTCCAGCTTTTCACAAAATACGGAAATCTCACCATGGCAACCATGCGTATGGCTTCAACAAAACTTAAAAGCTAAGAAAACCAAGTACGTCTTTACAGAGTGTACTGAAAAGCACAATTAGGCCTTTCATTGAAATTACACCCAAATATTTATGTTTCTTGAGTTGTCTTCCGAGAAACTTGCTTCCAATAAACATGCTTAAAAATTGCAGGAAAGTTCTATACGCAGAGCAAGATGGAAAACTGGGCTAGTTGGTGAGCATTCATCGTGGTTAACAGCGCGAAACACCCGGACAGAAGCGATAGAAGGACACGGTACAGCGCTGATCTATACGCAGTTGCTTTTTTTGAGAAACAGTACCTAATTTACTTCAAGAATGGTAGAATGCACCAAAGATAATTGTCTCCCTGTGAAAGAAAACTAACAACTATGCTTGTTATTTGTGAGGTGCTATATACCTTGGGAATGCAACTTTTATAGTTGTTTTAATGTCTGCCATTCTTCTGAGGCTTTCTTGTTTCTCACACAATTTTCTGCATTTTAATACATTGAAGTATGACTAATTCCATTCAAACATCATGTCATGAGGTGCAGCAACTAACACAGAGCTTATGCACACTGTAACTTAATCAGTCTAGCGTAAGTGGTTCTGAAAAAACTTCTGCTGGTCCACTTAATTTATTACATCTTTTCATGAATATTTAAAATATTTCTGCACAGTCTAACAGGAAGTTCAGATATGGTAAACTTGTTCACTTACTTTCTTCGTTGAGGTAACGACAGATAACTAAAAGGTTGACAGGAGGGCTAGTTGGTACAAAATCAAAATGAAATAATTGAAAGCACAAACCAACGGCACACAAGGAAAGACACAAACAAGCGCAGACTGAAGAGAGATTGTGGAAGCCTTCATTATTAAATAGAATATTGATAGTTGTGTTATTTCACCGTCTATAGCACTGTTACGTTGTGAAATCTCGTTTCTAGACGATACCTGATCATGGTGGAGCCTTCTCTCTAGTTTTTATTTCCCTTTCTCGTCTTTCTGGTATATAATTTCTTCTCTGAATAAACTGAGTTTCAGTCGGCGCTTGTTTTGCTTTTTTCTTGTGTCCCGTTGGTTTGCGCTTCCAATTATTTCATTATGAACGACAGATATTAACAACATCGAATATGGTAACTGCAAAAATGTTCTTACTAGTATTAGCCCTATTGGTTTAAGTTAACGTTCGCTTAACCTTAAAATTGTCGAGCAGAGTCCTTACTCTCGAAAACAGACACGGACATTTGTCAGATGGTGTCAATTAGCAGTGGCTCGTACAATGTTGGCCTGACGATGTTGGGGTATGGAGCAGTGAGATAGGTGTCCGGTATAATACTGCATGCGAAATGTCACACAGGCCACCGGATTTTGCAGGAACACGTCGCGCTACGCACGGCTTTTTAGGAGCCTGTCCATCCTTAGGTAAAAAACAAATGAATAAAAGTACTTTAGGTACAATTAGATACGGGAAACACGGGTGAGGCCATAGCTAGCCTGCAAATTTCGCAAGGCTACATGCCCCTGCTAGCTTCAACTTTCTAATCCTAAAAACAGTCAGAGCATAGGGGAGCACATTCAGTGACTTATTTCTCGCTTCTGAGACAACTAAGACTGCAACATGGAGTGTCCCAAGATTATAATATGTTCGCTGGGGCATCGCTCAAGGACTTGAAGTCGGCTAAGCACCCTGAACCTTTTAAAGCACCAGCAATACCTGATAACACTGGTTGCGGGAGTCGCTTTTTACGTATGTAGCAGCGCCGAGCACGAGCTTTTTTCTCACTGTGACTTCGCCGGGGGGGGGGGGGGGGGGTTGACCGGCGTGCACTGTTTCAAAGATCCATTTATTGCCTGTGTGGCCTGAGCCTCTCTCATGCGGTCCATTCGCGCCGACTCACATAATTTCTCTAAAGTGCAAAGCCGCAATAAAATCGTGTTCTAGTAAACTTGGCGCAGACAAGCATGCTTACTGTGACGGTGACACTTAAGTTTCACTTGGACTGGTGTAAGAAGTGCTGTTGTAGTTGGCCTGCTTTAGATGGTTTTCAATAATTTATGAAACATTACTTCGGCCACTTCATAAAATAAGCATAATGCCAACACACTTTCACTTCTCAAATACCTGGTATAATATGACATCTTTCTTTAGCCTCATAGATATGGCAATTGAAAAATAATTTTAGCAGCTATAAGCTCAGAAAATGCATCCGATACTAGACAGAAAATGTCAACGTCTGATAAATTTGTATCTGCTAGGTGAAGAGTTTTGGGTACTAAACACAAGTATTATGAATGACCAGCTGCTCATAGGAACGAGTGTGGTGTGTGTCAAAAGAATAAGGTACTGCTCATTCTTTTCTGAAGAGCTGTGCATTTACCTGTCGTGTAGAACAACAGTAAACAAAAGCGATGCTAATCTGAAGAAATTATTCCTCACCGAAGTGATTGTCATCACTAACTGCTCAAGGAAAAATTACCTATTTTTTGGACTGCCTAGGAAAGCATACTAAATTCACAGCATGATGATATGCAAACTTCAAAATTATTTGCTTGTGTTTCTCAATAGTTACTACATCATTATATGAAATGACGTTACCAATGTTCAGAGTAGACACTACGTGTAAATAAAGTTGACGACGAAGGGTTTTGTTGATGCGGGTCATACCTACAATAAACTTCACTTTGTAGGTACAATCCACGTGTTTGTTCATTCTCCTAAAGCTTGATTTTGTGCAGTGCCTGTTCCTTATTGCAAAACCTTCAGGGTCTCTTCCCCATTACCTGCTATTTTTTAGCAGTCCCTTACCGCATAAAGATATGTTTCTATAGGCCAACCTATCTAACCTGAAATATTTCCCACCATGTATATTTACTACTCTTAGTTTATTTACTAAAATAAGCTGTCTCGAATAAAATACATGTCAGAAAACAACAAAACAGTTAAAATTCAGTGAAATGACCGAATAAACTTGATCCAAGTACTTTATATCTTGTATATTGTCCTATTTATTGCGGATAACAATGAGGATGTTTTTTTATGGCAAGTTTTGCAAATACGCAACATAGATTCGGTGTTAGTCTGAATTACGAACTGAAGAATAAAGAAACTGGCTTTGATTGAGTGCAGCCGTCTAATGAAGCAATATTGGGCCTCAAGTTTCCGCATTTCAGTTTACTGTTATTTTGCGTCAAGACCCACATGTACCGGTTCCTGTGGGAACAAGCAAAAGAACTGCGCAAGAAGCACTCATTGCGCCACACGGCTGTGTAGTACGCCATTGACTTGACATTACAGAAGAACGTGCCTTGCACTGCCTTCGCTTCTGAACAATCTCGCTGCCATGATGTAATATGGTTGCACACGCCCCCTTACGAAGAGCTCTTATCTTAAGATCTTTTTTAAAGGCTACTTGTTTAGCACCACGACTAGCATGTTCGCGCTTCGATATCACGTACGAGTGTATCCGGTGAACGAAAACGCGGAGTAAGAGCTCACAACAATTATTCGCAATATAGTTCTAAGCAATAATGTTTCCGAAGCAACATAAATTATTAAGGAATGCTCCAGCTGACACAAAAATCGAAGCTTTTTCAAGCGATCTTATTTAGAAGATACATCAGCTTCATGAAAATAAAAAACAATGACACGCTGGAATAGTTTACTGAAATTCCTGAATTGAAGATTTTCGGAATTCACTGATTTATTCACGCTGATTCACTCGCGCATAAAACATGGAACAAAACTGAAGAGCAATTGAAGAAGGCTTTCTCAGGTTTCTCGATTAGGTGCGTTGTTAGGTCGGCACTTGGTTATTGATTATGATAGCCCACCTCATGCCAATCGCTGTAGGAACTGTTGAAGTAATAAATTTTGATAAAGCTTCTGGAAAACAAAAAAGGTGCCTGACGATGCGATTCATTCTCCTATTCCTCTAAGTCCTGTTCCTGGTCATTTTTACCTCAATCATTCCTCATCTATAAGTTCGACGCCGTCGCATCTGGTCTGAATGAAAACGGAGGAAAACTTAGTTGCCTATCTGCGTAACCTGTATCACCCTGTCCATCTGTTCTCTACCTTGCTCAGCAAGTCGCACTACATTGTCTGTATTGGTTGATTACGTAGCAGCTTTGTAACGTCTTTCTTTGTGATTTTTTGTTATTATTCAAATTTTTTCATCTTTTTCCTCTTGCTAATACCGGTCGGACTACTCTGCATGTTATGTACTTTATCTTTTGTGCGTTTTATTTTTTATTTGTGAACAACGTGCTCGCCACGTGCTCGCGCATGGAAACGATATCTTTTTACTCGTGTATCAGGTGCCCTTCACATTCTGTAACTTGCATATATATATATATATATATGCCCATATATCGCCTTTCATGGTGGTTTTCATATTTGTATCTTATTGATATGCACATGCTTATAAACAGCACTCGTGCCATAAACTGTATTCTGATGAAGGCCGGAGCCGCGGCCGAAACGTCAATAAAATCACTGCGTACGTGCGTCTTCTTCCCTACGGATAATCTTACCCGGACCTAGCACCACCTTTGCTTTTGGTATATATATATATATATATATATATATATATATATATATATATATATATATATATATATATATATATATATGTGTGTGTGTGTGTGTGTGTGTGTGTGTGTGTGTGTGTGTAAGGGGTGTTTGTTACATCGTTCTGATCCCTGCATATTCATAATCACCATCATCCGCTTGTCTCTTTGTCCTCAAGGCCCCTCTGTGTCATCATCATCATCATCATCATCATCATCATCGTCTTTGAGCTGGCTCTGCCCATTCGTTTCGCCAAGTCTTGCCTCAACTAAAAGCTGTCGCAACTAAGACTTCCAAGACTTCATACGTGGCGGAGGTGGATTTTCGATCTTCTGTCCTTCCGCAGCCCGCTCTACCCCCTGGAGCTGCGTTCAGGCTGCCGCTTGCACCCACTGTAAGGCAGCATGTCCATAACCGAGCCTTCCGGCACTGATGGTGGCCCGTGTTGCCGACTTCGAGCCTGTATTTGTTATGCCACTTCAGGCCATAGCATCCAAAGACGTTTCCCTCTGTGAGCATGTTTCTTTCTTAGCCTTTATCACCGCTATCAGCAGCGACTTGACAAATTCACAGACGCAGAAGCTGCTCGCATTGTTACAGAAACACGAAAATTCCTTCGATACTTGCTCGTCTAAGCTTGGCCACTCTACAAATTCCGCACATTGAATTCAAACAGTTGGGACATTAGTCCAACTGTTTGCACATTGAATTCAAACAGTTGGTACACCACCGACCATACCGCGAATCTCCAGCTGAAAGAAAAATTATAGAAGAAAACGTTGCTGACATTCTTAAACGGGAAGTCATCCGTCCCTCATCCAGCCCTTGATCGTCGCCTATTGTTTTGGTCCGTAAAAAAGACGGCTCAGTGCGTTTTTGCCTGAACTACCAGGCGCTGATTAGGATCACTCAAAAGGACGTGTACCCTACGCCACACATTGACGTCGCCCTTGATTCCCTACAAGGTGCGGAATGCCTTTCAAGCATCGACTCTCGTTTTGGATACTGGCAGGTTCCCATGCACGAAGACGATAGGGAGAAAACGGCGTTTGCAACACCCGACGGGCTATACGAATTCAACATGATGCCTTTCGGGCTCTGCAATGCGCCCGCCACTTTTGAGTGCATGATAGACACCGCGCTGCGCGGCCTGGAATGAAAAAGTTGTGTTTGCTACATGGACGACATTTTTATCTTTTTGTCAACGTTTCCTGAGCACCTAGAATGACTTGATCAAGTTCTGACGTGCCTTGCCAGCGCCGGGCTCAAAATAAGCGCTAAGAAGTGCTCTTTCGCTAGCCAATCTATCAAAGTCTTAGGACACGTTGTTAGCAAAGATAAAATTCGGCCCGACGCTGACAAGATTTCTGCAGTCTTTCACTTTCCGCGTCACGAAAGACCAATGGAGCTTCGCAGTTTCCTTGGTCTCGCCTCCTATTTTCGCCGGTTTTTCCAGAACTTTGCCTCTATAGCTGCTCCATCACACCAGATGCTTGCTTCCAACGTCCCCTTTCTGTGGTCTCAAGAATGTAAAATGGCAATAAACCTGTTAGAGAATGCCCCCCTGTCTGAACCTCTGCTCTGCCTTTTTGACGAAGCCGCACCGACTATCCTCCATACCGACGCTACCAGCCTTGGTGTAGGAGCCATTCTCCTGCAACGCGACGTCTTCCCTAGAGAAAGGTATTGCATATTCCAGTCGTGTACTCAACGCTGCCGAAAACAATTAAACGATAACTGAGCAAGAGTGTTTGGCCATGGTTTGCTCGGCGCAGAAGTTCCGTCTCGATCTTCACGGCCGTCACTTCACAATCGTTACGGACCACCACGTCTTATGCTGGCTTTCTACACTGAAGAACTTGTCCCGACGCTTGGGTCAGAGGATACTACACTCGCAGGAGTACGACTTTGACAAAATTTACAAGTCAGGTAGAAAACACCAAGACACCGATGCTTCATATCGTTGCCCGCTTCCAACTACCCATATCAGCGTTGGTGAGACCTCAATCGCCACTTCTACCAACGTTCATACGCTCGCATCAATAGGGCAAACCTTCCCGGACGATGAGCTAACATTTATCTCCCGCCACCGGTCCGATTATTCCTGCAGACGCATGATGGACCTCCTTTCGGGAGCTTCTCGTCCACCTAACGCGCGACTTTGTCGTCCATTCCTGCACTTTAAGCTGGACAATGGGGTTCTCTACCGCCACATTTACCAATCTGACGGTCAGCGCTGGGTTCTTGTACTGCAACGCTCTTTTCGACTTCAGGTGCTCAAAGCCTTCCACAATGACTTGACTGCTGGCTATCTTGGTTTAAATAAAACTCTTGGCAGCATTCAATGTCGTTATCACTGGCCTGGCCTTTCTTCTAGCGTATTTGCATTTCTGATCTTTCGCAGGAATTCACACTACTGAGCAATGATAGTTTCAATTTAAGCTTATCCGGCTTAGTTCGTATTTTTTTCTATATAACATATTCAAGACTAAGTACCATGCCGACGCACGTGTGTTGCGGTGGTATTAGAGAAATACACTTCGGTATCTAAATCTCTCTATCTAAATAGATTTGTGGAAATATTCGTGCCTATTAAGTGAAATGGTTGTGAATGTAACAAATAATGCACATTACTCTGCAAGAGAAGGATATCCAGTTAATTTTAGGCGGAAATGAACGCAAAAAACTCGGTGTTACAGCTATAGCAGACACTTGTAGCAGAGCTATTTTTTTGGTACGGATCGACGCTCAAAGTGGGGCTGACACTTGGCTAAGGTCTCGTGTTAAGGTGTTGATAAAACAGCACCTCTATGGGAAGCTGATAAAATGGGATGAACACGTAGCAACGGCGCATTGCAAAAGACAATCCCAGATGGCATGAATGAGTACCTTCAAAATTGTGAATTGGAAATCAACCCTTTACCTCATCTTTCCTCTTCAAGTTCAACACATGCTCACCATCACGATCTTAATTAATTTACACCATATTTACCACGTACAGATTTATTCAAGCTTTCTTTTTCCTCTTGCACTGTGACAGAGTGAAATAAGAATTTCTTGCCCTCCGTCACATTGCAGTGTTTTCAAACTGCCTTACCATTCTTTATACTCTTGGTTTCTTGTTCTTGCTTCACCCTGATTAGATGTGTATAAGGTCCAAAGTATTATAAGAGTCATAGAAGATCTCATATTCGCACTATAGAAAATGACTCCTATTTATAGCGAACACGCTTAACCTAGTTGGCAGAAATTATACGGCATCTAAATTATTGACTTGTAGAACATATACTGGCTATTGGTCTTCTTGTTTTTCTTAATATTTACTGAGTATAGAGGTAATATTAGAACAATATGGGCTTCAAAAACATTGTACAATTCTGGTATTTTAGAAGCTTGCCCTTACTACTTATTCTTACCCATGCATTCTAGTTACCTTCTCGTCTGTATCTCGCAATAGAGCAGCATCACAATTCAATTATTTATATCGCAACAGCCTCGTTACCATTGTTTATTTGCTTCTCCTTTACACACCGCACACGTCACACTTTCCTGCGTTTACTCTATCAATAGCCTTTTATGGTGTGTGGAACACATTTCCAGATATAATGGCATTTGTTCCTTATTTGTATTAGGCCGCAAGAGTGATGTATCACTTCATAGTAAAAAAGAATATCACAGAAAACTTTTTTGAGAGATTGCAACTATATGGCACATCAAGTCCTCTCATCTCACTAACCGATGAGTGAAAGAAATAACTTCCTACGTTATCACGCACTGCTTAAAAGACGAACACTTGAGATGAAGGACTAAGCGGACACAAGCGCGAACTTTCAACTGAGTTTATTGGACAGGCACATGCTGCTTTTTTGGAAAACGCGTTTCATGGTTACAAAAAAAGTCAAAGAAACTGAGACGTGTTTGAAGCCCTCAGTGCTTGAATGACGAACATTTACATTTTATGATTATAATAATTAGTAGGTAATGCTGTTGCTGGTTTCGCAATATACAGTCGCAGAAAGATAATGCACGACTTTTTCTAATGTACATACACTAACCACGAACTTCTCGCGAAACCCTTCATCCGGCCACTCCGGAATAGTTCCCACAATTTCTGATTCTGAAATTGGCATCTACTACGCCCAAGTGTGGCGCAGCTGTTGCTAGAGTAATCTCGAGCTAAGCAGCATAGTGACATGACCTTCACCTATTTTCGCTGCGTACCGAAACAAGGAGTGCACAGAAGCAGCATATAATTATGTGCATTCCAATTAGCATTTAGAAAATCGTCAGCAGCGTTCTCGCTCCATCCTCTTTGGCGTTCTTGTGAGTCTCTTTCACGAGTTAAATGACAAATTACGAACAATAGACAGTATGTATTCTCTTGGTGCTTGAATGTGAGTGGGTTCTGCTAAACACGAAGGCCCTCGCATCTAGTCTCTGTCATGGTGCTTTAACCGCTAGGTTCTTGCGGTCTTTAAAGAAGTTTATGGTGCCCTACCATTTCGTCTTCTCTCAACATTATAACGTTCCTAGTGTTCGCGCTAAAGTGAACGCTTGCATATTACGCATTATCTGGTAAATCAAATTCGCACAAAGGTGTTTGCGACAGAATTAGCAGAACGAGCGCGCTGCGAAACAGCAAAAAAAAGAAAGATTATTCCAGAGCAGAGGCTTCTGGCTTTCCATTGTGTAGTCCAAACAACACGTAGCCGTGATTCAAGTGTGAACGTGACACTGCTGCAATCACAACTCACCGTGCCAGGAAATCTCACAGTCGTACTGCCTATCTAATCTCGATTGGTTCCCGGACAGACCATGCCTGTACGCCATTCGTGCCACTAGCTGAAATGTGTATTTTGTGTATTTTGTGTATTTTGAAACTCGCAATTTGGATAATTGGATAAAGAAAAAAGAAAGTTGTTCAAGTAAGCGAACAAAAAAAAACATTTTCTCATACAGGATGTGCAAGACCAGGACGTGTTCGCTCATCCAGCTATCGGCCTAAAGCTGAGCCTCATTCTGCGAGGCACACTCTGGGCAGCCTGTGCACATAAATTGATGAATGGCATAACAAAATTACAGGACGACAGACCGTCACGCGGATACTTTGGGCGAGATACGCAAGTCACCTGCGTTAGTGAAGGCTCAACGCTTAAAGTTTCGCGCCTGAAAATCGTCAAGTGACTGATCACTGCAGCGGACGCGATATTACAGCTTACACGTCGAAAACCTACCCGCTTACAGGTTATTGCTTCATATGACCATATAAATATGCCGTCTTTACTTCACGCTCGATAGTAAAAGCGTAACCCTAATGTCTCCAGCATAAATGGAACGTCTATTCTACTGATACCCACTACAGGGAATAAAATTAAGCGTTTTTGTTTTCTTCTTTGCAATAATAGTCTAGAGCATTGCTTCATCACGTATCCCTGTTGAGAACCATTCATACGAACAAATTTCATTCGATAGAGAAAAGCATGATGAATTAAAACCTCAGCCATTCTTGAAAAGCAACTTCCAGCAGTGATCCCGCCATCATTAACAAATTTCTACGCATACGGCCAGATTTTGAGCTTCTGAGGGCCATGTGATCAAATAGGCCGATAGCGGATAGCCTGGTTTACCGTTGAAAATCTGACATAAATGGAATATCTCTGGCCCACCGTGTATTTACTATTCTTGCGCTGTCGCGATGTGGCACAACAAACATGGTACCCGGTTATATAGGTTTCGGCTTCAGTAACGTACGAAAATTCACGCAACTCCACGAAGTGAATGGTGAAGAGAGGTCTAATCTTATTTCTCCGGTTCTTGATGTCTACGTTGAAGTCAGCGGCCAATAGAAAGAACGGACGGACGGATGGACGGGTGCAAAGACGATCGCATGTAGGGACGGACTGAGATGGACGGTACCTGCGGTTTTTTCACAGCTGTGTCATAGGTGTTGTGATCCGTGTTTGAACGTAGGCACATAGGCGGACAATGCTAGCCCCTAAGGAGCTTCCCCTCTAAAATATTTTACGGTGGTTTTTATTTCATGTTGCTTTACCCAAAGGGACTGAACACCCGATAAAATGACTTCTGCATTGCATCGTATCCCTATTGAAAATCCTGGGTTGGTGGATGCTGAAATTGTTGGTGGATATGGTGAAAAGAATAGTGGGTATGCTGAAAATATTAGTGAATATGGTGGAAACTGTAGTGGGCATATTGGCTGATGGCGGCGAGAGTGGAAAAAATGGTGGATGATGGTGGTGATGGTGGCGAGCCAATGGTGGTGACGGTAGAAAATGCCGGCTCTTGGTTGCAAAACGTGTTTGGTGGAATGCTTGGTGAGCAAGGTAGATGACGGTGGTCTGATGGAAGCTTGGTGGATGACGGTGGCATGATGAAAAGCGCATGCCACTAGGTAAAATCACTTATTTGTACTGTTTCATTCTTTAATGCGCACATATATAAGTTTACGGTCAAAAGAAACCAACGCTGCTCATTATGCTTTGTAGTACGTTTTTTTATTCCTGTGGTGTCAACAACGCTTCAATTTTCGTGGAGCATAGTATATGCGGCGGGGAATATGTTTACATTTCGCGCACGTACTTACATCAGTTTGACATCCGCGATGGGTTTCCTTGTTGTGATGTTTAGAAGACTAGAGTTGTCAGTGTGAACATGGCAATAAATTTTTCACATCGGCGAGCAGTTGTCGACGAACAAATGCACTCCAGTTCGCAATTGCTCCTTTCAATGTTAGAGCAGAACACAGCGGTCATTTGATGTCGCCACGCTAGAAACGCAACTCTGGTAATTCTTGCACACTCTATTTGATCCGTACCTTTAAGTTAACAAAGTGCGTGAGAATATGCATAAACATTCACTTTCGACATGCGTCGAGATAAACCCCAGCGAATTTGACTTTCACCCTTCTGTTCTACCACCATGATTTCCACCAAAGGTTAGTCATACTGACCGAGCCCATACAAGGGTTATCGGCGCTTCTGCGTTTCAGAATACACAATTTTGACGAGTAAAAATGACAATACAGCACAGCTGTGGCATCATGTACCCTAAATGAAGCCTTTCTTATTGTGTACGGCGTCCGCGCAAGAAGCGACAAACATCGATGCGACGCGCGTGCAGCACTTCCACCAAAGGTACCCCTCGCCTCACCGACAGCCGCCGGTCGCACTCGCTGGCGCTTCGCTGGCTCCTATGCAGTACTGAACCAGTATGATAGCATAATGTTTCTCGTGCACTGCCTTTGTTTTGGACTAGTCGTTATGGAGCTGTTCCTAGCGACAGAGCAACAGCGGTGCCCTGGCAAGACTGCGGTATGCGTTGTGCGAAAAACATCAAAATCAATTTTCTGGGCGTATCTATTGAATGAGCATAGAAGCGTCATAAAGCCTGAACTGATATAGCCCTTCGGAAGGAGCGAGAAACGGATAATAAACTTGGCAGTAACCGCCGATAAACTCTACCTGCTCCTCAGTCCAGTGAGTTGTTTCTTTTCCTTGCGGTTGTATATTGTAACAAAAACATAGCGCTGTTGCCAATATCGCAGTGGCAATCGTTACGGGCAGCAGTTCGTGTTTATCAAATGTGCAAATTTCAGGAGCAGGTGCAGATCCCGTCCCTCCCAAGGGAAACAAAACGCTGCCCGACAAAGGTCGCCTTCGCTCAAACGCGAGGATGGCCGCTCAAACTAAAGATGAACAACATGAATCCACCCTGGACGACGAGAGCCCAAGAAGTGAACGTGCAGGGCTCTCAGCTTGGACCCGCTCACTGATCACGTCGCTGAGCGGGTTCGTGAAAGCAGCGACGCTCAATGTACGAGGACTTGCTTCCAGAAAGAAACAGACTCAGCTCTACAGACTAGCCATGGACCAAGACCTGGACAATATTGCAGTTCAGGAAACCAAAGTGGAGAGCGTGGACGCTACCGAGAGCTTACTGCAACGTTTCACCGGACGCTACACCGCCAGCGTCAGTCATGCAGTTGGTAGGGCGGCAGGGTGTGTGATCTTTGTGTGGAATAGTTTAGGTGCCAGTGTTCAAAATGTCACGTCTGATTCATCCGGGAGGTTTCTTGTATGTGATTTGGCCTTCTTTTCTCTTATATTCCGAGTGATTGCTTATATGCACCTCTTAAAGTTGATGAACAGTGTGCAACATTTGACCAAATTCTTACTAATTGTGGATGCGGTCGCATAGTCATCCTAAATGGAGATTTTAATTGTGTGATCAGTGCCGATGATACAACAAGTACATCCAATTTCAACGACTCAAGCACAGTCGCGTTATCGAATCTAATTTCTGACTTAGACCTTGAGGATGTTGCAGAGTGTATTGGTAAAGGACTAGCACTGTACACGCATTTCCAAGGCTCCAGTCATGCGCGCCTAGATAGGGCCTACGTGTCACTGGAATTAGTTCCGATTATCAGGGAGTACAATGTCCTCCCTATTTCATTTAGTGATCACTGCTTAGTATCATTTGTAATTGGTAAAAGAAATAGACGTAGACCAGTATCTAACGGGGGCACGTGGAAGCTAAATTCTAATCTCTTGGAAGATGAAATATTTATGGACAGTGTTCGAGAGGCGTTGGTAAGCATAGACAGTGAAGACCAAAAATATGGAGTGAAGTGGGAACAATTTAAACAGAATATAAAATTGAAAGCTATCGAACGCTCATGTGTAATAAGACACGGAAAGAGTGAACAAGAAAGAACGCTACGCCAAAATCTGAAAGAACTGCTAGCAGAGGAAAGCAAAACGCCAGGCTTATTCATAAATGATATCAGGTCAGTAAAGTACAAATTGGAAAAAATTGATGAGGAGAAGTATCGTGGCGCGCAAATAGGGCAAGGGCAGAGAAAATGACCGTAGGAGAGAAACTAACCAAAAGAATGCTTGGTCTCGAAAAACGGAACGCTCAGCGGAATGCTATACATCAGAGTGAATACATGGGTAACGTTACAAGTGAACAGAGATATATAGAGGGCGCTATCAACAATACTACACCACTTTATTTGATAAATGTAAAGTAAATGTAGAAAAATTCAAAAATATATTTTTAAAATTAATGCGAAAGGTTGAAGACTGCAGGAAAGACAGCTTAGAATGTCCCATTTCTGAACCAGAAGTGACAAAAGCAATTATTGCCCTCCATTTGGGAAAGTCCCCAGGAACTGATGGGTTAACAGCCGCCTTTTATGAGGAATTCAAACACGAACTAGCACCGATCCTAGCAGTGGTTTTAAACGAGGCTCTAGACATAACGATTCGGCCACTTTCTTTCTGCTATCTCATTCTATAATAATTCCAAAAACTGAAAACGCAGTTAAAATACGTTAAGTGAAATCGTACAGGCCGATCAGTCTATCAAATATTGACTATAAGATTTTGATGAAAGTTCTAGCAAGGAGACTGTAGACAGTTATTAAAAACATTGTAGGCGACCACCAAACAAGTGGAATTAAAAGGCGCGCTATAATCACAACCATTCACAGGGCACGGAGTGTATTGAAGTGCTTCGATGCCACAAACGATCACATCGCGATGATCAAGAAAGATTTAGAAAAAGCATTTGACCAAGTACCGCACGAAATTCCTTTTTCTCCTGTTAGATTATGTCAATGTAGGCAAAGTAATTCGAGATTCAGTTCGAATGACATATACTGGAAGTAAAACTTGGCTAATCATAAACAAAGTTCTTGGGAAACAAATTAATATCAGACGTTCTGTACGACAAGGCTGCCCTTTGTCTTCCCTCCTGTTTTCAATTTATATAGAGTCATTCTGCCAAAAAGTCATGAAAAGCAGTGACATAGGGTAAAAACTACAAGAAGCTGATATACGGGTACTGGCATACGCAGACAATATAGGTTTGTTTTGTAAAGATTATGATAGTGCCGCGAACCATGCATTGGGTTTGTTTATTTGTGTTTTGTTTTTTCGGCCTGGCTGCGCCGGCCTGTGCTATCGCCGTTTTCACAGCGTTTCGAACAAACGCTATCACAGCGTTTCGAACAAACGCTATCGAACAACGCTTCAGGCGTTGTTCGATAGAAACAACGCTTCAAGCGTTGTTTGTTAGAAGCGCTGTTCGAACGAACAGCGTTTCTAACAAACGCTATCACGGCGTTCTCGATACAATTCGACGATTCGAGAAACCCTCGCGCCGAGGGATATAAATTCCCGCACAGCCGATGCCGCGTCCTTCGATCGCCGACGCTCACTAGCGTGCCCGTCGTTTTGCTGGCCGCTGCTTCGCCGCCTGTGTATTTTTTCAGTTGTTAGGGGAGCACAGGTTCGCTCCAATAAACTTGTTTTCCTGATAGACAACTGCGCCGTCCTTTGCTGCGTGACATCTCGTGGAGGTGCGGGGTACATGAACCCTAAGCCATTGCCAAGCCGACAAGCACGCCCAACTCGTGTCAGCCGCCGACAGCAAGGCCTTCAGCCAGGGTTTGGACCGCTCCCGGATGAAAAAAGGAAAGAAGACGTAAAAACCACGATGATCAACGCAGGCACCATGACCAGCGCTACCAACCCTCCCGTCGTTCTGCAACAACCTCGTGAGCCCCCATCATTTCGAGGATCTCCTGGTGAAGACCCGGAAGAGTGGCTGGAGAAGCTGGAGCGCATCCGCATCTTTAACAGGTGGGATGACGAAGAAACTTTTCGTCATGTCTTCTTCTATTTGGAGGATGCAGCTCGAACGGGGTTTGAGAACCATGAAGCCTCCCTAACCGACTGGACTGTCTTTAAGAGGGAATCCCTCAAAACATTCGCTACGGTTGTGCGGAAAGAACGAGCCACCCTTTTGTTGGAGACGCGAATACAACACCCTAACGAAGGTGTTGTACTCTTCGCTGAGGAGATGAAGATGCTGTTCCGGAGAGCTGACCCCGAAATGGCAGAAGAGAAGAAGGTGCGCTTTCTGATGCGGGGAGTTAAACAAGAGCTCTTCGCTGGACTCATCCGCAACCCCCCCAAGACCGTCGCTGAGTTCGTCACCGAGGCTTCGATGATCGAGAGGACCTTGGATATGCGTTCGCGGCAATACGATAGACCACTCAACACCCTTTCGGTGAACCCGGTAAATGCCCCTGGATTGGCGACGGAAGACTTGCGGGAGACCATCCGCGCCGTCGTTCGCGAGTAACTGAGGAAATTGTTCCCAGCAACGCCGCAGCCCCAAGTCACCTCCCTCAATGACGTCGTCCGCGAGGAGGTTCAGCAAGCACTGGGGAATTTCACGCCGTCGGAAGCATCTTGCGAACCACAAGCGATGACCTACTCCGCTGCTGCTCGTCGACCCCGACCCGTCCCAACCTGTTATCAAGAGGCCGCGCCGTACCGCCGCCCAATGTCGCCCACCCGACCCCCTGTAACCCGAAACCAGGCGCCCAGGAAGACCAAGGTGTGGCGAACGCCAGATAATCGTCCTCTGTGCTACCACTGCGGAGAGGCCGACCACGTCTACCGCCGCTGCCCGTACAAGAGGCTGGGTTTGCGTGGGTTCTCGGTCGACGCACCCCGCCCGCGAGCCGGCCAGCGCCCATTTGAGATCGAAGAATACCTGTCGAACACCAGCCGTGGACCATCCCGTTTCAACCGTTCGCCGTCGCCCTACCCGTACCAATCCCCCAACCGTCGCAGCCATGCTGACTTCGCCCGTGGAAGGACTCCCAGCCCACGAGGGGTAAACTAAAAGCAGCAACTTTTGGAGGTGAAGTTGCACAACGGCGAGAAAATGAAAACCCTCCAACGACGCAAGACCGTGACTCACGATATGCCCTCATCCCAACGACCCGACGACACCCTGACGAGACCCCCGAAAACGACAGCTACGCTGCGCGACGCGTACCCGAAATGACGAAGCCTGCCGCTGAGAAGACGACGATGACGACGCATAGTGCCCGACCATCAACACGTGCAAGCCGCGATACGACGCCCCGACGCACCCGAAATTCGAGGAAAGCGGCATCCGACGTCCAGTTGTCCATCGACGGCCTTGACGTAGTCGCCCTCATCGACACGGGAGCCGACTACTCGGTCATGAGCGGGTCATTCGCGTCCAAGCTAAAGAAAGTTACGACCAGATGGGACGGTCCGCACATACGCACAGCAGGAGGCCACCTCGTGACCCCAAGTGGAATGTGCACATCGCGCGTCACCATAGACGGCACTACGTACCCTTCGGAGTTCGTCATTTTGCCTAACTGCTCCCGCGACGTTATTCTCGGAATGGACTTTTTGGCGGACAATGGCGCAATAATTGATCTGCAGACCAGGTCGATAACGTTTTTTTCCGATCACTCCACGACGCCGCAGCCGAACCTCTGACACCGTGCTGCTGTAAGAATCGCCGACGATCACGTCACCCTGCCACCCCGCGCAAGCTTGATGATCGCCGTCTATTGTGAAGGTGCTGCTCCTGACGTCGACGCTATCGTGGAGACTGACCAAAGGTTGCTTCTAGACCGCGGTGTGTCTGTCGCAAGAGGCATTGCGTGGTTTAAGCAACGCAGATCCCACGTTTTGGTCACCAATTTCACCGAGGAGTACCAGCATCTAAACAAGGGCGCTGCAATTGCGTTCATAGAAGAAACGCAAGAAGCGAGTCAAGTGATCGCGGTCGCCACCTTTGAACGCGCACGCGCAGATGCTTCCAGGCTGCCACATCCTTTCGACGTGAACCCGGCGCTGTCGCAAGAAAATCGGGACAGATTACGGGAGTTGCTGCGTCGCTACAGCCAGTGTTTTTCCTCGAACTCGAAGTTACGTCAGACACCTTTGGTGAAGCACCGGATAATAACCGAAGATGGAGCCCGACCTACCAGACAGTCACCGTACCGCGTTTCTTCACACGAGCGCGAAGCCATCCGGACTCAAGTTGATGACATGCTCAGCGACGACATAATACAGCCATCAAAAAGTCCGTGGGCTGCGCCGGTTGTACTCGTGAAGAAAAAAGTTGGCACTTTAAGATTCTGCGTTGACTACCGGAGACTAAACAAAATCACCAAAAAGGACGTGTACCCCGTGCCACGAACCGACGACGCCCTCGACCACCTCTGCCACGCCAAGTACTTCTCATCCATGGATCTGAAGACCGGCTACTGGCAAATTGAAGTGGACGAGAGAGACCGAGAGAAGACTGCATTTATAACCCCGGACAGTCTATACGAACTCAAGGTGATGCCGTTTGGGCTGTGCACGGCGCCCGCAACGTTTCAGAGAGTCATGGACACTGTGCTAGCAGGCCTGAAGTGGCACACTTGCCTCGTATACCTCGACGACGTTGTCGTATTCGCCCGGACGTTCGACGAACACTTCACAAGGTTGGAATCTGTACTCGAGGCCATTCGTACGTCGGGGTTAACGCTGAAGCCTGAAAAGTGCCGTTTCGCATACGAGGAACTCAAGTTCTTGGGTCACGTCGTGAACGCCGCGGGAGTCCTACCTGACCCGGCAAAAACATCAGCCATTGCGAACTTCCCAAGCCGAAAGATAAGAAGGGTGTGCGAAGGTTTCTCGGACTGTGCGCATACTACCGGCGCTTCGTCGCAAACTTCGCACGCATTGCAGAGCCACTCACGCGCCTGACGAAAGAAAGCACCCCTTTCAGCTGGGAAAACCATAGAGAAAGAAGAAGACAAGAGCGGACACTCCGCGAAACCTGGCCTCAGGAAGTGCGTCACGACTACGTAACGAACTAGTGCTCTCACCAAACGTCAGAGGGCGCAAGCGCAAAAAAAAACAGTTATAATCAATGCAACAGAATCGTTTTTACAAAATAATAATCATACGCCCAAATTCGGTATGTTCTTTATACATAAAAACAATTTATTCAACACACCTTACGCGATTATTTTTCTTCAGCCGTACTGTCATAAACACCATCTACCCAGCGACAAGCCCATGCATGACTGGCAGCGAGAAGCTTTCGTCGCTTTCGTCAACGTCGGCTGCGTCGGCGTTTTCGTGCGTGAGATAACAGGTGAGGCACGTTTTCAAGCGAAGCTTGTTGAATGACATGTTGTTGGTCTTGTTGGGTCATTTTTTCAGAAAACGGTTACACATGCGCGAATAAGACACCATGCAACAAACATAGAAAGATGCACACACACACGTTGCGCTTCGAGTGTGCGAGTTTGTTTCTTACTTGGCGTCTCATTCACGCAGTTGTAACATTTTTAAGCTTGTAAGGACTTGGGAGGTTCGCTAAAAAGAAAGTTCGTGGCTCTATGCGGCGGCTAGACGGGAACATAGTGCAACGTATGCAGTATAGCAAAGGCGGCACGGCGTCAAGCCGAGGCGACGCGTGCTGCGTCTGCCACGGATGCGAGCGTCTGTGCGCTGAGCGTAGCTGGGCAGCTAGGTCATAGGCTCGGTGCAAAATATTGAGAAGCATTCGCTGGGCCTCGCATGCTTCACGACGCGTTTCCCAAAGGCTCGGAACACGAATAATTCTTGGTGTGCCGGAGGCAAATCTGGACTAGCCAAGTGGCCAACATCTTCGTTTTTTCGCTAGCCTTGTGCCACTAGTGCAAGCTGCTCACAAATTTTTTGAGGTTTCCAATATAATTTTACCGCATAAATTTCAACTACGATTTTTCTTCCCAAGGTACTGCTGATACTGCGTACGTACGAAGGTGTTCTAAAATTCCCAGGCCGCGATACCATTGCATTACAAGGGATAGCGGCCTGGAAACTTCTGAAGATCTTTGTACGTGGTCTTGACGTATATCTTTGCAAGTCAGAGTTTTATGGGTCAGAGATGTATCACTGGTTTTGTACTGTGCATCGATTAGCTAATCATTCAAAGGGGTTTGTTGGTACACTTATGACGTGCACATATCTTTTTCGTAATTTGACAGCGAAGCATCCACTTACTAACATTTTCAGACCGCGCTGACGCCATGCCGTCCGGCGGTCCAAGCTACGGCAGCTACTGCTGTGTATCGTGGTGCTTCAACAATGGCAAAACCCACAAGAAGCCTGGGACGAGTTTCTTCCGCATACCACGGGACGGCAGGTGTGTTAAAGCTTTTGTATGGTTTGCATGTCTTTAGGCTTACTGTTCATACTTGCTCAGTGAGGGTAACAATAAAAAATCACTATTCAAGCACTTCCCCTTTCAGCTGATAGTTCAGTGCCAATGCAGGATGAAAGCATGGATGCAGTATGCTGGACGCGATGATCTCCTTAGTAAGCCGGCCAGCCTATTATATTGTACGCAACGTACAGGGTTTGTAGCGACCATTTTACTGCTCAAAGTTTCATGGACCCTGGGCACACAAGGCTTACAAGAATGGCTGTTCCCAGTGTGCAACCAGCTGCACCATGTAAGTGATTCACTGAAACTCAAATATGTGCAATAGCAGCCACTTGTATTGAATCAGTGGCGACAGTTGACCGTGAAGATCTTTGTAGCCGATGGAGAAGCCTCACGTTAGAAGTAACACTTGGAAAGTCTTAAATTTTGTGAATTGTGGGCTATTACCTTCCTAACAGCAGCTTTACATTTCTGTCGTTTTTTGATGCTCTTGACCTGCGCAACTTGTTTTAAAAGACTTTAAAGGGCTATTTCACGTCATCTTCAAGCCTGAGTGCACATGTACGTATACCTTTCATCAGTGAAAGCTGCCACTGTTGATAATTCCAAAAATCACAAATTACTTGTTTCCTAGTTGGTGCCTTCTCTTTTCTTCCACGTTTGACCAATTTATGCGTTTGAAAGAGCTGTTTAAGTTTCCCCATGCTACAAGCTTTGTAACTTGTACCAACTGCACATATATGCAGGTTCTCTGAGCGTCGCTTCAAGTAGTGACTGTGACATGGCTGCAGAAGCTGCACTGCAAGGTGCGGATGAGCTTCAGTTTGTGTTATTTCAAGCCTCTTTTGCTGATACATTGTCGTAATTTCATTTCTTCAGGACCTGCGGTAGAGGCTTCAAAAAGCGGCTCCCACACATTGAGGTGCCCCGATGAACAGGATGCGTTCAGTGTCATGATTTCTTTTTTTTACCGAAATTGACTGTTGACCAAACCTCTGCAGGTGACAGCTCTCTTGTAGCTGGTGAAAGAATTTCCGCTGACTTCGTCTTGCCGGAGAAAACCTTAACCAGTCATTCAGCTGTCACAAAAGGAACTTGTGTGACCGGTAAGTTGTATGTTCACTTCAACACCAGAGTGGATTGATATAGAGACTTCCGCAGGTTGCTCGCAAGATTGTTCCGACAGCACTGTGCGAGGCACTGAACAAGCCTCACAAAACCCTCCAGAAGACGTCTCCGCCAACAGCTCCACGCCTGAGTGCCCTAGAGAAAATGGTGACTATGCTTTTATTGCAGCTGTTTTTAATGTGCTATTTTATGTTTAGGACATTCTGAGGAAACTATCCTCAAAAGGACACTACGTGTGCACTTACAAAATGTAAGGGTGGGCTCTCAGTGATTTTTATTTTTTTTTGTGCATTGTCAACATTGTGAATGGTTTGTTTTTAGGTAGTGGAATCGAAAACTTTGCACCACAGAAAGTTGTGCACCTTGGGTCTGAAAGAGCGAGGAAAGTGCTCGTATGGGATTAGTTGTTCTTCGCTTTTACATCCATTTTTTTTGTTTATTGCAGTGCGTTCCTGTGTGCCAGCGACAATGTCTCCATCAATGAAGTACAAGCAAACCATTAAACATCTGCAAGCCAAAGTAGCAGCACAGCGGAAAACTATCAAGACTGCGGAGACAGCCTCACCAAGCACCGTCATAGACTTCAAAGGCCCTTGAAGTTATCCGACCGCACGTCACCGAGGAGGTTTTTAAACTTCTTTCTGCACATGTTCACTTGAGGCCCAAACGCAAGGGCAAGCGGTTTCCCGTGTGGTTCAAGAAATTTGCTCTTCACTTAAACTTCCGAGGTCCGCGAGCATACCGATTTCTGGCTCCATATTTTTCTTTGCCCTCCCGGCGTTCATTAAGGAGGTGGCTAGAAATGTAAAGATGACTCCAGGCATAATTCCAGGAATCCTTTCTTCCATTGTAACAAATACTCAAGCTTGGAATGAACGGGACCGAGTGTGCGCTTTAGTTTTCGACGAAATAGCACTCAAAAAGAATTTGTATTATGATGCAGCAAGACACGTTGTCCAGGGTTTTACAGATGATGGCACTCATCGCACTTCAACCATCGCTGATCGAGCACTGGTTTTTCTTCTTGTTGGTGTTTCGAGAAAGTGGGTTCAACCGGTTGCTTTTACTATAGGGCACACATACACACCATCATCTGTTATGCATAACTTGCTGGTGTCACTCATATTGGAGCTTAGGAGCATTAATATTGCAGTGAAAGCAGTCATTTGTGACCAGGGCAGTTCAAATGTAAGTCTCGCTAACAAACTAAGAGTGACTGTAGAAAAGCCTTTTTTTTGAAGTTAATGGTGAGTGGGTATATTACATTTTTGATGTTCCGCATTTAATTAAAACAACGAGCAATAATGTCCAAGCACACAAGTTATACATTGGGGATGACATCGTTAACTGGTCGCACATTGTAAGCCTTTACCAATCCTCACATGAGTTGCGGTTGCGATTGGCTCCAAGTTGACTGAACGGCACGTTCATCAGAAACCTTTTTCTAATATGAAGGTCAGCAAAGCAACTCGGGTCCTCAGTGCATCAGTTTCGATTGCTATCACGGCACTGGTGTATGCGAAGGTGCTGCCTGCCTCGGCCATCACTACAGCTCAATTTTGTGATCGTATGGACAGGATTTTCGATGCCTTGAACAGCTCGAGTAAAAAAAGAACTTCGCAAAAGCTGCGGCATGCAATCATGAAAAATGATTCAGAGCTGATTGACTTCCTCCGAGGCCAGCTTCTCTGGATTGCATCATGGCAGATTGTTGGCAGACGTCAACCACAAACCATCGTAGGTTGGCAAATTACAACTCAGGCAATTTGTCAACTATGGGACGACCTCTCCAAAAATTACAATTTTGAATACCTGTTAACACGCAGGCTTCAACAGGATCCTCTGGAGAACATATTTGGCCACATTAGGCAAAAACAGGGTTGCAACACCAACCCCAATGTAGCACAATTTATTTGTGGCCTGAAGCACATCTGTATAAGAAAACTCTTCAAGCTGTCAGAATACAGAAATGTCGAGGATGATGAATGTGACCTCCTCCAGGAGCAGCTCTCGCCATTCTCCCTCACCCATGCGTCTCTTGTGGATAATGAGGAGTGTGCACAGCCACAGCCTGACGACTTTCCCGCTCTAGACGATCTCTCTGAACTTGCGACAAACGTTCACTCCCATATTATCGATGACTCCGCTGCATATTATGTAGCTGGTTTTCTCATCAAACACTTCCTTCGGAATGCATGTGACGGTTGCAGTTGCCCACAGTTACCGAAAGGCGACAGTGAGACGCTTAAGGGTACACACCAGTATTTCACAATGCTCAAAGCATACCACGTCCCCAGCAAACTTTTTGGGAATCTCACTGTGCCATCAGAAGCAGCTTTTGCATACGTACAACAACTTGAATCTCACTTTCTTGCCATAATTGAGGCCACTGCACATCACCTGAAAGTGAGCGATGTTTTGTATCACGATCTGTCAAGTGTTGGCGATTTTCATTTCTGCTCTGCTGGGTGTCGCGCGAAGTTTCTGAAAATGTTTTGCCGGGTTCGTTTATGTTGGCATGTGCGTTTTGTGAACCGAAACTTAGATAGGGTTAGGTTCCAGTCTTCAATCTCAGGCATACAGCTTGACAAGTTCAAACGTTAGCAATTAGCGGCGGGTTTACACTAAAGTATTCGAGTTGAGCCGAATCCTGCAATAGTTTTGTTATGTTATTGCTTCGTTACAGCAGACTTCATTATGGTCTTATATGCTTATATTCAGCTCAACTGGACTAGCCACTCCGTCGTTGCATACATTGTTTAGGTTACCCGCTATGAGGAGTAGGGACACTGTGTATTCGCTCGAAGTGATTTGCATAACCTTAAAAAAATGTTGGGTATTCTGTCTGTATTTTTGTAGCAAATGTGGGCGAACTGTACACTTTACTGTGGCTCGCTTGGTCACTGTGTATGCTTTATCTCTCCAGCTTAAGTAATATATCGATAGCAAAACCGCTTGTTGAAATGTCTTCGAGCGGGTAAGGAACACAGTATGAAGTGGGCACGGTTCACGTTATCACGCTTTTCGTATTTTAGCTTCTCATCAACCTCCTCATCTCGCCCATCAAAATTTTCAAAAGAATACTCAAACTTGTAGCGTTTGATGGGGCTGCGGACGCTGCCATTTTATTTTTATATAGCTTTTGAGTGATAACGTACGATGTAGAGCCTTTGTGAAAAATAATGAGCCAAAGTGGTTTCCTTCTGCTATTTATTAGCCCTGTAATACCGCTCTCGTAGCACCAATTAAGGTCCCAATTCTGGATAAGTGATGACTACAATCTATTTTAGCTCGCAAGCGTCACAGCAACACCCAGACGCAAATCACTTGGGATCTTAAGTTTTTGATGAAGGCGACGCATAGCAAAAGCCACAAAACCTGCCAGTGTTGTAGCATAAACTTTGTCTTTCACGTAGTGAGCAAGCTGCAAAGCCCTACCTTTCTGAGGACAAGCAGGTATCAAGTCTGCTTTTTTTCATTTTGGACTAGCTGTTCTTAAGCACAGCCAGCACACTGCACCTTTGCCTTTCTGCTATATTGTGTCATGTGGTTTTTGTGTGCTCTTTTTTTATATCCATTATTTCGGTTAACCCCAGGCGTGATTCGCGACTTCATTGCTGTGTATATGTCACTTCTTCCTTCTTCATCAGCATTGTGCGCTGTGTTTTTGCCATAGATCCTTACATACCCACTGGCCCGGTGTGTCATACTTCACCAGCTTCTCGGCTTCTACCGACTCTAGCGATGTGTGCGTTGTCTGTGTTCTCTCTGTATTTGTTACAATTTATTTGTAAGGAGAGATGCATTTGTTGTCTACCTTTGTCATATTGTGCTTTTTATATTTTTAGACTCTACCTTGCCTTTGAATAAAACATTACGGATACTCTGCCTCTTTGACTGATATATACATTGATCACTCGTTCCCCCAAAAAAAAAAACATGAGCGCGATGAATAAAACCGTAGTGAATTATCATTACCTGCATCTGTTTTTATTATAACTTAATCGAAATAAAATTTACGTCACGACCGATTCGCACGAACCACTGAACAAAACAAAACAGGGAATCGCTAAATCAAAACGACCTACAAAAACTATCCATTTGGACGATGAATAGTGGTCTGAAATCATTAACTTTCGTCATAGCCAAACGTCGGTTATGCAAAGTAATTCAAAATTTGCGCCAGTGAAACCGAAACAGGAAGCGCACGCCACTTGCTCTCACCAACCACTAGGTGTGCTAGGGTCGATTGGGCCGCTGGGGTCTACGGGAGTGTCCACTCTTAACCTTTATTTCTCTATGGGAAAACGACCAAGAAAAGGCATTCTGCGAGCTGCAACAACGCCTGCAAAACCCGCCCGTGCTCGCTCATTTCGACGAAAACGCCGAAACAGAAATGCACACGGACGCCAGTGTTATCGGTTTGGGTGCCGTCCTCGTCCAAAAGCAAAGCGGTTACGAAAAGGTAATCGCCTATGCAAGCCGTGGTCTGTCGAAGGAGGAGAGAAACTACTCTGCCTCCGAGAAAGAGGGCCTGGCTATCATATGGGCCATTTCAAAATTTCGCCCATACGTCTATGGTAGACCGTTTAAGGTTGTGACAGACCATCATGCGCTGTGTTGGCTCGCCAATTTGAAGGACCCCTCTGGCCGTCTTGGGCGGTGGAGCTTGCGCCTGCAAGAGTTTGACGTTACAATATTCTACAAATCCGGCAGGAAACGCTCCGACGCCGACTGCCTGTCCCGCGCCCCCGTCGACCCACCACCACAGGACTCCGATGAAGACGGCGCGTTCTTCGGAGTCGTGACAGAGAGCGACCTAGCCGCCCAGCAGCGTGCCGACCCTGACCTCCGCGCCATGATCGACTACCTCGAAGGACGCAACGTCACCGTGCCTAGGGCGTTCAAGCGCAACTTAACAGCATTCAGCCTCAAAAACTCCATCCTAGTGAAGAAGAATTTCAAACCCGGAACGAGAACGAATTATCTACTTGTCATCCCCGCAGACCTTCGTGACGAAATTTTGGAAGCGTGCCACGACGACCCATCTTCCGGACACCTCGGAACAGCTCGCACGATTACAAAAATCAAGGCGAAATACTTCTGGCCCCGCCTTACATCCGATGTCACCCACTACGTCCGGAGCTGCCGTGACTGCCAGCGACGAAAAACACCACCGACGAGACCAGCCGGACTTCTGCAGCCGATCGCCATCCCAACGAGGCCCTTCCAGCAGATCGGAATGGACCTTCTGGGCCCGTTCCCTACATCCCGATCCGCGAACAAATGGATTGTCGTAGCGACAGACTACATGACGCGCCACGCAGAGACCACCGCTCTTCTTAGGGGAACTGCACAAGAAGTTGCAAAGTTCTTTATTAACCAAATTGTGCTGCGACATGGAGCCCCTGAAGTCCTAATCACGGACCGCGGAACGACCTTCACTGCGGAGCTCATGCAAGGAATCTTACGCTACAGCAACACAGATCACCGAAGAACGACGACGTACCACCCCCAAACGAACGGACTAACGGAACGACTCAATAAGACAATCACGGATATGCTGTCTATGTACGTCGAGGTTAAACATAAGACGTGGGACGAAGTCCTCCCATACGTCACGTTTGCGTACAACACGGCTATTCAAGAAACCACGCAGATAACACCGTTCGAGCTCGTCTACGGAAGACGGCCGACTACGATGCTCGACGCCATGCTTCCGCACGTAGAAGACGACGACCTCAAAGCCGACGTCCAAGGATACCTCCAACGTGCGGAGGAGGCCCGCCAGCTCGCTCGAGCTCGTATAACGGACCAGCAACTGGTGGATGCCGGACGCTACAGTCTCCGACGCCGAGACGCCGAGTACCATCCTGGAGATCGTGTGTGGGTTTGGACTCCCATTCGACGACGTGGACTCAGTGAGAAACTTCTACGACGCTATTTCGGACCCTACCAGATTCTACGACGTGTTGGCGAACTAACGTACGAAGTGATCCCCGATGGGGACTCCCGTACATCACGACGACGCACGCGGCCCGAAGTCGTCCATGTGGTTCGCTTAAAACCTTTCTACGGACGATGACGAACTTTTAATTTGTGTGGACTGTCCCTTATGTTAGCATCGGGTCTATGCACTCTTAGAGGGGGGGGGGGGGAATGCTGCGAACCATGCATTGGGTTTGTTTATTTGTGTTTTGTTTTTTCGGCCTGGCTGCGCCGGCCTGTGCTATCGCCGTATTCACAGCGTTTCGAACAAACGCTGTCGAACAACGCTTCAGGCGTTGTTCGATAGAAACAACGCTTCAAGCGTTGTTCGTTAGAAGCGCTGTTTGAACGAACAGCGTTTCTAACAAACGCTATCACGGCGTTCTCGATACGATTCGACTATTCGAGAAACCCTCGCGCTGAGGGATATAAATTCCCGCACAGCCGATGCCGCGTCATTCGATCGCCGACGCTCACTAGCGTGCCCGTCGTTTTGCTGGCCGCTGCTTCGCCGCCTGTGTATTTTTTCAGTTGTTAGGGGAGCACAGGCTCGCTCCAATAAACTTGTTTTCCTCATAGACAACTGCGTCGTCCTTTGCTGCGTGACAATAGTATCGCTGAAACTAGAAAAATTGTGAACCTTCTTTGTAATGCAGGTGGTAGTTTGGTAAACTGGAGCAAGTGCGTGGGTTACTGGCTCAGCGAATGGCCTGTGACTCCACAATTTGTGGCTAGTATTTCATGGACTACTACTCTGGTACGATACCTAGGTGTGCCATTAGAATAATATTGTGACAGTTAACCGTACTGGCGGCGTCAGGCCGTAGAGCTACGAGAAAAAGCTGAACAACTCAAAGGTTTCCAGCTATCAATTTTCACCGGAGCGACCTTTTATAACGTATTTTTAGTCAGTAAGCTCTGGTATGTCCTTGAGGTATTTCACTGTTCACGTGTGAATTTACAGAAGCTTCATCGAATATTTGCTGTTTTCTTAAGGGGTTCTTTTTGGAAGCGAACAAGTAGAACTAACTTATTCAGACGGGTCGACTCTGGTGGACTTGGTCTGCGTCAATTGTACATTCATCAGTTAGTTAATCGGTTTCTGTTTTTCCGAAATAATAGAGACCCATTCATGCGTACTGTTATACAATTCAGACTTGGAAGACGGTTGCCAGAATTTGTGGTAGCATCTGGTCACATGAAAGCAAGTATTAGAGGTTTCCTAAAAGAAGTTGTTCATTCATGTCTTTTTCTAAAAACGCTCTTTTCATTGGAATACCTCAGCACGGTTTCGCGTAAAAAGTTAGACAAAAATTTAGTAGAAATAGTTCTTCCTGTTCCCCTATATAGAACATTAAACCGTGTAGGCCCAGGCCAAAATGCCTTAAGCCGTGTAAAAAAATGGAGGTATCACCTGGAGCGAATTATTTTTCTTTGAATGCACACTGGCACCTTGCCCGTGAAAACATGGATGCAAGAAAAAGGCTTATTCGCTCCTTGGGGAGTTGATTGCCTTCTCTGCAAAAAGCTGGAAACAATCGAACATGTTTTCCTGGACTGGTGAGATGCAGTCTTTTTCTTGGATGCTCTCCAAAGGACTTTGAAAAAAGATCTGCCTCTCGATGCCCATGGCATCAGATTTCTACCAGTATCAAATGAAGAAGGAATACCTTTTGACCTAGTTATGTTACTGGGCCTGCACGGTATATGGTAATCTAGAATGGCGGTGCGCCATGCTGATGGTAATGCACGTCCGGTTAGGCAATACTTCTTTCAACCTGTCTGTTCGTCCGTGGAATCACAAAAGATTTACCAAGAGGTGCCAGAATGGCTTCATCAAGTAGAAAGCCTTCTACACATGAAGGAATTTTAAAAAGCCTGTTAAATATGAAGCTTTTCACCTCTTTTCTTAGTTTCAAGTTTCTCCTTTGATGTATATTTGTTTGTGAATGTTGTATGTACACAGGCAATAAAGAAGCAAAATTTCGGCGTGGCGCAGTGATTAGTGTACTCAGTTCATAATTCGGAGGTGGCAGGTTTGATCCCACGCTGGCGCACCTTTTTTCACGGGTGATTGATACATTCGCTTTATACAATTAGTTTCATTATTTCTTTAGCGGCAGCTCGTCACGGTGGTTCTGACGCTGCTTCGTGCTCCAGAATGTCTGGCTGGAGCGCGCCATCCACCACCCGCTCCACCATACGCCACCATACACAATACGCCACCATTCCCACTGCCACAATCCACCAAAATGGTGAATAGTGGAATCCACCATTTCTGAGGTGGACGTTTTTTTCAATAGGGATGCTTGTAAACAGGTTTAGGTGTGTGACCTTCCCACTCCGATTATGCTGGTGAGCGGGTGCACCTTCCACTGAAACACCCATTATCTGGCTCAGCTCAAGTTAACAAGACCAGGCTTCACATTGTTGCAAAGTCGCATGAACTGCAATGGCACCTACCTCAACGAGCAATAGATAAACACAGTCCTTACCTAATATTGCGTGGTATCGAGTGGTGCGCATCCAGTTCTCCAGTAAATAGCAAGCGGTGAGCACCATGGACATTCAGTATCACAGGCAAGTTAACTGAAATGTTGACAGCAGTTGCACCCAAAGTATTGTGCAAACCTCCACTTTCGTTAAAAATGAATGTTTATAGCCGAAGGCGCCGCTTCACTTTGTTTAATTAAAATATGCGGCAGCTTTGCTTAGGAAATGTATATCAGGGAGACGTGGTCGATTATTAAATTCTTCAGCTTTACTTTGGCGCGTCTAATTTGTTCTGATCCGAGCAGTGAGACACAATAACTAGAATGAAGGCATATTACGAAGCAGCGAATAAAAGTAGATTCTTATTGCAGAAATGTCTGTAAATGCGCAGTATTCATTGCCACGTCTTTCTTTCCTTCTTTCTTGCCTTCTTTCATCCCTTGTTTCTTTCTTTTTTCGTTCTTTCTTTGTTATTTGGTGAATTAAAATGTACGCTAGCCAGCTAAAGAATACAAAACAAAAGAACAGATGGTTTGGTGCCCAAAACAGGTGTCTTGTGCATAATGATAAATGTCATGGAGGGTTTTTATTTGTGTATGTGTTGAAATATGCGACGTACTTGGGCACACCTCAGCGAGTAAACCGCGTATTTGAATTATTGTGTCATTTATAGATTGTATGCAGAAATATTTGATGAGTGGCTTGCAGGATAATATTTCCTCTTTTTCAATGACTGAAGCCAATTGCCATTCAAGGCAGGGTCAGTTTATCCATGATGCTCTTCCAGGGTGCTCGAAACCAAGTGTTCTCTGACTACGTCTATGCAGTGATGCTGTAGCCTGCTTTTAAAGTTTGCAGTCACACTTAGATAGCATACCGGGCTGTGCTGATACAGAATTTCGGAGAAGACCCCAGGATACCCCCCAATTCAAAGCAGTCTTTGACTCAGACACGTTTTTGTTTCAGCTCGCTTGAAGGGATATGGCAGACTCGCAATTCGTACTCACACTCGTGCGTAGGAGAGAGAAGCCCTTTTCTTTGTTATCATTGCCAAGTCAGAGAAGTCAGCTTCATGCCTTTCTTCTGTTTTAATAGGTTAGCTGGGGTAGCCATTGCAGGTCACATCCTGCGTCGCTGTTTAGCGAGCACTGAAACTATTACAGAAGTACGCCGATAACCCTTTAAGTGTTATTTGTCTTGAAGATGCTGTCCCTTTTCTGGAGCACCTGTACTCATTTTAGAGCATAGTTGATTTCACCGTGGACAAAAGAATCAATGGTCGCTTGTCTTTCCTGGACGTTGAAGTCATGCGTATGCATCTGACATATGAACAAGAGTTTACCAAAGACCTGTGCATAAAAGGCTACTGCCACATTGATTTGGCCCATCTCACTTGACAAAACGTTCTGTGGCATCAACCGTTTTTAACCACGCATACTAAAGAAGGTTTACTTTTAACGTTCACAAAGCTTAGTGGAAGAGAGCGCCCCAGAAATTGGTAAGCAATGGCTATCCCAGCCAGTCTATGAAAGCAGCGGAAAGACATACAGCTGACTTCTCTGCCACGGCGATGTCAACTTAGAAGCGGGCCTCACTACCTTACGCCCGATTATAACAACAAAGTGCGAGTTCTCCCATATCAATTCGCCCAGGTTGAAATAAAAACTTGTCTGGGCCAAAGGCTGTTTAAAAAAAGATATCCTGGCGTATTTTATCTAATTCCCTGTCAGAACTCTCGGGCGCGCCATATAGGCGAGACAGCAAATCAAAGAAAAATGGCTTCATATCCATGAAGTGAATGATGGAGAGTGGGGCGAAGCATTCGTCCGTCCATTCGTTCTTGCTTCCGTCCGTCCATGCGTCCGTCTGTGTGACCATCCATGCGTCCATCCGCCTGCCCGTGCTTCCGTCTGTTCATGCGTCCGTCCCTGCGTTCGACCGTGCATCCGCCCCTGCGTCCGTTCACGCGTCCATTCATGCATCTGTCTATTTCTCCGTTCGTCCATCTATTCAACGCTCCTAGGACCACCATCTCGCATCTTTTGATCATATATTGGATGGAAGGATGGATTGATATGGCTGTACCCTTTAGATCGGGCGGTGGCTAGCGCCACAAAGCCGTAATACTTATTGAATAAAAACTAGATTTATTTTTTTTTATTTTTAAAAAGTGAGGTTGAGGATTCGTACTTTGCAGTGAAGCGTTTAATTTTCACTCGTGCCTTGACTGTAGCCACCAATCACATAACTTCCTTCTATTCATGGTAATAAGGGCTGCAGCGCGAGCACGAAGGTGCTAGAAGAAACAGACGAAAAGCGAGGCAAGGAAAGCAAAGAGGACAACACAGCGGTCGTGTTGTCCTCTTGCTTTTCTTGCCTCGCCTTTCGTCTGTTTCTTCTTGCACCTTCGTGCTCGCGCTGCAGCCCTTATTACCACGAATTCAAACCAACTAGCCCAAATAGCCATTCTTCTTCAACTTCCTTCTAATTAATTCTACCCGCTTAAAGTCTATTTTGCCCTCCCTGTCCCTAAACCCAAGTGCTTTGAAAAACTCTGCGCCATCATCCTGAACTATGGGGTGAAGCCCTTTACAGAACATTATCAAGTATTCGGCAGTTTCTTCTTCCTCTCCACACGCACTGAATACCGTGTCTACCCCTTCGTATTTGGCCCGATATGTCTTCGTTTGCAATACTCCCGTCCTAACCTCAAACAGTAGAGAACTACCCCGAGTATTATCATAGATCATTTCCTTGGCAATTTCCTGCTTAAAAGTTCGATAGACCTCTAGTGCGGACTTCTTAATCATGCCAATTCTCCACATATCGGTCTCAGCTTCCTTCACCTTCTTCTTAACCGATAATTCTTTTTGGTTTGGCCCGTGCTGTTTTCTAAGTATTTACCAGTCAATTTTCTGGTTCGCATCCTCTATTTCGTATCGACATTCTTCAGGTACAAGTAGCTGAATACCTTCCTAGCCCAACGCTTCTCCCCCATTTCTCTCAATCGCTTCTCAAAATTTATCTTGCTGCTAGTTTCCCAGCCCTCAAGTAATGTCCATCCCATATCACCTTGTACTCCTTATTTGGTATATTCCTGTGAGCTCCTAAGGCAAGCCAACCTATTCCACGTTGCTTAATTTCTAATCTTGCTTGAACTTTTGATCTCATGCACAAGACCACATTGCCGAACGTCAAACCAGAAACCATGACCCCTTTCCATATTCCTCTGACCCCTGACCCCTTTCCATATTCCCCATATAGAAGCACCGCCATCCAGCGGACATTCCATGCACTAAACGAGAGGTGGCACACACACACTTTCTCACGGCTTGCGCTTTGAGTCTACTTCCCACCTTTAACCACCTCGAGTTCATGGTATATACTAGTTCACTGTATTTATGGCACTGCGGCCCAACGCTCGCTAAACCTTTCTAAAACCAAGTAGGTTACGCCCAGTGAGTATAACGTAGCAAACTTTTCCTGTCAGATAATGCTGAATGTACATGTCAATAGCTGCTAATGGGAAATGAGAGACAGGAGAATGCGGCTTTTACTTTCTTACGGCTTGCGCTTCGTATCTACTTCTCACCTTTAACCACCTCGAGTTCATAGTATATACAAGTTCATTGTATTCATGCCACTGCGGCTCAACGTACGCTAAATCTTTCTAAAACTAAGGAGGTTACAACCAGCGAGTATTAGGTTGCAACCCTTTCTTGTCAGATAGTGCTCAATGTACATGCCAATGGCTGCTAATGGGGATCGCAGCGTGCTCGTTAACTAAAAGCCGAAGGCTATTGTCTCTCATTCCCCCTTTGCAGCCATCGGCATGTACACTAAGCATTATCTTTTATTCTTCAACAACGTACAGAAGAAATCTCTCACCGGCACCACCTTGGAGGTCAAAATGTTATACTTGTTACACACTACAACAGCAACGAGGGTTGAACGGGTGCCACTATAAAGAGCTTCGCTCCTAAAAAAAGGCTGCAGTATCACTGTATAGACGCAGCGAAATGACACACGGTTTCCAACACCGCGGTAGATCATCATAAAAATACTACTCTGTCTTGACTGGCAATTCACTTCAGTCATTGAAGAAGAGAAAAGATTATCAAGCCACCCCTCATCGAATGTTTCTGCTATATACACATGCTATATACACATACAATGCACTTAAAATGTTGTCGACCCAGTAAACGTTCCATTTGTGTAAACAATATTCTTGCAAAAAGTTGTACAAGTTACATTATGTAGTTTATTTCGATTATACATTAGGCCGTTGTTGTTCCTCACCATACCTACTACACCTTGCTATAAATTGCAATATTGAGCATTCGTACCTTTTTGTACGGTTTTGCACGTTCTCGTTCCTATATCTTTGCAGAGAAACATGCAAAAGATACAACTCAGTCAACCACACCTCGAAAGAAGGCGCAAGTTGTCACTCAACGCAGTGCTTGTAAGATGGCCGGAATTATAAAAAATGCTCGTTGTTATCATCATCATGATGATGATTATCATTAACATCATCGTCTTCATCATCATCATCATCAGCCTGACTACGCCCAGTGCAGTGCGAAAGCCTGCAGTGGGCGCAGTAGCTGTTGCTGAATCTCGCTTATGTTGTTTCAAGCACAGCGACGACTAATTGCAATCTGGTCAATGATTTCTTTCTTTCGTGACATGGAAAAAAAGCTCGCAGATGGCATATGCCCTCTCAACTAATGCTGTCAAAGACAGTTTATATACTTAGGCCTAATAGATATAGATACAAGTACGTGACTGCACCCTCCCAACTACTTACCTTGTCACAGACGGTTTGATATACACAAGGCTGAATGATTATAGGAATATGTTCGTGACCGGTATTAGCTCAAAGAATTCGTAATGATAATGGTTTGTTAGATGAGACGGACACGCGCAGAAAGTATCACGGCCCTAACTTGTGAGGCTTCTGCCTCCGCCGAGCCGTTCGCGCTGAATATGGATGAGACAATGCATTCTTCACTTATACTTGACTACAACTGAATAACACTTGTCGAGCCTGGTTCTATGATGATACAGGCGCCATCTTTCACTGGTGCAGCCTCACTCGCGGGTCGAGTAAGTCTTGCCATTAGGACACTAATGCTTCGTGTTTGCCAACATTCTGCTGCACTGCAGAGATTGGCATTTGTGTGCATTAGGAGCGGTTTCATTTTCGAAGATCATACAACGGTGCATGATCTTTGTTCACCAGTAACCCTTTTAGATTCTGTCAGCGTTTTGTCAGTTGGAAAGTCGTATGCCTAGCGCGCGCGTCATTATAACGACATCCAAATCACCCCGTTTTAAGCCAGGTATCTTCTGGATAGTCAAATATGGTGCATCATTGCCACTGCAATGTTTTTGATGCTGTGTTAGCCATTTCCAAACTTAACACGCGTAGTATATCTAGTTTGTAAGTTTATGTAAAACTTTTGTGTTTTTTTGCGGCTTCTAATCATTTTATAGCATTCACAGTCATAGCAGCCAGAGATTAACTTCAACAAGCCGCATCTGTACTCGTTCGATTGTTCCATATCTTACGCGTGAGATGCAGCGCTTGCACGAAGTAGGCAAAAAAACAATCAAAATAAAAAAGAGAGAGAGAGAGACAGATAAATAGAGAAGAAAGGCTGGAAGGTTAACCAAGCATGGCTTGGTCGGCTACCCTACACTTGAGGTGGGAGAAAGGGGAACAAAAGAAAGGAAAGAGATGGAAAAGAAGAGGAGTAAGAAAGACAAGGATGAATAGTCAGCTGGAGACTTCACATCCCGGTCCCACACTGTTCTTTCACAAGCGCTCGTGAAGTCTGGTGATCCTTAAGAAGTACCAGAGGGCTTTCGTGGCTGTGCGCGTATGCGAAACTGTCGGCCAAGGTCCTAGGATCTTCTCTTCTGTAAGCGGCCGTGCATCCAGCTGACAGAGCTTGGCTTCCATAATACGTAGTTCGGACTAGTATGCTGGGCAGTGGCATAGAATGTCCGCTTTGTATGTTGTGATTGAATTACCGCAGCGAAGGGTAGCCCCTATGTTGGGTCTCCCGGGCATGTACGCTAGGAGGCAGACCGCGTCTGTTTGGCGCCTGGTGCCGAGCGGCGGCCGCCTTGCCATGGTATGGCCTTCTTCCCGAAACAAAAACTTCCCCCTCACACGACCCTGGAGGGGGGGAGAAACACATGCCGGGGCAGTCGTATAGATGATGATCGGGTGATGAGGTATGTGTGACTCTGAGACAAAGCGCCTTCGGCGCCGCGTTTCCTTCATATTTGACAACGGCATGTTGTAATTTGTCATTTGTTTGTTATTGTGCTTGTTGCAATGTCAGTGGTTCCATGAGCTTCTAGCGTCCCATAATAAAACAATTTTTTTAACAACAGCCAGGACGACAGACAGACAGACCGAAGTTATTGCGTCGAAGTATCCTAGAAACCTATCGTCGTCAAAATTCGTAACTACAGAGTATTTACGGTTTTTACTCCCTGCTGATTCTCTTGTCTTTGCTACCTCGTTCAAGTTCACTTGGATGTCCCATATTGATTCCTGCGTTAAAGAACCAGTATAGGCAGACACACAGTAAATAGTTTACACTCTAAAGGGGGTTTACCATCTCTTCATTTAACACTCCTAAACCCTAAGAAAGGTTGTTTTCACCTATAAAAGCTTTTGTACAATTGGGTGTTAACAGTGGCCTTAACGACCATATTATAGAAGAAGCGTGAAAAACAAAATCTACTGATCAGGGGATATTCTTTGCATATGACATCAGCATAGATTCGACACGCATACGTCAGACCGTAAACGAATCCGCGCATGTCGTAAAATACCACATGGACAAAGCACTCGCGCTACGTAGCTTCGAAGTGTTAATCTGGTTTAATATAGCCGAGTATCCAAAGCTGCTGTTCAGTACTAGTGGCGGTGTTTTTGTTGCGTACAAATGAGCACTAAACATTAAGAGAATAGGTAGAAATTTGTACTATTGTTGTAGGAAGACCTGAAAAGAAGGCATCATTTAATGTAAGCTCTTCCAGAATTCAACCAATTTTAATCGTTGAGTCCCATTTATCATTGCGCTCACTGCTGTATAGACCATGGGTGTTTTTATAACTACAAAAACCCGTTACTCATTAGGGGTTCTAGCTAAAACAACCTTCTTAGAGGCTGTTTGTGAAGGGAAAACGCCCTTACGTCTACATTTTGCAAATAGAGATTACGCGAAAGCATATTTTGCTTGATTTAAACGGCCATAGGAGTTATAATTTTTTACAGTGTATCTTCGCAGATATTTTGTAATATGTTTTTTTTTCAAGAAATTCTGCATCACAGCATACCTTTGCGATGTCGTAAAATCTAATTGAGGATTGTTTCTCAAATAAAGTTGACACAAATAAAAAAACATTAGGAGAGGAAAGAGAAGTGATATCAAACGACGCTACTGAAAAGTCATCCGTAATCGATGTTTCAAGAGAAAAACGCATTTTTAAATGGCAAGAATATTTCACAGCGTGATCAATCTGATGCCAAAGAAAGCCACCGATAGAAACGATGATGCCTATAAATTTCATTAGGTGCTTCGATTCCATAGTCATCGAGGATGGCGTCGATACCACACTGTGCCAGAAACCGTGCAAAGTATACTAAGTGACCTCCCTAACCACCATGCACTTGCGCCATACTGAGCGGCCTGCCTAGTCGAGGGTTGGGAAGTGCAGATTCCATACTATCGATTCTTGCGACGCGGTCCACATCCACACCGCTTCGGTCCGCCTGTCCCATCATGCGCCCGTTCAGAAAGTTCAATTGGCGCATCTCCTGCGGGCATGCCCAGGATGCACAAGGCTCGATGAACTGACTTACAACGTGAGGAACTTCAACTTAAGACACGGTAAAACCTAGAGAAGTGGCCCCGTGGCTGCAGAAAGGGTGGTTTTCTTCATAATATTTTTACGCTGGAAGCGAATGTGTATGATCACGCGCAATGTAATCTTAAGTAATCGGGCAATTTCACGCAAAAAGTCTTATTTGTTTGGACGTTTGGTAATACCAATAGTTGTGGCTTGTAATGAGGTTTCCGGTTTAGCTTATAGCGTCGAGAAGGCACCTGAAGAGAGTACTTCAGCGGTACGCTGAACGAGATAATGCTGGAGGACGAAAAAGGCTACAGGGACTGCGACAAGACCCCAAAGCGATGCTGCAATAAAAGGTCTACGCGAACGACGAAGTACCCGCACACTATAGATCTATTGCATAGAAGCAAGAGCCCGCAAAGATGGACACATCTCCATTGTTTCACACCTCGCAGCACTTTACGTAAGCTACGTTATTTTGAGTATTGATAAACGCGACTGCCCCATGTGGAGGAATCGCCTTCGCATTCAATGTTCAGCCGCAGATACTTGAGTTTGCGGCCTAAATTTCTCCTTTTTCGCCAGTCTATCTGTACGCAAATACGGCCTGCAGCCTCTCTCCGTAAAACCGGAAGGTTCTTTCGGCAGACCTCAGTCGCTGCTTTGTGGATTTTCCACTTCTTCACAAAGTAGTATTCTGTTTCTTCGTATATTTAAAATATATTTTGTGCTAATTATTTTATGAGTGCGCTACTTGCCGGAGTTTTTTTAGAAGGAAGCGCAACAAATTTTAAATTAGAGTTTTGTTCTACACTGCAAAGTTATTTCCACTTTGTCAAATTCAGTAGAAATGTCTTCCATAGACCTGTGTTTTTTGTTGTGCCTGCAGAGTTTGAAAAACAAGAGAAATTCCATCCGAATCTCACAATACTCATCAAAGCTGTTAGTAGTTCGCACCACCCTAAGTGCTCACGTGTGTCACTGTAGTTATGAGCCCATATTGTAGTTTGTCCCTAGGGGCAAATGTTGATTGAATTGTGGGGTTTAACGTCCCAAAACCACGATACCCGTAGGGGCACATGTGCATCTTTTTACATGTGTACCGAATAGTTGAAGCATGAGGGACCGAATGAATTGAGAAAAAACAGAAAACGAGAAGACAGTGATGCGAGTCAGAAAAGAAGAATGCATGTTATGGTAAAGTCAAAACTAAGAAGACCATGTTTACATGAATGGGGCGTGCAGCAAGACGGCGAGATGGCCACTGGAAATTAGGAGCAACAGTATGGATTCTAAGGTGAGGAAGGTGGGTGAATCGGAGGAAGACACTGAGGTTGGCAGAGATAGCATGGACGTGGCAAGTGCTGGGTCACGTTAATCTGGGAAATACTTGAGAGGCAATGATTACCTTTCACTGTACCAAGCAATTCAGAACATGGTAACTATGTTTACATAGCTTTTGGTGCGAAATAAACAGGAGAGACGGACACAAGTTTGTCCGTCTATCGTGCTTATTTCGCGCAAAAAGCTACGTTATGAATGAACCAACTCGTCCAACAAAACACTCTGTAATAACTCTGTTAGCATATATGACACTCTTGGAGCCAAACACTCCCACGAAAACACTCACCATGAGCATGCACAATTGCAGTGCACCATAAAACAATAAGCATTGTGTTCCGTAAATGGTGCGGTCCTCTGTGCAGAGATAATGCGGAGGCCTGTTGAATAACTCGTTAGCCCATTGGTCCTGGTATGAGTGTGCGCAGACGCAAGGGGTTCTGCGATGTCATTCTTGTGGGCCCCCGAAGCCTATCCTAAAAAAAAACACTTTTTCGAAGTCACAATAACGGTTTATGAAAGTTGTAGGCCACTCAACTCATTGACAAGCTGTAGTAAATATTGTGGCGTTGCACAATATTAGGACCATTCTGTGTCAAAGGAAAAAACGCATCTATTTCTCCCGGAATGTTGTGTTTCTATAAGACTCTCCGCTGACCTTTATGTTCTGTCCACTTTCTTTTTAGTGCAAAGAACGCTTCATTATTTCTAGTTGCCAAAGGTGTTCCAAACATTGATGGCTGAGAAGAACTGCTGTTCAGATTTTCGGCGCCATTAGCTATCTACGTGCCTGCTTGCTCACTTACAATTTTTTTGAATGAAGAATGTAGGCTCCTTTCCTGTAGAATTCAAAAAAGTGCATTGTCTTTTTTAACACGAGAGTGTTTGATGCCGGGATCCACCAAGATTTTGATGGCGTACTTCAGTCCCGGGTGTGACGTAAAAGTAACGCTGCCAAACAAAAAGTCAAAGAACGCAAAAAAATTTCTCCCACCTAGAGTCTAACCTCTCACTCCTTGGCCTCCACCTCCACGGAGTGGTTGATGGTGAGGTGGGCGAACCTCCAGAGGGTCTTCGGTGATACCGTGAATGCACCGGAAATCTCGCCTAACAAATAAATAAATGATCAAGGAAAACGTAGTGTGCGCAGAATAAAATTTTATTGTTATTGTTTTTTTGCTTCCCTTACGTATCACGATCCTGTGGTCCGACAAGTTGACTAATAGCGATTATAGTACTGATCATACAGGGACGTTTGCAAAGATAACGTCTATGCACGATCCCCACACGGTCGTGAGTGTTAGATGGTCTAGAGAGACGCCCCTGAGCGAGTACCAGACCGCCATGTGCTGAATGATCTCTTGGTCAGAGGAGTCGGATATGTGAACGTCAAAGTAGACCAAGAATATGAACAATCTGTTTGTGCACTTGGCTTCAGTATTTTCAGGTGGAGTCCACGAAGAGTGTTACGTTCCAGCTGGAGAGGTTGCGTGCTAGGTACATGACCATGACGACAATACTTGAGTTGTAGAGATCGACCAACCATACTCGCCGTAATGGCTCTGGCTGGTGATCGGCACCTGTAGGTCGCGGTTGGGATTCGTTGCTTAATGTAGACGGCCACCCCACTGGTGGTGCATACTGCCTCTTCGGTGCACTTCTTGGGCTCGTAAGAACGGTCTCGCAGCGGCTTCCTTGGCGCGCACGGTATTGGGATCAGCATCTCGTTGCGTACGTTTCACAGCGGTGGTCTTGGCGCGTACTATCTCGGCAGCTGCCCGGTGCCACGCTCGCACCGCAGGATCATGCCAAAAAGCACGAGCCACAGCGGCCTTGTGCACCTAGCGCTGCTCCACGCACCAAGCGCAATACTACAAGGATGGCCACAACCCAGGAGAATGAGATATAACGTGCAGCCGGCGCAGACCCGTGCAGCTGCCAAACGAAGAGCAGTGGCACTTACAATGCCATCTAGCGTCCATTTAGCCAACTGGCATATTGCGAATATTCCTATGGGATAGCACCATATAAGAAACTAGTCTAGAAAAGGCGAGAACGACACAAAATGCATGCAGTGCCAATTAGTATACAGTCACCCATGTAAACTTTGATGATTTATATGAGAAGTTTAATGTCCTAAAGCCATCACATGAATATGAGGGACGCTGTACTAGAGGGCTCCGGCAATTTTGACCACCTGGCATTTTTAACATGCACCCAAATTTCAGCACGCGGACCTAGAGCATTTTCGCCTCCATCGAACATGCAGCCACCACAGCCGGGATTCAATCCCTTGACCTGCGGGTCAGCAACCGAGTACCTTAGCCACTAGACCATGCGGTGGGGCTCAACTGCAGTTTGTATGCCTATCTTAGAGACAGCGCCATCTATTAAGAGCAAACCTCATAAGCGCGAAAATGCACGCGACAGCGAGAAGCGATGCTATGAGCGACGAAACAGGGCGTTCGCGCGACGTGTCGCGTGCTCGTTTTCGCGCGATCGCTCGGTTCGCCAGATTTGGAAACCGTCGCTCATCGCCCGGAAGTGCTGGGCTCAAGCAGCCAATAGCGAAAAACCAGAAAAGACAAAGACTACATAGGTGCACGTGACCCTGCCCGAGTCACGTATGCGCAACAAGAAATAATGCAATGTTTACGCATGTGCATGTAAAAAAAGTGCTGCAAGGCACTCATAAACACTTTTCGTTCCATAACACAACAATATATCTTATTTTTAAATTGCATACCGCTCACTACGCGTTTTTTTTTTTTTTTGGTGCGAGTAGACTGCATCATGCCAGCAACAGTAGAGTTCGCTCGCCGAAGCCGTCGCGTGAATGAGGTTTGCCTGCGCTAGCGACTGATCGCGCGAAGACGATCTACGTCGCATCGCTCGTCGCTGTCGCGCGCATTTTCGCGCTTATGAGTTTTGGCCCTTATTGTATTATAAATGAGACACTATTGGGTTCGCTGGAGGGATGAGGTATTGCCCTCGACCTTAAGGAGCTTCGCCTATAAAAACACCTGGTAGTTCATCCACTAAGCCGCCAAAAAATTGACAGTTCATTACAAACGCGTTATATATATATATATATATATATATATATATATATATATATATATATATATATATATATATATATATATATATATATATATATATATCACATTCTCTTTCATACGTTGAAGCATGTTGATCAGGTGGGCTGGTGCCGCTGTCTCTGAGCGTTTAAGAGAAGTAGTGTACCACACTTGTTAGCATCTATACAGAATGATGCTTCGATCGTAAAGTTGAGGCACGGCGTCCACGATTGCTCGCTGGTGCGCTATCTCGGAGATCATATTTACAGCTTCTTATTAACAGCAAAAAACCCTGACCGCACTAACATCGGGTAGTCACACACAATAAAATTGTGTGCTCCGCATTTCTCTTCGCATTAGCGTGGGTCAGCTCGTTGTCGGAGTGCTGCAGCTTTGACCTACACTAGCACTGTTTTCCACCGACAACTTCGGGTGTCAAAGCACCGACTATTAAAACTACTCCAGTAAATGCTGCAGGTAACGTTGTTGACAGGTGAATGTCGAGCCTTGATGAAGCGAGACAGGTGAGCGAGACGTAGAATGCATGCAGGCGTTCACAGCTCGAGCTGCAAACCTCTTCCAGCGGCATTGCAGAATTGCAGCGTCGTAGCGTATGCATAAGCCTATAATGTACGTTACCTTACTACTTTGGTGCCGTTTATCTCCTTAATTCACGAGGTTTTGAAGACGCTCATATCCAGTGCCAGTTTTCAGCATGTGCCTGTTCATGTCAACTTTGTGTGGTATTGCCAACACTCTCCGTTCATGTGCATGTTGTCAGATCCTGCGACCAAAAAAGTTAAATTACAATTACAAACACCAGTCGTACCGATGGAGATGTACCACATGTACTTACAGAAACAAATGCTCGCCAAATCACATGAATAGGATTACGAGATCTCAGTACTACTGGCAATACTGAGATATCGGAAGCGCTTCGTCATGTTTAGTACCCGCAAGGTAGTACGAAAGGCATGATTTGAAGCAATGCTCCTAGATTTTGTTAACTTCTCCTGAGACACGCACTAAATGGGCCCAATTTCGTACTCAATCTGAACATCGAATGCCAGGATAGCAAAGATTTGAACGCAACCTCATCGCAAGAGCGACAGAAAGGTCACTCCACGGGCCGCAGTATTCAACCAGGTGGCAATGGCATGTCAACACTTGCAACGCGCTGAATAAACTAAATGTAGCAGCTATCTCGTAGTTCGCGTTCGTTTGGCATGCCTGTGCATTCTCTTCGAGTGTCCTTTGTGTTGGATTCGCGTTATTTAGTGGCAGTGGACGAGCTGTCAAAGTTGGTAATTTGAGCAGCATCCAGTGTGTGTGTTCCTTTCATGTGTTCAGTAGCTTCCGCGACGCGGTTTAGGTATCACGCTACTTTCATTCCACCATGTGAAATTCCAATTAGTTATTCCATACTCTCGTTTGCCGTGGAGGCAAAAGTGTGACATTATTGAGAAATTCCAACGGGCGTGGCCATACGGCAATGTCTCGGAATTTGTGATTGCCTCGTAGATTTTTTTCAGAGTAAATTTTGCTGGTACTAACACTACCACTCCAATCTCATCAATTTTTACTGCAGTAAACAGAACGCAGATGAACTGGACGTTGTTGCAAGGGCATATCGTCTGAATGCGTTAACAAAATTTGCTGAACCTAGCTGCACAGCGGGTCGCATATGTATAGTTGCTTTTACAATAACATAACTGTTGAAATCAGGACCACAAATAAGGTGAGTATATTTATGCTGGCGTGTTTCTTTATCTTACTACACTGAATAAATAATGTACTCATTTCATGCCACTATAAAACTTACAATCTTAGGACACAGATGATGTCCCCAATAGCAAAATTACAAATGTTCTAGAGAAGAAAGACAGTGCAAGTGCATGCGTACATAGTTAACATACGATACATAAATGAAATCTGTGAATTCTCAACAACAATAAACAAGCCAAGTGTACGTGATCAAATTCTGATTGACTTATCCCCACCCGTGTTTGCTCAGCAATCTAGCAATGACAGTTGATCATCCAGGATTCATGTCTCGCGTAATCATGACATCTACTTCGCGGAAGCCGACAGGCTTAATCCCCATAATAAGAAAAGAAATAACAGCAATAAAGGTATTCAAAATAAACCAATCACTACTTACAACTCAGCATGAGTGAACAAAACTGCGGCCATTGGTACAAGTATACTATTATTTAGAGAGACGATGAGTTTCACATCTATTGCTCTCCTATTAAAATTTAGGCACCGCTGCCCTTTTCATTGCGTTTAGACTTTTACCTAAGTACCGCACTGTTTAGTGCCCTCTTATTTATGTGTTTTGTGCAGTCTTAACTCAGCTCAAATTCAGAAAACTTAATATGCCTTCTGTTGTATACTTTTAATAGGCGGTCATAAACTTCTGAACAATTCACGTTCAACGCACATTTTATTTCAAGTTGTTTTCAGTTCGGTTTTGGCAACATCTACTTCTTTTATATATATGCCGAGTATGTCCTTTGTCTGAGCAGGAAACATGAAAACAAAGGCATCTGATGTAGTTACCAGAAGCTAAGTGGATTTTCGTGTGCAGCCAAACATAAATGGGCTGGCAGAAAAGCGGGGTGCCTGGAGTTAAAGCACGCTATTAGAAAATTTTGAAGAATTGGAGCAATACACAAAAGCAAGTGCTCTGATCAAGACTAGCCGAAAAAAATTGCACAGAGGGGAGCCGCCCTGTCATGGTGCTTCCAAATATTTTGCTTTCTGGGCTGGGCTGAAAGTTTCATCATTTGATGTTTTTGTATTGGAGCTTTTTTGACTCTCTCTACTCTAGCTAAACAGAAAAGAGCGAACCGGACCACATGTTTCTCCGAGCAGGGCCATGTTGCAATTAGACGCTTGCGGGCTAAAACATACATTTTTAATTAGCTTTAGTACTGTTTCTTGAAAAGACGTCCAATCTGTTTAAATTTTTTTGCTCAGCAAGTATAAAAGAGAAAATCTTTTTGTGCAGGTCACAAAGCCTGGTTTTTATACTGCTCTGGAGAACCGTACTCTCCTACTTCTTCGGGTCTGTTGCTTTTATGATCAGATTCACACAGTTCTCACTACTTCACACATTCTAGTACATCAAGCATTGTCTCGAAAACTTCTTTTGAGCTTACAATGGTTACGAGAACAAGTTATACGAGAGGCGTTTATATCAAAGTTCATTGTGTTGAAAATTTCTGGTAAAACTTGTAAATAATATATACGTAATGTAAGTTTTTAATTGTGTAAGATACGCTCTTTCAAAACAAGCTGTGGAAATTCCTTGCTCGTGGAATACGTAAGTGAATATACCCCATGCGTCGATTTGAACTCATTAACTAAGAAGTGGGTCCATATACCCTGACTCATACGCCACAAGCGCAACCCATATAAATATACGTTGACACCGGAAGTGATATGTGCGAAAATAAATATTTCTAAATGCTTGGTGCGTTTTGAGTACGGGTGATGGTTTTCGAATAGTTCTCACCGTATAATTCAGCTCGTTGTACACGTGAAGGTACTTTGTAAGTTTTAACATCGCCTGAGGTTTCATCTTGTACATATACCATCGTAGTGCGACGCATTCTATGTGACAAGACAACCCTCACTGTAGCTTTATCCAGTTTGAAAACACCCGCAAACGCTTCTAACTATGGCAAAGAACTCTCTATTTACCCTAGTATAGACATACGGCCTTTCATGAGTGTACTCACACTGCATAAGGGTATTTACATTGCGCAAAGCAATGAAATTGCATTTATAGTTAGAAAGACTGGACTTAGACGATCTCTCCGAAAAAACAATTAGCCATATAAGACGTGTGTGAAAAAAACAAACGCCAGATGCTATAACAATATCGCCGCTAAGGAACTCAACTGTTGACCCGCAGGTAGCGGGATTGAATCCCGGCAACGGCAGCCGCGTCTTTCGTGGAAGCGAAAATGGTTGGCGTCCGTGTGCCTAAATTTAGGTGCACGATAAAGCCCGAATGGTCAAATATTCTGGAGCCATCCATCCACTAGAGCATCTCTCATATTTATATGGGGAATTTCGAACGTTAAACCGTAACAATTATTATTAATTGTAAGGTCAATGTCTAAACAATCTTCTCGGAGAATAATGAAACACAAAATTACGACAGCTAGGTCGAAAGCTGATGTAGTGTACCAAATGTGTGTTTTTCGTATTTAGGAGAATGTAGCAACGTTGCGATCGCTTCCGCAGCAATGATAGGGATCAAAGTGTATATATATATATATATATGTATATATATATATATATATATATATATATATATATATAGATGACACTCCCACTTCTAATCTCACATATAAACCCCACAAAAATGTGGGTGGAGGGAAGGCCGCTGTGATAACTCAGTCGTTAGAGCATCTAACGCGTTATTCAAAGGTCGTAGGTTCGATTCCTGCTCACGTCTGGTTATTTTTCACCAACTTTTCCTTTTTTTTATTTGCCTTCCATTTGTTCTAATAACTTCCCTTATACATTCCTTCGCATTATTGCCAGTTGGATCTCATTATCATTGTGTGAAAACATGGAAAATGAGCCCTTAGGTAGGTATACACTTTTTTCCCTTATATACATATATCTATATATATATATATATATATATATATATATGTATATATATATATATATATATATATATATATATATATATATATATATATATATATATATATATATATATATATATATATATATATATATAGATAGATAGATAGATATATGGTTTGTCGGGAAATAAACACAAAGCCCCTCTATCGTTTGTTTACTGCTGGTGAAAGGTTTCTCTCTGATATATACTTAAATCCCCGTTTTATAATTGTGTGGCTTTATTTTATGCCGAAAATTGGCTCATTGGCCCGAAACGCCTCTCCTACTTTCACTCATGATAATGATCAAATGTTTAAAAAGAATTGTTATTTTATTTTTTATATTTTACATCATCTGATACGTTGAATCCTGATCATGTAATACTCTCTATTACAATGAAAAATTAATGTAGGGGTCTGATTTTTTGTACACACGACGTTACTGAGAGCCAACAGACAACCAAGTAAGTGAAAGCACAGGGCATGCTATTTGTAGTAAATGCATTTAAAGGGGAGAAAATTATTGTCGTGAAAAGTCTAGTGTCTGCTGACTGGAACTGAACCTTGAGCTTTCGAATAACGCTCTGATGCTCTATTAAGTGAGAAACAGCGGTGGTAGTACTTCCATACACTTTATGAACTATATCAGTAGACTGAAGTTCGGGAGTGCTTCACTGTAATGTCTGCCTAGAGCAGATTTTCGATTGTTGAAAGCTGAGCCGACCTGAGAGGTGTGGCATTCACATGTGACAAAGAGAAATCTTCGGAATTGAGTAGCGGGGGCAGGTTGCAAGCAACGTTATTTGATACGTTGGTTGGAGTCGGCTGAGAACATTGATTTGAAGAGGGCCTTAATAAAGCATATGCTTTCACCTGTCCTTCTATTTGCAAGCGCTGCCGAGCTGACATTTGACACCACTCTTCGTGTTCTTGGTGATTTTTAGGGGCGGAGCTCCTTATGGCGGCACCCGTTCGTCTCTCGTGGTCATAGTAGTGTGTAATAAGTATTACGTTTTGACCTCCAAGGTGGTGCCAGTGAGAGATTTCTTCTGTGCGTTGTTAAGCAATGAAAGATAGTGCTCAATGTAAATGCCAATGGCTGCTAAGGGGGAATGAGAAACATGAGAATTCAGCTTTTAGTTAACGCGCACGCTGCGAATTTCTTATTGTTCAACAACACACAGAAGACAAGAAAGGGTTGCTACGTTATACTTGCTGGGGGTAACCTTCTAGGTTTTAGAAAGGTTTAGCGAGCGTTGGGCCACAGTGCCATGAATGCAGTGAACTAGTATATACTATGAACTCGAGGTGGTTAAAGGTGGGAAGTAGACACGAAACGCAAGCCGTAAGAAAGTGTGCGTGTGCCTACTCTCGTTCAGTTCTTGGAATGTCCGCTGGATGGTGGTGCTTCTATATGAGGAGTATATCATGAAAAGATGCGAGATGGTGGTACTTGGAGTGTTAAATAGGTGGACGAACGGACACACAGACAGATGCATGGACGGACGCATGGATGGCTGCACGGAAGAATGGACGCATGGACGGACGCAGGAGTGGATGCATTGACGAAAGCAAGGATGGACGCACAGATGAAGGTGTGGACGCACTAACAGACGCACGCATGGACGGGCGCATGGACGCACGGGTGGCCAAACAGACGCACGCATGAATGGACGGAAGCAAGAACGAATGGATGGAAGGATGCTTCGCCCCACTCTCCCTCATTCACTCCTTGGATATGCTGCCATTTTTGGCTCGCTAACGATGCCTGCGGACCTTTTCGGCAACAGATACCTTCTACGCAATGATCTGCGCGCCGTGATTACTTCGCGACTACGACGAGCATCCCGTATTGTGTATATTGTTCTGGACCTACAACACTCCACGTCTATTTTTTTACGACACAATGCCGTGTACGTCTCTTACAGCCCCCATATGATAGTCTGTTTAAGATCATCAATCACACACCCGAAAATCACTACCTGCTGCTTATCAACAGCCGGTAAGACACGGTATCGATTGACCGTCTCAAACCTGCATACTTCGACACCAACACCTCAATAACTTGTCATATTACAATAAATTCTAACTTCATAACTGCCACGTGCAATTCGCGGCTGAAACGTTTGCCTAAGTCCCAGCTGTTAAACCCTCAGGGCTTCCTCAATAGAAGGCGGGCGCGTAGCAAAAGAGTGAGACCAGAAGGCAACGACCATGACAACCCTAGCACGGGATGGTAGCGCCCATTCTTGTTCGCGTCTCCATAAATTGACTGACATGAAATGTATTCTTTGTAGCCTCACAAACCCGACATCTCTGTGCCTGCTTCCACAGGAGAATAGAGCAACTGTTAGGAATATAGTGTGGTTGGAACTCTTCAGCTATTTTTGAATGTAGGAACAATGATCGTAGAAGAAGGTCATACTGATTGTCATTCGCAGACAATGACGAGTAGATACCATATTGCCAGTCTAGCTTCAGTTTGCTGTGGATCTTTTTTACTGTCAAGTAAAAAACGATTGCACTCAGTGCATCAGGAATAAAAACTGGGTGGTAACATAAGCTTTGATGGCAGAAAGGGTGAGCGGTGTGCTCACGTATGCATTGTGCACAAAAGGTCGCCTGAAATTCGCTCTGAATGGTATACGTCATACTTTTTTGTTTGAACTATTTCTATGCAACACCCAAGTTCTTGGTCATGATCAGTCTGACCCGCAGAGTGTTAGTCACGTTAGCTTGACGAACGTGAACTTCATCACTCAACCTTATTTAACGCCCCAAGATTGGCGTTGAAATGCCTCCATAAGCATAGTACTGATGATGGCTGAAGGGCGTACACTTTTGTCGCCTCACAGGAAAAAGATCTTAGAAACATTCGTTTTCATTAGACTTGGTTAGAAATTATCAAGCAAATAGTTAAACAAGCAAAGCTAATAAATGTGCCAACACGTAAGTAAAGATTACTAGAACGTTGCCACGCTTTCAACCTGAAATTGACGTTGCCATGTGGGCTCGTAAAGTAACGACCAACGACAAACCTGGCAGGCAAGTGCAATACAAAGGAAGAATGCTGAAATATTATATGTTTCATACTTCAAGAGAAATACGACGTTAGTCAGAAGCAGTAACCATCTAATACGGAAAAGTTTATCTATCTCCAGTGTGCCATGTCAGAGAAAGCTAAAACGCCAAAACTGTAAAAATGAAATGTTTTTCAGTAGGTGCATGTAATTCTCAAACGCAGGTCTATACGATTTCATCAGAGATGTAGGTGCACGTAAAAACATTCATACAGCTACTAAGGCAGAGACGCTGTTAGGAGTTCAGCGGAAATTGCATAAAAATCCATACAATAAATTCACACAATGAAGCGAGACCAATGGTTACGCACTCACATGTTTAAGTAATTTCCTGACTGCAAAAGCACTCTACAGAGACTAAGAGAAATATAATGTTGCAACAACTCTTGTTCAGGGCAGATTGGAATTAAAGAAGTGCTGTAGTTATTCAATAATTCCCCATAATCCGTACAGTTTGACAAAACTTTTGCACTAAACCTCCATCACTCTTGACCAGTCCATATCAGCTCGTACAAACAGTGGGAAGTTTAGAAACAGCATAATCTCTCCGGAGGGCGTCGCAAACGACCGCCGATTATCTTGCTTTCGCGGGTTGCTGCAGACCTCCACGCTACATATATGCACCCCCCTCCCCCTTGTCCGGATCGAAAGACGCCTTACTCAACGTGTGCGAGGTGAAGGCATTAGAACTTTTCCTATGCAAGTCATAAGCGGACTCGTTTCCGCACCCATGCACTCAGAGAGAGAAGAGCCACTAGAGCAAAACAGCACACGCCAGAGTGATCTTTCGGAAGCGGTGATTATACGCGCTGAATCAACGATTTGTGAGGAATCCTGGCTCTTGAGTATGTGAATCTCGAGTGGTATTAGGTACAATGACCATTGTGTTTCGCTAGGGTTAAGCGAGAGAATTTCCTATGAGGGCTTCGCATTCCTTCTTTTGGCGACATGTTTAAAGCTTTGACGAAGAACCGGCACTGTTTGCGGAGGAATATGTCCAACAGAATGCATGTAACAGCTCCAAAGATTATTGCCTGGCTGATAAAATCAATCATACAGGTTATTACTTCGGTGAATTGTTCAGCTTCATTAGCGGTTTCGAGCTGCATGGGAGAGAAACGGCTGAAACGCTAAATGTGAATAGAAATAGTCACGTAAAGTCAGCCAAATCTTTATCTATTGTGCATGAGCGGCCGTTTTTTCTGTGTGTCTTTCCCATGCGCCTGAATTATGTATCAGTATAATTAAGAACAAGTGTATGCCCATGAAGCGCATGCTCACGAAGCAGTTCTTTGTAAGTTAGTTCTATGACATGGCGCTGACAAACAAAAAGTGGCCACTACGCACAATGGCTAAAGGATTGGCCGACTCCACATAAACAACACATTGCTATATTCATTTTACACAAACAGATATCTTGCAGTGAACTTATAGTATGGCAGCGCAAGCCTCTTGAACTTTTATGTTTCACAAAACATTAGCGTCCCGTCCAAAACTTTTTGCTTGAACTCTATTGTCATATCATCATTTCGACATTGTTGTAAGTTCCCAGTAGTTATCAGACAACGTTGGTCCATTAAAAATCAGACATATCTAAATAAAATAAATTTTCTGTCCTTGCCTAGAAGGAAAGATAGATAGATAGATAGATAGATAGATAGATAGATAGATAGATAGATAGATAGATAGATAGATAGATAGATAGATAGATAGATAGATAGATAGATAGAGTTATGGTTGCGGCGCGCGAAGGATGGCCAGTCGGAAGATGGCGCCCGACGAAAAGGGAAGTTAATTGAAAGAGGCTACCCATACGCGGACTAAGCCGTTCTTCTTAGAATGCGTCTTTGTCGTTCAAACCCGTGAGCCTTTTTTAGCATTTGTTCACTGCACCTTGTGCTGGGGAGTCACCCGCATGGCGGTAGCGCTCTCACGTTGAGCCAGACTGAGAATTAAGTGGTCGCGATTGCGACTGACCTCACGACAAGATAATGTGGCGCCATGTTGTAACAATACGTGTGGATATAAAGCAGAATTGTGTCTACTAACGCCAGACAGCCAACCGGCCGTCCAGACAGGCTTCTTGACGCAGGAAAATGTCAATTAAACTGTACGCCGTTGGAATGACGGAGTTCTTTTTTGCCGATGCTCGGAGTATAGCAAAGTGTAGGAACGTAGAGGTGGAGACCCATCTCTGAGGAAAGGACAGTTGTTTGCTCCATTGGTGAAGCACCGAGTAGGGGTTCGTCCCACGAGGCTGTCTCAGAGGAGACGGGAGGTATTTAATGAAGAGAAATGGAGAGAAGGGGATCTTCGTGCTCGAAAACGAGATTGGGAAGCGGGGACAGAGGTCGTGCTTAGCGCAGACTCTGATCTAAGGTTGATACTACGTTGAGGGCACAGAAGTCGTGCTTAGCGCAGACTGTGATCCATGGTTGATACTACATTGAGAAGTTGGTGTCGATGTGTGGAGTATACGAAGGGCTCGGCAAGTAACATCAATGGTAATATTAATACAGCACAGTGCTTACTGTATGGTCGGTTTAGTGGGCACCCCGGCCTTGTTTGCTAGTAAGTGTAAGTGTGTAAATAAGCTGAAGTTTGTCAGGAAGAGAGCAATCAGTTCAGTTCTTTCATGCGTCGTCGTTATCATCTGAACCATTGGGATTACATCCGTCATACCAATCTTAACTGATAGATAGATAGATAGATTGATAGTTAGATAGATAGATAGATATATAGATAGATATATAGATAGATAGATAGATAGATAGATAGATAGATACATAGATAGATAGATAGATAGATAGATAGATAGATAGATAGATAGATAGATAGATAGATAGATAGATAGATATTTTAATGTTGGTAAGTGTGTAGTGATAAATAACGCATATAAAGAAGGCAACAAACTGCTGCTTCGGCGAGTTGTTTCATGAATAAGGAACATAAATCGCCCCACCACAGTGGTCGAGTGGCTAAGGTATTCGGCTACTGACCCGCAAGTCGCGGGATCGAATTGCGGCTGCGGAGGCCGCTTTCTTGATGGATGCGAAAGTTCTGTAGGCCCGTCCGCTCAAATTTGTGTGCACGTTAAAGAAGCCCAGACGGTCAAATTATTTGAGCCCTGCACTACAGCCTCTGTCATGCGCATATGGTGGTTTCGGGACATTAAACCCCACATATCTATCTAAAGTAGATTTATCCGTGCAAAAAGGCGCAACAATTAAGAAGCAACACACAGACACAGTGCCGTGTCTGTGTGTTTTTTTTGCGTTAGTAAACATATATTAAAGGCTGGGCCTCACACGAGGACGCCCACGCCGTATAATGTAGACAAAATTTCCGCCGTTATGGTGGTCCGAATGTCACCTCGTCAATAGCATATACGCGTCTTTTTTATCACTATATACTCATCATCTTCGTTTCCGGGCAGATATATATATACAGCAGATTGGTGGTTTCATGTATACCAAGATAACAACCCACACAGGGATATTCGCAGGATATTTGGTGCCACGGGTGAATAAATGTTTATTTAAACCAATTCAATCTTGATTTCTCGCTGGAAGACAAAATCGAACCGACATTTTAAACAAAGTTTTTCAACGTCATTGCTTGAAATTTATCGCTTTAGAGTTAATGTGCCAAAAGAATAACGTTTTGAAGGTATGTCAGTAATCTAGAGAAATGTTGTAAAATGCTCCAAATATACCTGGACGAAACACACATACGCATAATTTACGCACGCAAGTACACAGAAAAAACAGTGGCATGTGTTACCTGCTTTAGTTTGTGGAGTAGTTTCGAACTCCTTAATACAACCTCTAAGAGCACCCGAGTACTGCAGGAATGACTAGACAACTACACTGCAATGCAAAAACCTTGATTTCTGTCTATTACACTTAAAATTCTTGTACTGGCCATGTTGTTTGAAATGCCATGAGTGTAGGTAGTGTGGAAGAAGTGTGAGAGAAAAAGTGTTCTCGACGACAGAACAAAAGCGTCACTGAAAAGGAAAGTCACACGCAGAAGAAAGAAATAAGAAAAGTCTTAGTAAGCTAAGGGAGTGGCACGAATTGTGCGTTGAGCATGATAAATTCTCCCAGTGGGCGCGTGCCAGCCTCTGCGAATGAAAGGAATAGTGGCATAAAGAAAAGGAGACATTTTCGCAGTGCTTTATTTTGTGCGATGTCATTACCTCTTCTATCTTTCTCGAACACAATGCACTTTTGCAGCCAATTTAGAACGCCAAGACGCCTGCGCTGCTACGTCATGGCAGCTATTCACAGGCCCATTTTTCTTTCCTTCTGCGCGTGGTGAAACATCACCATGGGAACTTGGAGGAGGAGAAAAAGTAATTTAATAATTGCGCAAGTTTTATTCGCATAAGTTCAGCTTCTTTTTTCTGTCTTCCCACGTTCAAGCAGCCTACGAAGCTGCTTCAATGAAACACTACTCTTAAAGACCTCGGCGAAGTTTTACCTCGGTGTTCTGAAAGAATAAAACAGCCAATGTCGACCTAAAAATCCACATGACAATTGCTTTACTCTAAAATAAAGTATTGTGGCAATGATTATAATGCTCTTTCTTATAGCTTATGATTATTGTTTCTTTCCAAACAATAATGTAGCTTGCAAACACTAAGAGGGTCCTTATGGTGGACCCTTAATTCGCACTCTTCAGACTGGGGAAGTGCAATGTGTAATAACGTTTTGGGAAAGATGAATTCTCTCATTTTGTTGCCTCATTCAGTTACATCATTCATCGGCTTCTTTTATTAGCACTGCGTCATTTATTCAGCTGTTTCTTACCAGTGCGTCATTTATTCAGCTGTTCCTTACCGCTCTCTCATACCGGTATTTTCTTTACTGTAAGTTTCATCGAAATGATGCTAATATGAATGTATGCTCGGGTTCCCGTCCTAATAGTTTGCGTAACTTAATACTAAATGCTCAAATCATTGTTTCTCTTGTTCATGACTGAAACTGAACAACGTAGGTGTGTACCCGTTTTCGTTTGCGCGAAGCCAGTACATTGCTTTCTCACCACTTTAGTCTAAGAAAGCATACTGCTTCACTACGCATCAGGTCACAGGCCATATCCCATATCTCACATTCCATCCCGTATGCAGCAGGCCATTTTCTATATCAACCCACAAGCTATATCCTCCATGAGTTGGCGTTGTTTTAACAACATACCATTGCATTGCATAGCTAGCCGAACAATTAGAAAAAAAATCACATCGTATCCGCTGAGGGAGTGATGGTGAGTGGGGTGAAGTGTCCATACGTCCTTTCATGATTCCGTCCATCCGCGCGTCTTGCCGGTGTGTTGGTCAGTGGGTCCCTCTGTGCGTCCATTCATGCCTCCATTCGTGCGTCCATCCACCCATTCGTCCGTCTCTGTGTCTGTCTCTCTGTGCGTCTGTTCATCCATATGTCTGTCTGTATCTCTGGCCCTCCGCCTGCCTGCCTGCCTGCCTGCCTGCCTGCCTGCCTGCCTGCCTGCCTGCCTGCCTGCCTGCCTGCCTGCCTGCCTACCTGCCTGCCTGCCTGCCTGCCTGCCTGCCTGCCTACCTACCTGCCTGCCTGCCTGTCTGTCTGCCTGCCTGCCTGCCTGCCTGTCTGCCTGTCTGCCTGTCTGTCTGTCTGTCTGTCTGTCTGTCTGTCTGTCTGTCTGTCTGTCTGTCTGTCTGTCTGTACTTGCATGCATGCGTCCGTTCATTCATCCATACGTGGGTCCATCCATTCGTACATGCGTCCATGCGTCCATGCACCAGATCATGTTCGAGAATTCAGACAGCGCGCGAGTGACACCGACAAGACACGAGCCAAGGAAGCAAGTGCCTTGAACGCGCCCACCGGTATGCTTCGTTCATGTACCACTAACGATCCGCCACGGACGGCGCTATCCAAAAGGCTGAAGGATGCACTCCTTCCTCACGTAGGTATGCACAACCCACACAGCTGCTAATCGGAGCGTAGTGGTATAGCACCATCTGAAATCTTCCCCTTTGACTGCAGTTAGTATGAAAATTTGCAGTTTGTATAAGTTGCCACGTTACATGAGGGTCTTCATATGATAGTGCCAGACTGCACATATTGCCGTATGGTATTGTTACACGCAAGAAGTACACGAAAGGTTGAAAAACAGGCGAGCCTGGATGGTTCGCGTTTACTTCCACAAGGGGTCTCGAGACAGCACACCCAACGTCGTCTTCCTTCTTCACCTTTTGTCTGAATGTTCATTCGCGCTGTATGCGCCGTGCATTGCAACCGCTCGTGACATTTCCCCGTTGGCAGACGAAGCCCGCCGGGCGAGTCACTCAGTGGTTCGTGCATTGCATAGCTTCATGCGAGCGACGTGCGCCACTTCTGTTTTAGCCGAGCGCCGTCCAGTGCTTGTGAGCCGTGCTATGCGGTAGTTGACCTCACTGAGGCGTTCGAGGATAACGTAGGGCCCGACATAGTGAGCGAGAAATTTCTGGTACAGGCCACGTTTCCGTAAAGGCGTCCAGAGCCACACCTGATCTCCAGGATTGAAGTGAACATGTCGGTGACGGTCGTCATAGCGGATCTTTGACCGGTCTTGCGAGGTGACGGTGCGTAGCCGAGCGAGGCGTCGCGCTTCTTCTGCTCTACAGAGAATCTCGTTGATCGGCTCACTGTGATGAGCAGAGTAGGGAAGCATAGTGTCAAGATTATAGCGTGGTGGACGAGCATAAAGGAGAAAGAAAGGTGAGTAACCAGTGGTCTCATGTCTTGCGGTGTTGAAAGCATAGGTGATGAAAGGCAAAATTGTGTCCCAGTTTTTGTGCGCGGAGTCGATGTACATGGACAGCATGTTGGCAAGCGTTCGGTTCGTGCGTTCCACTAGACCATTAGTCTGTGGATGGTATGGAGTGGAATGGCGGAAGCTTGATGAGCACAGACGAAGGGTCTCTTCGACAACATCCGCGGTAAATAGCCGCCCACGGTCGCTGATTACGATGCGAGGAGGTCCGTGTCTGAGGATAACTTGAAACAGCAAGAAGATGGAAACGTCTTTTGCTGTGGCCGACGGCAGTGCTGCCGTCTCACAATAACGGGTTAAGTGGTCTACGCAAACGATGACCCAACGATTGCCGTCTGTGGATCGCGGAAAAGGGCCCAGAAGATCTATACCAACTTGCTCAAAGGGGGTGCTAGGAGGCGAAACAGGCTGAAGGCGACCAGACGGCGCGTCAGTTGGTCGCTTGTAACGCTGACATTGGGTGCAGCTGGCGACGTACCGTTCGGTATCATTGCGCATCCGGGGCCAATAAAAGCGTTCCTGAGCACGGTAGAGTGTTCTTGTGCATCCAAGATGTCCGGAAGTTGGTTCGTCGTGCATGGCAGATAATACGTGACTGCGAAGGCTCTTGGGGACAACCAAAAGGTAGCGCGCACCGGTAGCCGAGAAGTTCGTCTTATATAGGGCGCCGTCACGTAAGCGAAAACGATTGTCTGCAGCGGACTCCCGCGCGGCCGCGAATAGCGGCTGTAAGCTGTCGTCTTTCCTCTGCTCTGATATGAAGGTATCCATATCCGGAAATCCCGTGGACACAAAAGCGATGTATTCATCAAAGTTGTCCGCGTCACATTCAGTCGTTGGGAGTGGCAGGCGAGAGAGACAATCAGCATCAGCGTGTCGCCGGCCGCTCTTGTAGGAAACAACGAAATCATACTCCTGCAGACGGAGCGCCCAGCGTGCTAGTCGACCAGAGGGATCCCGAAGATTCACAAGCCAGCATAGAGAGTGATGATCCGTGACGACAGTAAAGGGGCGCCCGTAGAGATACGATCGAAACCGTTGCACAGCGAAGACGACCGCCAGACACTCTTGTTCGGTGACAGTGTAGTTGCGCTCGGGGCGACTCAATGAGCGGCTAGCGTACGATATCACATGCTCGCTGTCGCCGACACGCTGAACTAGTACGGCGCCAATGCCAACACCACTAGCATCGGTATGAACTTCTGTCGGTGATGACGGATTGAAGTGGCGAAGAATAGGCTGGGACGTCAACAGTAGCTTTAGCTGCCGAAACGATGAGTCGCATTCCGAGCTCCACTCGAAAGGAACACCTTTTTGGAGAAGGCATGTGAGCGGATGAGCTATGTCAGCAAATTTGGGAATGAAACGGCGAAAGTAGGAGCATAACCCTAAAAAACTTCGTAGCTGCTTCACAGAGCGAGGTGCCTCGAATGCCTCCACAGCTGTTGTCTTTTGTGGATCTGGTCGTATACCTTCTTTGTCGATCAGGTGTCCCAGCACAAGTGTCTGTCGTTCACCAAAATGGCACTTTTTAGAATTAAGCACAAGGCCGGCCTTCCTCAAGCAGTTCAGTACCAAGTCCAGGCGCTCGTTATGCTCACGAAATGTTCGGCCGAAGATCACAACGTCGTCTAGGTAGCACATACAAACTTCCCACTTCAAACCGCGAAGTATAGTGTCCATGAACCTTTCAAACGTTGCGGGGGCGTTACAAAGCCCGAAAGGCATCACGTTGAATTCAAATAGTCCATCGGGCGTTACAAAAGCGGTCTTCTCTCTGTCATCCGGGTGCATAGGGATTTGCCAGTAACCTGATCGTAAATCCACAGAAGAGAAGTAAGAAGCCGCAAAGAGGCAATCGATGGCGTCGTCAATTCGTGGGAGTGGGTATACGTCTTTCCTAGTAACGGCATTTAGGCGACGGTAATCGACACAGAATCGCCACGTGCCGTCTTTCTTCTTCACCAGTATCACTGGAGCTGCCCAAGGGCTAGACGATTCCCGAATTACTCCTTTACCCATCATTTCTTCGACTTGAGCGCTGATGATCTTTCGCTCCGCAGAGGACACACGATATGGTTTTTGACGAATCGGTTCAGCGGATCCTGTGTTGATGCGATGGCGAGTACGGGATGCAGGAATCGATGTGGGGCCGTCGTGCTGTGCAAAGTCGAATATTGAAGAGTGTTTCGAGAGCAGGGCCATCAAAACACGACGTTCATGGTCACTGAGCGATGTAGCTACCATTCCGAGCATGTGTTCGTTTGCGGTGTGCGAGACACTGGTTTGTGCTGTATCCGGTAGTTCTGTAAGCACTGCCATAGGTATAAATGACTCTCCCTGAAACGTAGCAAGTTTTAGGCCTTGAGACAGCACTACGGCTTCAGTGGAGCAATTTAGCGTCCATAGCCCTGTGCATCCATCGGTAACTGAAACCATACAATACGGAACCAACACATTTTTCTTAAGACAGTTTCTATGGACCGGTTCCACCGCAACATCGAACGAAGTACTAACAGAAGACGAACAAACAACAGGAACGCGCATCGCGGATAAAGCGGGCACAACAGTGTCTTCAGAAACACAAAACACACTCTCTTGCTGGGATGATTCTTCTAAGAGCGCAGAGGACACACTTCCGCAAATACTGAGTTCTCCTGTTCGGCAGTCAACATTGGCGCCACACAATTTCAAAAAGTCAATGCCGAGAATTACATCGTGTGTGGAACGCGGAAGCACGGTAAACTCAGTGTTAAAGGTTTGACCACCCAAGGAGACATCCACGTTACACACACCAACCGGGTATAATGAGTCCCCACTCACTCCACGAAAGCTTGTGCTGTGGTCCCAATGAAACATAACCTTGCGTCCCAGCAGATTTTTGAACACCACACTCATGACAGAAACAGTTGCTCCCGTGTCGACTAAAGCCATGGTAGAAACGCCATCAATAAGTACATTAACCTTATTCTTCAGCATGAAGATAGGTGGAGGTATCCGAGTCGGCAGCAAAGATTTTCCAGCGACCTCACCTCCATCGGCCGCGCTGGCTAGTTTCCCGGCGGTGGTGACGCGAAGCGGCGTCGAGGAGATGATGACGTCACACGCCGTCTGGGAGATGGAGATCGAGACGCTCGGAAAGCTGGTGGTGGTGTCAGAGTACGTTCGGAGGCAGGAGAGCGGTAACGGTTTCGATACCTTTCTTGTTCTCCAGAATAGCTGTCCAGAGGGAAGTGACGGCTTCTTTCTTCTCGGAAGTAGCCTTCAAAAGTGGTGTTTCCTGGCCTATTAGTGTCCATTGCACGACCACCGTGTTGCATAAACGATCCCGACTGTCCATTGCTGAATGCCCGACGTCGGTTACAATACCTAGCTATGTGGCCAGGCGTGCCACAGTTGTAACACACGGGCAGAGGGCGAACTTCCGGACGCTGATTGAAATATTCCACAGCGGCCACAGGCTGAGAGTAACTCATCCCCTCCCCTTGGATGTCGTAGGCAGTGCTGGGTCTTCGTGGGCGAACGTCGCGTGGATGCTGATCAAAACGCCGATCAATCGAGTCGTAATGGCGTTGTTCGGTCTGGCCATAATGCGGGTCGTGTCGGTAGCTGTTACAATCCGCAGCATTCACCGAATGCTGCCAAGTAGCCGGAGGAGATGCGCAGACGGCGTCTCGGAAAGCGACGGAGGCGCAACGCGGCACCGCATAACGCGTTTGTTCTTCGTGCCGCAGGAGCTCCTCACGGACAATCTGCCGAATGGTAGCTGAGAGGTCTGTCTGCGGACTCGCGTCAACGCTGGCCACAGTCGTGACATTGGCTAGCCGTCCAAACTTCGGCGTGATTCGGCGAGTTTTCAGCGCCTCGAATGTGCGGCAGTGCCGAATCACGTCTGATACGGTGTTCAGGTTGTCTTTTCCAATGAGGAAGTTATAGACGTCTTCCGCAATACCTTTTAAAAGGTGTCCCACTTTATCTTCCTCGGGCATTCGAGAGTCGATGGTCTTACACAGCTTGAGAACTTCTTCAATATATGTCGTGCAAGTCTCGCCGATCACCTGAGCTCTCTGAGCTAAAGCTGTTTCCGCTCGTTTCTTCTTAGTGTCCGAGTCGCTAAAGCACTTCTTCATTTCTTCAATAAGACTGCTCCATGTAGTAAGCGTGTCGGCGTGGTTTTCATACCAAACCAGGGCCGTGTCCGTCAAATAAAAAACGACATGCCTGAGCTGGCTGGCCGGGTTCCAGTTGTTGCATTGGCTTACCCTTTCGTAATGGGTCAGCCATTCATCGAAGTCTTCCCCTGGCTTTGCTGAGAACGGCCGTGGCTCTCGGTAATGCTGATACAGCGGTGGTCTTGCCGAGGCATTGCTGAGGGGGTCATTTTGCTCCAGAGACATGTCGGGGCGCGATGGCGAAAGTCCGGCAAGGCGACGGCTTCTACGAAGTTCTGGTGCTGACGGCTCCGTCGTAGGTCGTGGGAGGTACCCAGCACAGCTCCACCAAATGTTACACGCAAGAAGTACACGAAAGGTTGAAAAACAGGCGAGCCTGGATGGTTCGCGTTTACTTCCACAAGGGGTCTCGAGACAGCACACCCAACGTCGTCTTCCTTCTTCACCTTTTGTCTGAATGTTCATTCGCGCTGTATGCGCCGTGCATTGCAACCGCTCGTGACAGTATCACTATTCTGGAATTCGAATGACCATTGTCCATGCACCGTGGCTGGCAATTTGAGCTTGGGGATACACTTTGACAAGAAACCTGTCAACAGCGTCGAGAAGGTGGAGTCAAAAACTAATTTACAGTGAATTGAGCATCTTATGGCCATTATACCCATAGATGTTTCTGTTGGGAGATGTACATTGGCCGGCGTCATCCAAGATGACATCACAGGAGGAGGGAGTGCAACCACGTTGCAACAGCGTTTCCAGTTGAAAGTCAGCGTTCTCTCTCTCTCTCTCTCTGCGTGTGTGTGTGTGTGTGTGTGTGTGTGTGTGAGTGTGTGTGTGTGTGTGTGTGCCACAAGTTGCAAGCGCTCTTCGAATTTAAAATTAGACTTGTGTGTCTGCGTTCAGGTGAAACTTAGCAGAAGGGGAGCCGGCGTTGTATCGTGTATTTAAAAGGGGCAGCTCGGTAGAATTCATTGTGAAAAATGGAAAGTCAGTGAAAGAGATTTAAATAACACAGAATTCATCGATGGAACGAAACCAAGTGCAGGCAGCTAGCCGAGAAGACGGAGGAAGTATGAACGCCTTGGGAAACAAACCCGTACAGAGAACCAAGCTAAACAATAGTGAAATTTAGTTAGGTGCCCGCAGCAGCTCCGCGAACGCATCCTGCTATTTTCTAAAGCAGGCTACGTCTTCAAAGCTGTTAGTGACGTTTCACCAAATAAGACAGATTTAGTTGTGCGTACGCAGAGAAGCGGCGATGGCGTAGTGGTTAGAGCATCCGCCTCGCATGCAAGAGGTCCGTGGTTCAAATCCCGGTACCGCGCAGTTTCCAACCGGATAAAAAAAATCCGCGTGTTGATGGAACAGCATTAAGAGGCCTGGGGTGCGGCCTCACCGCCAAACATCGCCGAGTACGCACTCCCTCACCAGGGAAGGATTGGCCACCCTGGTGCAGTATCTGGCCACTACCTCCCACATGCTTACGTCAAATAACTCACGGCTCTCAGTCCCCAGCAGCTGCGAAGCAAGTGACCACGGCGGCGGTCAGATCTGCAACGCAGCAGAGGGTGCTAAGAATCTCTGGATCCGGACAGGCCGCCATTGGAACCTGAACTTGGCAACGTTTAACGCTAGAACCTTATCTAGTGAGGGAAGTCTAGCTGTACTATTCAAGGAGCTAGTGTGTGTTAAATGTGATATAATAGGGCTCAGTGAGGTTAGGAGGACAGATGAGGCCTATACGGTGCTACAGAATGGGCACGTCCTTTGGTACAGGGGCTTGGCAGACAGAAGAGAACTGGGAGTGGGGTTTCTAATTCACAGAAACATAGCTGGCAACATAGAGGAATACTATAGCATTAATGAAAGGGTGGTAGGTATCGTAGTTAAACTGAATAAAAGATACAAGATGAAGGTAGTACAGGCTTACGCGCCTACATCCAGCCATGATAACGCTTCAGTTGAAAGCTTCTATGAAGACGTGGAATCGGCAATGAGTAAGGTAAAAACACAGTATACTATAGTGATGGGCGACTTTAATGCAAAGGTAGGGAAGAAGCTGGCTGGAGACCAGGCAGTAGGAGATTATGGCATGGGTACTAGAAACGCCAGAGGAGAGCTACTAGTAGAATTCGCAGAACGCAATAATTTACGGATTTTGAATACCTTCTACCAAAAACGAGCAAACCGCAAGTGGACATGGAGGAGCCCTAATGGCGAAAATAATAACGAAATAGACTTTATAATGAGTGCACACCCTGGAATCGTGCAGGATGTGGAAGTGATTGGCAAGGTACGATGCAGTGACCATAGAATGGTACGGTCTCGAATTCGCCTAGACTTGAAGAAGGAACGACAGAAACTGATACGCAAGAAGCCAATCAATCAGCTAGCACTGAGAGGGAAAGTACAGGAATTCAGAGTGTCGCTGCAGAACAGGTACTCGGCTCTTAGTGAGGAAAGCAACCTTAGCGTAGATACAATGAATGATAATCTGACGAGTATCAATACGGAGTGTGCAGTGGAAGTTGGAGGCAGGGTAGTAAGACAGGACACTGGCAAGCTTTCCCAGGAAATGAAGAACCTAATTAAGAAGCGTCAAATTATGAAAGTGTCAAGTACAACAGACAAAGTAGAACTGGCAGAGCTTTCGAAGTTGACCAATAGACGTAAGGTATGCGATGTAAGAAGGTATAACATGGAGAGAATTGAACACGCTCTGGAAAACGGAGGAAGTGTCAAATCATTGAAGAGGAAACTTGGGATAGGCAAAAGTCAGATGTATGCACTAAGGGACAAAGAAGGCAAAATAACTACCAATATGGATAGGATAGGTAAAATAGCGGAGGAGTTTTACAGAGATCTGTACAGTAGCCGAGACAACCACGACCTTAATACTATAAGAACTAGCAGTAACCCAGATTACACCCCACCAGTAATGATAGAAGAAGTCAGAAAAGCTTTGGAGAGCATGCAAAGAGGCAAAGCTGCTGGTGAGGATCAGGTAACATCAGATCTGCTGAAAGATGGGGGACAGATTGTGTTAGAAAAACTAGCCAACCTGTTTACGAGGTGTCTCCTGACGGGAAGAGTACCAGAGTCTTGGAAGAACGCTAACATCATCCTACACAAGGACTTGAAGAATTACAGGCCGATCAGCTTGCTCTCTGTAGTATACCAGCTATTTACAAAGGTAATTGCTAACAGAGTAAAGAAAACATTAGAATTCAATCAACCAAAGGAACAAGCAGGATTTCGGACAGCGCTTCGAGACAGGTAATAGTGCACTTGAAGTTGTATAAGACTATGTCTACTTAGGGCAGGTAATATCCGCAGAGCCGAACCACGAGATTGAAGTAACTAGAAGAATAAGAATGGGGTGGAGCACATTCGGCAAGCACTCTCAAATTATGACAGGTAGATTGCCACTATCCCTCAAGAGGAAGGTATATAACAGCTGTATCTTGCCGGTACTTAGCTACGGAGCAGAAACCTGGAGACTTACAAAGAGGGTTCAGCTTAAATTGAGGACGACGCAGCGAGCAATGGAAAGAAAAATGGTAGGTGTAACCTTAAGAGACAAGAAGAGAGCAGAATGGATTAGGGAACAAACGGGGGTTAAGGATATCATAGCTGAAATCAAGAAGAAGAAATGGACATGGGCAGGGCATGTAGCGCGTACACAGGATAACCGCTGGTCATTAAGGGTAACTGACTGGATTCCCAGAGAAGGGAAGCGGGTTAGGGGGAGACAGAAGATTAGGTGGGCAGATGAGATTAAGAAGTTTGCGGGTATAAATTGGCAGCAGCAAGCACAGGACCGGGTTAACTGGCGGAACATGGGAGAGGCCTTTGTCCTGCAGTGGACGTAGTCAGGCTGATGATGATGATGATGATGACGCAGAAATCGTACTGACGCAGCCTGCTCACAATTAGAGGCTACGTCCGTACGACTGCAGCGGACGCGCTGCTAAATCTGGCTAATAGCCCTACTTCTTGCTACGCACACCAGAACTTCACTGAGTAGTATTCTTTTAAAAACGATAGTCTTTCTTGGGGACCTTCGACGCAAAAGTTTTAGTCAGTCTGTCTGTACATTTGTCTGTTTGTCCACTCTCATGGGCATCGGGTACTTGAAAAGGTCGATCCCTTCCACACATTTGCACAGCGCTAGACTACGAGTAGTTACGACGTAACTACTTGTAGTCTTGCAGTGTGCACAAATGTTCATTCCCAATCACCAACTAGCAAAACATCTGTCTTATCAAGCGAACGGCCCCATCCGCAACGTCCATCAATGTTGCTCAAGGTTGAGCGTTCGTGCTTGTGTAAATTGTCAATTAAAAAGATAAATGCGTTCGTCTGGGGCACCATATCAACACGTATATATTCTGCATGTGCGTCTTTCACTAGAAAAGGCATACATAAGTAATTTTAAGAGCCGTAGCGCTTATCACGCGGCGCTGACCATGCAATGCTTGCACGGAATGGGGAGTGTTTCCAACGCTTTGCTAAGACGAGACGGTGGTGGCACCTACCCGTAGCCTTGCGTTCTATAGCTTATGACTTCTGATATGGGCGCGCCCATCCGTCTCAATGCCTGCAGGCGCTTTGTTTTCTAAGAAAACTGCCAGATGGCGATCATGTCTCACGTGTGACATGACTTGATGCGCACGTTCCCCTCCGCTGCACGTTTGAGGCCTTCTAACGCATTCCCTCCAGAATACCATTCACCGATTTTTTTTTTGCGCAGAACATCAAATAAATGTCTTGTTCACTCTCTCCACACGCAAGACCATTGTCTTTCGACGACACTTGCAGAAACATGCAGATACGGGGCTAATTTTTCTCTTTATTTCCTTTCTTGTCTTTTTGTTCCTCGTGACCCATTCCCTTGCGCTAGATAGCCAACCCCAAATTTTCTGATTAACCTCCTTGCCTGTCAGTTAAGCTTTCTCACTCTTTAACCTATCGATGTGCGTTAAATATCTTGCCTATTACAACTGGGGTATGCCTCTGCTTTCAGAAAACGATACCTCACTGAAAAAGGGTAGTACCCGTGCAGCCCTCACGGTCCTCAAATATGTAGCGTTGAAGCAACAAAAAGAAAAAAAAGCTCTACAGCAGCAAAAACAAACAAAAAAGCGAATGCTGACGAAGCTAGAAGCAAGAGTGAAGAGTAGCCATTGTAGCAAATGACTCTCTTCATGCTTATCTGTTTCCTTGCGGCAATTTTACGCATCTTTCTGCTTCGATGCGATAAAACTTTATTGAAGCCCCCCGCCGTGGTGGTCTAGTGGCTAAGGTACTCGACTGCTGACCCGCAGGGCGCGGGTTCGAATCGCGGCAGCGGCGGCTGCACTTCCAATGGAGGCGGAAATGTTGTAGGCCCGTGTGCTCAGATTTGGGTGCACGTTAAAGAACCCCAGGTGGTCTAAATTTCCGGAGCCCTCCACTACGGCGTCTCTTATAATCATATAGTGGTTTTGGGACTTCAAACCCCACATATCTAAACTTTATTGAAGTACTGCAACGAAACAAGTGAGTGAGTGCGACAGTCGTAAAACAAGGACAGTACAGCGAAAAGTAAAAATGAATGAAAGAGACCACACGAAAACACCAATGTTTAGAGATGGCATTACCAGAAGCGTGTTGTGCCTGTTCGGTGCTCTATTGCAGTTTTATTTTGCGCGCTGTTGCCGGCTTAACCACCAACACTTCCGAGAGCTCTACCTCCATTCGTAACGCTTCATGTCGAAAACTTTATTTCACTTCGAAACATTCGCTCAAAGTTTTGCTGCTTCTTTCGCAGTGCTATTTCTGCGGTAGAGTGTTTTTATCTTTCTTATTTTATTATGCTGTCCCAAACGTTACAGACATGTCCGAGTTATCTTCAATGCTTTTCTAGAATTCGTAAACGACCCGCCAGTGGTTTACTTTCACACTTCCTGTATTCGCCTTGGAGCCATCTATTCTAAGTTAACATAAAGCATCCCCCAAGCTCTCTGCTTCTAGAGTCAGGATGACTGTATACAAAGCTAGCTAACCATATCACCGAATACTTCTACAACCTTGTACCTTGTGACTTTCATACATGGTGGAGACTGACAACGTACGCATATAAGGAGCAGCCTGAGTACATTACACAGAAAGCTGCTATAAGGTAGCCACTTTATTATGTTCTTGCTGGTAATTGTTATATTAAGTAGCGGCAAAATACAGCTTGCCGGTACTTACAGGTTGCCGGTACATACCTATAGAGCAGAATCCTGAAGGCATGATATGCAAGCAAGCAATAACCTAACTACATGTAGGGTGCCATCTCCATGTCAGTGCGGCCAGCGATACTTCAGTGACTTTGAGGCTCACGAACTACGCATCAATAAATGACACCCTAATGGCGCTCATTAAGATCTTGGCCCAATAAATTGTAGCCAGCAATGAAGAGCTCAATGTGAAGAAATATTTTAGAAATAGAAGGCACGTTTTATATGTATTTATTATCATTCATCGTTGTTCATTTACCAACGTCAATTCCGTCTTGCTGAACCTGGGCCAAAAGAAGTAAAAGAAGGAAGAGAAGAAAGAAAGGAATGTCTACCAGTTAAGCATTTATTGGTGTATTGCAGGGAGTAGGCGAGGCGCTATTAATGTAAGAGTGGAGAACGAAAGAAAGGAGCAGAACCACCACGTCCACATATATCATTCCAGAGTAGACAGCCTTTCATAATGACTCCGCGGGGTACACGGAGTCATTAGGAGTTTTTAGTTGTTTATGGAAGTCTATTATTCTTGAAAATGCTACCCATGTCTTGGTTACTTGATTTCACGAAGGCTATTCAGTATGACATTGAAGAATAGTTTTTAGTGACAATGGTCTTTGTCAAGCCGAACAAGAGCGACTGAGAGGGATTGTCTCTGCATAGTGTAACTTCCTTGGTACCGCAGGTGTCACAGTAATCGTTTTAGGGGCCAAGCTCCTTATGCCATGGGTCGTGCGTCTGCTATTTGTGTAGTGGTAGTAGTTGTAGTAGTCATCGTAGAAGTAGGTAGCCACCTCTTGTTTAGTCCTTGGAATGTCCTTTGGATTGGGGTACTTGTATATGATGAATGTATTATGAAAAGCAGCGAGATGACGTATTTGGAGTGTTCTCTGTATGATTCAACAGATAGATAGATGGATGCAGGAACGGACGGACAGATGAACGCACAGACAGAAGAATGGATGGATGCATAGCCGGACACAGCGAAGGACTGACAAACGAACGGTTGGCTTGACAGACGGACAGACGCACGGATGGACGGATGGATGCATAGCCGGACTAACAGACGCGCTGATGGACGGACGCACGCACGGGAGGACGGACAAACGCAGGGTTGCACGGGTGGATGAATAGACGGATGGATGCGCGGACAAACGCACAGACGCACGAATAGATGGGCGGTCACACGAGCGGTCGCACGGATGGATGCATGCAGAAACGAAAGCAAGAACAAATGGACGACCGGAAGCGTGGTGAACTTATAGACGCTTCGCTCCACCCATCATCATTCAGTCGGTGGGTATGCTGCGACTTTTTGTTAAAGCGACCCTGTTAACGTAACTAAGAAAACACTTTTCTTCCACTATATACAAAATCAGGAACGCAAAAAGTTTGTTTTTATTACACCCATAGTAGGGCCGTAATTATTTTCGTTCAGCAGGGGCCACATGAACTGTTGACAAGAGTAATACAAGTGTGGAGGTATATTTTAATGCAGTGCAGGTTATGCTAAAATTGCAAGTTTTTTGCTCAAATGAAAAAAATTATTGGATGATGGATGAAAGAAGTAATTAGGGTCCAATGGGTCGTGCTAAGTTGCTAGCACGAAGCTGGCCGCTCCTATATTTGGAGTGAAAGACCTAGACTTTCAGGCAGTTCCTGGACCCGCTGGACTACCCAACGTCTCTGTAATGACCTACCATTGTCCATATAATGTAGTACTGCACAAAGCTGCGTCCCATTGTTCTTCAGTATTTTCATTGTCGCTGCGCAACGTGGCGCAACGCCAGCGCATATGAGCGAGATATATGGTGTCGTGGCATTTATCGCATGTTGTAGGAATGCACAACTCCCCATAAATCCTGTTAATTAACAGCGGGACGGATAGGTTCTTGTTTGTAATTGCCTGAGTGTAATGGCCTAAGCCCTCTTTAGTTTACTGTTCGGATGGGGGAAGACTCTGCGTCCTAGAAAGAAATGTTTTGTTAGCTCGTTGTGCAAAAAGGGGTGATCCTCGCATGCTAAAACCTAAGCATTTTTTGCCTTGTTGCGGCATGATTGCCAGTTCCTTCTGCAGCGTTGTGGGCAGATTCGTTGAGGTTCGCGGGAGCACCGTTGATTTCTCCCATGTGAACAGGAAACCAAATAATCGTTTGAGGCCTGATTAATTTTCTCTTGAGCATTGCCAGAGCCTGTCTAGAGATAACTCCTTTGGCAAATGCTCATGCGTTTGCTCGAGAGTCGCTATGGATCCTCGATCTATTTAGGTCCGTAAGTGCCAATGCAATGGCTACTTGCTCGGCGATTTCCCACTCTGTTGTAGATGAGCACAGAGTTGTCTAGTTGACCCTTAACATTCCCAAGTACTGTTATGAAAGCTTGTTTATTGGACACGAAAGACGAAAGACGCGTCGACAAACGAGCAATCCTCGGCGTCACTTTTAGCTTGCTCTAGCAGAGCTTTGGCTCTGGCTTACCTTCTGCTGACATTATGAATGGGGTGAACATTCCTCAGAACAGGCATAACTGTGATATTGTCCTTCAGTTCTTTGTGTCTTTCGTTTTGGTTATCATCTATCGCTGTAATTGGTGTAAAAATTCGTTTGAAGATATGCCTTCCTGCTTGCGTTGTTGTAAGTCTTATGAACTGGGCTCTTTCTTGTGCCTCGGCAATTGATTATAATGTGTTGTCCATCGCAGCTGCATGAGTTTTTCAGTTTCGGTGTAAATAGGTAGCCAGAGAGCTACCTTAATTATCGTCGTCAGTAAAGCACTAGGTTTGTCTCTTTTGGATCTCTGTCATTTGCGCATGGCTGCTAGGTAGGCAAAGTGGCACAACACAAATGAGTGAGCTAGTGTTATAACGTTGTCTTCTCCAAGCTCTTGTCAGCAGTCAGTAACTTTTTTGATGAGTCTCATTGCATTGTGCACTTTCTTAGTGATACGCTCAACAGTTTGGTTATTGGAGCCGTAGGCTTCTGTCACCAAGCCCAGGATCCAAATAAAATCCACCCTTGGAATGGCGCTTTCGCTTATGGTATAGAGCGTTATCTCAATTTTTTCTGTTTTTCTGTTTCATATATCCCCCCCGTATACTTTGAATGTAAGCCAAGTGCTAAAGGATAAGCTGTGCAGTAATAACGTACGCAGGCGCACCACCCTCTCGTCCACCCAGATACCATTTAAAGGTCGTCGTACGTCACTCGACTCTATATAGCAGCACAGCATGGCAAGAAGGAGTTTCTTCACCCGTCCACCTGCCCTCAGTAGACCACTGACCTTCATCTCCACGACATCGCTCCCCGTCACCTATGTGCCGTTGACCCAACCCTTCGGACGCGCAAAAAAAAGATAGCACCATTCCCAAGGCACAAACTGCTTCGTCGTCGAAATAACGAAGGCCTGGCATTTTTACGGCAAACCTCAACGATGTTTTTAAGGATGGTTATCGTGCCCTTACCCTTGAAAATAAGTTGTGCTTTTGTCCGTTGTCCCCCACTGTGTCTACTCATCATCGCTTGCTCTTGCCTCGCGATCCGGCCAAGGCGGCGCTTATACCACATCGTTGATGATTCTCTAATGTCCTCTGTCTGGATTCCTCTTGTTCTCCATGCTGGTTTTTTCTGGACTCAAGAATGTTTCTGGAATCTAGATTTCAATAGACCGCGTTGTATGCGTTCTGTTCAGTTAAGGTGATGCACGAGGAAAGGGGAAGAAATGGGGCCGCATTGTCGATAGAAAAATTCCGAGTGCGTCAAGACGTTCGCAAATTCTTCCTTGCTCACAATGTCTCGGGACGCTGTTGCCATATTTTGCACCCTTGCTCTTATCAAAAAATGGATAGAGGCGCACGCGTCTCAACAGTACTCCTAAATGGCTAAGAGCCTTTACAGGTCTCACCACTACCACTGGTAAAGCTCGGCGTCTGGAGAGCACATGTCCTGGTCGTTCGAGTCACGACGGCTCAACGTGAGAGCGTGCGCTTCCCTCCTCGAAATGTTGCATGTTTTTTTATTGCCATTAATTTTTAAATGACTCTCCGTGCTCTCGTGAGCTTCATCAGAGGGCCGTCCTGTTTCTTCTCCGCAGCATGGTGGGTCATTATGCACGGCCCGGTGGTTGGAGGCGAATACCTCTTTAGTGCGTCCTTACGTGTTCCGTGGGTCTTTCCAACGTGGCTTTTATTGTTTTCTTGAAGCTCTCGTGCCATTCGAGAATAGCAGGTTGTCAATGCTCGATGCATTTGGTAGTTGTAAAGCCACGTATTACGCATCTTGTGAGAATTATCTACGGATCAATTCGCCATTCGGCGCGTGATATGAAACAGATAACGATGGTTGTTTATTCTGGTGTTAGTGCATGGTCGTGATAGACACCACCCTTCACTTCGCGCTATTCGGTGTCGTAATGCCGTGGTGCTTGTTGATGTGTGATTGAGCGCACCGGGCTTAAAAGGAACGGGTATGTACGCACCCCTTGCAAGTCAAAAGAGCCTCGAACCCAACCAGTGAGAACAATACAACGCAGGACATCTCAGTTTTGGCTATCGTTCACAGCTTAATTGATAGAGTTATCGTTCACAGTTTAACGTCAGTGGGTTACCTGCTCGGCATGTACATTCGAGATAACACCATAGAACTGCTCTAGACATATAATGATTGTGGCTTGTGATAGTAACTAAAAACAGATTTTTTTTTTCAAAATGGTGAAGAGGAACAAGGTACTGTGATCATGCGATTAGGTAATGATACAGCTAGTTAATTCACCGTTGACGTTATTTCGCTTCTGCATGTTTTTTCTCAAATATGAAACGAATATTGAAGAGGTGACTTGCCTTTTATGCATCGAAGATATCTCAGTCATCAGCAAATCAGTTGGGAATTAATAAAAAATTTTATAATGGTTCCTATCAAAACAATCAAGTTAGGGTGAGCTAAATGAACATGACGAAATATATCCTTTCTTTGCCAGGTATTACAAACAGTGAGTTAGCAACTTTTTCTGCCCATTATGTATGGTGGATTTTAAAGGAAACTGCGAAAGTAGTTCCATCTATATGAAAGTGTGGACAAGTACGAAGACATCAGCGTGAAAGGAGCATAATTGAATATATTTGTGCCCTCAGGAGTTTTCAAGTGGTGAAAAGCTCTCGCACGCTAAAAAGAGCTGGAAACAAATTGCGAACTAAGATCGAAGCGCTTTTTCATTTGCTTTTATTCGTGGCCACTACAATCATGTTTATTACGTTCTCCTTGGTAAGAAATCAGTTGCACTGTCAGAAAAACCTAAATTCTTTCAACAAAGGGAAAGGACAGAGTTAATCCCCCCTTTCCCCACTCACCCGGTAAACTGCTGGACTCTAACTTCAATCATTCATTCATCAATTCAATTCAAATAATTCATTCATTCATTCATCAACATTGGCACCGTTAGAATAAAAGAAAATTCTATTCTGTTCTGATTTATTTATCTTGGCTTTAAAACATTACGTATGGCAAATGAACGTATGCTCAACGCATTCGTATAGCCCTGCTGCTTTTTCATGCCTTCCCGTTTTTATCTCGTACATTGATTTCGCATGCAAATATTGATTGAGAATTTTATGCGCAATGCTATATTTTTTCATGGATTAGGTCAAATGTTTCAAATAATGTCCGCACTCTAAAAATAAAAGAACTTGGATGTAGTACTAACGCAATTAGATTTATAGGTCTAGCGGACAAGTTGTACGATCAAGTTGATGAATGAAAGTCAGGCGTATAAATAACTTATCACACCTTTGAAATTTTCAAAGTGCGGCTTCTTCTCAGTAATGTTAAGGGGTAAAAATCAGTTATATATTGATGGCAAAACCGAGGATTAACAGCTTTTACACGCTTTACTTCTGAGCTACTCCTTTCTCTGTTGTCTTCACAGATGACGAAGCAAAATATGATTGCACTGCAACATTTACGTCAAATCTGTAGCTGTAGGTTTCACGCACCACTGTTGCTCCTCTATGCATTGCATATACACAGTTCTGCGATTCTAAAGATGCAATTCATGATAATCCAACCATGCAACAGAGTGGGGATAATAATAAGGGTTCTGCATCGCATGTGTACGTACAGGTAAGCTTCTTGAATTTATAACTACTGTCAACTGAACCAATCTTGTTTCAAACACGTACCTAGGCAACCGTTTATTTCTAGTTTTTCTACATCGTTCGACAACAAGCTTTTTCTGAGGCTGCTGTGGCTTCAAGCCGCTAACCAATCCACCTTTCCTCCTTGAAGAAAAACAAGAACGCATACTCTTTTTAATACGTAAGAACTTTTGTGGCACGAGTACTCGATAACAGACCATCCGCTCACGCCTCTGTCACATAAGAAGAACTTTCACTTTAGAAAAAAAAAGCCACAGGGTCCCTCATACACATCGCCTAAAATGACTCTTTGGCAAAAGCCTCAATCTTTTTTCTTTCTCGGTAAAAGTTCTCCTCCTCCCCTCAACCCTATTCAAAAGTTTTCTGCACCTAACTCCTAATTACCTTAAAACTTGGGCATTTCTTTCGAAAATTATGCACCACCATGGAAGAAGTGCACACCCTTCTCGTAAAAAAAGGCAGACACACTAGGCTTTGTCACCTTCTGTTCGCCCCAAAAAATGTACATCAATGAAGCCTAACCAACGCACTTAAATGCTAGACCTTCACTTTTCAAATGTTTAGTGTAACAAGCGTCCAACGGAAGTAACCAGCTGAAAAATCCTGATGATGTCAAAGTGTCAATTTCAGTTCCATGCTCGCAGTTAGCAATCACGTGAAAGCTTGTCTCGGCAATGACCTAGAATAAACACCGCCAAACGCACTGCGTGAACGAGGAATGCGTTGGCAATCAATACAGGCACAATTGAGCTTAAGTGCCCTTTGGGTGCTTCGGCGAACTCAGCGCTCAGGGTACGGGCTTGTAATCATCTTCGTGCACGCGACTGAACTAGGTCAAGCAGTAAAGGCTTCTTCCTTTTGTTTAAATGTAAGAGTTTACTTGAATCCATAGAGCTTCATAGCTGATATGAAATTGTGAATCACCTATATTAAAGTTTCTTTAGCAAATAAAAGAAAACAAGCAAAGGAGAAGAAACTGTACTAAGCCTTAAAACGTGTGAGAAACCATGATGCTAACTTTCATTACGTGATGGTCGTCTGATTTTTTCGTTTCTGAACTGTGCGCATAAAGAAGGAGACGCTGACCAGAATGAATACTTTCCTGTCAAGAAAAAGCGTATACTTCCAAATTTGGCGCTCTGTAGAACTGGTGCCAGGCTTCAATTGGAAGAAAAAAAAGAGAACTTGGATTCTGTAAGAAATACGTGGAGCCAATTTTAAAGAATATCGAACTGATAGGTCACTGCAGTGGTTTCTGCACTACCTGCAGTGCAGCTAGCATTTGCACACTTCTCGCGCCGGTCATTCAGTTCATTCCCAACTTGTAAATCTTATACTACGTGGACACATTCTCCGTGAGGTGCTGTAAATACTCAGCAAGGAAAAGCGTGGGCTACGTGCTACCGAATTTTTTACTTGTGTGAGCACCAGAAAGCTAATGTGTGGGATGGATAAAACTGCGTCATCCTAGAGCCTTCAAGTAAGTACAAAGTACTAATGTTATCAATACCTACGTAGTTTGTGAACGCGTCCAGTGATATTTGCTGCGCGTCACTTCAACACTTCAGGCTTGGCACGAAAGTGTTTTTCAGAGGCTGTAAAACTACAGAAGAATCGGGCAGCTCCCGCAAAGTACATGAATTGACGTATTGCGAAGCAATCATCAAGCAGTAACATAGATCTCTATCCTTGTCTCTGAGGCAAATCGAGTCATTCTTCTCATAGCATGTAGTTCATTATTGGACGCACGCTGGCGAAATTGTATATACTATGGTAACAAATTGTACCGTCTGCATATACAGTAATTAACCTGCTTTTCGTGCTCGTCATACTGTCTCGTCACTCAATACTAGTTTTGGTATAGAACAAGCGAGTGAGCGGCCCCGAACGCGTCATGAGCGGGACGTGTAAGTGATGTAGTACATGACAAGCAAGTCGCGTCTTTAGCGCCTCTCAGTTAGGTTGCACCAAATAAAATTACATCAGGATCATCTTCATAACACCATTGTTGGCATTCTCGTTCAACCATAGTTTATTTATTTATTTACCTATATTGAGTACACGTAATCACCGAAACATGTTGTACGCGATGGACTGACAATACAATATAGATACAGTTATAACAATATATTGTCACGGGGTCGTGACGTGGCCGAAGACAGGAGACTTCGTGTTGGGATTTAACTGTTTGTTTGGGCGAACCTGTGCCCGGTAAAAGGAAAGTTCAATTACAGCAGCAGTCTCGCACAGATAGCAGTCTCGGACTGATAGCGGCGAACAGAGCGTCGGCCTTCGATCAACACCTACTGACAAGTGGCGAAGCGCGTCGGCATTTATACTCTTGCCATCGAATGTTCTAGCGTTATCGCTGGCGGTGGCGTAGGTTCCAGAACAATCTGTACCGTTCGCACAGTGGGCGTGATCTTATCGAAATGATCTACTACAGTCCGGAACCTTCTGGAAAACTGCAGGCGCGGTTTGCGCTGAGAATCGTGTGGTGTTTTGGGACGATAAGAAAAACTTGGGAAATGGAACGTGGCATTGCCCCCCTCTGAAAAAAGGCATCGTCCCGATGCTTTAACTAAAGATGAAGGTACAATAATAATGCAAGAAAGTACAATGAATAAATTACGATGAAACAGTAATACAAAAAAAAAACACTGTTTCAGTTTGTTAACGCGCATGAAACGGCTTGAGGCGCGTGGCATGTACGACTTCAGGTCGCGATCGGCGTCGTTGAGAGTTCGTGATGCCGTCGGGGACAACCTCGTAATCAAGTGGGCCGAGACGTCGAACCACCCTGTACGGTCCGAAGTAGCGTCGCAGAAGCTTTTCACTTAGTCCACGTCGGCGTATCGGCGTCCACACCCAAACACGTTCACCGGGCTGGTATTCCACGAAGCGTCGTCGAAGGTTGTAACGGTGGCTGTCTATCGTCTGTTGATTCTTGATACGGAGACGCGCAAGTTGTCGGGCTTCTTCGGCACGTTGAAGGTACTCGCTCACATCGAGGCTTTCTTCGTCGGTGACGTTGGGTAACATGGCATCGAGCGTCGTTGCCGGGCTCCTTCCATAGACCAATTTGTATGGAGATATCTGCGTCGTCTCCTGCACCGCCGTGTTGTATGCGAAGGTCACATACGGAAGAATGGCGTCCTATGTCTTGTGTTCGACATCGACGTACATTGACAGCATGTCGGCGATTGTCTTGTTAAGCCGCTCGCTGAGGCCGTTGGTCTGTGGGTGGTACGCTGTCGTCCGGCGGTGGTTTGTTTGGCTGTATGCCAAGATCGCTTGTGTTAAGTCGGCAGTGAATTCCGTTCCTCTGTCGGTGATAAGGACCTCCGCAGTGCCGTGACGTAGGACAATATTTTCGACGAAGAACTTATTTACCTCGGATGCACTGCCTTTTGGCAGGGCTTTTGTCTCGGCGTAGCGGGTGAGGTAGTCGGTAGCTACCACGATCCACTTGTTTCCGAAAGCCGACGTCGGGAACGGCCCTAGTAGGTCCATACCAATCTGCTGGAAAGGTCGACAAGGTGGATCAATTGACTGCAGAAGTCCCGCTGGCCTTGTCGGCGGTGTCTTGCGTCGCTGACAGTCCCGGCATGTCCTCACATAACGAGTGACGTCGGTGGTAAGACGTGGCCAGTAGTACCTTTCTTGTATCCTCGCGAGCGTGCGAGAAACACCGAGGTGCCCGGCCGTCGGATCGTCGTGTAGGGCCTGCAGGAGTTCTGGTCGCAGAGCTGAAGGCACCACAAGGAGGTACTTAGCTCGAAGCGGTGAAAAGTTTTTCTTTTGTAGAAGACCGTTTCGTAGGAAGAACGACACAAGTGCGCGCTTGAATACCTTCGGGACTTCGGCGGTCCTGCCTTCGAGGTATTCTATTAGGGCCTTATGTTCCGGGTCGGCCCGCTGTCGTTCAGCGAAGTCGTCTGTAGTTATCGTTCCCAAGAAGTAGTCGTCATCCGGGTCGTCAGGTAGCGTTTGGTTGACAGGCGCACGAGAGAGACAGTCGGCGTCGGAGTGTTTTTTGCCGGACTTTTAAATGACAGTAATGTCATATTCTTGAAGTCTCAGGCTCCATCGTGCGAGGCGACCTGAATGGTCCTTCAAGGTGGCTAGCCAACACAAAGCGTGGTGGTCGCTCACAACTTTAAAGGGCCTGCCGTAGAGGTAGGGGCGAAATTTCGACGTAGCCCAGATGATGGCGAGGCACTCCTTTTCTGTTGTCGAATAATTTGCTTCTGCTTTGGATAGCGATCGGCTGGCGTAACCAATAACCCTTTCAAGTCCGTCAGCCCTCTGCACAAGAACGGCGCCAAGACCTACGCTGCTTGCGTCAGTATGTATTTCTGTCTCGGCAAATTCGTCGAAATGGGCAAGTAACGGAGGCGTCTGGAGGCGATGTTTAAGCTCCTGGAAAGCGTGTTCCTGTGGCGTTTCCCACTTGAATTCCACGTCGGCCTTGGTAAGGTTAGTGAGAGGATCGGCGATGCGGGCGAAGTTTTTCACGAACCGCCTATAATAGGCGCACAGGCCCAGAAATCGGCGCACGGCCTTCTTCTCAGTGGGCGGCGGGAAGTTGGCGATGGCGGCTGTTTTCCGCGGATTCGTACGAACTCCAGACTTGCTGATAACGTGCCCCAGAAACAATAGCTCCTCATACGCAAATCTGCACTTTTCTGGCTTCAGTGTGAGTCCGGACGTCTTGATGGCTTGAAGTACAGCTTCAAGGCGCCGAAGATGCTCGTCGAAACTCGAGGAAAACATGACGACGTCGTCCAAGTACACAAGGCAAGTCTGCCACTTCAATCCTGCCAGTACTGTATCCATAACGCGTTGAAAAGTTGCAGGCGCTGAGCAAAGGCCGAAGGGCATCACCTTAAACTCCAAGAGGCCGTCTGGTGTTATAAACACCGTCTTCTCTCGGTCTCTTTCGTCGACTTCGATTTGCCAATAGCCAGTCTTGAGGTCCATTGACGAAAAGTACTTGGCGTTATGGAGCCGATCAAGTGTGTCGTCTATTCGTGGGAGAAGATACACGTCCTTTCTTGTGATTTTGTTCAGGCGGCGATAATCGACGCAGAAACGTAGGGTCCCATCCTTTTTCTTCACTAACACCACGGGGGACGCCCATGGGCTCTTGGACGGCTGGATAATGTCATCCCGCAGCATTTCATCAACTTGTCTCTTCATGGCCTCACGTTCTCGCGTCGAAACCCTGTACGGACTCTGACGGAGTGGTCTGGCATTTTCTTCGGTTATGATGCGATGTTTCGTGATTGGGGTCTGCCGAATTTTCGATGACGACGAAAAGCAATCTTCGTATTGCAGGAGGAGGGCCTTGAGCTGTGCTTGCTTATCGTTCGGAAGTCTGGGATTGACGTCGAAAGCTATGAGAGGGGCTTGGTTCCTCTGAGCAGGTTGCGCAGAATCGGCGAGGGCGAAAGCACTGGTGGCTTCGACAATTTCTTCGATGTATGCGACCGTTGTTCCTTTGTTCACATGTTTGTACTCATTGCTGAAATTCGTGAGCATAACCGTTGCTTTGCCTCCCCGCAGCTCTGCAGTTCCTCTTGCGACGCAAATATTTTGGGTGACCAACAGATGCTGACTGCCTTCAACGACGCCTTCCAAGTCAGGTGATTTAGGAGCGCCGACTGAAATAACCTGAAATGGAGGTGCTGTTTCGATCATGTACCGGACGCCCCCGTCAAGCCGTGAACCCAGCCCACGTCGCGGAGAAGAAACCGACGCCAACCAGGAGCAGAAAACAAGCCGCCGACAGCAAGGGCTACCACCGGAGTACGGGCTTCTGCAAGACAAGGCGCGGAAGACCAAGGCCATGACCGCGACTGCAGCGACAAGGACAACCGCAGCGTCCCAGCCCACGATGGTCATGCATCTACCCAGCACCTCCACCAGATGTCACGGGGTCGTGACGTGGCCGAAGACAGGAGACTTCGTGTTGGGATTTAACTGTTTATTAGGGCAAACCTGTGCCCGGTAAAAGGAAAGTCCAATTACAGCAGCAGTCTCGCACAGATAGCAGTCTCGGACTGATAGCGGCGAACAGAGCGTCGGCCTTCGATCAACAACTACTGACAAGTGGCGAAGCGCGTCGGCATTTATACTCTTGCCATCGAATGTTCTAGCGTTATCGCTGGCGGTGGCGTAGGTTCCAGAACAATCTGTACCGTTCGCACAGTGGGCGTGATCTTATCGAAATGATCTACTACAGTCCGGAACCTTCTGGAAAACTGCAGGCACGGTTTGTGCTTATCGAAATGATCTACTACAGTCCGGAACCTTCTGGAAAACTGCAGGCACGGTTTGCGCTGAGAATCGTGTGGTGTTTTGGGACGATAACGAAAACTTGGGAAATGGAACTTGGCAATATTATACATAACAGTAAAGGTGACACACCTTTAGTGATAGATTAGGCCTTCAATACCTTTAGGTAGAGAAAATTGTGAAACTCTTCCAGCAAATTGCAATAAAATGCCCCTAATTTTATAACTGATTATCCCAACTTCTGCACAGAAATCGGGAGCTTAACGGTGTCATATTTTATGCAAAAGAATGACAGTTCACTGGCTTATGAAAATCTATATAAATGCCACTCCTTGTGCACAAACATTCTGCTTCATGTAAAAGAGGCCGTATTACATGGTCACAAGGTCTGAGCCCTGATCCAAATCAGTGTCTAGGGTAGCTCTGTGAGGCTCCGTCAACGTAAATGTTCATAACACCGAAATCAGAAAGACCGTTTTGTGATACACCATAACAATATACTACCTAAGGGATAGAAGTCGTTATTTTTTCTATACGAAGAAATATTTCATACCACAAAAAATATCCAAGAGGCTGGTATACACTATAGCATTTTCGAAACCAAAGTTTCATGTTTTTGAGATAGAGAAAAAAATTGCCAGATGGCGTATGTAAACTTTGAAAAATGATTCGCCTTTTTCCTGCATCACGGCCATATCAATCTTGAAAGATTTGTGAATATCAATGGAAGTTAGAGTAACGCAACGGAAGTCAACGAAGCTGCTTCCTGTATTTGCAGGCGCCGAAGAAAAAGCTGAAAAGGATATTACACTTGAACGATTGCTCATTTCTATCAGATTTATTCTGAAAGATACCACAGAATGATTCTCTTTTTTTTAAATCTCTTTTCCGAACATCATGCTCCTAAGATGAGACCTTTCAGTCAGGCGAGGGCAACTGAACTAGCAATCAGCGCTTTCCTTCTTTCTGGCTCGTGTGCGACGGCGTGTAATGCGTGGGCTGGTTCTTGGGATGAGTTGCGTTGTGGAAGAGTGTTTGTATATTTTATATCGACCAGCAGACATTATTCTGCATTACTACAATTTCAGAGAGTGATGAATCAACGAAAAAGCACTGTACTATTCTTGGTTGTTCGATCAACTACAGAAAAAAACTGCTATCTGAATAAGAATGCAACACACCAAACGCGGAGTGTTATCGATAGATGACTCTTCAATCTACATCGTTTGTGCTACGTTACGAGTTATATATTGGCAAGTGCCCCAATGCATCCATGATGGCTACGTGAAATGACAATTGGATATGGCGAAATTAGCTAGCAAGCAAAATCTGCCGCATTAGTCGGAACCAAACAGCCCCTTGCGACAAAAGGAATTTGAGGCTCGTCGTGATATGCGTTGTCAGAGCGGTATGAGAAGTTTCACTTAGCTGTGGACAGATCCACTTGGACCAAACAGTACTTTCGCTGCTCATGGATGAAAAATGAATGTAAAGGGGCTTTGAAAACAAGAACGAACGGAAGGGTTCTAATTTGGCAAAGTGATTGCCAGGGGTTAGACCAAGAATGCCCTGCGAAACATTTCTCAACGTATTTTCAGGATTGCTTGGAACAATAGCTGTAGCAGACCTAGGCTTAGATGCTTTAGATAGGAATAATTGAATTGCATGAATGTGCCCTCATTTTATATTTGAACGACAAAACAGCGAAATTTCTGAAATTAAGAAGACTCGTGCTTTAAGACCCAAAGTTTTCTACACCAACGATTTCCGACTTCAATGCGCATAATAAATACTTTTCTAACAGCCGAATATTCAAGTCAAGCTGTAAATGTTGTTGTTTGAGTAAACTTGCTTGGAATATTTTGTTGTGTTTGATACTTAATACGTAAATATGTATAACCGTGAATTCCAGTTTGACTGCTAGTAACGTTACGAATTTGCAATCAAGATTTCTCCTTTAGTTAAATTTGTTATTCTTGTATAGCTTGCCTGAATCTGGAATCCCTCTTGGGTTGGTTATGACCTGCAGTATTGTGTAACGAAAAAAAACTAAATACATAATTTATCAAATAATTGACCGTCCATGGCTTGGTTTTCTTACTTAGCCAACGTAATTATGACTCCAAATCAACGAACTAAAAGGGAACGAGAACACGAATGGAAGAGAAAGCCATAAAATGCCGTACCTACATGGTAAGACGTACATAACGTCTCTGAGATAGAAAAAAAAATATAAGTTGTGGCCTTATAATGCAGGTTTACAATTTCCACCTACAGGTGTTCAGTGAATGGTTTTAATAAAACTGGGCTCACTAGTGGCATACAAACCTTTTGAGTTTTTCCGCTGACGATATGTGAATCCTATGGTGATTTTGTGTTTGGGAGCACGAAAAGTTTTGACGGAACCTCTATGCTGCGTGTACATCGAGGAGCGAAGGGGCCAGGCTCACAATGCGAAAAGGGGCTATAAAACCACATCCGTTTATTTTGCGCCGTTGGCGTACTATTTGCGGAATTATTGGCAAAATGAAACAGTGACATATTCTGCATTCGTGAGTTCACTACAATTTGATATGTAGATATTCTTCTTGGTGGGAAAGTAAAACAAGAGTAGCGTAAACAATACAAAAAACATTGCCTCGCAGCTTTGTTGGATTACTTCTGGAATTCAAAATGAGGTTGTGGCTATAATAACAAACAAAAAATTGTGTCACGCTAAGTATGGGAGGGTAGGCTGCTTTGACGCTTATGACATGCTGGTCAAGACACAAATGTCACAATCCCGTCGCCCACTTCGTCCAACACTTCCCCGTGGTATGTGAAGAGCCACTCAACTAATTCTTGCGTGCTTCTGGTGTACCAGTTTACACTCCGGATCAACACACAATAGAAGAAAACCTTAATGGTAAGATGGAATAAGTTGGTGTCGGTTGTTGATACTTTCTCTGAAGTGTCTGTGAACCTCGCACGTTTTCTGTGCATTAGCTTAGAATTCTGTGCAGAGTGAGCAAAAGTAGAAAAAAACTCGATACTGTGCTTAGCTTTTCTGAGGCTTAGTTGCATGCTTCGGTTTATTATGTGCTTTGAAGTCACGTAAAAACAATCTAACGCAAGCAATTCAAAATAGTTTCCTGCAAATATTTTCTTGATTTGAGTGGACACTCAGTTATGTCTGTCGAGGTGTTTCGTTTGTATTCACTATAACCAAAGTCAAGATCCCTGTGACGTTTGTCGAATTCACCACTCTAGGCGCACGGGTTGAAGTTCAAAGCGGTAGATCACACCACATGACCTTAACTGCCCCATCACACGACTGCTCTTCATGGTACCGAAACAGAAAACGCGAAGCTCTGAGAGCGTAACACAGAACCTCAACTTTGAAGTCGGTGGGCTGCAAAACCTTTTCAGACGAGTAAGCAGAATCGCTAAGAAGAAATCTATGCTACGCTTTGATTTCTCCGTCTCACGATAAAAATTGTGGTTGGTCGAACCTTGGTAAAGTCTGTCGTTGCTCGGAACCCTTGAAGCCACGAGAAAAAAAAAGTTGAGGCTCACGTTCAAACATCAAAAAAAAAAAAATTCTCTGTGGTAACTGTGACGTACTACTAGGGACAGAGAGATTAGCCTCCTACTTGCAGCACACTCGTGAAAATTTCTTTTTTGCGAGACGAGCTTGCACTGTGGTAAAGCTTACGCACACTGAGTCTTAGCTTTTAGTGTTTATCGGCACGAAGTGAGGCCCGAGTAGGCTGTTTTTACGGCCGGTCGTTGAACTGGTCCCGCTAAAATATCTCGCCTGTACAGCCATCAATTTTGCCTCTTCGGGGACAGAAATAAGAAAAAACAAAAAGTACGCAAATACTTAAACAACCACATTTCTGCTACTAGAAAGGGAGGAAAAATGTTCCCCTACTTATTTATTATTTTTTTTATTTATTTATTTATTTACAAATACTGCTGTCTCAGTTTTTGAGACATTGCAGGAGTGGAATACAAATGTTCAAACAGTAAAACAAATTATCAGAATACATGACTACGCAACTCTTTTTCGAATTGCAGAGCATCGAGTCTGCGCAGAGACCCATCAAGCTCATTCCATAGATCCACGGTCCACGGAAAAAAGGAAAACTTAAAGCAGTCTAGACTAGCTCTAAAGGGCGTAATGTTTAAGGGATCAAATCGTCGGGTACGGCGCGCAGAAGCTGCAACAAAAGAAATGGGCGCTAGAACACCCAAGCCTGTGTGAACAGTCTTATGCAGGAGGATGATACGATCGCAAGTGCGCCGATGTTCTAGAGACTGCAGTGATAAAACATGCGCATGCGAAGTAGGCGAGAACCGCTGGTCATAGCGACGAAAAATAAACCTTATTGCTTTCTTCTGAACAGATTCTAACATAGCTATGTCATGTTTATGGTGAGGCGACCAAACAACCGACGCATATTCAAGTATGGGCCTGACCAAGGTCTTGTACGCTGTCAATTTGCATTCTTTTGTCGAGTTGTTTAAAGTGCGTCGGAGATACCAAAGTTTTCGAAGAGCCTTGTTGCAGATTGTTTCGACGTGCGTGCGCCATTTTAAGTTTGTTGTCAGAGTTACACCTAGGTATTTAAACTCCGTGACACGAGCTAGACTGACACCATTATTAGTGTATGCAAAACTAAGAGGCTGTTTCTTATTTGAAAAGGTCATGGCTACAGTTTTTTTGAAATTAATTGACATTTGCCAGTTTTCACTCCAATTACAAAACAATGAAAAAACACTGTTCAGGGCTTCCTGATCTTCAACACTAGAGATGGTGTTATAGATAACGCAGTCATCTGCATACATTCTTAGTTTAATTTGTGTGTCACCGATAATTTCTGCTACGTCATTTATGTAGATAATAAACAAGAGCGGCCCAAGCACCGAACCTTGGGGCACCCCTGAAGTGATTTGTACTTCAGACGATTTCACATGGTTAAACGTAACAAATTGTGTGCGTGACCGCAAGTAATCTGCTATCCAGTCAACTAGCTTATTGTCACCAAAAAATGTGCGAAGTTTAACTAAAAGTTTAGCATGGCAAACCAAGTCAAAGGCCTTTGAATAATCAATAAATATGGCGTCAATCTGTCCTCGGTCGTTAAGAGAAGAAGCGACGTCGTGCGTAAATTCAAGCAACTGTGTAACAGTAGAATAGCAAGCACGAAAACCGTGCTGTGATCGGGAAAGTATATTGTGTGCATTTAGGTATTCTACAATATATTTATGAATGATATGCTCCAAAAGTTTAGAGCTGGTAGAAAGTAAAGATATTGGCCTGTAATTTGGTATTATTTGCTTGTTTCCAGACTTAAATACAGGCACGACGTTTGCTAATTTCCACAGCTGGGGAACTGTTGCAGAGATTAATGATTTTTTTAAATATTACAGTAAGATAATTAACACACCACTCTGAATATCTTTTTAGAAAGACATTGTGAATACCGTCTGGGCCAGAGCTTTTCGTCACATCAAGATTTAATATAAGGTTATGTACTCCAGAGGAGCTTACTTCAAGATCAGGAAGAGCAGACAGATTGCTGCATGCAGAAAACGAAGGCTTGATGCCGTTATCAGTGGAAAAAACAGATTTGAAATAATTATTAAAGGCATTTGCTATAGCTTCGGGATTTGAGCAGGATTGGTCATTAACAATAAATGATGAAGGTATAGACGATACAGGACTAATCGATCTCCAGAACCTGGATGGATTTTTTTTTTCATAAATCTAGCCAAAGTATTGCTGAAGTAGTAGTTTTTAGCCTCTTTCATTTTAGTGCCTAATTTACTTTTCAATGTATTAAATGAAGAAACATTGTCGTTACACCTGGAATGACGATTCTTACGTAAACGCTTTACGCGACGAGTGAGTTGAATGATTTCTCTATTATACCATGGGTGTCTTGGGTTCCGTTTAATATACTTTTGAGGCACGTACTTTGATTGGCATTCACGCACAATGTCACAAAACTTAAGGAGCAGCGTATCTACATTGCAAAATTCACTGCAATATACAAATTCATCATAAGATGAAGCTAAAGTGTCCAATACGGAAGTATCATCAGCGTTAGAAAAGTTCAAAACAGTTTTTATCTCAGGTCTTTGAGGTGGACACACTAAGTTCAAGGCAACTTCGACAGCTTTATGGTCAGATAACCCATCGATGACTTCGCATTTTACACCGTGCGATAAGAGTTGCTGGTTTACAAATACAAGGTCCAATATTGCGTCCTTGCGTGTTTCGGTATCTACAACTTGAGTTAACCCAAAAGAAACCGCCAGATCGATCAGGGAAGCGCAAAGTGTCCTGTCACGCCCTGTTGGGATAAGTAAGTTCCAGTTAACGTGCGGGAGATTGAAATCTCCAGCCAAAAGTAACCTACAATCGTACAACTTGTTACTGACAAGGTAATCATTAATAGCAGGGACAATATCATCGGAGTTAGGAGGACGGTAGAGGACACCAATAACTATTACGATACCTTTAATGTATATTTTGCACCAAATGGTTTCTGTACCCGGAAGGTCAGGTAATAAAGAAAATTCAAGATTAGATTTAATTAAAACTGCCACACCGCCTCCACATCCGGCACACCTGTCTTTCCGAAGAAGCGCATAACCAGCAGGCGAAATTTCGCTGTCAATAACAGTATCAATTAGCCAGGTCTCAGTAAGGCAGACAATTGATGGGCTGTGGCATTCCACTAAACAGTTCAGAGCTTCAATTTTGTTTAGTATACTCCTCGCATTTAAGTTGAGGACAATTATATTCCGATCACAACGTCAATCAGCCTTCGCGAAAACAGAAGCGGATGAAGCTGAGTTTATACCAAGCGCTTGCGCAGAAGCCGATTTCGCAGAGTCGGACCCCGCTGAAAGCGAGTGCGTAGAAACCTTGATAATGGCTTTTTTATCAGTGTCCCACGTGTAACGAACACCGTCAATTGTGAGGGTGTCGTGTTTAAGCTTCACTTTCCTAGCATTCTTGCGCATATTTTGCGAATTCTGCCACAGCATTTTACGTGCCAGTCGAACCCGAGCAGAGTAGTCCTCATTTATATAAACTTTAGTTCCTTTAAGTTTTCGGGCGTTGCTCATGATGGCAATCTTTGACCTGAAGTCCATCAGTTTAATGATTACCGGCCGAGGTTTATCTCTTCTTACTGCTCCAAGCCTGTGGCAACGCTCTATGTCGTCACAATTTACACCGAGTTTAACTGATAGCAGATCCAATACAGACTCAAGCAAATGGTTAGTCGTCTCGGATGGTGTCTCATGCAAACCATGAATTATCAGGTTGTTTTTACGGAGTCTGTTTTCTAGCTCATCGTTCTGACGGTCAAGCTTACCAACTAGTTTTTGAAGCGTACCAACGGTCTGCTCCAGTTCACTTACACGTGGTATGATGTTTGACACAGACGCCGCCATTGCTTCAACATTCATTAGACGATTTTCAAACGATGCAACTGTTTCAGATAGGCTAGTTAATTCCTGGCTGATACGGGCTTGTCCAGACAGTAGTTGCGACAACATTTCATCAACTTTGGGACCGGGATTGGTCTCTATGTCGCCACAAAGTAACAGTAATGATACTCTTAAGCAATGCACCAGATGTGTCACAACGGCAGTAAAGTTCAGAGGGTCCGGTAGCAGCAGCAAACAGCGGTTATCACTTCTGCAGCATTTGTAATTGTATGTTACCTGCAAGATGAAACAGACGTGCTTGAAACGGCAGTTCGCCATGCCGCCACCGGACCCACTGAAGTGATGGTTCCACATTGCCGCTCTTATATCCTTGGGCATCCTCGCTGCCAGCGCCGCCACTGTACCATGCCGTGAACAGTACAGATGGTTGATCGAAATCACGTCAACAGGCGGAAAATCCTGCACACGATCAGCAGCAGCAGATTCCCGCCCCGTCGAAGATTGCACATGGCCGTCAGTACGATCGCCGCTGAATCGTGGTAAGAGCCTGCGCAGTGTGTCGCTTGAAGGGCCATGCATCAGAACATCCGGACAGCCGGCGATAACGGCAATCTGCAAGATGAAACAGACGTGCTTGAAACGGCAGTTCGCCATGCCGCCACCGGACCCACTGAAGTGATGGTTCCACATTGCCGCTCTTATATCCTTGGGCATCCTCGCTGCCAGCGCCGCCACTGTACCATGCCGTGAACAGTACAGATGGTTGATCGAAATCACGTCAACAGGCGGAAAATTCTGCACACGATCAGCAGCAGCAGATTCCCGCCCCGTCGAAGATTGCACATGGCCGTCAGTACGATCGCCGCTGAATCGTGGTAAGAGCCTGCGCAGTGTGTCGCTTGAAGGGCCATGCATCAGAACATCCGGACAGCCGGCGATAACGGCAATCTGCAAGATGAAACAGACGTGCTTGAAACGGCAGTTCGCCATGCCGCCACCGGACCCACTCTCGCCATGCCGCCACCATGCCGCCACCGGACCCAATGAATGATTTCTTACCAAAACGTGACTATTATTGGCATGTATTCACTCACTGGTGTGGTCTAATAATGCTATCCTCATGTTTACACGCTTATGTAAAATGCTTCCTTTATTCATTCAAATGAAAGAGATTACATGTTATTCAAATATAATCAAGTCGTTAAAAATAACCCTACACAAACTTACAAAAATAAAGTAACATATTTTAGGAATCTGTTTGTATGCCGTCAAAAACAAATGTATTTCATTAAATGAGACAGTGCATACTTCAGTACTGATTGGTTCGAAGAGACGTTCATGCAAAATATATATGCTTTTCAACAAACAATCACTGTATTGTATAATGCCCATTGATGATGACGGCTTTTGAATTTCAGGTTTCAGGATATAGCCATAACTTGACTGGAGCAACTTAACCTCCAACAAACAAGTAAAATGTAGACGAGGCAGTTTCTTAATACAAACAAAAGGACATGTCTGACATCAGCGCTGTTTTAGACGCGCTTACGTTGGTAGGCACTTTCGCACTTTAAAATTAGAAGGCAAACTTTACAAGCTCAAAAGCATATTTAAACCAGTGCACATTATATTATTCAACATAGCTCTGAACCATAGTTTACAAAAATTTTTCCAAAGCGATAATCAGATTTGGTAAAATAATATAGAGGGTGGGGTGAAAGCATAACGCTAACGCACACACACACGCACACACACACACAGACACACACACACACACACACACACACACACACACATATATATATATATATATATATATATATATATATATATATATATATATATATTGTTACACGCAAGAAGTACACGAAAGGTTGAAAAACAGGCGAGCCTGGATGGTTCGCGTTTACTTCCACAAGGGGTCTCGAGACAGCACACCCAACGTCGTCTTCCTTCTTCACCTTTTGTCTGAATGTTCATTCGCGCTGTATGCGCCGTGCATTGCAACCGCTCGTGACATTTCCCCGTTGGCAGACGAAGCCCGCCGGGCGAGTCACTCAGTGGTTCGTGCATTGCATAGCTTCATGCGAGCGACGTGCGCCACTTCTGTTTTAGCCGAGCGCCGTCCAGTGCTTGTGAGCCGTGCTATGCGGTAGTTGACCTCACTGAGGCGTTCGAGGATAACGTAGGGCCCGACATAGTGAGCGAGAAATTTCTGGTACAGGCCACGTTTCCGTAAAGGCGTCCAGAGCCACACCTGATCTCCAGGATTGAAGTGAACATGTCGGTGACGGTCGTCATAGCGGATCTTTGACCGGTCTTGCGAGGTGACGGTGCGTAGCCGAGCGAGGCGTCGCGCTTCTTCTGCTCTACAGAGAATCTCGTTGATCGGCTCACTGTGATGAGCAGAGTAGGGAAGCATAGTGTCAAGATTATAGCGTGGTGGACGAGCATAAAGGAGAAAGAAAGGTGAGTAACCAGTGGTCTCATGTCTTGCGGTGTTGAAAGCATAGGTGATGAAAGGCAAAATTGTGTCCCAGTTTTTGTGCGCGGAGTCGATGTACATGGACAGCATGTTGGCAAGCGTTCGGTTCGTGCGTTCCACTAGACCATTAGTCTGTGGATGGTATGGAGTGGAATGGCGGAAGCTTGATGAGCACAGACGAAGGGTCTCTTCGACAACATCCGCGGTAAATTGCCGCCCACGGTCGCTGATTACGATGCGAGGAGGTCCGTGTCTGAGGATAACTTGAAACAGCAAGAAGATGGAAACGTCTTTTGCTGTGGCCGACGGCAGTGCTGCCGTCTCACAATAACGGGTTAAGTGGTCTACGCAAACGATGACCCAACGATTGCCGTCTGTGGATCGCGGAAAAGGGCCCAGAAGATCTATACCAACTTGCTCAAAGGGGGTGCTAGGAGGCGAAACAGGCTGAAGGCGACCAGACGGCGCGTCAGTTGGTCGCTTGTAACGCTGACATTGGGTGCAGCTGGTGACGTACCGTTCGGTATCATTGCGCATCCGGGGCCAATAAAAGCGTTCCTGAGCACGGTAGAGTGTTCTTGTGCATCCAAGATGTCCGGAAGTTGGTTCGTCGTGCATGGCAGATAATACGTGACTGCGAAGGCTCTTGGGGGCAACCAAAAGGTAGCGCGCACCGGTAGCCGAGAAGTTCGTCTTATATAGGGCGCCGTCACGTAAGCGAAAACGATTGTCTGCAGCGGACTCCCGCGCGGCCGCGAATAGCGGCTGTAAGCTGTCGTCTTTCCTCTGCTCTGATATGAAGGTATCCATATCCGGAAATCCCGTGGACACAAAAGCGATGTATTCATCAAAGTTGTCCGCGTCACATTCAGTCGTTGGGAGTGGCAGGCGAGAGAGACAATCAGCATCAGCGTGTCGCCGGCCGCTCTTGTAGGAAACAACGAAATCATACTCCTGCAGACGGAGCGCCCAGCGTGCTAGTCGACCAGAGGGATCCCGAAGATTCACAAGCCAGCATAGAGAGTGATGATCCGTGACGACAGTAAAGGGGCGCCCGTAGAGATACGATCGAAACCGTTGCACAGCGAAGACGACCGCCAGACACTCTTGTTCGGTGACAGTGTAGTTGCGCTCGGGGCGACTCAATGAGCGGCTAGCGTACGATATCACATGCTCGCTGTCGCCGACACGCTGAACTAGTACGGCGCCAATGCCAACACCACTAGCATCGGTATGAACTTCTGTCGGTGATGACGGATTGAAGTGGCGAAGAATAGGCTGGGACGTCAACAGTAGCTTTAGCTGCCGAAACGATGAGTCGCATTCCGAGCTCCACTCGAAAGGAACACCTTTTTGGAGAAGGCATGTGAGCGGATGAGCTATGTCAGCAAATTTGGGAATGAAACGGCGAAAGTAGGAGCATAACCCTAAAAAACTTCGTAGCTGCTTTACAGAGCGAGGTGCCTCGAATGCCTCCACAGCTGTTGTCTTTTGTGGATCTGGTCGTATACCTTCTTTGTCGATCAGGTGTCCCAGCACAAGTGTCTGTCGTTCACCAAAATGGCACTTTTTAGAATTAAGCACAAGGCCGGCCTTCCTCAAGCAGTTCAGTACCAAGTCCAGGCGCTCGTTATGCTCACGAAATGTTCGGCCGAAGATCACAACGTCGTCTAGGTAGCACATACAAACTTCCCACTTCAAACCGCGAAGTATAGTGTCCATGAACCTTTCAAACGTTGCGGGGGCGTTACAAAGCCCGAAAGGCATCACGTTGAATTCAAATAGTCCATCGGGCGTTACAAAAGCGGTCTTCTCTCTGTCATCCGGGTGCATAGGGATTTGCCAGTAACCTGATCGTAAATCCACAGAAGAGAAGTAAGAAGCCGCAAAGAGGCAATCGATGGCGTCGTCAATTCGTGGGAGTGGGTATACGTCTTTCCTAGTAACGGCATTTAGGCGACGGTAATCGACACAGAATCGCCACGTGCCGTCTTTCTTCTTCACCAGTATCACTGGAGCTGCCCAAGGGCTAGACGATTCCCGAATTACTCCTTTACCCATCATTTCTTCGACTTGAGCGCTGATGATCTTTCGCTCCGCAGAGGACACACGATATGGTTTTTGACGAATCGGTTCAGCGGATCCTGTGTTGATGCGATGGCGAGTACGGGATGCAGGAATCGATGTGGGGCCGTCGTGCTGTGCAAAGTCGAATATTGAAGAGTGTTTCGAGAGCAGGGCCATCAAAACACGACGTTCATGGTCACTGAGCGATGTAGCTACCATTCCGAGCATGTGTTCGTTTGCGGTGTGCGAGACACTGGTTTGTGCTGTATCCGGTAGTTCTGTAAGCACTGCCATAGGTATAAATGACTCTCCCTGAAACGTAGCAAGTTTTAGGCCTTGAGACAGCACTACGGCTTCAGTGGAGCAATTTAGCGTCCATAGCCCTGCATCCATCGGTAACTGAAACCATACAATACGGAACCAACACATTTTTCTTAAGACAGTTTCTATGGACCGGTTCCACCGCAACATCGAACGAAGTACTAACAGAAGACGAACAAACAACAGGAACGCGCATCGCGGATAAAGCGGGCACAACAGTGTCTTCAGAAACACAAAACACACTCTCTTGCTGGAATGATTCTTCTAAGAGCGCAGAGGACACACTTCCGCAAATACTGAGTTCTCCTGTTCGGCAGTCAACATTGGCGCCACACAATTTCAAAAAGTCAATGCCGAGAATTACATCGTGTGTGGAACGCGGAAGCACGGTAAACTCAGTGTTAAAGGTTTGACCACCCAAGGAGACATCCACGTTACACACACCAACCGGGTATAATGAGTCCCCACTCACTCCACGAAAGCTTGTGCTGTGGTCCCAATGAAACATAACCTTGCGTCCCAGCAGATTTTTGAACACCACACTCATGACAGAAACAGTTGCTCCCGTGTCGACTAAAGCCATGGTAGAAACGCCATCAATAAGTACATTAACCTTATTCTTCAGCATGAAGATAGGTGGAGGTATCCGAGTCGGCAGCAAAGATTTTCCAGCGACCTCACCTCCATCGGCCGCGCTGGCTAGTTTCCCGGCGGTGGTGACGCGAAGCGGCGTCGAGGAGATGATGACGTCACACGCCGTCTGGGAGATGGAGATCGAGACGCTCGGAAAGCTGGTGGTGGTGTCAGAGTACGTTCGGAGGCAGGAGAGCGGTAACGGTTTCGATACCTTTCTTGTTCTCCAGAATAGCTGTCCAGAGGGAAGTGACGGCTTCTTTCTTCTCGGAAGTAGCCTTCAAAAGTGGTGTTTCCTGGCCTATTAGTGTCCATTGCACGACCACCGTGTTGCATAAACGATCCCGACTGTCCATTGCTGAATGCCCGACGTCGGTTACAATACCTAGCTATGTGGCCAGGCGTGCCACAGTTGTAACACACGGGCAGAGGGCGAACTTCCGGACGCTGATTGAAATATTCCACAGCGGCCACAGGCTGAGAGTAACTCATCCCCTCCCCTTGGATGTCGTAGGCAGTGCTGGGTCTTCGTGGGCGAACGTCGCGTGGATGCTGATCAAAACGCCGATCAATCGAGTCGTAATGGCGTTGTTCGGTCTGGCCATAATGCGGGTCGTGTCGGTAGCTGTTACAATCCGCAGCATTCACCGAATGCTGCCAAGTAGCCGGAGGAGATGCGCAGACGGCGTCTCGGAAAGCGACGGAGGCGCAACGCGGCACCGCATAACGCGTTTGTTCTTCGTGCCGCAGGAGCTCCTCACGGACAATCTGCCGAATGGTAGCTGAGAGGTCTGTCTGCGGACTCGCGTCAACGCTGGCCACAGTCGTGACATTGGCTAGCCGTCCAAACTTCGGCGTGATTCGGCGAGTTTTCAGCGCCTCGAATGTGCGGCAGTGCCGAATCACGTCTGATACGGTGTTCAGGTTGTCTTTTCCAATGAGGAAGTTATAGACGTCTTCCGCAATACCTTTTAAAAGGTGTCCCACTTTATCTTCCTCGGGCATTCGAGAGTCGATGGTCTTACACAGCTTGAGAACTTCTTCAATATATGTCGTGCAAGTCTCGCCGATCACCTGAGCTCTCTGAGCTAAAGCTGTTTCCGCTCGTTTCTTCTTAGTGTCCGAGTCGCTAAAGCACTTCTTCATTTCTTCAATAAGACTGCTCCATGTAGTAAGCGTGTCGGCGTGGTTTTCATACCAAACCAGGGCCGTGTCCGTCAAATAAAAAACGACATGCCTGAGCTGGCTGGCCGGGTTCCAGTTGTTGCATTGGCTTACCCTTTCGTAATGGGTCAGCCATTCATCGAAGTCTTCCCCTGGCTTTGCTGAGAACGGCCGTGGCTCTCGGTAATGCTGATACAGCGGTGGTCTTGCCGAGGCATTGCTGAGGGGGTCATTTTGCTCCAGAGACATGTCGGGGCGCGATGGCGAAAGTCCGGCAAGGCGACGGCTTCTACGAAGTTCTGGTGCTGACGGCTCCGTCGTAGGTCGTGGGAGGTACCCAGCACAGCTCCACCAAATGTTACACGCAAGAAGTACACGAAAGGTTGAAAAACAGGCGAGCCTGGATGGTTCGCGTTTACTTCCACAAGGGGTCTCGAGACAGCACACCCAACGTCGTCTTCCTTCTTCACCTTTTGTCTGAATGTTCATTCGCGCTGTATGCGCCGTGCATTGCAACCGCTCGTGACAATATATACATACACACATATATATATATATATATATATATATATATATATATATATATATATATATATATATATATATTGCGCAGTTATAAGATCTAACAGCCCTAATTTACCAATTCTCCTTAAAAGCATTTTTAAGATTGGCTTACTGTTATTCGTTGAAACATGGTGCACCACGCACGAAACTAAACTTTAAATGGAAATTATAACGCCAGTAACCGCATCTTGACTCTTCAGGAACCGCTTTATGCTATGTTTTTCGGGTCGTAAGAAGGACTTCTTGGACATTACGCTGCCTTGTTGCCGTAAGATTTTAGGCGTTATCAAGGGAAAAAAAAAGGTTGTTCATGCCTCGTGGTATCAATGTAGTCCAAAAAACACTGAATATGCACTGCGAATCTATTTGGTGTCTGCTACGCTTAATTTAATTTCGATTACCATCCTGATATCACGGATTCTGCCTTTCACATATGTAGGAACACGTATACAAAGAACCCAGTTCGAGGACATAGAAAGATAAACATGTCATGGACTGCTTTTAATTGACGCTATAGATGCACTGCCTCCGCCGGGTGTCTGCGCAAGCAGGCGTTTGGTGTTTGGTGACCCCACTGACCCGAGCTAACGGGGGGGGGGGGGGGTTCAATCTCTTCTTACGCCTAGCCATGCGTCGTTTTGCCGTGTCCGAAGAAAAGGGCATTCTGGCAGTTTGAGCCCATGCTGGGGCATTGGATCTTTAAGGCCCCTTGGCCGAGGCCACGCACTCCTTTTGCACCGGCTTCACGTAGACGCATGGCATTCTTGGGCTTACCCACCCAGTGGAAATTGGCAGCTGCCTTTTTCTAATGCTGATGCTGATGACCTCAGGCAAATGGCGCTCACCCACTGAGGAATATGGGCCAAGAACCTGGCGGTAGGATACCTAAAAGAAACAAAAATGAAATTAAAGCAAATCTGAAAAACTAGTTTAGAGATAAAACTGCCAATAAACAAAAATGATTGCTGAGCAAGTGGTTAAACCATCTCTTGTTCCTGACAGACATAGCTACGAAATATAAACTAAAGATCTGAATAGGTTAGGGTTCACAAGCAGGGTAATTTTGCAGTTGCATTGATGTAATCAAACACATTGGAGCATATATCTCTGTGGCAGAAACCAAATGAAATGCTGCTAAGTGATGAAAGTACTGGTACATTTACTGGTATTCCTGACTCCTGTAATGAGGCTTCTAATTATCCTTTTCTCTGATAAGAGTAACGATGACTGAATAAAAATAATCGCTCAATTGTCTCAATTTTGTTGCAAAAAATGCACAGCGGTGAGGTCTTGAGAGGAGCTTTGTTAAGGTAATAATTTAGTTGTGGAACTAGACAGCGCAATCTGGTATAAGGGACTTTCAACTAGCGAAATACACACAATGACTTTCTTGCAGCAATAACTAAATACTCAAAATATTCAAATTTATCCCAATTATTCATTCCCTATTGCAAACAAACATTTTCGGAACCTTAGCGCTGTCACGTAAGCCTATCTGGCAAAACTGGGATGGTGGGCCCACTCAGGGGTACTTCTGCTAAAGAGTCCACAATTTCATTCAAATATAATCCACAGTGGCCTGGTACCTATAGCAAACGTAGTTTTTTTACGTTTTTTGATATTGAATGACGAAACATATTCATCGGCTCTGCGTTTGCTACCGCAGACAGTGCATCATATACTAATAAAGAATCTGTAATGAACACTGCCCATATTTCGCTTGAGAGAAATTTGAGAAGGGCAAAAACAGTAGCCAATAATTCTGCAATGAATACAATGGTATATTCTGGGAATCGAATTGCAAAAAACCAGTCAAAAGAATGAGAGCAGATGCCAACCCCAGCCTTTTCTTTTGACACAGATGCATCAGTCGCAATGATATTGCTTATCTCCAGGTAAGCTAGATAATCTGCTAACTGGTTATTTAAGGATCTATGTGACAGTTGTTACGCGTTATGAGGAAATATATCATCAATTTGTATGTTAATTTACTTTATGTTGTCCATTGGATCAATACGTTTATTTTTGCATTAAGTTGCTGGAGCATTGCAAGTGCAATTGTGATTTGGAGAGTGTGTAGTCCCGACCAGTGTACTTTACGAATAAAGTTGGTTCTTGAATGAAAACGTAAAATGAGCGTCTTTGGTGGGAACTTTATATCTTTAGGAATGCTTGCACAAAGAATTTTAAACCTTTTTAGCAGAGAAGGTAGGCAAGCTTCGATATACAACACGTTGTTTGGAACAAACGTTTGGAGACCCAGACACAAACTCAACGCCTCTTTTTCTAGCAGTATTAGAGGTCTCATTTTATAAGCTGCACTGCCATAAAACAATACTAATCCAAATTTCATGGTATGCCACACATGAATTTTATATTCCTTTATTAGCGCATCTCTTCTTAAACCTGCTTTACGGTTTGCGAGCTTCTGTAGCCACCCATGGCGCTTGTTGCCTTGATGTACACATCATCAATGCGGCTTCGTCAATTTAATGTATAATTATACAGGATGCCCAAATATTTAGGAGAATTTGCCTTCGGAATGAGCTCATTACTATAAAGTACCGAGTTGTTGATAGGCTGCAGAAAAGAGAATGCAAAAACGCACTTTTCTTAACGTTCAGCGTAATATGAATGTTTTTGAGTCATCCTTTTATCATATTGAGATAATTTTGTAAACTGGAATAGGGAGTGAAAATCGGTGTTACTTGCAAATAAAACAATATCGTCCGCATACACATATAACTGAAACTCCTTAGTTGATGAAATGGAGCTTAACAAAAATGTTAAATAAAACGGCTGACAGGACAGGCCCTTGTGGTACGCCACGTGTCTGCTTATATCTATTCGATGAGTGCCCATTTTTAAAGCAGTAATATTCTCTCTTCTTAAAACTCCGAAACCCACGCAGTGATGCATTTGGGAAAGTGTTAATATTTGATATGTTTTAATAAAAATGAATGCTCAACCCTATCATACGCTTTAGCCAAATCTAGAGTAACTAATGCGCAGTTTTGGGGCCGACGCCTAGCCAGTTGTATTCGGCTCTGTAAACAAACATGTGCACACTATATTGAGCAACCAGATCTAAAACGAATTTGACTGGGGTTTAAGATTCTGGTATTATCAATATATTTCATTAGCCGGGCACTCAAAACTTTTTTAATTAGCTTAACCAGATTAGACATGAGTGATATCGGCCATACATTGTCTAAGCGAATCCTGTTTCCTGCTCTTTGAGAAGTGAAATCACTTTATACAGCTTCCTTTCCGCAGGTATTCAACCTTTTGTGAAAGGAAAATTCCCCATATTAGGTACTGCAGTTAGAGAAGTCTCGAATATTGCTTGTATCATTTCATTAGTTACCCCGTCTGGTCCATGAGCTTAAGGAGATAAGTGACTTATTATCCCTGACAGCTCATCTAAACGAGCCTTCTCGAAATCCTCGCTCGCCGGTGGGTTCACAATGTGTTGTTGTATAGCTGACATAAATCTATCTTGGAGCGCTTTCGCAATATTTTCTACTAAATCAAGAAGTTCATGGGGGAAAAAACGGAAGAGTCTATATTTTCAGCAAGTGGTAACATCTTTTGCTATCTTAAAATTCTGAAGAGCATTTTTTTTTTTTTTACCCGTAGAAAGATATAACGTTTCATAAGATAGCCGTATTTTGCTGTACTCATTGCGTGTTTGAAGTCTGCTGCTGTGAAAATATAATCACACCAATTCTATTACATATTTACATATTCTATTACATTGCTGTGAAATATAATCACACCAAGTCTATTACATATTTAGAGAGACCTCGAACAAAAATAGCAGGGCGCGAATTTAAACAAGATAAACTCTTGTCAATAGCCCATTCTCATAAGCGTTTTCCGCTTAAATCTATCTTGAAACCACAAGCCACAGGATGTGAATTGAAGTATCCAGTAATTAATATACCCTTTCTATAGGCAGAGAACATATCTTCTGGACCTTGTGTGTCTTTCACCCGGGCTGGGAAATATGTATTCAAAAACGATAAAGATGAACGGTCGGGTAATATCATGTGTACTCTCAAAATTTCACAATCTGGAGTAATACAACAATAACAGATCTTAGCTTTGTGACTAAACTTAGTTTCTATCAAGACAGCAAGTCCGACAACTCTGATGGGTCGGTAAATCGAAATAACCAATACTTTTTAGGGGCGAAGCTCTTAAAAGCGGCACCAGTTTCTACCTCGTCGTAATACGTAACATGTCTTACGCTTTGACCTGCAAGGTGGTGACGGTGGGAGATTTCTCCTGTGCGTTGCTGAACAATAAAAAATTGCAGCGTGCGCGTTAACTGAAAGCCGAATTCTCCTGTTTCTCATTCCCCATTAACAGCCATGGGCATGTTCATTCAGCACTACCTGACAAGAAAGAGTGGCTACGTTGTACTCGCTGGGAGTAACCTCCTTGTTTCTTCAAACGATTTTAGCGAGCGTTGGCCCACAGTGCCATGAATACAGTAAACTAATATTTACCATAAACTCAAGGTGGTTGAAGGTGGGAAAAATACACGAAGCGCAAGCCGTAAGAAAGTGTGTGTGTGCCACCTCTCGCTTAGTTCTTCGAATGTCTGCTGAATGGCGGTGCTTCTATATGCGGAATACTTGATGAAGAGATGCGAGCTGGAGGTATTTGGGGTGTTGACTATATGGACGAACGGACACACAGACAGGTGCATGAACGGATACACGGAGGGCTGCACGGACGGATGGACGCATGGAAGGACGCAAGGGTGGATGCAAGGACGAACGCAGAGGCGGACGCACGAATGGACGCACGAATAGACGCACGCACGGACGGGCGAATGGACGCATGGATGGTCACACAGAGAGACGCATGGACATATGGAAGCAAGAATGAATGGACGGACGGATGCTTGGCTCCACTCTCTATCATTCACCCCATTGATAAGCTGCCACTTTTTTTAGGTAAATGTTTTGGGCAGTTGAAAGCCATGTTTCTTTCAGTAAATAGGCATAACAAGGACACGGATGCCTCCGTGTCCTTGTTATGCCTATTTCATAAGTACGTCTACAGTAACAAAACATCGTCGTTGCACCTTCAACGCCCGCTCTACACGTCACGCAGATTACATAACCATCTCAGCTTCACTCGCATTTTTGGAAACACGAACGCGTTCAACACATCCGCACTACCACAAGCCATCCGCATGTGGAATGATCTTCCCGACGATATCGCCTCTGATAGCAACCCCAACACGTTTCGGCAAAAAGTTCAGACGCATTTCCTTAATATTTCATCTTGACGTTCTTTTACTTCTTTTCCGAGGGTTTTTATGTTACGGAGTGTTCTTATATACTTCATCGCCATGTTTACGTATTGCTGACTTATTGCTTTGTTAAATTTTTTTTGTTATTACTAACCGACATTGTACCGTTTTTTATTTTGAAATTTACATGCGATTTTTCACTGTAACCCCCCTTACTCAATGCCTTCTGGCCTGTAAGGTATTTTCAATAAATATTATATCTGGGGAAAATCGGGAAGAAAGGTATGATTAGTCTATGGCTGTAGAACTAATAGATCTCTAAATTCACTTGATTATGGTTAGTGAACCTATTTTGATGACGAAACCATAGCGGAAACTACTTGGTCCAATATGCCCTTCGCAAAAGTCTTTCTGAGACATGTTCTCAAAGAATTTCTTTTGTATAGAACATTCGTATATGCTACACCAAGAATTTGAAACAGTTGATTTGAAACCGATTGTGCCCAGCTTTAAAATAGATTGTTTGCGAGGTGTTTCATTGGCTTTTTCTCAGCCTTCTCTACGGCCTCTGTGATAGATGCATCCATGTCAGTGGTATTACGTGCTGAAACACCTGCATATTCTTTGGATCTGCCCTGCATTTTTACAACGGCTTCTCTCCGAAAGCAACGCTTGCGCTCTGCAATATCCAGTATAGCAAGCTCCCTTTCTTTCGCTGCACAGTCTGCAGAGTCTGCAGGGTGCACCCCATTACATAAGCAGCACCGCTCTTTAAAAGAGCTGCACCTGCAGCTGTCATAGTTTTCTCCACACCGACGGCATATAATAACTGATCAGCACCCTCTGACGCCATGTCCATATTGCCAACATTTCAAACACTGCAGGCGTTTGGGGGAAAATGGTTCTACCTTATCGATCAGTGGCCATGCCTTAATTTCGGAAGGTCGGACTGTTTTTAAAAAGGTCACTATCACCGATTCCTTTGGATATATTCCGTTGTCAACTGTACGGGTGAAAATGTACACTGAATTTACCCGCGCCACCGAAAACAAAGCGAACACTTCTGCAGGTGTCAGGCTTGTGTCTACACCGAAACAAATATTTTCAAGTATGCGAGGTGTGCAAGAATAAAGGAGCTTACCGGATTCGAAGCAGATTCGGAACATTGCAGCAGCGCACGAACGCGTTCCTGATCTGCCGAACAGCACAGGATGCCTCCGCGACCAAACTGACGGACCTCGGTGATCTTCTGGAAATGTGAAGTGGCTTTTCGAAGCTCCACTTTTGAATCGCCTTTGGGTTCTTCATCGGGATAGTGCCCCCATCGGTAGGTACCAGAGCCACTGGGACACCGTTCGCCCCACTGCGCCACAAATAGTATATTGGCCAATCCTTGAAGGGAGTGGCCAATTGAAGGGAGTAACCAAGGGGAGTGCTCTTGTCCGGGAGATAAAAATGACATGAATATCGAATGACTCGCTTCAGTTGAGAAAGACCAATTCAGTTACCAAGAATATTGAACTCTCAAGGAGCAATAAGGATACTGCCAACGGATCCTGAGCCCGGGCAGCTTCTTCACAGTCGAGCTTCTGCTACTTGCCAACGACCACCAGTGGTGCTTCACGTCTGGGCATCGACCTTCTTCCTCCCAGATGAAAGACTGTTTGATGCTGATGCTGATGACCTCCGATGGATGGCGCTTACCAACAAAGGGGGATGGGCCAAGAACCAGGCGGCAGGATACTTAAATGAAACTAAATTGAAAATGAAGCCAATCTGAAAAAGTAGCTTAAAATAATACTACCAAAAAGCAAAAATGTTTGCTTAGCAAGCGGTCAAACCAACTTTTGTTTTTGAAAGACATAACTACGAATTATAAACTAAAGATCTGAAAAGGTAGGGGTTCACTAGCATGGTAATCTATTAGTTGCGTTGATGTCATCAAACACAGCGGAGCATACATCCCTGTGGCAGTAACCAAATGAAGTTCCGCCAAGTGATAAAATTACTGGTAGATTTACTTGTATTCCTAGCTTTTGTAATGGGGCTAGTAAAAATCTTTTTCTCTCATGAGAATAACGATGGCAGAATAAAAAGAAATGTTCAATTGTTTCAATTTCGTTGCACCAAATGCATAGCGGTGACGCCTTGAGCCAAGCTTTATTAAGGTAATAATTTAGTTGTGGAACTGCACAGCGCAATCTGGTATAAGTGACTATTAACTGGCGAGATACACACCACTGTTTATTCCAGCAATTGCTCAATTGCTCGAAATCTTTGAATTTATCCAAAATACCTTTTCCCCATTGCAGGCAAGCATTTCGGAACCTCAGCGCGGTTACGTAAGCCGTATCTGGCAAAACTGGGATGGTGGGCCCACCCAGGGATACTGCTGCTAAAGAGTCCGCCATTTCGTTCAAATATAATCCGCGGTGGCCTGGTACCCATAGCAAGTGCAGGTTTTTTACGTTTTTTGGTACTAAATGCCGAAACATATTCATCAGCTCTGAATTTACTGCCGCAGAAATTTCATTACAAACTGATAACGAATCTGTAATGATAACTGCTAATGATTCGCTTGAGGGTAATTTGCGTAGGGCAAGAACAATGGCAAATAATTCTGCAATGAATACCGGGGTATAATCTGGGAGTCAAATCGAAAAGGACCAGTTCAAAGAAGGAGAGAAGATGCCAACCCCAGCCTTTTCTTTTGACACAGATGCATCAGTCGCTATGATATTGCTTATCTCTAGGTGAGCTAGATAATCTGCTAACTGGTAATTTAAATATCTATATGCCAATTGTTTCGCGTTATGAGGAAATATATCATCGAACTGTATGCTAAGCATAGACTTTAGGTTTTGTATTGGACCAATATGTCTAATTTTTACATTCAGTTGCTTTAGTAGCGCTTGTGCAAATAGTATTTGCGGGGTGTGTAGTCGCGACGAATGGGTTTCGAAAAATAAAGTCGGTTCTTGAATGAAAGCGTAAAATGAGTCTTTGGTGTGAACTGTATATCTTTAACAATGCTTGCACAGTAAGAATTTTAAACCTATTTTTGTCACCTTGTCTCCCTACATCTTCGTCTTCTTTTCTCGCTTTCTCCTCCTCACTAACTTTTGCTTAGAATTTTCCCGGCGGGAAGGGTTAACCTCGTGGGTTCAGTTTACCTTGAAATGCGTCACATCTGGTTGTAGCGGTGATGCACAGCTGGCGTATTTATTCCTACATGTCCCGCACCATCCGCTGTTTGGGCTCGGCGGTGGGTAGTGTTGTGACCCGCGTCGATAGGCGCCATGCTGTCGCTGAGAAACGTAGCCTGGCAGCGCTCCCACTCCCGGAACCCCAACCCTCGGAACCAGCATCCAGCGGCGGGGAACAACAAAAGTATTAGAAGACGGTCCGTGAGCCAATGTCCCTACAAGCAATTCCTCAGGGCTGGCTTGTTTAGCGAGACGGCGTAGCAGACCGATCACACAGGTCGTGTCTACGCGATTGAAAGATCCACTCCTAGGCTGCCCTTCTTGGGAAAGCGGAATAAGCTACCCAACCGCCAAATTTTTCTGGGAGGGAACCCCATTTTCCCTTTCCTCAGAACATCGCGTCAAGAGGTGCAATAACTATTTGGTGGACCGTGTATTACCGACTGATGCTCTGTGGTTAGTGTTTGGTGTGTGTGATCGGTGTTCCAATGAAGGCGGAGGAGCCTGACAGGGTTTATGACGACGTTGCAAAGTGCTGGACGTGGCTCTGGCTCATGTATTGGGTCAACTACCATGCTTGTGGTTTGTAAAACTCCTAATCTCTCCCTGCTGCAAATAATTGTAAATAGTGCCTTAAACCTGCTTTTTTTCGTTTCGCCATCTTGTCAGCGTTCGTTGCCTCCACCCGAAGTTGCGCCACGCTACAACAAGAGACCGGGTCCGGCGTAACCCTGTCGTCTTGGCAACCCACGTCAGAGAGGACGTGTTGGCTAGACTCTGGTCAGCAACAACTGGTGATCAGCGCTGGGATACGAAGCGACTACTAGTAAACAGCGCTGAGATCTGCAGCAGTAGCTCCCACCACTACCAAACACAATACATAATTTATGGCTAATAATTTTTAACTCTCTGTTGATCGCTGCATGAAAAAGACAGGCACCGAAGCAAGTTTTCAAGTTTTCCAACTAAACAACTCAACAAGGACCACATCTCACGCAACCACGTTACCCATAGTGGCACACCAGCGAAATCTGACAGAAAATTTCCTCCGTTTCCAGTTTCAAGGTGCCCAATAGACGCACTTGAAACAGGTTATAAAGCAACAAAAATGGCCAGTGGAGACCTCCTCATTGAGGTACGAGACAAGCAACATTATGAAACTATCTAGCTTAAAGACATTTTTGTGATGTCCCCATCACTATATCAGCACATCGTTCGATGAACACTGTCCGAGAAGTTGTGTAGGTGGATGACCTAGTTGACTTGAAAGATGCCGAATTTCTTGACGGCCGAAAAAAAGAGGATACAATCAACGTCCACAGAATGGAAATGAAGCGAGATGGCAAAGATATTTTAACAAACATATAGTCATACCTTTGGCTCCAGCATTTCCCCTCTGCATCTCGTCTGTAATTAGAAGGTAACCATTAGTCTTTACTGTTTATCTCTTCGCTGGCTGACGTCATTGAGGAGAAGATTCGTATATAGTACCACAATTTCGAAATATGGGTCTGGAAAATCAGAATTGGGTATTCTTTTTTTTAGTGTCTCTACTTTGAGACACAGTCGATGATGATGATGATGATAATTACGCCTTAAATATGGCTTATACCTATTCAGAGGGATCGGGCAAGAACTGATTGCCTGAGCTAGGCGTTTTATATGTTGAATACTTATGAAAAAGGTATGTACGTAAAAAGAAAAGTGTCCTATAAGTGCTTTTGTACCGTTCAGGCCAGACAGAATAATCACTGTCTTTACTAACACTAAATGTGCTTGAAAATTATTCATACTAATAATATTCATAGTATAAAAAACATGACTCTTTTTCAATGTTAAGCGGTTGCTGCACTAATGAGACAAAACTAGTCAGTTGAAGTCTCATTCGTTTAGTTTTGTAAAAAACGCACAAACATCATCAAATACAATATTGTGGCTGAGGCCCAAACTGGCAACACCAAAGGTAAGTATATTCTCACTTGCCAAATTCATCCCGAGCTTAGAGAACGGTATATCAAGTAGTCTTTTTCCTATAGTCTGTACTGGTGACATAATAAAACGTATAGTTCTATTGTTTCGGGTTCTAACCGAAAATTGCATGGAGGAGATATCACGAGGCCAGTCCTGTATGAATACAAACTTAACGAAGGACACGGCAACGTAATCTGGTTATTGCTACTTCCAGTTGTCTGGCAGGGCACCACTTAATTTTCCACGGAAATGTTAAGCGACTGATCTCGGCACATGACGTAAGTAATTCTATGGCATCTGCTTGAACCTAACATTTTCGGTACTGTATCGCAGTTACTGGGGCCACTTCAGGAGCGACCGAAAGTACTGCACAATTCAATGCCGCTCGCGCTAGAGAGTCACCCATTTCGTTTATTTCGAATCCACAATGACCATGTACCCAAACTAACTTTATTAGCTTCAGCTGTGGGTGAACTAGCTTTATAAACGTCGTAACGTTTGTTGATTTTGATGACACTGTAAGCGATGTACAGACAGACAGGGAGTCGGTAATTAGGATGGCATTACGAACATTCACTGGTAATTTTTTCAGCGCTTGAAAAATCGCCCAGCGTTCTGCTTCAAAAACAGGGGTGTAGTCCGGTAGTCTTACTGAAAAGGACCAGAGAAGCAAATGAGAGTATATTCCTAGAACTGTCTTTTCTTCGCTCACTGAAGCATGTGTTGCTATTATGTTTGTCGTTCCTAGGTTTTCAAGATAATCTTGCAGTTGTCTGCTTGAGTCCTAGTTTGAACGTAATTGTGTCTCGGAAGGGAAAATATCATTGTATTCTATTTTAATATTGTGATTTAAAACCTTTGCTGCAGGTACATCTTGAATTTTCACATTTATTTTATCCAGTTGTTTTTGCACAAAGATAATGCCAGGTGTTATAAACTATGGCCAACGGACTAAAAACAAATTTGGATCATTTATAAAACATAAAAATCACTTATAAAAACATAGTCACAGAGATATTTTATTCTTCATTGAGGAATTTATCAATCAGTGGAAACGACTATTTAGCCTAATTCTTCGTCTTTCAAATATCTGATCAATCTTGCTTTTTTAACAAAATTGCTGTATTAGTTAGTTCTAGTTTTTTTTAGTATTCTACTAAAGCAAAAAGTTATAAAACTTAACTACCGCTCAGCTAGTCCCCTGCATTGCATATGAGCCATCAGAGAAGGAGACGAAGAACATAAGCGGGGATGCTGTGAAGACAGAACGCTTCTAAGCTCATTTAAATAAAACATGGCCCCGTATCGGCGCACATCACTGAAGAGACCGTCGAAACATATAGTCTTTTCTCTGTAAATGCTGCGCGACGTATAGACGCCATCTGGCACTAATGCCAAGAAACGAAAGTTTTCTAGAATGCAGAGCAGAGGATAAGTGGCAGCTCCATTTCTTTTTAGCGAAGTATAGGAAACACCCACTCTTCCATTCATCGGGCTGTTGCTGTCGTCTAGACATACCTTCACTGTAGCATAACAAGGACCCCAATCACCATTACTGTCACCCGCGCCATGACAGTGAGCACAGAGCAACTACTAGCATGTGTTGGGTGGAAGTAAAAAAAACAGCGATCACAGGTGTTACTTCTCTACCAGTTGGCTCCATTGATTGTTGTTGCGAGAGCAATAACTATTTACGCATTTTAAAATAATGTAACATACTAAATAATTCTCACGTGCTTACGTTGCGCCTAAATATGCATTATATTTTATTGACAATGTTCACTAGCATGAATGCCAGAAGGATATCAAAATCAGTGGTTGCTCAGCAAAGAGTTAAACTTTCGCTCTCGTGGCTAAATCGAGTAGCAGTTACAAAGAGACAAAGACAGGAACACAGACAGACCAAAATTTCCGCGTCAATGTACCCCAAGAGAGACTATCGACAAGAAATACAAGAAAAAGAAGAGACAAGAAAGAAACAACACAATAAAACACAACAAAAGCAAAACAAGGAAACTGTAGAGAGGAAAATGGACAAACGAAGCTGCAAATATCACTTTCTATGATTGCTTCTTAGAAAAAAAATGGCAGCATATCCACGGAGTGAATGATGGAGAGTAGGGTGAAGCATTGGTCCGTCCGTTCGTTTTTGTTTCCGTCCGTCCTTGCGTGCGTCTGTGTGGCTGCCCGTGCGTCCATCCGCCCGTCCGTGCGCGCGTATGTTCGTGAGTCCGCACGTCCACCTGTGCGTCCGTCCCTGCGTTCGTCCATGCATCCGTTCCTGCGTGCGTCCATGCGTCCATCCGTCCTTGCAGCCATCCGTGCGTCCGTCCATGCATCTGTCTGTGTGTCCGTTCGTCCACCTATTCAACACTCCAAGTACCATAATCTTGCATCTTTTCATCATATATTCCTCATATAGAAGCACCGCCATCTAGTGGACATTCCAAGGACTGAACGAGAGGAGGCACACGCACACTTTGTTACGGCTTGCGCTTCGTGCCTACTTCCCACCTTAAACCACCTCGAGTTCATGGTATATACTAGTTCACTGTATTTATGGCACTGCGGCCCAACGCTCACTAAACCTTTCTAAAATCAAGGAGGTTACGCCCAACGAGTAAAATGTAGCAACCCTTTCTTGTAAGATAGGGCTGTACATGCGAATCGCTGCTAAGGGGGAATGAGAGACAAAAGAATTCGGCTTTTAGTGAATGCTCACGCTGCAAGTTTTTTATTTTGCAGCACAGCACAGAAGAAATCACCCACCGGCACCACCTTAGAGGTCAAAATGTAAGACTGGTTACACACTACTACTACGACTACGATGGACGAACGGGTGCCGCTATAAGGAGCTTCGCCCCTAAAAGAAAGACGTACATACATGCATAGTCAGGTTTTGTCTCCATTCACTATAAGTCATGATGTACCTATCTGCAAGGTTACCTCATAATTAATTCTGGATGGCTGCCTTCAACAATAAAGACGAAAGACACATGCGCGTATAGTGATCACGCACGCTTCTGAGTCAAGCCACGAAATATTTGCTGTTTGCGTATAGTACATCAATATAATCATAGTTTTATAACCGAACGTTTCTAGTTACCCGGAATTCATTATTGCTTCCCAAACTGGGTGTGACAACAATGCCATAAAATGTTTTCAGTGAAGGAAATCGAGTCCCCAAGAAACGTTCGAAGTTTCCAGGTAAGCACCCATAGACAAGCGATCAGTTGTTTCTTGGAAAAAGCAGCATTTTGATCGCCCTTGATGCACAACCCTTCCAATGAATACTTTACGCAAGCAGACTACCTTACCTTTATCGGCCGCCCGTAATGCACGCTCTACTTTCTTGCACGTGCATTGGTGAATTACCATGGCGTGCATTGGGTGTTCAGCATCTCAAGGCGATTGAAGAGCAATGGCTCGCCACGCAAACTTGCCCTTCGATTCCATTCCCCTTTCGTTTCTCCTCTCACGGAAAGCTTATATGCCTCCTCCTGGAGAAATACGTGCACGTTAAGGCTATAGAAGTGGAGAGATTGGAGTGATCGCCCCAAGGAAGACAATGCCTAAACCATAGGTTTCGTGAGACGTGGAGAAATTCAAGCCTGGTGCTATTTTAGTATAGAAACACGCAATAAAGGCACGCGATCTTATCTCGAAGAATACAGAGCGCAGAATGCGTTTTGTTCACGCAACTACTTGTTTAGTATTCACTCACTTGCGCCGACTCGTTTGCTCGTCACTTGAGAGCGTAGCTTCTTGGATTCTCTGCAGATTTGTTCGGTTAACTACCATATTTCTTCACGACATGAAATTTTTAGCGGAAATGACGCAAGATAGAAAAGGGAAACTAGTGCTGCAAGCGCTCACGCACAAAGCGCGTGGGGCCCATTTCCTTTCCTCGTTCATCGTATAATTTATTTGTCGATCAACGTTTTATATCATATACCAATTTGTGTATCTAACTATCTTGTTAGATACTGCTTTTTCGTTGCCCATAACAGAATGAGAATTCGTGCTAATGACGCGCATGATTGACAGCAAAGCTGATTATCACAGCCTACTTTCTCGTCTCCAGTATATATATTTTTAGGATAAATATAAACTCGACTGAAAATACATGTTCGTTGCTACCGCTATTCTTATTGAGCCAAAAAAGTATTGCGCAACAATAGACAAAAGAACAACCTTGTTTTTTACTAATTCTGTTTCGCAACAAACAAGACAGAACAAAATGCAAGCAAGCGCAAAAGAAAACGCCAAATGCACTTTCTATACCCTGGCTAGAACGGTGTGACCATTCGTAGGAGTAAGCGAAAATGCTACCATAAACCATCTCACTTGAGCTGTTCCGGCAGCCCACTGAACGGTCTACGTCCTGCTGCATAAGTGAAAGAAGCTTGCTTTTTCCTGGCAAGGTAAGTGTGGCAAAAACGCGCAGCGGGGTCACCACCGCGAACAGTTATGCGGCTGCTTGCGCTGGGATGATGGATAACCGCGTGTTTCGTGGCAGCGCGCATACTGTCACCATAACAGCTTCAGCTATTTCGTAAGGCCATTGAGTAGCCCTGCACTTACCTCGATAGCTGGCACCACTTGAAGCTTTGCTGAGACGTCCATCGTAAGAGAATTCGGAAGTGCTTTCGTTGAAAGTTGCCACGTCCTCCATTGCGTGTAGTTGGTTCAGCTTTCAGTTACGTTGGTTATATGCGCATGCCTTATACGCCATTCCTGAATATGCATTGAATAACTCCTCTTGTGTTGGAGATAAGTTTTATATTCAGAAATTCACTAAAAAAAAATAGGCGCCTTCTCGCCTTGCGAACGTTAATTTTCAGCAAAGCTGTGTCCAAGACCACGCATGCTGATGGAAGCAAGGGAGTATGCTTTATAAATACGAAAACATACAAATATTAAAAGTAATAGTTTTTGTCTACGCTTCCTAGTCGTCTTTGAATACCGTGATTGGTTGCACGACCATTTTCAAGACACTCTTGGCCAAGACCGAATTCTCACACTATCTATTTATTCGACACGCAGAGAGGAATGGAGAGTGAAGAGTATGGACATATAGGTCGAGAGAATACAATCTGCTTGCAGTTGTCTGCACAACCTTAAACTCGCTATCGCAGGTAAAAGCTCTTGGAATATTATTCCGGCTCTTTGTTAGCTGCGTGTGATGCCCATCACCTACAGCCATAAACGTATTTTTCAGGGAGGCAAGGGGGGCCCTGCCACACCGCCCCGCTTTCGACAGTGGTCATTGTGGACTGAGCACAGGGAAGCCAATGACTGCGGCGAAGTTTTCATTCAATGCAGGAATCAGATAAGTGTATTATGCAATTTAAAAACATATCTCTTCCACATTTCTTCGGTTAAAATAACCTTCTGAGCCTCAACACCACATACTATTTGTATGCTGCGTTATGAGCCACCTCTTCGACGCTTTTGCGGTTTGCGCGCATGCCTTGCACAGGAGGCTTTCACTAAGCAGATGTTTTTTTTTCCTGAACGCTTGATCACCGTGTTATACTTTTTTTGTTTTCCCTGACCGCAAAATGACATAACGTGTGCATATTGGGTAAACGTGTCAAAGTATGCCGGAAAACATCAAAACAACAGTAGTGAAAAAACGTCATTCCATATTCTTCTGTTGTGACCTACTTTTCGCGGTAATGACGAAACCAGTGGCAAAGCACACAGTGAAGCTTGCACCCCTAGCGAGCACACCAACGTGAACAGACGTGTTGGTCGAAGGCACCGATTGTGTGTGCTTGTTAGGGAGGTTAATGAAAGTGCTATAAAAATGTTCTTTTAATACTCTTCCCCATCCTCGATAGGCAGTGAGCAGCACGGTACCACTACGGTAGAGCTTTGAGAAGTCTCAGCAATAGCTCCAAAGTTTGGCAACAACAAGCCAGAATTTATCAAGAGATAAAAGAGACTAAATACGCTCATTATCTCATTTTTTCTGCGTCGACTTTTGATTTCGAACATAATTAACAGTGCCTGCACTTGGTACCTTGTGAGCGACTACTTCACTTCGTCAACTACACAATCATGACAAGTGCGCTCGTGCTATAACCGAGTAGGTTTCCCGAGGACAAACAGCCGCATATGATAGTATGAATGGGCGTGTGTTAACGTGCTGAGCACACTGGTCGTAAATTGCATTTACGCGATTCGCATAAATGTGACAACGTTGAATAAGTGGGTGTCTATTGTTCTGCATTTCCAGGAATCTTCGAGAAGGACAACTGACCCCTCTGGAAGTACATAGTTTCTCTTTAGACTTATATAACGGGTCGCATCTGAGACGTCGATGTACATCACGACGAAACACCTGGCGTCCCTTCATCGGCACCTTGTCAAACGAAAACTTTTATAAAAAAAATGTCTTATCATAAATTTTCTAATATTTAAACTGGCGTGACACGCTTTGGGTTAGAGATATAAAAGCAACCAAACACCACCTATGCTCTTGCACAGACAAGGCAGCTGTAGATCTCTGCAGATGTAAACAAGGAAATACATGGTTGCCAGTGTGTCGAGATATCGGCGTCAGATATGCGTTTCTAGAGCTGTCGCGGCAGTGTGTCGCTGCGTCGTCAAATGATTAAAAGCACCGTTTGGAATTAAGGTGCTTTTGATTTCACAGAATATCAGCACTTGATATATCCCTGGCGGTTGTCGTTTTGTCAAACAGATAAACTAGACGTGGCACTTATGAGGCGGCGCTGTCGGGTGCCGACACTAAGTTCCTGCACCCCTAGTACAGGTAAGGCTGTTTCTCTAATGTGCGCTTTTTGTCGCGAGCTTTGAACTACAGATCGTTTCTTTTTAAACTGTAGGCAGTTTACAACAGCTGAAAGATCTACGTTAGAAAATCCCATCCTTGCCAGAAAAATGAATTTATCCTGCCCGGAATTCTGTTTTTTCGAGCCTCTATTTCTCGGTTCACCAGTACGAACATTTGCATGGTTGTGCGCAACAATCTTAATTAAACAAAAACGCTAAACCTATATCATTATTCTTCTGTGTCGTCATAAGCATACCTTTAAGTTTATTCATTTTTGTTTGTTTTTAAAAAAATATGTTGTTGGTATAATTTGTTATGTGTTACTACCAAAAATCATTATATTTTGTAGGTTTCAGTGAGTATCTATAGCTTATTTGAAAATGTGTAATATTTTTACTCGATAACCTCCATTAGTCGAAACTTTCATAACATTTCATAAGACCCCTCAATTTTTGGCCAATGTCTTACAATTAATATTTTCCCCCAGTTTCTCTTCTGCAAAGAGGCGGAAGCCATTAGTCAGTACTTTGCATCTTGTCACCGGTTCTAGTCATTGAGAAAAAATATAGGTTCTCCTCTTTGAAATCTGGGTTTGGAAATATCAGACTCCGTTGTTATTTTTTTCAGCGCCTGAACTCTTCACTCTTAGAACAAAGGTGGTAGTACTTGCTAACTTTAGGGTAGTAACGGTTTGTCACTTATGTTACAACTCGGGTAGGAAGCGCAGTTAGTAACAGCAAGGGTGGTAATAGTTACTACCGTTGCTGTTACAACCAGCATTTAGTAACTGTTACTACCCTACCCATCACTACCCATGGGTAGTAACATTTAGAGTTCTTTTTAAAAGTAATAACTAATGCTACAGTGTTTATTCAATCTGACATAATATTTTTCCACTCGTAATGTGGATCAATTATTGTATCATTACTACACAACTGGGAGTAAATAAGCGTGGTGTGCCATAAAAGCAAAGAATACATAGACTATTTTTACGCATACTGTACGAAGTAAGCGTGGGATATATATAGCCGCTACTTTGCAGGTGCATGTCTGGCACAAGGGAGCACATATGTTTCAGGATAAATTATGGCAAATTTAAACGTATAGCACTACAACATACTACCTAGTTATCTGTATTTGCGAACGTAGCAGAAGACTCTGAATTAGCCTTACTTATAAAAAATTATATGTCATATTTATTCATGATAACAAAGACACAAAAAGGCATTAAGTACGGTGGCCGAAACAAGGTACAAAACTCATTCTCAGTGCATTTGAATGTTTCACACGGCTAATATATGAACGGTTAAAAGATAATAATCCTTTTTTGGAGTTTGACGCGCCAAAACAGTGAGAATATTTAGAGAGAAGCCGCAGAGGAATTATTGTGACCGTTTGGTTACTTTGATCCGCCGGTCTTGTTATTTTGCTGTAACCTACTAAGTTTGTTGTAATTATCTCTTACAACACGTGTAGCACTTGCTTATGATTCGTTAACTTGTACTTCGTTTCGGCAATACCGGTATGATGCTTACATTTCTCGGTTGCGTAATTTAAAACAAAATTCATTTTCTTGCTCTGTGGATGTCTTCTGTATCGTTTTACCGTTTAATGATGATACGTCGAGACAACTCCTCTCATAAGTTATCAGCATCAGAATCACACACTAATGCGCATTAGATAGTCAACAGCTGGGTAGCAAAAAAGTAGTAACGGGCCGATAAAGATAATAACGACGGTAGTTCCTACCGCTTTCATTCGAGCTACTTAGTGTTTACTAACGTAAGTAGTAAAGAGGTCGCAAAAGCTTAGTAATGGTTCTAGCTAGTAACTGTTTAATAACGTAAGTAGTACTCAGGTATCAAAAAGGTAGTAATGGTGTAAGAAAAGTAGTAACCACTTAAGTTACTATCTATTTGCTTGCAGTTGCTACATTTTTACTAAATTTTTTAAGAGTGTTGGCAACACAAAAATGTTTTCCTCGCTATCGAGGAATTTATGTATCAGTTGAAAAGAATATCAAACTACATTCTTCATATTTTAAATATATCATCTATATTATTTCGTAAGAAAATTGGTTGTATTAGATATTTTTATCGTATATAGGTAGTATACTAAAAATAACGAAAAAATCACCCACTTATTGGCCAATCTCCAGCGTTTGGTATGAGCTATCAGAGAAGAAGAAGAAGGGAAGTTGCACATGCTAGCGTTTTTGAACGCCGTTCGCACTCCAATTTGGTCGGACGCCAGCAGGGTTGTCGTGAGGCTCCAGTGACGGACCGGCCTACCAGACTGCCCCTCAAGAAAAGAACTGGAGTTCCAGCTTGTTGCAGCCTGCAGCCCCTGCGTAAGTGCGTCCCATTCGACACCCAGCCGACGAGGAGCACGAGAGTACCGGTGGCAACCGAGCTGCGCCGTTGCCTCGTCATCGCGCCAGACGTGCAACGGCCACGGCTGCATTGCACGTCCTCGGGGACGAAGCTGTTGTTGCGCAGCCAGCATCGGACATCTCCCGTGCACAACAACCTGAAGTCAAGGATTACCGTGATGTTGGTGGCAGGACTTCTAACACTCATCGTGATCTCGGCTGCACTAGTCTGCCCCGGGGCCCCTTCAGGAATGGCAGGCGGTCGTAGGCCTGCAGCACATGGCCATGGCCTGGCAGACCGTCGCCGTCTTTTTCTTCGGCAACATGGATTCGGCCGCCGGTGGTGGCTTCCCCGCCGTGGTCTCGGGTGCAGTGAACCGGCAGAGGCCTTGCTCGGCTTCGCCCTGTGCGAGGGCAACAAGACGGGCGTCCAACAGCCAAGAGATAAATATGGCGAACTAAATAATATCTGATTGGTCAGTGCTTATTAACCAACTGCATTTCATGTTTATACTCTTTATCTTTTTATTGCTGAATAAAGCCTGGCTTTTTCATTGAGATGTCTAGTATGTTACACACTGGTGTTCTCCCAGAGGGGATGCATTTAATTTTCACATTCACAACACTTCAGCAACAATTGCGCTTGAAATTGAAACACGAACACTGACTTTCTTAATGACACCGATATAAGACATATAATTTCTACATTGATGCTGAGAAACAGTTACATATCGTCTCTTGAGCAAAATTAAAAAGAAAGGGTAAACCTTTTTATGGGTGAAATTCAAATTTTTTCGCATAGGTTGGCACCCCGGGTGAGTATTCTAAAGCACTAGTGTAACAGGTTATGAAAAAGTGAACAGGAGTCAACATGCGAATATTTGGCACACTTTCACCAGGAATATTTAAAGGGCTGTGCGGTTCTAATCGCAACTCAAGTGAACATGAGAGGACGCTTCAAAGTTGCAGCATGGCGGATTCACAGAAAACCCCGCGTCCACTCTGATTAACACAAATATAGAGTTTTCTGCAGTGTGATATCAGTTCGCACTGTTTTGTAAAAAGGGGCAGGTTATTGACGCTGAGCGTCTTATTTTAGTCGGTACCAGTGGTCCCGCAAGCGCGAGCGGCGTTCTTGAAGTTGTCGCGTTGTGTGTGTATTTCACATGGCGAACCGCGTCTCTGTAAATTTGTTTGCATACTTCGGGCGCCGCAGTGAGATGTAGTCACTCGATACAATGGATATTCAGTAGGTTCGAGTTAACAAGTTAACAGTGGTGCCTCACCTGGAAAGAAGAAATCTACTTGGACGTTCGTTTTTTTTTTCATGGGCAGAACCATCCTACAGTGCTCCTACCGTATAACTCTGGCACTTGGACTGTTTGAACCTCAGTACACAGCTTCCCTATATAGCCACAAGGTGCCGCATGAATAAATGAAGTCGAGAATAGCTTTTGATTAGTAAAGATATAGCCGCAGAAGATTGTTAGAGGTAAAATCTGACCTTTGGCGTCACACTCCTGCAGCGTCCGGAATGAGTAATTCAAAAACACTTCTCTCATAACCGAAATTTCTTAGATCATCATCACATCACTGTAACGTCGTAGGACGATGTACTTCAAGGTTGCGACATGCTATGGATTCATAACGTGATGAACTGTATTCTAATAAAGGGGACAATGCGAAACCAGGTGGCCCCGCCGTGGGGGAGTTGTGGCTAAGGTACTCGGCTGCTAACCCGCAGTTCGCGGGATCTAATCCCGGCGGCGGCGGCTGCATTTCCGATGGAGGCGGAAACGTTGTAGGCCTATGTGCTCAGATTTGGGTGCACGTTAAAGAACCCCAGGTAATCGAAATTTCCGAAGCCCTCCACTACGGCGCCTCTCATAATCATATGTTGGTTTTTGGACGTTAAGCCCCACATATCAATCAATCATGAAAGACAACACATTTCTAATAAACTAAACAGGTTAGATAACAAGCCGCTGTCAGAAGAAAGTTTACTGCGCCATCGTCATGACTCATCGTCACAGAAGAAAGCCGTGCAAGCGCTACTGGGCTTTTGCGAACTACTGGCTTGTCGGAATGCCTCTGAGTGGACTGATTTTGTGTGTGCGTGTGCGTCGGTGATTTTCTGTTATTTATTTTTTAACTCTCTCTTTCTCTTTCAACCCCCTATTCCCCAACCCCTGTGTAGGGTAGCATGCCGGATACTAGTATCTGGTTAACCTCCCTGCCTTTCTTTTTTCTCATTTCTCTCTCTCTATCTCAATAAGTCATGCGAAATCAGGTTAAGTGTCTTTGATGTTGAAGGCAGTGCAAGAGCACGTGAGGTGATAAAGTTTTTAGCACGAAAGGGCAGGACCAAGCCTTGCTTCACTCTCTAAGCCATGAATGCATTGACTGAAAATGAAAAAAAAAACAAGTGCTTTCGTATTCGAGTCATCTTAAGTGAACATAAAATGGAATTGAGTGTTTTTCATGGCTGGATTTAGCTACAGCTGCTATTTAGAATATAGTCATTCAAATATTTGCACTAAAAGAGTCAACTCATATAATTTTTAGCGTTGGTGTGTGCATTGGGGAGCGTCGGCAGTGGGTTCTGCCGTGCGGCTTCATTTTTGAAGGAGGGTGCCAGGTCATCCACACATGTTTACACAGTGGGTTGCAGTGTTTGGCCACGTGGATTTATTTTATTCTGCAATGTAATTGAAATGCGTATATTTAAAGAACAATTCAGCTACGAATACGTGCTGTTGCATTAAAAATGATTCACTTCTCACCCTTATTCCTTGAAATCTATTATAAAAAGCCTCCTCTGAGTAGCACATTGTAACTATCACATGTATTCCTGGGTATCGATTTTGTTACATGATTCACCTATTGATATTGGCTTGTATACAGTGAATTAATCACTCTGATTATTCAATAATGATTCTCTGCTGTCTGACCTTCAACTTCAAGCAGACTACCATTTCAGGCCGGCCATATTGCTCTCTATGTTCAGTGTTTTCACTGTCCACATCAAAGCCCCGAAAGGATCTCTTTTACAAGCAACTATAAAGTAGTGACAAATATGGTTTATATAAATGAGAGCCCTCCCTTGCTCTCTATTTTCATAAGATATATGAATAATGGGCCTTCTATAACGATCTTCTCTACTGTTGTAATTTTAGCGACTTGTACCCGTAAAACATAGCCTTTTAAAAAGAATATGTTTATCGGGGTTAACGTCACATAAGGGAGATTTCGCCTGCACTGCCAAGGAGGCCATTCAGTTCCACCTACACTAATTGGAGGCCTTTATGAAAGTCCGAAGATAAGTCAAATAAACACAATGTTTGCTCTGTACACGAGTGCCCCTCATAAAGGAGCACAAAGAAACTATCATAACATAAATTCCTGAAAACCTGCGAGAAACATGAAAGGTGGTACAGTGGTTAAAAAATTGCGCTCGTCACCCGAAAATTTCTGATTCTAACTTGGCTGCAGTGGTCGGACATTTAAGCCCAAACTCCATAAGCGCGAAAATGCACGCGACAGCGACGAGCGACGCTATGAGCGACGAAACAGGGCGTTCGCGCGACGTGTCGCGTGCTCGTTTTCGCGCGATCGCTCGCTTCTCCAGATTTGGAAACCGTCGCTCATCGCCCGGAAGTGCTAGGCTCAAGCAGCCAATAGCGAAAAACCGGAAAAGACGAAGACTACATAGGTGCACGTGACCCTGCCCGAGTCGCGTATGCGCAACAAGAAATAACGCAATGTTTATTAAGCATGCGCATATAAAAAATGCTGCAAGGCAATAATAAACACTTTACGTTCCATTACACAACAATATATCTTATTTTTAAATTGGAAACGGCTCGCTACGCGGTTTTCTTGGTGCGAGTAGACGGCCTCATGCCAGCAACAGTGGAATTCGCTCGCCGAAGCCGTCGCATGAATGAGGTTTGCCTGCGCTAGCGACTGATCGCGCGACGCCGATCTACGTCGCGTCGCTCGTCGCTGTCGCGTGCATTTTCGCGCTTATGGAGTTTGGGCTTTATGAAGGCGAAATGCTTGATGATAAACGTGACCTATCCGATGTTTTTGTACGTTAAAAACACCATATGGTCTAAACCGCAGGAGTAGTTTCTGAAGCAAAAACATTATTGTATATTGTAAAACGCAAGTTAGAGGGGCTTTCGGTGGCATAGTTTATTTTTCCGCAGTGAAACAATGGTTACTGTGGACGGGTGCTGACTGCAAAGTCGTGCGTTGGACACTAGCTGGTGCAGTCACATTTTGAAGAAGGCCAATTGCCAGAGGCGAGAATAGTGTCCGATGTCAGCGCATGGTAAAGAACCCTTGTCGGTCGAACTTTACGGAGCCAATCACTAGGACCTCTCTATTAATAATACTGTGCTTTTGAGACGTAAAGCTATATATGTGGATATTATGGCTGAGGAATTTATCATACTTCAAAGAAGAGGACTTCGTTGATTTTTCCTTTATTTTGTTTACTTCAAGGTGAAATGGGTGTGTTCCCACAGACCGTAAATGAAGCAATAACTGAAATATTGATTCGGCTAAAATTTTTAAATTCTACTTTGAGAAGCCTAATGTCTACGAAACAGTGAAGCCCTATCAGCTCTGGTGCAGGAAGTTCCCGCTCCCGCATGAGAAGCTGGCTAGACCTTAATCTTTTATGCTGACTACACACGTTATCTTTCCCCGGAAATGAAGGTTTAGTCGATTTAGTCCGGGCATCGTTAGAATGTCCTCAGTGCCATGAAGAGTATTGCTTGTTAGTTCACTTGCTCTTCCAACGTTCGGTGTTAAAAATGCCTGTTTAATAAACAAATGGACCAGAAGAAAGCCCAACAAAGCGGCGATATCCATCAGCGCATGAGGGATGCCTTAATTGCCCTCAAACGGGTGGAAAGCATGATCTTTCCTGCCCAACGTCAGCGCTACCCGCAACTACGGCTCTGTACGATCGTATAGCATTCTAATAAAATATGTTGGTAGACTGGCTCATTAATTTCGCCAACGTATGTATTCGAAAATTATCAACGAAGATGACGACAAGCGGTTATGTCCTAAATTCATGCTGTGCAGCTTCAACCAACGGAGTTGGGCTTCGGTTATTTTAATTAAACCCCTTTTTCTACTCAACAGGAAGCTCACTTTTTTCAGTATGCTCACTAAAAAAGTAGAAAAGTGAAGTTCAAAAATTTGTTTTTCAATCTTATACTGAAATCTACATGTGAGGCTTTAGGTAAGTCTTATTGTATTTCTTGTATTTTAGCCACATTGGCTGCACAATATAATGCGGTAAGGCAATACTTCTGTAGCACTACTGAACTGCTTATTCAAATCTTTGTAATCTGCATACTACTAAAAAACAGAGAAAAAATATCGCAAAAGCCCGAAAACCTTGCTGTTCATTCGGTACCACCATTCGCGCTTTATACGCATTTTTTTTTGTCTCAGTCTGTTCGCTATGGACTGTGGGACAGCCGATAAGTCTAGTCAGCAAGGCTTAATGGCTGACGGCGCTTTGCGCTAAACTGTGTCTACCACATGTACGAACATGTTCTTGCACCAGTGAAATTTTTATATTATAGTTCAGCAGAAAGCTATCATTGGTAGATAGCGTGCGTGACGGCGCTACAACAAAGGCCTGATTAATAGAACAAGCATATTTTTTTTTCAGACAAGAATTACCACTGCCTTCTGGCGGTGACTACCAATGCCACACAAACGCTGAAAACAATGCGAAAAAGTTCATACTTTCAGTATAGTTATATAATATTATATATAAGGCATGCCATCTGAATCAATCTTCAATGTCTGGGCTCTTCAAAGCGTTCTTAACAAAAGCACACGGTTGCGCACGGTAACTATTTTTTAAGTACAGTGTAAGTACTGAAGTCTCACAGTTAATGTGATAGTAATATTTCTAAGAGTTTTACCACGGCCAGATAAACACAACTAAGGCTAATCACATGATCAATTAACTGCAGTGCCATAGTAGTACACCTACCAACAGCGCGCAAGCGCATGACCTAGTGCCAGTTTTTTTTTCTTTTGACTTCATTCAAGTCACTATAAAACGCTCTACTAATACAAAGTTCAATAGTCCTGGGGCCGAATTCACAAAGCTTTCTCTTTGGCTACGCATTTTCTTAGCCAAAAGTTCTCTTATCTGGAGGGATTACTATAGCGCGGGTATGAATTTAACTTATTCGGCACTTAAGAGGGCAAGGAGGACACACGATAGCCGATGAAACGACAAAGAAAGAAAGAAGTGTGTGCCGATAATATCAAGGTAGCACGCAAAGCGTCTAGCATCGAGAGTATACGATGATAGCCAATGATTTGCTGCATCTAAGTTTCAGTTCCGCGAGCGTCTGCTACAGCGCTTACGGGATGCCGCGTACGTTGTAATAGAAGTTTTGGTGGGCTGTGCAAAGCCAAGCACTCGCCTTTATTTAACGACTGTAGCTTAAAAAATAATTGATCGATGGCCTTAAGCCACCGAGCAATCCATGCACTATCTCGCCAAGCACAAGTAAACACTCCAGACCACATAAATGAAACCACACATAAATCGATGCATGCAATGTTTGAAAATGTGCCTCGAATGTCTTCCCCTATTTAACGCGACCAGTTACCTTACATTTCATTGAAGCTGCGCTGCTACTTAACTAATTCGGTGTGATCTAGCACGGTAGAGTGGTGAACGTAAGGGTGTTTTGTACCTATAGTCAAAGGTAGTCTTTGTTACAATATTCTTATTACAAGACACATGAGCGACTTTGGTGCCTGCAGACGAATTGTGCGGAAATAGATAACAGCAGTAATCAAATGAAATTGTGAGCGCAATTTCGCTGGTTCCATGCACCGCAGCGTTTTTATAAAGCCGGAATTTCAGAACGTGCATACGCTCTTGCTTAGGTATATGTCTACGTAAAATGAGGGAGACTCGTCGGGAGGTGTCTCAGTGCTAATGCTTTTCACAAAACACGGTGCAAATATTTCGCCCAGCGTTGTTTGAGTGCGCAAACGAAGCAAGGGACGTGTATACGAGTCTTGAGGTCGAGAGACGTTATCACACGTGCGAAAAGGATGAAAAGAGAGAGAGAGAGACTCTCGCTTCGGCTTCGCGAAAGCTTGAAATTGATAGATAATAAAGACAATTTTCTGGCCCAGCAGACGTCAGGGAATGTCTCCGCAAAGCAGGGTCAGATGCTCGGAGAGCATAAAAAGGTGGAGTACGCGTTATATGGGAGTGACAGCCACTCAGAAAGCGAGATGATGTGTGACTGTCCTTAGGTGTGAGAATCAATGCTAATTAAGAGAGTTGAGTTAATGAGCCAAAACTTTCCTAAATAACGACAATGGAAGCAAACTGAGCATTCATCTAGTGAAAGTGACACTAGTGACAGTGAACTCATAATAGTTGATTAGCGTTGTCACAGGCCGATATATATTTTTATTTTCTTATCTATATTTGGCAAACTATGAGAAGGTAGCGTACGTTAGAGCCGGCTATCCCAACATAATGACAGTAATGTACAAGAATAAATAGCGCACGGATATACAGTCACACGTGGCGGTTTCTATCTTCTAGTAACCTTGGGAAAACGCATTCTAACTATTTTTTCTATTTTTAACAAAGTTTCACGGGACGTTTTTGCATTTGGCTTCATTCGAAGGAATCACGATATATCAGCGATAGGGCGAATGCAAGCACTGCTGCAGTGGACGAGCGGTTACAGCGCTCAACTACAATCTAGGAGGTACTTGGTTCATTTCGCAGAATCACTGAGCACTTTTTTTTTTCAAGAGGTTTCCCGGCCTGACATTATGCGTGGTGGCGGGTACTAGTTTTTTGAGAAGTAGGCTTTCGCACTTGCTTCTTTCACTCCCCTTTTGACCCAAAAGCGCTGTACTGTGCTTCTTCAAAAATTAAACAATTGAGGGTTCATAATTTTCTCCTCCATCCTCTCTTATCGCAAAAGTGTCCAGTGCTGAAATACCAATATCATACCTGGTATATTACTTTTCACGTCTTTGGATATTCGACCAGCAATCAGTCTTCACGGTGTTTTGAAGAAAATCTAAACAACAGCTAACTGCTTGCAGCCAAGTTGACTGCCTTTGTAGGGACACGCTTTCGTGCTAATTTGGTGGGCATCATCACAATCAGCAAGATCAAAGAGCACGGACAGTTAGAGCTGACGCAAACAGAGTGATTAGTTTGTGTCTTCTCTCCCGCTTTTTGTCATGCTGCACGCTACAGTGTAATGTCGCTCTCAATGGTTAAAATGAACTATAGCAGGTAATCGAGTTCTGCTGAGAGGGTCCCCTAATGTCTAGAATGGAACAGAACAATGGCAATTTGATTTGTGTGATAAAGAGATACCCTGCTTTTGGTTACTAAAATAAATTTCTAAACTGAAGTTTATTTTTTATTAACAACAGTTCCAGTGCAGATGAAAGGTGCATGGACAAAATTCGTGTATTCAGCTTGACTAGGTTTGTGACCTTAATTGTAATTGCGAACCGGTATCACAGTATGCATAAATATCACACACATATACAACCACGGGTGATAGCTTGCTTATTCTGATTAAAATTGAAAGGTTGAAATCGACATATTCAACCAACGCAATGTGTACGAGATATGCCATGTAGAGTAGCTATGCTCGAAACTAATCTTCGCAGGTTCGTTCCATTTTACCCAATTTCTTGCCCATGACTGTAGGTTGGGAAATGAAAGTTCTTCGAACACACATATTCTGTGTAAGGTTACATTTATTTTTATGCAGTACAAAACAAATTGAAATGTATAATGGCTCAAAAGAGAAAAAACTAAAAACAAATTCAGCCAAATCATTACCAAACTTACTCACCAATGATAAACGGATTCTTATTTAAAAGATACATACATACATACATACATACATACATACATACATACATACACACTTACATACATACATACATACATACATACATACATACATACATACATACATACATACATACATACATACATACATACATACATACATACATACATACATACATACATACATACATACATACATACATACATACATACATATACGCACACACACATATACACATGTACACACATACACACATACATACACACACTCATGTGTAAATATTAAAATGAATGGCTATAAAACAACAATTATAATACACTCATTTTGAATATACTACAGAAAATAACTTACGAGAGATATCCACCGGCACTGTTATGTCTGAACACGGTGTTTCTCGAATTATCTCGCAAAAGCTTGATGCATAGTTTTCTGCTGCTGCCCAGTGACAAGCAGTTTTTATAAAAAACACAAGAATAAAGCCCTTGACAATTTCATGCTAAAGAAAAGGGCTTTGCATCAATATTTTGTACATGTCTGCAATATCACTCTGTTTATTTACATAGCTTGGCTCATTCACAACCCACTAACAAAGCATGTTAGGACACTTGGGCTGAAAGTTGGCACAGCACGAGTAAATTCTAGACAAAACATGAATAATACAATTATAAGCTACTAAGATCCTTGGTGCAAATAGTGTTTATATTGACAGCTATAGGTGCCATTTCGTTTCCCCAAAACACTTCTCAAAAGTAGAATCAACTTTATTTAGCTAAAAGTTTCTATTCTGGCGCGTCGTGGTGGCTCAACGGTGGAAGCGTCTCTTTCGGCCAAGAAAACAAAGACCAATTATTTTTCCAGTTCGTGAATTCACCCCATGCTAACATTGAGGCAGCTGGTAAGAGTGCTTTTGGAGAGAGGAAACCACCCCATTCTCACCAGTTGTGGCCTTGGGTAGCTACTTCACTTGGACAAAAATGATGAAAAACACTCCTCAAGAAGACTTCAAAGTTTGCACATCAACACAGTTCCCATACAGCTGTCTATTAGTCTGCTTGAAAAATATTGAGTTTACTGGTGGGCAAAGACTGTACACTATGTGAGGTGATGCTCCAGTGCACTGCATGTATGTCATGCTGCTGGCCTCAACTGCGATGTTGCTCAGCACATATGTGTAAAATAACTACTAATACTATGCCACTGCAAAGTAATTATGTGTCATTTGCATGAAACAGGGACCACAATAAAAGAACATAACAACTTTTGCCTTCACAAAGTTCAAAAAATGTAAATAAATTTCCACAGAGTTTTCACAGTTCATCTAAGGATAGTAATATTGATTGTAAACACATTCTTACTTCCACTAACAAACTATTTTAAGATGCCAGATTCAATATAGAGTATACCAGCACTTTTGTAGGGCTAAACAATTGTACAGGCACCTAGAAAAACACAAGTGAATGCATAGTATAGCTACATATAAAAATAAGTACTTTTATTTCTAGTCTGAGTAGAGCTGCATAGATGATAAGTCACTTGCATTACATTATGAACAAACCTATCCGAGCAAAGTATACATTTAAAAAGTTACACTTACACAGTAGATAAGTAGACTGTTGAAGGACGGACAGGCAGTGGGATAATACCCAAGCACTAAAATCTTCTGTTAAGATATACTAGGAGTAGTGATGATCTACTTCCTTCCAAATATAATAATATACATAGATTCACTTCCCAGAGCTTATACACTCATGGCATCATTGGTGCTATACAAATGAGTGTACACTGAAGGATTACATCGGCTAAGTACATGATTACTGCATCCATGGCTTTACTTCTTGTACTACAAAGAATGCAGACACAGTTACCATTGGCGACCATGGATGCTGTGATTTCTGGCATGTAAATGTAGAGGCACGCAGGCACTTAACACACATGTTAAAAACTTCAGCTCAAAAATATTTGCCCACTAACACTACAGCAGCCTTTAAATTAGTGTCACAGTTTGGTATCTTCCATGCAAAATTTAAATAATTTTGAATGCAAGCAATTGAACTGCTGAATAATGCACTGCTAAGAAGTTAAGCAGCAGCTCCTCCTGACATCACAATGTGCTTTTTCTGCTGTTGTAAACTTTGAGCAGGAGAACAGTCACTGGCAGTCCCTTTATACTTGTTGGTCTTCTGTGCTCTGTTCTTGGTATACTGTACATGACCGTGGAGCACCGAACCTCTTGTTACTGCTGGAACTTAGAAAAATACAGATCATTGTTACAACCATGCTACATGCAAGAGTGTATAGTTGTCAATTATGTGCTCATATTCACAGATATTGTTGTATTTTCAGAAGCCAATGACAAGCCTCAACACACACACACACAAACAGTGAAGACTGAAAATATATTTAATATGATACAAGAGCAAAACTACAATGTTATAGATGAAGACATGAAACTTCTGCCAGACATAAAAAGCCAATAAAGTTTCTTCTATTTTGACTTTTACACTAGGTGCGAGAAGCAGACCACAAATAAGTTCACTAAGAAATACAAGTTAGACTGCATTAAACGCAACAGCCAATGTTCCTAACTTTAAGGCTGTCTAACATAGCCAGCTCACCGTACTGCGTATAGGAGCAAATGGGCAGTCTAGAAGACACAAAGAACTTGTGGATTATGAGTGTGCTTGTTGCTGACATCTATTATTCTAAATGAAGAAAACCCTTCAAAAATGCACTTCATCAGGGGAAATAATCATACGCAACAAACACAACGGGCTCCTGCAGGTGCCACCAACACTCACGATTATTGTTGATACAAGTGTCTTGCCGGATGGATATGCTGCGTCCTGCACAGAACACCAAAGGAGCGCTCCATGACTTGGATTGCATGTGTGCTAGCTGCATCGCTCTGCTGCTGAAATAGGCTAGCCACAGACAGACAAATGAGAAGCCATGGCTTTGAAACACACTGAACGTCACCTTTAGAGATCAACAATGCATACTTAGGTCAGGTACAATTTGTAGAAAAATATATATCACTATGCAATCGTGGTGAACATGTTCGGCTGAAACATAAGCAACAGCACTGAGAGAGAAAAAGCTACATTAGGTAAAAGATGCAGTTACTGGCCCTATGTCATCTGAAGCTTCTTCAATAGGTCTTTCTCCTTACAAGTTGTGAACAGCCAGGCAATTTTCACCCACTTGCTATTTCCTTCCAGAGCACATGATCCCCAGAGGGAGTCACAAGCTCGAGAGCTCAATAAGGAATCAAAGTACTTGTGCTCGTTTCAAAGCACAAGCTTTTGAGCCTCAGATTATTGGAGTTTCATTCACAAGCTGCAGGCTTTCAGCTTTCAACATTCTCAATTATCTTGCAATTTAGTTCTATAAATGTTGAATAAGAATTATGTCTAAGAATATTACAGGTATCCACTGAAAGCAACCATGCTTGGGTTTTCAATTTGTGCACAGTAAGTGGTGTTCACGTAATCGTATGTATTAAAGAAAAACTAACCTTGCAGCCAGCCGTTAGGCAGTTTTGTGCGCTCGAAGCTCCCAAGCAGATCACAGTCCTTCCAGATGAGGCTGCCATGCATGCTTCCACGCCGCATTCGCTGAATGATAACAGTGCCAGCAGTGACATAGGCTTGCATAGTTGGGGAGAACGCGTCCTTCCTATTTTTGTACAGGTGCTCCAAGTAATGATGAGTATTGATGTGCCAGAATGTTCAACCGATGAATCACAGGACCTTAACAAACCAATCTCTGCGATCTGTGAAGAGCCAAAAACGAGATATTTAAAAACAATCATTAAAGCACTCACTTCTAATACTTATTTGAGGAAGCTATCACTTCGTTAATGTGACCAAAATCTGCTATAATCACTTTGAAATAAACTGAAGCTTCATGTAAAATTTACGTACCGCAATATATATGGTCTACTGAAGTATAGTACTAGCACAGTGGTAATCGTCTATAGAACTAATTTTCCAAAATAACATAAATTTTTTAATTGCAACCAGGCTTCTGAAAAATAAATTCACATTAACTTTCCAACTATCAAACGTGGTCAATCGATAGGCCCAACCTCATAATCAAACAAGAGCCCACTTGTATCAAATCACAAAAAACTTTTTATGTATTTGCTCCATAATATATGTATGTATATAACAGTAGTAGTATATTTTTCATGCTTCAACTTACCATAGAGAAACTTTACATCTGATGGGCTTAAAAACTTGCACACGTTATAGAACTGTGTGAATTATAGTACTGGTGAAATTTAGTTCTGCAAGGTGAACTCACCGATGGCAGCATTTAGTAGCCGTCGGTGTCATGAGTAACCAAGTACGGCCAACAGGCAAAGGGCATCTGCAGACTGGAAGCTGCCAATGACAGCAATGAAGGGCTGGCCAGGCGTGCACGTCCATTGATAAAGTGTAAGAACTGGCCATGACCGGCTGTTGTCAAGGCTCTAGTGCCGTGAAAAACGATGGCCAGACGAATTAGGAAACCTGTAGTTAGGCGATATTGGCCTACAACTTCCTCCAAAGCAAGGCACCGGTGAAATCTTTGCTTTTTCTGGGGGCCGAAGGGAAGCTGGACGTTCACGGGCTCTCGCTGACACATAGAACTCTCAAGTTGTTACCGAAGAACAGTCTATGCGCGCTTCCAAAGTAACACGATCCACAACAGAATGTAGCATCTCGCAGTTTTGGTTGATCACATCACAGCGCTAGGACTATGGTTATCACAAAAAGGAGAAGTGACGACTTAATAAACAAAAGCGCCAAGCTGCCCCACCACAACTTCGCCGGGCAAAACAGTTATCAACGCTGTCTTTCAATTTTCGGTCACACGAGCACAGCTTGTTCACAAGTCTTGGAACGTCAACACAGCACCACCGAACAGTACATTGCTCTCAAGTAAATAGAAGCGTACGGGCTAACTAGTGGCGAAGCAAGAACCGAGCGCGTAGTTCATACGTTTCCGTACGTACTTGGGGTCACTCAACTAACGTGTCAAAACGCTGTCAATCCGAAATGTCGCACAGCACCCAACTGAGAGACTGGAAATTCAAGCGAACGAACTGTTACCGGCACACAAACACAAATTGCAGGCTTCTCGAGTGCTAGTTGCCGTCGATACATCGACGCCGATCCCCGCTTGATAACCACACCGACGCACAGGCTTCGCTGCGCTTCACCGTACACCATTGCACTGCCGCAGCTTTCCGCACTGCTCACACGCACTGAAAGAGCTGCTGTAATCACAACACATCCGGTCAAACGCTGAAGTAACTCGTGCGAGAAGCATTTGCTGAAAGTCGCACCGACCGATATGCTGTTTACGACGCCATGTTGTTTTCGACAACTGCACCGCACGTAAGAGAGCTCTTAGAAAGTACTTGCACTATTTTCACGGCGTGAAAAAACTTTCTCTTATTTGCGAGGGGGGTGATATGACGAACAGGACAGGCGTGCCAGATGAAAGAAGTGTTTTGGCAACGTCACGGAGTGAGCTGATGTAGAGTGTATTGCTTCACAACCAATAACAAGCTGTGCCTGTCGGCCAAGCCGTCGTCTGCTCGCGTTTGTCGTCTGCTTCGATCAGAGCATGCGACAGGGGATTCGCCTTCGCAACGCTATTATTCTCAGGTCAAGTGGTCACTACGTCGCACAAAATACATGTCAGTGGCTCGCTCTACCTATGAATGTTGTTCGTGTGCCAAGTTAAATGACTGGTAATTGACGCAGGGATGAATTCAGCCAAGGTTTGCTCCAGAATCGTGAAGGTTTGCATATTTTCGGTGTCATACAAAGTTACTAGGGTCATTTCATTCCGATTGCTTGCCATAATATCACGGTCCATATCGGTGTCTGAACAGTGAAGGTGAAGATGCATGATTTGTTTGTAGTTCCATGCGTAATCACGCGCACCCCTAATACGCTTTTGTTTACAAAGTACGCTTTGTTCCACATCGTCCCAAAGTGTATCGACAGCTGTATTTCAGAGATCGCAACCATTGGACAGTTAGAGCCGATGAAAGTACACTAGAGCACAAACTTTAGGAACCACTCACTGGAAACTTTCTCTCATTTTTATTTTCCAATAGCGTGCAAGGAATGTGCTCCCATTAACCTCTTTGGTGGTAATTTCCACCAATGAGGCAAGGATCTCGAGTCGCACTTTTAGTTGGATGAGATGGGACAACAACATAACAAATAAGGTTGATCCTATGCCATGCCGCGTTCGAATGCACCGACCATTCACGTATCACATTGGTTTTCATCCAACCACAAATCTTTACATGCGTAGTTTTATGCCATTGACGCCCAATAGAATTCTTCAATTACTGCGACTTCGAACTTATCAGACGGTGGTGGTTGTCAACACCATCCACTGCTTACAAGGGAAACGACATGCGAAACTCAAAGTGCCGAAAGAGATAAAAGCGCACCAGCAGTCATCAGGCAGCCCTTAATGGGCGTGAATTAACTCAAAACCAGCCAGGGCACCAAAGTATACCGCTGTGGCAGCAGGTTCTAAGTAGCCACATTGTTCCTAAGAGTGGTCCGGACCACTCTTGGGATTTTCTCTCAGCCGTGCTGTTTTTACGCACAATTTCGCTTCGTGAATCCACTTACGAGCACTTTTCGGTGACGTAAGCAAATATAGCAACTGCATCACCATCGCTGACATGTTCCCGGGCAGTCACAGCGCACTTTATTTGCAGCGGCCGATGTGACAACTATGGCCTCTTACGACGTTTTTTCGTTTCGTGAATCAACTTACGCAACAAAATTTCTCTTGCGCAAAAATGTTTTCGTAAGTGAGCTTTGTGAATCCGGGCCCTGATTTTTGGCAGGATGACAAGAGTTTTTTTCCAAGTGCTTGAAACAGAAAGCGAGAAAGCGCCACCCACTCTGAAGTTGCTCTGGCGAATGGAGGGTACGACCACAATAAGCAGCACTCTGGTAAGTTGTGCACGCTGATCTCATTACTCGCATTACCAGCCGAGTAAGACCAAATGAGTTCGTACATCCTTTCAGCCAGGCGTAAAAACAGTTATACTTAGGGTGACATGACCCGACAAAACACACTTTGAGAACGTGCATGGCGTACGCGCACATAGAAACATGATGTGGCTGGCAGATGACGCAAGGAACAATTCACAATTGAACATTTCGTTCAGTTGCCGCCATGTGACGACGGCGCTCAATCTGGCGGCCAATAGAAGGGATAGTTCTCATTCTCAATGTCAAGTTCACAAAAAAACGACATCGGTAAAAAACAGTGTCACAATGTTACTTTTAACGAAACATACGAAAGAACAACCTAGTTGGCGAGGCCTTATGGTTTCCACTACTTTTTTCAAAGTGCAAGCATATAAATGATAATTACGGATACAAATCCAGAGGCCTTGTGATGGCTCTGCTCCCAACCGTTGGCTTCCCTCGTCTAAAGGGTGGTAATTGGCGCAGAAATGTCTTCTGTCAACGCTAGGAAACATCGCGCATTCCCATGGTTTAGCCTATAGCATGATCACAGGCACCCTGTCTAGAAGTGAATTAACGTGGTACACTACGTCGAACGATATAGACGGAGGAGTTGTTTTATATGTAGGGTTTGACGTCCGAAAACAACCACAAGCTTATAGGAGACCTGAGGTTCTTTAACCCGCAACCAAACTTGAGCAAATGGGCCTCAGCATTTTCGCCTCCATCAAAATGCAGAAGCAACACCCGTGATTCAATCCCACGACCTGTGGTTCAGAAGACGAGTACCTAAGTCACTGAAGCACCACAATGGGGCATAGACGAAGGTGTTGTTCCCAGGCTACATGATTGTGTTACAGAAAATTGCAAAATGTGTTGCATGAAGACTCTTTTGATTTAGTATGCTGTATACTCACAAACTTTACTAGAGTGACAGATATGGTTATTAGTAACATGGTCTCTGGAGTAATGGGAAGCAGAAAATAAAGAACCGCCGTCCGGGCTAGACTCAATACACCGCTCCTGCGTGTTTTATATTTCCCCATGTGACCGGGTTGTTAGGAAATATTACCAAATAGCAGCAGTATACCAGCTCGTAAAAGCAAATATAAATAGACATATGAAGGTCGTCCCACTTTAATTTGTGGCGCAAATTCATGTTTTCTGTTGAATAACATGGACGGTAGGACGAATGACCAAGACATCGGTGCGTTGAGGTTCACTGGCGCTGAAGTAGTAGAGCTATGATGCTCTGCAACGTTCATAAATTTATGATAATAAGTTTTTTTGCAAACTAAACTTGTTTTCCTGAACACTCAAAATTGCTGGCATCTTTATAATTTTGCGCAAGAATACGGAAGCAGAAACCTTGTTGTCTAAAGGAATAAGTTTAAGGCTAAATCAAGCTCAAGTGGTTTCATTACATTACATAAAATTTTTGGTTCCCCCCTGAATACCTACATGCCATAATATTAGGGCACTGTAATTATAATAACTTTTTCTTGTATTCTAAAATCGACAGCACGTCAGAAAACAATGTTCCTCAAATTACTCACCAACATTTATAAAACCAGCTTTCTTTTTTATACGCAAATTGATATTAGTTGAGTTGAGATTGAGAATAAGTGAGTAAACTTTACCGCGTTGTGAGAATATTGGTATCATGAGACTAAGTCAACGTGTTAGGTTCATGTGTGTTTCATTCTCTAGGTGTCCAAAAACACAGTGAACTGAATAGAAAAAAGGAAATTGATGAATGTTTGGCGAAGACGTGTTACGCTGGATTGAATCTGTGTTCCCATGTTTGACGGACAACTTTGTCGGACTAGATATTGGAGAGGTTGCCTCAGTGTAGAGGTTCTTTTAACAGCAGATTGTGTTATGACGGGGTATACGATAACTCCACACACGTATTCTGTGGTCCCGCATATGAGTTTCTAAAATATAAGTTTGGAGCAAGCAAAAATGCAAAAAAAAGAATTACGCACCTGCAGTGAAACGTACTGTCACTCTACCTTTGACATGCGGAGCGAAATGAATTAGTCTCAAAGCACACGTTTTTCAGCAAACTAGCAGCGAGGTATTTTTATCATCTATTCGTCAACGTCGATAGTCAGAGCTCTTTGGCTTCAGCGTGTGAAAACTAGCGACATGACGCAACGGGCCCTAAAGGCACACTTTATATATTTTCGCCCCACCTGTTATGACACGCGCGCTTGTTTAGCGATATGAGCGGTTTTTACCTGCTGCGCTCTTCCCGCAAAGCACGATGTTCACCACGCTCACTTTAGCGGCTGCTTTTTTGAAGGAGGCATGTTGATCGCACCAAAAAAATATTCATGTATGACTGTTGTAAATTCACACTCAGCCTGTGGGACTTGGGCGTTTGTTGCATGCGTCCTCGTTTTAACGCAATAGCGTTAAAGAGTTCGTGTTGCAGAAAACCCGTCGCCGGTGTAGGACCGGTTAGTTATTAGTCTGTGCGTCTGTGACCGGAAAATCAGTTTACAGAGACAGTCACGGGAAGCCGCTACTTGTCCTCGCATGCGCGCGTGATCACACTGAAAATGCCGCACATTCGACAAAACAGAGAGAGAGAGGGAGAGAGAGAGAGATTATTCCGTGGTTACTTGAAAAAGTGCTTCGAAGCCTCCTTAACGTATTTTGTTCGACAGGTTTCACGAAGAAAACGAGCCCAATCGGCGATAATAGCGCGCGCTGGTCCAATCTACTGTGTGCGTGTTTGCGTGCGTGCGTGGGTATGTAACAATACATATGAATATTTATGCACTTAGCAGTTGAAGGGTGTACTAGGGGCTGGATTTCGCTATCGCGTTCAACTATAATGGCGCGTCCACACTTGAGAGTTGAAGAAAAACGAAAACGCTAGAGCGGCTGGAAAATCCTAATCGTGGGCGTTGAAGATGTTCACCTTAGTTCTGCCCCATCCCTTCGCCACTGCCGTCCATACCTTAACAATTAATTCAATTTAGCCTGCTCTCTGAGAACTAAAATTCGTACAAATTTTCTAGTTATTCAAGCAAAGTAGTAAAAAGACTCAGCTCGCACCTTTTCAAACGTTGCTTTTGGAGATAAACCTACAGAAACGAAACGAGCGAAGGCTCCGGCAGCGGCGGCGGCGCATTCGACTGCCTGTACGCAATCGCGAGACACGTTGGGGCATCCCAACTCGCTGCCGCCGCACCGTCGGCTTCCAATGTTTTCGGTGATCGTAATCCAAGTCAGGCTCTCGATGAGCGCGTCCTCGTTGAGGCCATCAAGCTTCGTCGTGCTGCATGGGTAGTTTTCGATTTGAGCCGATGCGAGCCATGCCAATGAGACACCGCTGACGCCTGTGCCGTCATGTTGAATCTGCGGCTGGCTGGTTACGTCACGTGGTTTGATCTAGCGCAGCCAAGGCTGTGAAGCGGAAACGAGATCCGGCGTCGCCGTCGCGTAGCGGGAAAATCATGCTCGGACCGATTTTTGCGCGCCGGCCGGGCGTCTTAGTTTTTCGGCCGCTTGAGCGGCGAAACCAGCCAGTTTCCGGAGAGTTTCACCGGTTTCGCTCTCTTCGAGGCCAAGTGTGAACGCGCCATTAAAAGCGATACTTAAGCGTCTCTATTTTTTTTTGTTTGAGCAGCGTTCTTAAGGTGCCGAGCTGTTACAGTTGTTGATTCGTGCTTATCCCTAGTGTGTTCTTTCCGTGAGTAGTTTTGGAAAGAGCAGATCATCCCAAGCTTGGAACTGCTTGCCGTTCTTCGCATGACATTAGAAGTCAATGATTAATTGCTTGTGCTTTTATTCCCTCATTTTTTATGAAACATTGGGTAATAAACGACATATGAATTGCTTCCATGAAAGCACATTACAACTATACCAATCTCAGTGACAGAGGTACGAGCGGTTTCTTGTGTATTTGTTGCCCATTTACTGATATCCATAGATGTGATGCACTTCGCTAAGTACACGTATTACGTCTAAAGTACAGGTAAATAAAACAGCAAAAGAGTGTATTGATTGCATCAGCAATTTCCCCCCTCCCACTTCCCCACCTCGAATTTAGATAGTTTTATCTTACGAGCCGGGGGAGTGGCATAAGCGGTATTGCTTTCATGGATTGAAATAAAAAAAAAAACATTGGAGTTGTTGTGCATGGTACTATGTGATAGCTGCCCATCTTGTCGTCCTCATTAGGGCTAGAACGAAACAAAATATATTTAGTGTAGTGCTCATTGAGCGTTAAAGCTCTAGTTTTAGCCGAGCTCACTATTGTAGAGTACAGACAACTAGAACGCTCAATTTCGGTGCTGTCCAGCTAACAATAACAAAAAATATGAATTGACGAAAACAGTAAACCTTATTTATACGTCGATAGCAGTTTATGGGCATAGTATTTTATTGTTTCTACATCTTTGTTTATTATAATGTTTGGAGGTTTCTGAATTTTCTCCTGAGTACGTGAAGTTTCTCGCGGTACGTAGCATCATGAGGTGCTCCGTGCAGGCGTCCAGAATACAACTGAAGCTGCGGTAAACATAAGCAAGAAGGCCAACAAACCTTCACAGAAGTTTCTGCTTCATAGATTAGTCTGGGAGATAAAACAGTTCTAAGCAGAGGAAGTTGTTTTCACTTTTTTCACAAACAGAGGCGTGACCGTGTGGTAGAACAATCGTTTGTTAGCCAATGACGCAAGTTCAATCCCCACTTGAACAAAAACTACTCTGGTTCGGTCCCGACTCTGCACCAAAAGGAATTTTCTGCAATTATTAATTTTATTTGCATTGTTCTCAATTTTTCGGTGACGCATAGGATGCCGATTTCTCCTTCACATCTACCAACGCAGACACTGACGCCGACACCGACGCCGACGCTAGAATTTCTGCGAAACGAGCTGTTTAATGCTGTCGCACTAAAAAACAAACACTTGCTGGGATCCGCGAAGCCGCTGTGTTGAGAAGCTGGCGTGGCACCGTTGTACTCCAACTGGGTTGTGCAATACTGGGCTGGCTCGCGAGGAGCCGGGGTTTTAATTCCATTGTTTCAATAATGCTTTACAGAGACTTACTTGTTTCTCTCCTATTTCGTGCAATAGTGGTTATGGACACACGCGGCAGCGAAAATATACGACGCACGCGAACCTTGCTGTGATATCATATCAGCTTTCGCTTTAAATGTAAATAAATGATATTAGTATTCTTTCAAATGGCAGCGCATGCTGAAGGAAGGACCTTCCATGAACACGAAAGTGGTGGTAAATAACTAATAATAGGGTTAAACATTGGCCTAATTGATCGCGCCAAGTGATAGCCTAAAGAGGGGGAACCAAAGTGAATACGTTATTGCGGCATTTTTCTTATTCTTTCGTTCAAACACCACATTGATCGCTTCACGTTGGTTTTGTACAAATCATTCTGTCCACTGTAAGTAAATAAGAAAGAAAAACATGTGTGTGAAAGAACATTGTAAAGCTGAGTAGGACAACAGGGGAGGGGGTTAAACTTTGTAGGCTATATGGCCTGATTCTCACTTACTCAGTTTCTCTAAACAGAAACAATCAGACTCTATTTCGCTGGGCATAACATCTTGCAAGATCTGAGTGGTGGGAGAAAAAACTGTGCCCACAAAAAAGGTAATGGTGGAAAGGGGCTGATCGCAGATTCCAAAATACCCCAACAAAATACGTTTATTTTGAGGATTTTATGCCTACTTGTCTCTTTCAACATATTAATTTTTTTGTACTCTTTGTATTCGCAGACAAAATAATTCAACGAGCTCGTTAATTTATTTGTTTGTTTTTATTTATTTATTCATTTATTGGAAAAGTTGTTGTACTTGAAGGCGGTAGTTATTCTCTGCTCATAAGTTGTATACAAAGTTGATTATTCAGATTTGGGGAGGCTGTGTACTGACTTTCACAAAAATCTTGTACGCAGCTAAACGCTCCTGAATAGTCTTATGTCTTCGTTGAGCTTCGATGTTCTTCCTAGTTTTTCCCTATCTCTTCAACGCTAGAAATTACTGCACTCTTCTCGTTGCTGAAGCACAGCTTGGCTCTCATGCACGTCAGTTGATTCTGCAAAGTGCATCACCGCTAATTTTATTGTTTCTTTCAGAGAAGCTCCCGTGTTCTAATAAAATGACAAGCGCAAAAATTGCTGCCGGGAAAGGCCCACCCCCTTAAAGAATTTAAACAATAATTTTCTCCACTATTTCATGAAAGGCTGTGAATTGGATCTGTTCCCTTTAATCTTACCTGGCATACTTACTACGTCCCTTTCTGCTCTCTGATTTATACATATTATTTTGTAATATTGCTTTAGGCTACTACTGTAAACTAATTTTATGCAGAGTGACCACGTTATTTATCATTCCTTTTTTTAATTGAGACATGTTCACATATAAGGTAATATCTATGAGATAATCTAATCTGGTTTGTACCTTCATTGAAAAAAAAAACGACAGGAAGGGCTCGCCAAGAAGAAATTGTGAAATGGGGTTGTGTCGAACCGACGTTTTGACAAGTGGGCTTGTCTTCCTCAAGGCTTGAACTGAACATCGGCATTCAAGTAGCCAAGCAGTAAAATGTACTGTGTTTTTGTCTTATTCATAAGCAAGTTGATGTTTTCGCAGTGGCATTCAACCAGCTGACGTCATGCCTCGATGTAAGCGCGTAAGCCTGCATCAACTCAGGCTTAAGCGTCTTACTAGGTTCACTTACGAAACTAGCCGACCTATCATTATTGATATAAAGTTACGCTATGCTATCAGTTGTCGTCTAAATGAAGAAGAGCCCCTTCTATAGCTTTTTTTGGTTTCGTCGAGTTCCATGTGTAACAAAAACTTCCTGAATGCCCTAGTGGGCGATAATCAGACAACGCTAGAATTGAAAGTATGCGTCCAGGAAACAATTCGCTGTCGAATGCGAACAGTGCACATCACAAAGTATATTTGCCTTGACGGAATGCAAAGCAGTGACACGCAATGGTGTCTCGAAAGCCACAATCTTCTTGAATTTTTTAGTACATTCGTTACAGACCATTCGCATGCACAGCAATCGACAGCTCCCAAAATTGAGAGAGGAGCACTCATTTATTTCGGCAAGAAAAAAATGGAAATTGCTTTAAATACTTTTGTCTAGGTGGCAATAACTGGATTTTCGACAAAACTAGCTTTGTTCTTGATGGATTAATTACTCTTTTTTTCAACAATACTGAAACATAGAGAGTAGTTATACTCGATTATAGAGGAGTTCATAAAGAGAATAATTTGACAGACCAGGAAAGCTTATTGGTCTATGTTAACAGAAGGCAAGACCAGTGCACATTGCATTTAGTTCTTTTTTCACCTCGTTATAGTGGTTTTACCGCAACAGTATGGCTCATTGTGCGTGGTTTTGTTCTGTATTCTATGTTGAAAGAAAACGAAGCGAGAACATGGCTGCGTACTGCAGCCCCAGTGGGTCAACTTCAAGATGTTTGACCCTATACGCCTATGTGACGGCTGCGTGGTTTCACAGGCTTACCATTATGCAAAGAATTGCACGTACATCACTGATAATTATCAAATAATATCCGTACTTCATATATCTCTAGCGCCGTCATTTTGTGAAACACTTTAAATAGAAATAGTGATCACGAGGCAGCGCTGTAGATTGCCGAAACTATATTTCTACCAACCCACGCCAGGTGATGGTCTTTCTCTAAAGTGCACTTTCTGAATGTCTTCGCACAGAAAATTCGTGAAGGCCTTATGGAAAGTTTTGCATGATAGTGCCCTTTTGAATAGGCTATAGCACACCAGCTCACTTTTTTTTTCTTTTCTCTTTTAAGTGTCTATTTCCCTCTTCGCTTTCTTTCCCATATTTCTTCCCCATTCTACCTTATCTTTCAGTTTCAGTTTTCAGTTTCAGTTTCAGTTTCAGTTTTATTGAGCATTTTCTTCACAGAGTTGCGAAAAAGAAAACGCAAGGATAAGAGCAAAAAGCTGCTATGTTAGCAGCTTGACGAGGCTCCTACCCCTTTTCACTTGGGATTAAAAAATTCCGCAGAGCACAAAACGTGAAAAAACAATTTGACGTCAATTTTGAAAACTTCAAGAAAATAGGAAATAAAAAGAAAATGCACCAAAATTACATCAGTTTCAGGTTTACATAAAAGAGGCAAACCACATAGAGAGAAAAACAACAAAAAACAAAAGGAAACAGTGTGCGGTCAATCATGAAACAATGCACACGTTGCTAAACGGCTACCAAAGTATTACAAAATGATTATACAACGTTCACAACACTGGGTATGCGAAAAGCACAAGTTTTAATGCACAAGGGAAACACTGACGAGTGAAATGTTGCATGTTTTACTCGTAAAAAAAAGCAACGAAAAAAATGTCAAAGAAAGCAAACATCATAGGATGCCATGTTACACACGAGCACTATTATAGGGTGTTTCTTTTACATATAGTACTATAGCCGGACAACTAGAAGAAGCTAAACTACACGCCGCCATTTTGGATGAGAAAGTTCTTAAGTTGTTTTTTATGTATATTAAAGATGTCGATGTTTTTATTTTCAAACATGTTAAAACAAGCTGGAATACAGTGTTCAAGTTTTCTCAGACCGTGATCAGTTTGCGAATAAGGAACGAACCAGGAAGCCTTTTCCGAATGTCATAATAGGATTGTGTATTTTTTCTGAGGTTACACAGTTTAAGAAAACAAGCGTTGTTTGATAGCAAGCTTTGTTTGTATTTCATAATAAGGTTGAAACTGTGTATGTGGTCGATCGGTAAAATCTTATATTCTCTGAATAAATGACTTGTATGTGCGTCGTATGGTACGTTTGCAATATGACGAATCGCTTTTTTCTGCAGTAAAAATATTTTGTTCCGATTTGCTTTAGATGTATCTGCCCATACTAGACTACAATAGTTTATGTGAGATGAAAACAGCGTATTATAGAGTAAAAGTTTAATGTTTGCTGGAATATCTGTCGAAGTTTAGAGAGAGCACCACACGTCCTAGCTATATTTCTAGTTACTTTATTAACGTGTTCGTCCCAATTAAGATTTTCATTAAAAATTACTCCTAATGATGAAACTTCTTTGACAACCTCAATTTTTTCGGGCCCGAGATATATATCCAAACCACGATAGACAGCCTTCTGAACCAGTGCGAATACCACAGCTTTGAATTTTTTTGTGTTGATCGTTAAATAATTGCAGTACTCCATATGAAGATGTCGTTAAGAATGTTGTTGGCTGAGTCTGCAAGCTTACCTAAATCATTACCATGAAAAAATATACTAGTGTCATCTGCACAAATAATGAAGTCCACATATTTGCTGACACTTGTTGTGTCGTTTATATAAATATTAAACAGTAGGGGCCCTACTATGCTGCGCTGAGGTACACCTGACGTTATGGTTAGTAGGGAGGATTGGCTGTCATTTATAACAACAGATTGCTTTCTTTGTGATAAATAAGAGAGAGAGAGAGAGAAAATTTTAATGCGGAAAGGCAGGGAGGTTAACCAGAAAACATATCCGGTTTGCTACCCTGCACTGGGGAAAGGGTTAGGGGAAAGGGAGGAAGAGAAGCACAAACACACATACACACACTCGCACACAGTAGTGTCACAATCGTTCTACGAGGCGGGTCGCTCGCAGAAACTTCATCAGCGCCTTCGTTGCTTTCTGGCGTGAAGCTCGATCTTTCCGACATTCCAAGATTGACTGCTCAGAAAATGGCTGGTCGTCGAGGCGAGCAAACACTGCTGAGAGGGACTGTCGCTGAGAGCTGTACTGGGGGCACTGACATAAAATATGTTCAATTGTTTCGTCATTGTCGCAATGGTCGCATGTAGCGCTGTCTCTCATTCCGATGCGGCAGGCAAAAGCGTTCGTGAAAGACACCCCAAGCCACATACGGCAGAGAAGGGTCGTCTCGGATCGGGGTAGGCCAGATGGAATAGTAAGTCGTAGGCATGGGTCCAGGCGGTGAAGACGGGTGTGGAGAAAACCGGGCGTATTCCGCATAGACCTTGCGACATCCTGCGCAAGCGTATTAATCTTTGCTGCTGCGTCGCTTCTTGATAGTGGAATGGGTTCCATCACTCCATTTTCGTGAGCATTCTTAGCTGCATTGTCGGCATGCTCGTTACCGATGATGCCGCAATGGCCTGGTAACCACTGAAAAGATATGTCATGTCCTTCGTCTATTAGGTGATGGTACAGTTGTCGTATTTCGAGCGCCAATTGATCTTGAGGTCCACGACGTAGAGTATTGTGTAGACATTGGAGAGCTGGTTTCGAATCAGTAAAAATGCTCCATTTTTGTGGTGTCTCTTGGTCAATCCTGCGGAGTGCGCTGCGGAGTGCCGCGAGCTCCACGGCTGTCGATGTCGTCTTGTGTGACGTTCTGAACTGGATGGTTTCGGCTCTTGCTGGGAAGATCACAGCTCCTGCAGATCCTCCAACAGTTGTCGAGCCATCCGTGTAAAGTTTGACATGATCTTTGTATTCTTCGTGTAGCATGAGTAGAATCATCTGCTTTAAAGCTGGCGCCGAGAGCTCCGCCTTCTTGCGAATCCCCGGCACTGTCAAGCGCAGTTTTGGTCGGTCCAAGCACCAAGGAGGTGTTAGTATCCGTTCCGGAGGTGTGTAGACTGTTGGAAGGCACTCACGGAAAGTCAATACTCTCTTACAGAAGGAGGCACTCGGTCGATCTTCTGGAAGCGAAGCTAGGTGGTGGGCAGGGGCGCGAGCAAGGTGTCTAATATGAGCTCTAAGCACCTCCAAAGTAATGTGCACTGTGGCCGGATAATCTTTGGCGATTGCGATGGTTTCCGCTGTTGATGTACAGCGTGGTAATCCAAGACAAACTCTGAGTGCCTGGCTCTGGGCGTTTTCTATTGTGCGTATACTGCTTTTGCAAGCGTTCGTCAGAACCGGCAAGCTATACCGCAGGTACCCCAGAAACAGCGTTTCGTACAAATGCAACATCGCGTGCACTGATGTGCCCCACGTTTTGCCTCCGAGGAACTTGAAAAGTTGTGCGATGGCCGTTAGGCGCTTCTTTAGAGTGGCCACATGGGGACTCCAGCAGAGATTTCGATCGATCGTGACCCCCAAAAACCTGTGGGTCCTGGCGTAGCAGACACTGTGTCCATTGATGGCGATGGGATATGACGTCATTGCCTTCCGCGTGAACGCGACCAGCGCCGATTTCTCAGGAGAAATCTCAGGATAAATAAGATTTCAGAAAATCAAGTGGGGTTCCCCGAAAACCACAATGACGCAATTTTGCATAGAGTACATTGTGGTTGATTCTATCGAACGCTTTGGAATAGTCAATAAAAACACCCAGTGTTAACAGTTTCTTTTCAAATGAGTTAAGTATGAGTTCTTTTTCTGTGAAGAGAGCCAGTTCCGTGGACATGCCCCGTCGGAAGCCAAATTGATGCGGTGATAATATAGAGTACTTTTCACAAAAAGACATGACACGTTGATATATGATTTTCTCTAGCCCTTTAGATATAACAGGAAGTATCGAGATTGGACGATAATTAGAAAAGATATTTCGGTCACCAGATTTGTATAAGACACTAACTCTCGCATGCTTCATTTTTTCTGGGAAAACTCCCGTGGATAGGCAGATAATAAACAGATGGGTAAGAACAGGTATAAAAGATCAAGTGCTGCTTTAATAGGTCTAATTTGTAGGTCATCTATGTCCCTAGCAGTAGTGTTCTTTAGTGACATAAATACAGACAATACTTCTTCAGGAGTTGTGTTTAAAAAACATGTAGTGCTCATGTTTGGCACACCTATAAAGTCCCTGTAATCACTATTACAGGCACGAGAAGGGTTTGATAAATCAGAGGACACCAGCGTTGGGAAGTACACGTTAAATTTATTAGCAAGTTCTTGACCCTTTACTACCTTGTTATCTATGTTTAACTCAAGTGCGTTGCCTCGAGAGCAACTTCTATTTAGAAGCTTATTTATTTCTCGCCAAAGCACGTCGCCACGAGTGCTAACCCTCTTGAAGAGAGCTTCATAGTACGCATCCTTAGTTTTTCTCAGTTGCTTAGTTACAAAATTTCTATACCGCCTGAATTCCAAAAGATCGTTATGGTGTCTTATTTTCACGAATTTCGCGTACAGTAGATTTTTCTTCTTAATCATTTCTAGACATTCTCGCATCATTCATTGTTTCCGACCTTTCTTTCGGGTTTCGACAGTTTTATATTTAAAACACTTATGGTAAGTTTTTCTTAACAGGCACATGATTATTTCATACACCTCATTAGCGTTAACTGATTTATAGACAGGATCCCAACAAATCTGCGCAATTTGACGCCTGAAAGTGTCTAATGTTTTGTTACTAATTTCCTGAATTTTGTATGATTCTGAAGTTGATACTTTTGCACGATTAAGATACTCGTTGCGATTTTGAAACATGTATATAGGGTAGTGATCACTAATATCGGCAATAACAGTTCCAGATACGGTTGAATCACTTATGTCATTTGTAATAAGTAAGTCGATAAGGCTTTCAGTATCTGAAGTGACACGTGTAGGTTCAGTAATAATATTAGCACACGCAAAGGAATCAAGTAGTAGTTAGAAGTTACCAGAGGTTTCAGTTTGCTGCAAAAAGTTTATGTTGCAGTCGCCCCCTATGATAATGTGCAACTTGTTAGTGCACGCATACGCAAGCAGATTTTCAAGAAATTGAGAAACGCTTCTGTTTTTCCGTCAGGTGGACGATGAACTACCACATATACATACTTGTGGCATGCTAGTGATAACGCCTCATAGTCTGGTGTAATAGCTGAAAAGTCTGAGAGAAGGCTGCAAACTAAATGGTCAGCAATTAGTTGCAAAACACCTCCCCCTCGACGAGAGGGCCTGTTTAGAAAGAACGATTTATACGTTGGCAAGCATAGTACCTCGTCATTGCACGTGTACAAAGTTTCAGAAATCATGATGAGGTCGAATTTAAACGAGAATTCGTCGAGGAACGTAGTTATATCATCGTGCTTGTTGCGAGCTGAGTGAGCTTTAAGTGCATGATACTGCAATATCCAATAGTGTAAAGTATATTGACATCACGTGGTAATATCGCCATCTTAACAAAAAGAAAAAAAGAAAAAAAAAGGTCGCGCCGAAAAAAACGAAAAGTGCTAATTAGATAAGCCTACGGCATGCTAGATGCCCCGCGGCTGCTTGAAGTGGCCGCGTGCATCTTGTGCAACTCAGCTTCACATGTGATTTGAACTGCACGAGATGTTTCCGTTTCACGCGCAAATATTTTGCCACCACTTGCCCACGTGAAGCGCCAGTTCATTTCCTGTTTCCGAGCAATCGTCATACCCAGCAATTTTTTCAGTTGGGGACAAAGGTTCTTAGTCAAGGGTAGCAAATTGGATGCTCCAATTTCTGGTTAACCTGCCTTTCCCTCATTTTATTCTCTCTATCTCTTGTTTTTTACATGTAGGAAATATAATACAGCTACCATATCCAAGTTAGAAAATTGTTTACGTGCTATGGGAATAAGTACATCCGTTCCGGAGATTCTCCTTTTTTGAGCCTCCATTTCTGGGTTCACCAGTGCGTGTTTCTGCGTGGTTGTGCAGAAATATACGAATAACACCAAAAAGTCAACATACTAACCTATACTATGGTCCTCCTGTGTCAAAATACGCAATACTTTTATTGTGTTTATTCTGTTTTTTAAGTGTTCGTTCATTTAATTATCCATTACTAATAAACATCTTCTATTTTGTAGATTTAAACTAGCATCGAAATGTTATTATAAAATAAGCAATACTTTTACTACATACCCTTCCTTACTTCAAAGTTATAAGATATGATAAGACCACGTCATTTATAGTACCTCGTCATCAAAAAGTGGGCCAGAAAATGATAGAGTAAGTTATTCTTTCTTTCGGCGTATCTACTCTGGGCTTAGCAAGAATGTTTTCCTCACTATTGAAAAACTTATCAATCTTTTCAGAAAATATCTCGCGAAATTCTTAATCTTTGGGTATATCACCAAAAATACTCGTAAACGTTTTGAATAATTCTAGGTTATATGAGTAGGATACAATAAAGAGTTTCAAATACGTCCACTGCCTCGCGCAACCCCTTTATTGGATATGAGCCATCAAAGAAGCAGAAGGAGAAGAAGAAGAAGAAGAAGCTGCACAGGAACCGTGGTGTGGCGTTGAAGCTTGCTCTCGGGGTGTGGCAAAGAATTAGGTAGCTGTGTTGGGTTAATTGATCTATCATCTTTTCTTATACTGCAATAGTTGTTTTATAAGTGTTTTTGTGCAGTTCAGACAAGACAAGATGCCCTTATCTTCGCCAGGGTCAGGGACTTTTCTTTGGTCAGCTTCTACGCATTCGAAGGAGGTGCCAGTGGATCTTTTCTTGCGCAACGGAATATCATTGGTTCCAGTGGCTCTAGTCCCGACCAATGACGGCATCATTCGGATGAAAAAGCCGAAAATTATTCAGGTGGAAAACGGTCAGTGACGGCCCATTTCCAGTCCATAATGGAGGTCCGCCAGTTCGGCAGAGGAGGCATACATTGCTTTTCGCCAGACCAGTCCTGTGTCCTAGATCTACTGAAGTGATCGATATTTGCATCCCAGCCGGTGAGCGCGTTCATACCTTCACATTTAGCATGTACCCGAGGTCTAGTGGGTGGCGTCGATGCTAACATGCTACCCTCCGAAGTACTAGTGCTGTTTTCGCCAGCAGGTGCTATTTCAGTTTATCGTTGTGGACGGGTGGTTGATAAGAACAAAGTACCAACTGAGTCTGTAATTGTGACCTTTGCGAGATCAGTTTGACGATCAGAAATTAAGGCTTGGCCTTTAATTTACAGAGTAGAGCCGCTCTCTCCTCGCCCGCTCCAATGCATAAAGTGTTGGCGTTATGGCCACACAATGAAAGGTTGTAGGTCAACGATCAGGTGTAAGGTATACGGGGAAGGTCACAATTCTAGCGACTGTCAGAGTGATAAAGAAAAGTGTTGCCTGTGTAGCGAAGCTCATGCGGCCTATAGCTCTAGTTGTTCGGCAAAGGTACATGAACTGCAAATTTTAGAGCTAGTAGAACGAAGACGGTGTTCGCGTAAGGAAGCAGCACTTGAAATACAAGCACGAACACAAGGCTACGCTGGTGTAACAGCTCGTATTATGCCAACAATTGAAGCTCTCTCTGTCCCTATTGCGGAAGCGATTGAGAAGGCAGTGGAGAAGGCAATGGAGCGCATCGCTGGGAATCTTTGTGAGTCCTTGGCCCAGATTCTGTCGCACCAGATGGCTCAAATGTTGGGTACAGCGGAAAACAACCTCAGTGCACCACGTAACATTAGTGACTCCGCGCAGTTTGCAAAGAAGTATGACTCTGATACACCACAGCAAGCTACGGAAGCCCTTCACATTCGTGATTCCCCTAAAAATTCGAAGGAGTATGGCTCCGATACGCCACAGCAACCTACGGTAGCTGCATATTCAGTAGAGGAAGGTAGCGTATCTCAATGCGAGCTTACCAGGAAAGTGGAGGACTCTGACGAAACGGAGATGGATCCCCGATCGCTAAAGTGCTTGAGATGCCCTTTATACAAAAAGAGCATCGCGCCTGTCAATTCAAAAACCAAAAAGTACCAGAAGAACACTCTTTTTAAAGCTGATTTTCTTAAAGGAAATATTCTAAACAAGGCGATCGCTGAGGCTATTTTAGAGCAAAAATAGGGTCACTTAAAATCCTTCACTCTGCAACAACTGATCTAATATATTTGGAATCGCTTTGTTGACAGCTTTCTTGTCCATGGTGCCACCAGCCCTTGCTCTAATGCTGGTGCGTCTGCCAGTCGGCGTCTTTGCCGGTGGTTCTTCCACGCTACTTGAGCTGTTATTGTCTTCCGTATTCGCAAGTTTTAAGTGTGAATACACTTTATAAGCGACCCCGAACCATCCACCGCCCTCGGCGGCGTCTGCAGTCTTCTCTCTATCTTTAAAAGAAAGAGGACTTGGCGGGCTGCTGCGCGACACTCTACCGAATAAGCCACGGACGCGACGCTGATATCGGTGTCAGTAACGCGCCTTATATCTTTAACGCCGCTGCGCGCGTCCCCCTCCCCCTTTGCTCGCTCCTCCGCTCTCCTCGCTCGCTGCAGCTGCGCGCGCACCCCTCTCTCTCGCGCGCCCGCCTTCTCTCTCAGTCTCCCGTCAAGAGCGGGTCGTGCGATGGATGTGCCGGAGGCAACGCTACCATCAACAACGAATGCAGTACAAACGAATGCCAGCACTGCACCCGTCGTTGGAGGTGACGGTACCGCGGTGGTTTCGCCGACGTTGGAAGACAAGGCGGCGCTGCGAAGGGCTCGTGAGACCGAACGTAAGCGGGCGAAGCGTGCAGCGAATGCCGAACTGCGTGCTCGCGAGGCCGAGTGCAAGCGGGCCAAGCGTGCAGCGGATGCCGAACTGCACGCTCGCGAGGCCAAGGACAAGCGGGCGAAGCGTGCAGAGGATGCCGAACTTCGCGCTCGCGAGGCCGAGGAGGGGCAGTCGCAGGGGCAGACGCTCCGGTGACTTAACAAAGCCACTATGTTACTTGCAGCGGCTTTGGGAAAAAACACTACATAAATGCCATGAAGTGGAATGAGTCTCCTTAACGCATTTTGTTAGACAGGTGTCACAACGATAACGAGACCATTTGACGACTTGTAGGCGCATTTGGGTGGCCATTAAAATACGTCGAAACAGGCTGAGATAGTTCAGCCATCGCCACTAAAACCAAACAGGAACTTTCAAACTGCTCTAAAGAAAAGGACAGCTATGTCTATCTAGCGCAAAACATTACATGCCTTTCCAGAGGCGTTGATCAAGCTAACAGCAAACATCAGATAATGGGCTGCCATCTATAAGGAATTGCGAGACTCTTCATGCCCCTTTAAGGAAATGACATTTCAACGCACTAGAGGCCGCATTTCGCTGTCGCGTTCAACTCCCAAAGGCGAAGCTTAAGAGTCCCCCAAGTTTTTTGTAGCACTCTTCTAGGCCAATATTGTAAAATAATTCCCAGCAGAGTGAGCACGCTATTTTTAATTCGTTACCTAATTGAGACATCTTCATATTTTAGGTAATTTCTATCAGTAGCAATCTAGTCCGTTTTGTATAAAAACATTACTCAACGGCAGGAAGGGAAGATGGAAGCTTGCGATGAAGATTACACAAACAGGGCTTTTATAGAGCTGACGTTTCGACAAGCGCACTTGTCTTCCTCAAAGCTAGAACGGAACAGAACATTGGCATTAAAGTTGCCCAGCAATACAATATTGTTACTCCACACGTGATTAGGGTATGATTAGGGATTAGGGATTAGGGATTAGGGCACACTAGACATAACTAATTGTTTTTCTTAACATGCTTGGTTTAAAGTCCTACCCCACGTTACCTCGCTTATCTAAAAAAACTGTACATTTTACCAATGAAGCCACATAACTTGAATTATACATCCCACAGCATAGCCGCCCACTGACACCAGCTGCATTCTCCAAAGTGAGGGCTTTAAATACTCCTGGAACGACTTAGAACTGTACTTCTTGCGTGGACTTTTCTGTTTCTGGTCACCGACGCTTGCGGACGCAGGTTGGCAGGATCGTCAGGAGCTGTGAAAGTGGCCGACTCTGGCCGTGCTTTCTCGTGTGCATTACTTCCCAAGGACTACCGTGTTTTCTACTCCCATTGCCCTCAGAATAAGGACTCAGACGCGCGTTGGTTCTGCAATGTGACTTGCAGGGTGCCCGTATGGGAATATTGACTTCCGATGACCGCCAAAAAGCTAGGCATAATAGGTGAGCGGCATAGGCGCGTATCAGATGTCGTAAGTCTGGCTTCTTAACATGAAGACAGATGAGGCCAAGAAGACTCTTCTGGATGCTGGCCTACTTACTCTCCGTAGAATACCGGCCCTGCCTCGTCATCAACCCAGAGAGGCAAGAGGTTTGTCTCAAGTTGCATTGAGTAGCCTTTGACATCGACGCACAGACTGTACGACCTTTAAGGGGGTACGGTGAAGTTAAAGAAGTCGTTCGAAACAAATCGAGAGACAAAGACTTCGAAGGAGTTGAATCAACCTCAGTATTCGTTCTGCTATTACTAAAGGAAGTCGTTACTACCGGTAACATACTCCACCAGATGCGTCTCGGGAGCGGCATGGCACTGGTAGTTGTGTCAGGAAGAGCACCGCTGTGTCTGCGTTGCCGGAACACTGAACACACTCGCCGTGACTGCAGGGTGCCCAGGTGAGGTGGTTGTAGCGCTTTTGGGCATGAGCAGGTGGACTCTACTCGTCTTTACGCCACTGCAGCAAGGCGAGCAACAAACACCGACCACACTGAATTAATGATAGATGAAGAGGAAGCAGAGAGGGCCGCAGTGTCCGAGACAGCGGGGGAGGCGTCTCATGCAGTGGCGACCAGCGAGGGAGAGATTGAGAAACCTAAGCAAGGCGCTGATGAATATACGATTATGGGCACTCCAATGCAACGGTGTTCGGCTCGGACGGAAACCCAACAGAAGCCTGAGCTAGTCATCAGCCCCGACGCTACTTTGGACATGGATACCGTCGGAAGTACGCCAGTAAAGCGATGCCTGATTGAGGGAGACGCGGCGTCCCAGCAGCGTCTGACTCTGGAATATCAAGGGCAGTGGCGAGTGGCCGGTCCCAAAAAGTCCCGCGGTGCTGGCCGCCTACACTCGTCGTCGCTTTGACGCGGTGGTGGTGGGACGATGCCTTGAGAATCAGCTGGACAGTGGGTTAGGTCTTGGTAAGGTAAGCGTTGTTTGCTCGGATTTTCTCGTCACGATGGTGACGATTATATTGGCCACGCTAAAGTTACGTGGGCTTTATGCCAAACGGCGGCAAAACAAGCTTTACCACTTGATTATAGAACAAGGTCTAGACAGTACAAGAAACTAAAATTGAGAGTGAAGAGCACGCTGAGCGAATGGTGCAGCCTTTAATGAGACTTTTGGATGCACGTGTGCCTTTGTAACGCAGTGGGTACATCTGCAGGGTGCCTCTTGTTCATTCGTCAGAGCTTCGATGCGAAAGTGGAATTAGTAACTACTGGGTAGGCGGGTTGTTTTGTTATATGTGATTTACCCTTACCCAGAGAAAAATGGAGAATCATCTGCGTGTACGCGTCCACTGTGATTGATGATAAAATAGAGTTTTTTGAAAAACTTGATGTGTATTTAATTGTGAACGTAAACTAACTTTTACCCGGCATTTCAACTGCGTTTGTTCGAGTATTGATAAATAAAGTTTTAGGCCATACAGAGATTTAATCACCACTATTTTAATTGATATTGTCGCGGTTTAACGTAAGCAGTGAACCGAGACGATGAGTCCGAGAACTGACGGCGTGTGTTTTTATGCAGGAGCCAAGAGCAGGAGAGCAAAACTATGGTGGCTAGAATTGGGAGGTGACGCCAACGGGAGCTCGGAGCCGCTCCTTCGTTTCGAGCAGCGCGGCGGTGGCGCTGTCGGCGGAATGGTGATGCTAGTTACGCGCGCGCGCCTTGAGCGCGCGGACCTTTCAAAGATGCTGTTGCTGAAGCATGATTCAGATAAATTGGCGATTCAGATAACTCACTGTGACGATGGCTGATAGAACGCCATTTCAAGCATTAAAAAGAATTGGCTGCCGCTGCAAGACTTCTGTGACGTTGAATCTGCGCAAATTAAAGCTTTCGTTCGCATATCCCTGCAGTGTTTTGGAGTGCAAGGCGACGGCGTTTTTTTAAAAAAAATATTACCAAAGTTCTGGGCGAGGAAAATAAAACAAATATTTATTGCACATCATATTATTAGGAAGATCTATTGCACATCATGGAATACAGGGTAAAATAAAATAAAATGAAAAAATACGCACATTTACATACGCTCGGGAGTAGTTAAAAATATTGAAACATTGCACACAGACAGCGCATCGCTTGGCACTAAGTAATAAGAGGCATACAATCACTTTCCACTCGGCAAAAAAAAAAAATCAATAGAGCTTAAAGTTACAATATCAAACTCAGAGCACGCGTCTAAGCTTCAGCAATTTCATTCTTTCCTGCTTAGCGTTTCGTTTGCTGTTCTGGGCTTTCACATGAAAGTGGAGCCTAGTAAGAACATAAAACTTGATAATTTTGTTTGTGAGGGACATACTGTGGTCAGGGCAGCCAACAAGTGTAAGCTTTCTTAACTGCAAGAAGGAAACCAAGTCCATGATGCTGTCAGGTTTGACTTCTGTAACACTGAAGCAGTGGGTAAAAGTGGTCTCGAGAGTGGTCACGAGTTCATTGAGCTTGACTGATGGGTACAGCAGGCCTCCTCGGTCAACAGCAGCCGTGAGGGATGCTGCAGCTGGAGATGGATCGTTCTCGCCTTGTAGGAGCTGCTGGCTGCACTCTGCACATTTGGTGCTTGCAACGCTTTTTCTTGCCACATATCCAGCCATGTAGAATATGAGTCTGGCATCGCTGCTTTGCACGACCATGTCTGCATGCTCGGTGCCGTGGCCGTATTCATTGAGCACTTCATGTGCTTCGGCAAGGTTTCCTACGTCAAGAAGCTCGTCTAATTTCCTCCGAGGAGTGAGGTCCTTTCCGTTGTCAGCTCCCAGCAGACTTCTCAGCAGTCCTGAGGACACATTGCTTCCTTTCGGTGGTTTTGCCAAATTCTGGAAGCTCAAAGTGTTGACCGAGATTAGGAACTGGGAGGCAGTCGGATGATCATTGCATCCAGACATTTGTCGGACGATTCCAAACAGCCTCTCCAGGGGGTCCTGACTCAAGCGGCATGTCATCATATAGCTGAAGTTCAACTTCATCGTCAGGTAGCGGAGAAGGTGTAGCGTGCTTGATAAGGTAACACGAAGCCCCTCGGCTGTACTGCGGCTTAGGAAACCTCCGGAGCCAGCAGCTGTTTCCCAATCGTCCAGGTAAGTCAAGAAGTTTTGAATGCACTTCTCGTGCATCCCTCCAGGCTTAAGTGCACCCGAACTGCACCTTGAAGTCATGGCCTCAATGAGCCTTCTCATTATTTCCACAAAGCTGACTGTCGCCGCTGTGCTCCCATGCTTTTCTTCGATGGTGCATTGTACAAGAAAAGGCCTCTGAGGACTTCATCACTGTAAAGCCGCACTGCATAATTTACCCTCATTTTCTCAAAGCCATTGGGATGCACAACCGATTTGCTAATATGAGGCATGGATTTGAGAGTCGTGTCATGCTGTTCATCAAGCTTCCGGGCACAGTCAATAGGGTCAACACTGGCATGGCCTTCTGGCAGTTTCACGCCCGTTCGAACAAAGGTGTTCCTCACACATTTAAGAAGGTGTGGGAAGTCCGAGATGAAGTGCAGAAAACGTTCTCGGTCTGTAGGGTGCTGCCTTCTACATACTGTATTTTCTTTCCTGCCGTGTATGCCGAATGAGTGCCACATGCTTCTGTTCCACGCAGCTCCATCAGTGGTGATAAAGTCTACGTGCAGACCGGCGTTTTCGCTCATGACTACTGCTTCGAGGATTATTTTGCCTAACGTCTCGGACTTCACATTGCTGCGTGATGCGAACACACCAATAATCTGGTGCCACGTGCCTGTAAAAGGCACGAACAATACTACAAGGCCATGGTCACATGCTACGGAGCGCTCACTCTCTGGTGTGAACTTCCCAAGGTCCACAAAACCTTCGATGGTGCCTATCGGTTCCCAAGCTAAAGTGTTCAGATAGCTTAATCTCATCAATTAACAGCCCACCATGGCGCTGGAACAAGTCCATAGATTTTGTTTTTTCCGCCACAGCAGCAAACACTTTTTCGCTCAGGCCGAATCCACTCCTGTAACGCTTGAGATATCGACGTAGTGATGTTCGAGAAGGCAACGCCATGATGTTGTTTTTGCGTATATGCTCATAGAGGCGTGGGCTTTTCATGGACATAATAAGGCACTCTAGAGCCCATTCACTTTCATACTTCATCCCTTTCGTGGATTTTCTTTTAGCCGCAGCAAAGCACGCCTTGACTTGTTGCTGCTGCTTAATGGGTAGGGCCTTCACCGCTTCTTCAAATGCTGTAGAATCATTCCGTGCATTCTTTTCTTTCATTTGTTTGATGAGTGATTTAGCCTGCAGGACACTCAGGCGACTCCTTTTCGCTTGCGCTGTTCGCAGCTTAAGCCTGTATGAAAGCTTTTGGGACTGGGCCACATTTTTGCCTTTTCTTCGCCTGTAGGACTCACGATTCAGGAGTAGTCTTCTGAGGTGCTTGCATTGTGGGCAGGCTTTTTCTGGCGTTGGAGCAACCCCACGGCAAGATGGGCTGAAGGTTCTGCCATCAAAAGTCTTCTTCTTGTACTTTAAATTCACTCCAAATTCACCAGTTTTACCAAACCCTCTGCATGGTATCATGGAGTCGACGTCGCGAAGCAACTCTTCTGCCATTTCGATGTCGGTAATGTCAAGGGTCTTTATTTTTGTGGCTTGCACAAAAGCTGTCTTGAAGTTTGTTTTCATCTGATGTCATTAGCACATACTTGTCAATAGTCAACTTGTCACCATCTAGTGCGCAAACTGTAAACACCGTGGCGTTGTCGGCTCCAGCAATTAGATGTCGAGCCCAGTAAGCGCTGGGAAGACCACACTTGCGGACGTCGGGAATTGCGGGCACATTCGGAACAGGTATTTGGTTACTGTCGCTTTCTGTGCTGTACGAGCCAGCTGTCTCCTCGCAAGCAGACGTGCTTGGTTCCTGACGCCGAATTTTCGATGGTAGGCCGCAAGTGGATGTTCTTGACGTCCTTTTCTTCGGCACTTTCTTTGAAAGATACGCAGGAACATTTGGGAATATGGTTGGCACCGCGTCAGATTTCAGCACCGGTTTCCCTCGGGGAATCTGAACAGTTTCGCCGTTTATCACATGCGTGTAAAAACGCTCAATAAACTGCTCGTCGAAATGAAGCTCACATAGCGCCGACTTCACGTCCAACGACTTGTCGGCACGGGGTACGGCTCGTTGCCAGGCTTCGAAGAGGGCAGGGTCTTTGGGAACAGAGAAAAGAGAAGCACGCTGACCTTGCTCCCTCGATGACACATAGCCGCTCGTGCAGCCAGGAGCAAAGCAGTGGCGTTGCCTCGCTTTCGTAGTGCTGGAGTTCATCCTAAGGTCGGCACTCACACTGTCATGTCAGCAACTAAATACATTTTGCCATAAGCGAGACATCAACGCGGAAAACTGCACACACCCAGACACGCTTCCAGAGGCGAACCAGCGAACCCAGCGGCGAGTCGACGAGAGAGCGCGGAGCGCGCGCTTCGCCCGCATCACTATGCCGACAGGAGCGCCGTGGTGGCCGTCGCGGCGGCGCTTGAAAACGAGGATCGCGCGCGCTCGGCGAATATGCGGGCGCTGGCGTCACCTCCCAATTCTAGCCACCATAGCAAAACGAAAGCACGTCGTTTTCTTCAGTCTCCCTTTTCACGATGCTGTTGGCGCACAAATCGTCTTCGTTCTTTGTTTCGGGCACGGCATTTCGCCCATGTGGATATACGGCCTTCTCGATTCTCAAGCCGCGTGTGAGCGCTGTCATCGAGAGTGAAGTACATGCGGGCGAGCTTCTGTTGAGCATTCCACTGGTTGATGTCGGCAACGCGTTTGTAATGCTCAAGCCAATCTTCAACATCTTCAGGTGGGGCACCACTAAAGCGATCAGGCACAAGCGGCTGAAGAAGTGTTACCTGGGCTGGATTAGAAACATGACTGTCTTGTATCCCTTGGACCAACTGTGGCTGGCTGGCGGAGTTCATTGGAAGAGGTAGTTAATGCCTGGTAGAATGTTCGTCGAAGGAGGTCAGCTCAGGAGATAGGCCTAGCAACCGCCGACTTAAGCGGTGCACTAGTGTCGTAACAGGTGGCTGCGTGTCGGGACTTGATGAACGGCTCCCAGATGGGGTGTTGAGCATCGGCAGGCTTGCTACCCAGCACCTCCACCAGTGTCGCGGTTCAACGTAAGCAGTGCACCGAGATGTTGAGTCCGAAAACCAACGGCGTGTGTTTTATGCAGGAGCCAAGAGCAGGAGACCAAAACAAAAGCACGTCGTCATCTTCGGTCTCCTTTTTTACGAGGCTGTTGGTGTGCACATCGTCTTCGTTTATTGTTTCAGGCATGGCGATATGATGGCGAAGGCTCTGCTAGAGGACGTGGGTGAAAGTCTTTGCAGTGTAAAAGAGGTTATGTTTATCCACTTTCAGCGTTCAAGGTGTGCTGCACTTGACAGAGTATACGTGTCTTCTGAAATCATCCCCTCGTGCCAAGATTACAGAGTTACACTTGTTACATCTAGTGATCATTGTTCGTTTTATTCTCAATGAGTAAACATAAAATATATAACAATAATTTCTCTTGGGATCACTGGAAAAATATGGAAAGCTATTAAAACATAAATGGTTTAATCGCATTATTCTAGAGGGCATAAAAAACTTAGCAAGTAGAGTACTTGAATCTTGGGGACACAAGTGTGAACTGTTTAAACAAACCATTAAACTGAAAGCACCTGAGAGAGCCAGTATCCTGAGACATGCTGAAAGAATGCGCATGCGTGAAAACTTGCAACAGTTTAGAGCGCAAGAATGTACCCAGGCCGGTACATTTTCAGAGGAGATCAACAGAACAAAACAGAAGCTAGAGTTAATAGACCAAGAACGTTATCGCGGAGCAGTGATTCGAGCTCGAATAGAAAACTTGGTAGTGAGAGAAATGCCAACAAAACGAGCTCTTAGAGCTGAGAAGAGACATGCCCGTAAGAGTAAAATAGGAGAAATAGAATATAAAGAAACAAGGTACTATACGAGCGATGCAATAGCCGGTGCGTTTTTTGAATAATACAAAGAGTTATTCACACCAACCAATATACGCGCAGATTGTTTTAAAAGTGATATCATTTTAGTAACGCCAAGATTTCATGACAAAAGGAAAGAAGTTTTAGAATTGGCCAAAGAGAGCTAGAAGTTGAAAAAGCAATTCATAAGTTAAACAATGGTAAGTCTTCAGGACTTGATGGCCTGAGTGCTGCATTATACAAGGAATTTGAAGATGTAATATCACCTATTCTGAAGGAGGTATTTAACGAGGCTTTAAAAGTAAACAACTTCCACCATCGTTCTCTTCAGCCCACATGGTCTTAGGCCGCGTTCACACTGAGCATTCCGGCTGCCGAAAGTGCTCCGAATCCGGTTCGGTGGCGGCGGGATCCGCCGAAAGGGCCCTCTCCGCGCCGATCGCTCTCGGACCGATTTTTGCGGTGTCTGCCGCCGAATCGGTCACCGCGGACCAATAGGAGCGCTACTCAAGGAATTTCGAAAAATGGCAGTCAAGCCCTACTCACTTGTTATGCCGCAGTGCACGTAACTGAATGTTGAAACCAACGGGAGTTTAACCTACTCTGTGCCTACTTCCCCTCCGTATTTTGTGAAAGAGGTGACCGAGCTTGCTGTTGGCGTGATCGAGCTTGTTGCAGTCTTGCAGAGCAAAACGAACCCACCAACGCCGCTGGCGTCGGTGGTTTTTCTGCTCTTCGTGCATTACAAGAGAGCCACTTGCCAGCAAAGTAAGCAGTACTGTCTTTTCTTGCTTTTTGTGTACAAGAATCGTCGAAGTATACACCACCGCATAGCGTAGTAGTGTTTGCGAGCCGCGACAACCACCGGGTGACAGCGGATCCATCCCACGTTCGCCCCGTAGTAGATGGCATATTCGGCGGGGTGGGGCGCGTCCAGTGCGAACGACGTTGCGTTGCGGCGGCAGGGTAATTTCGGTCACTCTAGAAAGCGGATGTTTCAGTGTGAACTAGGCATGAATACCTAACACAGAAGATCCCGCCAAGTTAAGAAATTTACTACATATAGACCAATTATCCTAACTAATGTTGACTACAAAATATTTATGAAAATATTAGCCAGAAGACTCCAGTCAAATATGACAAAACTGGTTTGCGTCCCACCACGGTGCAATAAAAATAAGTTAGGTGTGGGCGCTCCGCCCGATGGCGCGTCCACATAATGTTCACCTCTTTCCTCCTTTAGGGCCCCATGTCGCAGCACCTCCCACGCAACCGCGGCCGGCGCATGTACCATAAAGGGCTAGCTGCATGCGAAGCCAATGCGTCACGTCAGTAGTGGCATTGCACATGTGAGAAGCATAATCCTTTTATTTTCTAACGCCGTGCAGCCAATTCCGGCGTTCGCTGCACGTCGCATTTTTCGGTCGCGAGCAGGGTCGCGAGAAACGCGGTATGCGTTGCTTGCTCTAGTTGCTTGCGTGCACGGTCAAAAAATGCAGTGAGGTGAAAAAAAAAGAAAAAAAAACGAGCGTTCGCCTCGTCGCAATAGGTTTCTTTAGCCCCATGTCGCAGCGCCCCCCACGAAACTGCGGCCGGCGCATGTAATAAAGGCGAACATTGTCTGGACGTGCTCTCTCTCGGACGCTTCTCGAGAGACGAGCTGGAAGGTTGTCACGGCACGCTGCTGCAACGAACGCTTCTGGCGTCTCTCCACATTCTCTTGTTCTACTCATCACTGAGGCGGCTCCACATGTAGGGGAGCCTAAGAGAGGAGATAATCGCACCGTCAAGATTTCAACCCCTCACCCAACTGGAAGATGCTTCTAACAGCCAGCCAGCGGACCCCCCACCCAAGAATCATCCCGGTCAGGGCTTCCGATCGGCACTCCACCAAACGGCCCCACCACCACAGGAAACCAAGTAAGCCCGCATCTTTTTGCTGAACATCATGCGGCATCCGAGCATACAGCTATGGACTACCAGGAAAGCTGGACTCCCGCGACCCAAGCCACCAACCTCCCCGCAGCCACAGACCCTATTTCAGACCATAATGTTGAGGCCTAAAGCATCTAACATTACCCAGATTCCACCGTACCAGTTTGTGTATAGAATTCGTCTAAGTTTCTTCCTCCAATAAAGGAGTTGTACATGCACTGCAGACTCCTCACCAAGTCTAACCTAGGAGTAGTTTATTCCTACACAGAGCAAGCTGCACATCTACTGCTGAACCTAGAGCCCCTGATCATTGATGATCCAATTGTGCAGTTTAGTACATATGTTGCACTCCGTGAAGGGCGCATAAGAGGCGTGATTCACAGAATCAAGGGATTAAATGAAGGGCAGTTAATGCAACGCCAGCCAAGTTCAACTCACAAAATCGAGTCAGCACGGCCTCTCGGGTCGTCTAACACAGCTCTAATCACGTTTAACGGTTCAAACCTGCCAGAATACGTGGCTTTTGATTCAGTACGTTTCCCTGTGCACAAATACAGACCCAAGATAACTTGATGCTTGAACTGCTTAGGGTTAGGACACAGAGCTGACATTTGTACAGCCCTGAAAAGGGACCTAGGAGTTTGCACAAAGTGCCATACGAAACGTCCGGAGGATTTTATCTGTACTCCGAAATGCATACACTGCAATGAAACCCATGACACGCGCTCGCCTGACTGTCCAAAGGTAGCAGCAGCTACTGCTGCTCTTCGTAAGTGAATGAACAAACCACACAAGCCAGCGGCACCCTATTCCTCGCCAAACCGCTGCGCGTCAGGGAAAAGCACCGAGAAGACACAACAGTCAAAGGAACGAAACTTTTCGTCTCTTGCAACCGATCAACTAACAATCACACCGCAGACGCGCCCGCAGTCGGCAACACAAACTCTGACGCCGCTAGCGTCCCCCACCACATGTGCAGCTAAGGTACATAACACACAGTCTCCACCTGATGCCTCACCTGCACCACAGATGCATCCAAGCGTTCTGCAAGAAATTGCCGAACTACGAAACACCCAGAAAAAGTATCTGCAAATTATGAGTGACCAACAGAAAACTATTGATGAACTTAAAACTGGGATTATCTGATTGAAGGAACAAAACGCTACCAGAGACGCTCTTACCTTGAGTCAAGGGCAACTCCCCCCCCCCCAAGCATCAGCAATACCAGCGTCGCTTCGAGCAATTCGCTGCATAGCTACAGCACATGCGACGCATTACTGAGACACTCAAACTAAAAATGTCGGCTAAAGGTAACAAAAGCATCCGGCCTATTGCAAGTGCAGATGAAGAAGAAATCATAGATTCAGAATCATGCCCTTGATAGTTCAGTAGAATGCGAGAACCCTTCCCAATAAAGTTGATGACTTCCTTTACATCATAAACGCTCTAGAAAAAACTCCCGATATCATTTGCGTGCAGGAACCTGGTAAATAATGCCCCATTTTAGGCTATGCTGGCGTTTCATCTGGTCGATGTGTTACGTAGACAAAGAAGAACCTCCCGGCGGTCCACGACCTCCTTTTTTTAGTTTCATTCTCGTGCATTCAGACTCGTACCGATATAGAGGGCCAGACATACGAAATAATAAACTGCTACAGCCCTCCTAAATCAAGTATTGTGGAGCTACCCCTCAGTAGAATATACCCTAAAGGTCCAACCTTAATTCTGGGAGACTTTAACGCACCATGCGTCTTCTGGGGATATTCACTAGATTCTTCTGAAGGGAAGCAACTCAAAAAAAGCTTTAAAAGACGGTGGCTTTAGCCTCCTCAACACGCCAGGCCAATACACAAACATTGATGGCGCGAATCAGAATAATGCATCGTCCCAGACCTCACGTGGGTTAGGCACCTACCAATAGGTATACGCACTTGAACGTATGGCCCGACAATATTGGCAGCGACCACTCACCAATTGTGATTGCCTGGGGCAAAAATTTTGATATGTCAAAGGAGTATTCCTTCAATTACTGGAACAAGTATGGGCCTTATATGAATGGATGTCCTAAAACACTCACCCTTGACGAATTTACAAAACATATACGAGACGCGACAAGAAAGTCAAGCGAAACCTCCAAAAAGATTCCTCAAAAGCCTGCGCCAGATAGGCACCTCTTAAACTTGTAGAAGGCACGCATAACTGCTTTACATGCATACAAAACTGAAAAATCAGCTCGCAATTGCCTGAAGCTTAAGCTTATTACTAGACAAGCATTAAAGTACGCATGCCAGCTACGTAGGCAAAAGTGGCCGGATTGCTGCAACCAGTTACATAGTAGGATTAATATTTAAAGGCTATAGAACATTGTCAAATCATTGGAAGGCCGGGGCAAAACTCAAACAGCCGCTGAAAAACTCTGTTTGGCTTTTCATTCATCAGCACCAGCCACTGCTGATACGTGTGCCAACACATTTTTTCCACAACTGGCAAGGCATCCGGAGTATCCAAAATGGCCAGAGGAAAAACAAAGTAACGACATAAAGGATGCTTCCTTCACAATTCAAGAACTTATAATAGCACTAAAGGAGTCAAATTTTAAAACAACTTCGGGCCCTGATATGATTAGCTACAACCAATTACAACAACTGACAGAGAACCAACTAACCCCTCTTCTTTCTATGATCAATCAAGTAAGGGAAGATGGCAATCTCCCTAAAGAGTGGAAACATTCAAATGTTATACCACTGCCTAAACCAAACAAACCTAGGACGACTGCAAGTAACCTTCGGCCAATCTCGTTAAATTCAGTAATCGGAAAGGTGATGGAGTGAATGGTAAACAAGCGCCTCACATAGATGCGAGACAACGGGGAGCACTATCAATGCACCCAAAGTGGCTTTAGGCCCACCTGCCTACACAAAACACACTCCGGCGCCTATACGAGGGCGTACTAAAGAACCCCCCACCTTATTGGCCGAGCACTATTGTAGGTATTGACGTGAAGAAGGCTTTCGATTCGATGCCCCCTGATACTATACTACGAGAGCTGTCAGAGCTGCCTGTTGGTAGACGGTTGTACAATTACGTCCGGATTTTTCTCCAGGACAGAACCTTTTTTATAAAAATAGGCTCTTTCACCAGTCAATCATACTCCAACAAAATCAGAGTTCCGCAGGGAGCCATTATTTCTCCAGCACTGTTTAACACAACAATGCGCCCACTTGCCTCTCTTCTAAATGAAGTCCAGTCCATCTCGGCGGGAATCTATGCCGACGACGTTACAATTTGGTGTAACGCGCGAGATATCTCTACGGAACAGCAGCAATTCCAGAAGGTGATTGATGTTATCACCACTTTCCTTGGCAGGCAAGATTGCCAGATTTCACCGGAAAAGACAGAATTTATAGTTGTTCTCAAACTTACAAACCACAGCAAGCAGCAATTTCTTCGAGGTAAAATCCAACCTACTGTACGCAACCCAAGCCTACAGCGGAAAGAGAACATTAGGGTACTTGGAAATATATAGCAACAAAACGCCAAGTTCACTCAATAGGTAGAAAATACGCTGTGCACAAAGAAACAGACAATAAGAGTGCAGCGACAGTTGACACATTGCGCCTGAGGCCTATCCGAAGGTCAAATTAAAAGGCTCGCACAAACGCTCGTCCACGCAAGGCTCCTATATGGACTACACTTCCTGCCAATGACACGGACCCAGCTTGAAAAACTTGAATGCATCAACAAAACATGCATTCACATTGCCACAGGGCTACCGAAATTCACTAAAGTCGAAGACGTGTACGGAAAAGGTCTAATTCTTCCTTTACGTGACTATGTAGAGCCTGCACTGCAAGCTCAAAATGAGCGCCTCAGGCTAACCCGTCCAGGAAGAGCCATCAGAAACGAGCTAGGTCTAAGCAACCAAGACCTGCCTCAAATTATTCGCACCATTCCGTCATGGGAATATATTACCGTGACAGACCATCGGCCGCTTCCAAAACACATGAGCCAAGCCTCGCACAATCAGCAAAGAGCATACTACGCTCTGCGGCATATTGAACACCTTGAAAGTAAACCTAACGAAGAAGATATAATCTACACAGACGCCTCATGCACTTTAGAAGGCTCCAACACAGGGGCACTTTCAACCTTATAACAGGGGAAGCATACTCATTCTTTATAACTCAACCCTGCTTACTGCGCGAAGCAGCTGAAGGGTACGCTATTTCGGAAGCTCTAGCCCATTACAATCAAACAGGAGCATCGCCAAATGTTATTCACACCTTCACAGATACGCAGCAAGTGCTTCAAACACTTAAAACTAGAAGAAAGCTACCAGCGTACGCCAGGAACATCGTGCACTATGCCGCAAAACTTCAAGAACGATCAGTCCGGTACGAGTTCAATGGATTTCTGGACACACAAATATGCCTGGACCCGACCGAGTTCATTAACGAGCCTTGCAGCATCATAGCAAGAAATGACTCGGGGATGTGAGCTCGAAGCAGGCCGCAACAATGACGCAAGATGAGACCCATGAAGGCAACTACCGATTGAAAGTTCAACGCCGACGGCAATTAAGGTTCAAGTTAGAAGAAGCTACAAATCACGATGCCCCACCCCCACGATCACCCGCATCTACAAGGTAACACTCAGAAGATTGCAAACACGAAGTTTCACGACAATCTCGGTCCTTCGAAATATACACCTGACAAAGTTCTCTGACCCCTACTGTGACTACTGCCACGAGCCCGCAACGACGGAGCATATCCTCTAGGAATGCCCCGTTCACGAATCAAGCCGAGCTGCTTTTATGAAAAAATTCCAACCTACCCTGCCTCAGCTACAGCAAGACATGGCAGGGACTACCAACTGGATAATTGAAGACCCACTCATCAGAGCCAGGCTGAACCTGTGGTGTGCTGCCTTGTGCACCATCGCCATTTCCTGCCCTGCAGTAACAAGCTGACCAGTTTGAGGTCACCAGAGTTTTTTTTTATTTCATTTTGCTGAAGCTAACAAGCGAGAGCACTATGTAAATAGTCAAATAAAGTTTTAATTCAATGAATCAATCAATGAATTAATGGACGCGCTCTCCTTCGCGGTGGGCGGAGAGTGTCCGCGCCTAAATTATTTTTCTTACACCGTGGTTACCACCAAGCTTTTGGCATAAAAGAAAGAAAAATAATGACCAACATAAACATCGCACGATCAATCATAGAAAGTTGAGACGCTATGCATCTAAATGTCGCCATGCTTCAAATTGACCTCGAAAATGCATTTGATCGCGTGTCGCACAATTTGCTCTTTTCATTACTTGAGCACATGAACGTAGAGAGTTTGATTAGCGACGTAATGCGCATGGCTTACACAGGATGCAAGACAAGATTGGTAATGAATAAAACTGCGGGTGAGCGTATACCTGTGTTGTGGTGAGTGAGACAGAGTGCCCGCTATCGCCCCTCCTTTTTGCTATTTTTATCGAGCACTTCTGTCAAAGCGTAATTAATAACAGTGAAATGAGCGGACTTATATTGCATGAAGCTGAGGTTACGCTCCTTGCACACACTGCCGATATTGCAGTTTTCTGTACAAATCATGCGAGTATAATGCATGCTGTAAATGCCGTGGAAACTTTTTGCCAGGTTAGTGGTAGTGCCGTGAATGGGGATAAGTGCCTTGGCTTCTAGCATGGGAAATGGGACGTCACACCAAAAATATTTCCAAACATTAAATGGCAGGAAACAGCGGTGATGTTTTAGGAGTGCCGCTGAATTTCTTTCATGAAAGTGAACCATATTGCTAAAAAGAAATACAAGCATTGCGCAATGATGTAGAAAAATGGAAAGGTTGGGGTATTTCGATAATCGCACAAACCACAACCTGCAACTTGTTTCTAGTGAGCAAGCTGTGGTACGTAACGCAGGTTTTGCCCTGTAGTAGAATAAGTGTACAGAAAATACACAGAGTATTTGCACTTTTCATACAGAGCTCTGTCTGGGAAAGATCAAGCCGCACAAACCTCTTCAGAAAAGTTTGAGATGGGGGGCTCAGATCAGTTCATTTGCACAGAAGACAACTTGTTAATCGTTAGCTTTTTCTGAGTGATGTCGATGACGCTTTTTTGAGAACTGTTATAAAACTAAGGTCATCTAGAGTGCTGCTGGGGTTTCTCGTATCATCATCAAATGTGCAAGCACCGATACAAAGGTATTTAGGGAAACTTGTTTCGTCTTTCTACTATATTGTGCAGGCCCAGGACATGATGTCCTGAAACTTGTTAAAAGAATGTTTGTAGGGCCAGGGGTAAAACTTTCTTCTTTAAATTGCAAACAGGTATTTCACCAGGTAAAAGGTGATTGCAAGATAGTGGAATGAATATTCGTCCCATTGAGCACACCTTGCCACTTGTGTAGTGAAGCGGAAAATTTTGAACACGTCTTTATAGATTGCTGGAGAGGGGTCTTTTTGTGAGACATATTGCAGAGAACCTTGAAAAAAGAATTACCGTTGAGTCCACATGGGATCCGTTCTCTTTTGGTTAAAAATGAGGCAGGCGTACCTTATGATCCAATCATGTCTGGGCCTGCGCAGTATATGAAAAACCTGATGTGTCTTTGAAAACGTGGATGTAGAAGTGCTATCTGTAGGCTAATATTTTTGCAAATCTGTGTGTTTCTTTCTTTGAAGTTCGGAAGCACCAAGAGGATGTGCCAGACTGGATTGTGCTCATTGAGCCATTGTTACGAATGCTCAAGTATCGATGAATAGTCAGATAAATGCTGACAGTACTTCAATGAAATTTTTGGGTGTATTTTGTGATGCACTTTTATTTTGACCAATGTGTAAATATGTAAAATTTGAACAGTCTTGATATGCAAGGTAATAAAAAAATTTCTCGCGTGAACTTGTATAGGTGTGCTATTCTCCTTTATAAAATTTAGTGCGTAATTACTCAATGATATATCATAATGTTGAAGCTCGTGAACACGACCGTTATAAAACAGGTGAAATGTGAGAAAATGATCACATCTAGTTCATTTTTTTGCTAGCAACCTTTACTCCCTGCGTAAGTAGGCATTTTATCTGTGTTAGTAATGGTTGAGGTAGTAATGATAACTAGTCTTACCGTTGCTAACTTCAATTACCAACCATTTAGTAACATATATGACAAGTACTTAGCAAGCCGGATTTAGTAAGTACCACGTCCTTTTTTCAAGAGTGCAGGACTCTCGCAAACATGCTATCTCTGCATTTCGTATCATATCACAAGAACTGGAATGTCGTCCAACCTGTCATGACCTATGAATTTAACACCACACAGCATGAAAATACAGGGTACAGTTCGTTCTTTCTTCTGTATGCTCGGCGGCCTCGTCATACCCTCAATACAGTCTTCCCGTTTTTGGACCACCAAGATTCCTGTATATCCGAGATAGTCTGCCATGCAGAAGAAGCTCGACGTCTAGCTAACCTGCTTACTCTCACTTCACAAGATCGCTCGAAGGCACGTTTTGATCGTCGACGTCGGCACGTGACGTGGAATTGCGGAGACCTCGTGTTGCTGTGAACGCCAACTAGAAAATGCGGGTTGTGTGAAAAACTGCTGGTGCACAAAGTCGGACCTTATCTTGTTCTAGACCGTATAAGCGATTTAATTACCCGCATAGAGCGTCTTCACTCAAATGGCCAATGGTCTGAAAAGACTGAACTGGCCCATCTGACACGTTTGGAGCGCTTAATTCTCAGAGAGACCCTTCAACTCTCTCGGTGGGCGCGGAGGGCAATGTTACTGCATACGTGAATTGGATGTGAGCTCCAGATAGCGGGGAACAGGAATATGTTTGAGAAGTAAATATTCGGCTACAGAGAAAGGCCTCCGGCATGTAACATCATCGAGTCTGCTGGTATACGTCACAGCGGAATAAACCCTTTCCTAAAGGTAACAATCTACTGTGTTGTAATGTTATTTCCAAGCATGTTTACATCTTCGCAGAGGCATTTACCCAGCTTTCGTCATGGCTCGATGTAGGCGCGTGGGCCTATATACCATAAATCTTCTGCGTCTTATTAGGTTAACTTACAATACTCGCCTCTCTTCTCGTTATTGATATAACGTTCCGCTATGCTAATAGCTATTGTCTAATTGATGAGGAACCCCATCCGTAGTTCTCTTTTTTTTCATCAAGTAAGAAATGTAACAAAATTTTCATGATTGTCCTAGTGGCCGATATTCAGACAACGTAAGGATTACAATACGCGTCCAGAAAAAAAAAAGCTGCTGTCGAGAGTGTACAGTGCACATCACAAAGTTGTTTCCCTTGACGCAACGCAAGGCAGTGACACACAATGGTGTCTTCAAAACCATAACCTTGTTCAATTTTTTCAGTTCATTCGTTACAGGCCCTTCGCTTGGACAGCTATTAATATCTCTCAAAATTGAGTGAAGAGCACCCATTTATTTTGGCAATAAATCATAGGAAATACTTTAACTACTTTTGTTTAGGTGGGAATAACTGGAAAATGAACAAAATAAAAGCGTTCTAGATGGAATCATTATTCTTCTTTCAACATTACAAAAACGTGAATAGTAGCGAAATTTCATTAAGGGAGAAGTCATAAAGGGAGAGATTTCATGGACAAGAAGAACTTTATTGGCCTATGTTCAAAGGATGAGGCAAGAGCAGTGCTCGTTGTATTTACTTGTTTAATCACCTTGTTACAACGGATTTACAGCGACAATACGGCTCATTGTGTGCACTATTGTTCTGTATTTTATGTTGAAAGAGAACGAAGCGGGAGCGTGGCCACGTGCTGCAGCAGTGAGCAAATTTTACAATGTTTTACACCATCTACCTATGTGACATCTGCGCGACTTTACAGGCATAACGTTATGCAGAGCATTGCAGGTACAGTACCGGCATATTCCACAGAATATCAGCACTTGGTATATCCCCGGTGCCGGTCTTTTTGTGAAACACGCGAACTAGAAGTAGCAGTTCTTAGGCGGCGCTGTCGCGTGCCGAAACAAAATTTCTACCAGTACAGGTAGATGAGGCTCTTCGTCCAACGTGTGTTTTTTTTTCGCGAGCCAGAAACGATTAATTCTTTTGGACCTGCACGCAATTCACTACAGCTGGAAGCTCTAAATTGCAAAATCATTTACTTGCTATGAGAATGAGTTCACCTGTTTTGGGAGTCTCTTTTTTTTGGAGCCTCCATATCTTGGTTCGCAAGTTCAAACGTCTACGTGACGGTGCGGAATTTTATTAATGAAACCAAATAACCCAACAGACTAACCTATACTATTGTCTTTCTGTGTCGACATATGCAAAGCATTTATTAATGCGATTTATATAGATACTCTGAGCTGGATTTTCCTAACGACGTTGGCGTCAATGTCATGCACTGTACAAGTATACGCATCTATATATATGAAAGCGCAAGAAAAAAATCCAGAAAGAAATCACTCCAGCGTACGGAATCGAACGCGGGGCCTCCGTGTCGTGAAAGCTTGGTGTTAACCACTAAGCGACCCCGGAGCACGTCCTTGCCCGTTCGAACGGCAAGCTATTTATATCTGCCACTTGCCGCTGCTCACGAGCATCTCGAGGAGAATTGTGTTTTCAGCATTACCAGCAAGGAGCACACTGAGCGCGTGTCGCAACGTCGCGCGGGGATGCCCGCTTTAATCTCCTACGCGTAATTTGCTCGGTTTAGAGAAGCAGATTGACGCTCCCTCGAGCGCCCTTATCTCGTGGTGGCGAGGAGGGGAGAATTTTGGCTGGCCTCGGGCTTTCCCTGGAATGCTCTGTTGTAGTTACCAGGTGCACAAAGGTCACTGCAATCATTACAGTCTCCGTTTGTGAAACAGGCGTGCTTTTAAGACACAGCGAAGTAAAAAAATTACAAGCTTGTTCGTGTGTATCCATACCTGTGAGTGCTTTTCGTGCGTTGCTTGTGGGTGAGAAACGTGAGGCCCGTTTCGATCTGCTTTCCATTCTGCGTGTGATTTTTCACGTTGTTGCTGTCGCGTTTATTGCTCCACCTTTGCGGCAAAGCTTTGTTTTTTGTTTATTTTTGTTTCTTTTGAAAAAAGGTTGATGGTCTGATTTATTATTTACTACTAATAAGAATATTTTATTAAGTAGATATGAATGACCATTCAAATGTCATTCTAAAATGTGTAATTTTTGTATTCTATAAACTCCATTACTTGAAAGATCCATATGATATGATAAGACTACTCCATTCAAAGTGCCTTCTTTTCAAAATCTGGGTCAGAAAATGATATAATCAGTTCTTTCTTTCGGATCCTGTACTCGCTGCACAAAGATGTTTTTCTCTTTATTAAACAATTTATCCATTTTTTAAAAGAATATCTTGCTAAATTCTTCATCTTTTAAATATATCATCAATATTACTCGTAAACATTTTGGGTATAATACGGAATTCTAGCTTAAAAGAGCAATATACTAAAAAATAATGAAAAATTCACCCACTGCCTGGCCTATTACCTGCAGTGGGTATGAGTCACCAGAGAAGGAGAAGAAGAAGCTACAAAGGCTAACGTTCGTGAACGTCACCTGCACCCCTTTCGGTCGGACGGTAGCAGGATCGTCGCGAGGTTCCACCGAAGGCCCGGTAACCAGCCTGCTCCTGGAGAGAAGCACAGTTCCAGCCTGTTGTATTCTCCAGACTGCGAAAGCGTGCCCCGTTCGACGCCCAGCCGACAAGGAGCAAGGAGCACGAGAGTGTGGCAACCGAGCTGTGCCGTTGCCTCCTCATCGTGCCAGACGTGTGACGTCCACGATGCTGTACAGCACGTTCTCGGGGAAAGAGCTGCTTCTACGCAGCCAGCGTCGAACGTATCCTGTGCATAACATCCGGAAGTCAAGCATTACTATAATGGTGCTGGCAGGCCTTCTTGTCCTAGTCCTGATCTGGGCCGCTCTAGCTACCCTGAGGCCCCTTCCAGAATGGCAGGTGGTCGTAGGCTTGAAACACCCGGTCATCACCTGTTTCGACCTCGCCATCTTTTCCTTCGACAACATCAAAGCGTCCAATTAGGCTGCCGGCGTTGGCTTCCCCGCTGTGGCTTCAGGTGTATTGGTCCGACGGGAGGCCTTTTCGCCTTCGTCCTGCGAGAAAGCAACAAGACGAGCATCTGACGACCAGGAGATGTCTATGACGAACTAGACAATATCTGACTGATGAGTTCTTGTGGACTGTATTTTGTGTTTATACTCTTTCTTTGTCTTTTTTACCAACTAAAGCGCAGTTTTTTTTTTCAATGAGATGCCATGTGTGTAGCCTACTGGCGTTCTTTCATGATGACTGCGTTCAATTTTTTCATTCATAACCTAAAGCATATAAACAATAATTGCGCTTTAAATAAATTCTAACACTGACTCTGCTAAAGGCGACTTCATAACATGTAGAGGTTCTACATTGATGCCAAGAAACAGTTACATGTTGGCACGTGTGTATATGAAAAAGAACGACGATAGGAATGTTTTGTAGATTTCAGCTACACTGTAAAAAATTGCGCGTATTTACGGACAGAAAAGCGGACATAGTGTCCAGGAAATAAACACACTCCACCCCTTCGCCAACATCGAGAATACATCACTCTTTCAAGAATCACAGACTTCACCACTTCGAGAATATTATGGATACAGCACACGATTACCAATGATGTTTCACTTAATAGTGCAAAAAAAGTGTCTCCTCCGTCAACAAAAAAATTAGACGAAAATAATCATTTGGAATACAGCTGACCTCCGGAAATTTATGCTAATATGGCCGTTGCATACCATCATTGAATCCATCGCTGCGACGTGTTCTGCACCGCTTTTAATCTACGAAACTGTATTTGTTCCCAAACGGTGGTTTAGGCGGGCATCGCAGAAAGAGCAACTATTCTACTGCGGCGGGCGCACCGCCATCGTCACTCATCCGTCGGCAGTCACTACTTTAGTCACTAGCCCGACTTCCCTCCTCAAAGGCCTGGACGCACACAGAACGGGAACCGGCTGGCGCTGCTTTTTTAAAGACGATAGTCTTTCTTGGGGACCTTCCACGCAAGACCTTTGGTCTGTCTGTCTGTACATTTGTCTTTTTGTTTACTGTTACCGCGGACCGGGCACTCGAAATAGCGCCAGCTGATGTCCCGAATGGCCGACCCCGTCCGCAGCGCCCACCAATGTTGTTCATGATCAGCGTTCATACGTGTGCAATTGTCAATTAAAAAGCAATTATTGCGCATATCTGAGGCACCATAACAGCGTATATGTTCTGCATGTTCATCTCTTACTAGAAAAGGCATACATAAGTAAATCTAACGACCGTAGCGCTTATCATTCTGCGCTGACGATGCAATGCTTGCAGGGAAAGGCGAGTGTTTGCAACGCTTTGCTAAGAAGACACGGTGGTGGCCCTTACCCATCGCCTTGCGTTCTACACCTTATCACCTCAAAAACGGGCGCGCGCGCCCGTCTCAGGGCCACGCGCTTGTTTTCCAAAAGAATGGCCCCTGTATTTGCATGTTAATCGGCAAATGTCGTCGAAAGACGATGGTATTGCATGTGGAGAGAGTGAACAAAACATTTATTTGATGTTCTGCGCCAGAATATTGGTGAATAGTATTCTGGAGGCGCTGTGTTAGAGTGCCTCTAGCTTGCAGCACAGGGGAACGAGCGCATCAAGTCACGTCACTCGAGAGACATGAGTGCCATCTGGCAGTTTTCATGGAAAAGGTTGCGCGTTCGAGACGGGCATGCGTGACCGTCTCAGTGATGATAAGGTGTAGAACGCAAGGCGACCGGTAGGTGTCGCCACCGTGTCGTCATTGCAAAGCTTTGGAAACACTCGCCTTTTCGCGCATGCGTTGCATGGTCAGCGCAGCGTGGTAAACGCTATGGTCCTTAGAATTACCTATGTATGCCTTTTGTAGTAAAAGATGCACATGCAGATCATATACGTGTTGTTATGGTACCTCAGATACGCGCAATATTTGCTTTTTAATCGACAATAACACAAGTATGAACGCTGAATTTCAAGCAACATTGGTAGGTGCTGCAGATGGGGTCGGCCGTTTAGGGTTTCGACTGGTGCCGTTTAGAGTACTCGGTACCGTTAATGGTGGCAAACAGACAAAAGTACAGACAAAAGACCCCAAATTTTTGCGTCGAAGGTACCCAAGAAAGACTATCGTCTTTAAATAGGAAACGCGATTGTTCTGGTCAAAGTCGAGGACGTGCGATTCTCCCCACCGAAGGATAAGCTCGCGCGCAAGAGCATCTAACCCCCTCTCTCCCCCTCCGCATTCGCGGGGCAAAGTACGCGTGGGAGATAGGCGCCCATCGGCACATCGTGACCAGCTTTGCTCCTAGCGCAGACGGCTAGAGTACCCGGTACCGTTAAGGGTGGAAAACAGATAAATGTACAGACAGACAGACCAAAATTTTCGCGTCGTAGGTCCCTAAGAAAGACTATCGTCTTTAAAAAAACTGCCAGATGGCGCTCATGTCTCACGTGTGACGTGACTTGATGCGCTCGTTCGCCTCCGCTGCATGCTCGAGGCACTCTGCAGTGCCTCCGGAATAGCATTCGCCGATTTTCTTGCGCACAACATCAAATAAATATTTTGCTCACTCTCTCCACAAGCAAGACTATCCTCTTTCGACGACATTTACAGATTACGTGCAGATGCGGGGCCAATTTTTATATGGTCTGCATCTTCGAGGTGAGTGCCTAACCTTCCATTTACTCGCCGTATTGTTACAGCTCTTGCCACTATTGATCTCTGTCGTGTAGTACCTGCGCAGTTTCTCAGATTAGGCCGCTTCTAGTAAAGTCGAGGCCATAAACGCAAGGCTCCTTTGTCGATGTTGTTTTCACGCGGCTTGTATCATGCATGCTTTTTCTGAGACGGAGTGCGTACTGAGAGCAGAAAATACAGCAGTTACGGAAATTGCGGATTGATTGTGTTGATCGTGCTTACATTTCGAGCCTTACATTTTCATTGCACTCTGACTGTTTTCCGACAACAGTTGCATTACTTTATACCGACTCTGTTTGGGCTTGTCAGCACCGTAGTGCAGCCGTATAATGTGTGCGCCTCCCTTAATGCTGGTGGCGTTAGGTGAGCTTTTGCTTAGGGTGCTGGTACGCCACTTTGCCGTAAGACTAGACAATACCTACCGCGAAATCTTGGCGTGCTGCAGCCTACCAGCGTGTTCTCCCCGTCGGGCCGAAGTTAATCTCCTCCGCATTGTCTAATAAAAGGTCGCTGACGGCAGATAGCACCGAGGTGCGAACAGCCAGAGAGAACTTTTAACTCAAGAAATATAAAACAGCATGCGAATTCTCCCAAAAGCTAGAAACCACGACTCGAAAAACACGTTATAAAAAAATAAAAAGAATTTGTGCTTTGGCTGCCGCGGTGGTATAGTGGTTACGGTGGGTGGCCGCTGACCCGAAGGTCACGTGTTCGATGCCGGCCGTGGTAGCCGCGTTGTGATGGACAGGTAGTGGTAGAGGCCCGTGTACTGTGCTATGTCAGTGCACAATAAAAATGACCACAAGGTAAAAATTTCCCGGCCTCTCCACCACGGCGTCCTTCATACCGATATTGAGATTTTGGGACGTAAAAACCTAGGAAATATTTCAGAAAATCTGTGAATCTCCAATTTGGCTAGTGCAAAATGTTCTGTATAGAACAATTGTAGAATTTTCAGTACATGAAGAATATGGTACATATCGGGGTTTTTTTTTCATAGAGAAATAACATTTAGTGAGACATGATAGTTCTTGTTAGCTGATTAATAAAGTTTTCTTTCTGTAGGCAAAGAGTAATTCGGTATGTGTACAGCGCGAAACAATTTTTGTAGCTGGTGAAAATTAAAAAGTTGTGGGTTTTTGTACATGTTTAGTTGTAAATTTAGCATTGAGGTGGTCTTAGAAACAAACTATGGTAAATAATACATTTAGTAATAACCTTCATTGGTTACTGCCAGAGCAAGTCATCAAATCAATTTTTATTTTAGGAGATAAAAACTTCTTTGATGTGGTTATTGGACTATGTGATTGCCCGTGTTTATACCTTGAAGCAATGCGTCCTAGTGGTGAGTACTAGCTGCACAGGCATGAGTAACATACGACAACATATCAATTTCGTCCGTGCTTACTTTAATAGTTTGCTATTTAGTACTAGCCTGAATGAGTAAATGAGAGATCAAGACCGTACTAGGATGCATTTAACCAAATGCACCTATCTTCGCACAGTTCGAGTAGTGTGCCTATGCAACACTGGTAAGTGACAACGATACATGCAAGAACTTATTACCTAGGCGATAAGATTTTGAAGTGGCAAGAACAACACAATTAAGAAAAGAATACATTGAAATAAAAAATTACGTTTTTTGCATAAACAAATACAGCTGTAATAAAGTGACAATGTGATGCTACCTGCCGTTGAGTATTTGTAGCAAAGTTAAGACCCACAGATGAAAGAAAAAGGAGTACGAAGACACTGCTAACTACTAGCGTTTATTAAAGCCTGTGCAGAATATATGGCTGGTGTTATCTCCATTTAAAGACTGCTGATCAAAGATTGGAAAAGTTAAAAAAACATTTAAACTATAGCGGGGCACTCATCACGAAGATGGTTGATTCTTTTAGGTGAGGTTTCATTAAAATGTTGCGTTCTTTCTCTTCAGTTCCGTTTGAAATTTGCAGGGTGAGAGCTACTTAATAATTTTGATGTCACTTCCACCTTAAAAGGAACAGAGTTGATACTTTAGTGTTGTTAATGAAATAGAATCAATTATTTTTTTCACTTGAAAACACAGTTGATACCTCACTACTGTGACAAATACAATCAATTATTCTTTTCGATTGAAAACAAACCCTACAATTTACTTCAGCAGAAACTTTTACATAAAAAAAGTGCGACTTTTTTGCACACTCTCAGGTCTATGTGCTTTGGTCATTACTAAGTTATAAATAGCAAATAGGTTTATATGATGGGTTGCAATTGTGCCAACTTTTGTACACTAAATTGAAAATCTTATTCTTTTCGGAGAAAACTGAAATAATACAGGGCAAGTAATTGAATCAGGTGGTTAATGTCATGATGTTTTTGAAGCCCATATACACTTACTTTTCTAATTTGTTGCATATATTTGATTTACCACACTCGATATAAACATACTGTTTTTGAAGTTCTGTTAGCGTTATACCTGGGACATTATTATTACTCACAGTGCAGCAGAGAGCACAAAAATAACTTTAAGAAGTGTGGTTTTTATAAATTATCATGGACTAAATCCAAATACAATAGAGTAAATCTCATGATTTGTGGAGATCGATTTCATGTGAAAGATTCCATGGCAAGCTGTCTTGCCATGGAATTTTTTAACTCCTTGAGTGAATTGTTACTAAGTTGATATATAGTTCCGTGTAAACTTAGGAGCTGTCAGCATATCAATGCCTTACCAGATATGTCAATCACACTGATTCCTCAGGAGTAGCTGATGGAACAATATTATGCCCGCAATCACATTTGTACGTTTAAGAGCACAGACTTCAGGTTTATCAAAATCGGTGCATGCCACAGTGCCATGATGCGCATATCATAATTTCTGCCAGGTAAAACAGCACTTCGTTGTAGCTTGTTGAGTCATATATGAGTATATACTTGTTGTTTATTACAATTTTAAACAAGAATAGCCAACATTGCAAACACACTTGACATTGCTTCAATACTATGCCTCATTAGTTTTTTCGGGAGCATTTACAACCACTACTGTGGCTATGTACACCACCTGAAATTCCAAGGTTCAAATGCAGCCGCAACTGATATTTACTGTATCTTTTCATTGAAACTTTTCACTCATTAGGAAGCCGCTAATATTGGCAGCAGATGTACTGTTTTACTGTCTTCTTAGTGCTTACTCAGAGATTTCCAAAGTGCATTCATGCTGTTCCTGATTTAACATAGGCATTGAATCACATGTGGGTCATAGCCACATCTCACACACAGTAGTGTGCAGGTATTCACACACGTGACTGATGAAAAAAGTTTGACATCGTGTTGGCGGCTGGGGTGAGACGCTGTGCGGACGTGCTTCGCATGAGCTTCGGCCCGGTGGCCGACTATCGGCGGACGCGCTTTGTTCTGGACTTGCTGTCAGTGGGCTGGTATACAGGGGGTTGGCCTGTACCTACGGACACCACTCGTACAGGCAAGTTTGTCCCCGTTTTCGGAGTTTTCGAGATTTTCCTATCAACCCCGCGGTGGCAAGACTAGGCCTATCTCCTAGGTCAAGCCTGGCCCGCGTCGCCGGGCGTCTGGCTTGCGCCTTGTGACCGTGGGCCTTGTTAGGCGGAAGATGGAATACGACGTCAAAAGGGAGACTATAACGCCCAAAGATTTTGAAGCGGGAGAGTGGGCTTCAGTGCTGAAGGCACAGGAGCGATTTAAGAGGAGTCAACATGGGGAAAATGCCAAGAGTTAACCTTGAGAGACGCAGGCCAGCAGCGACTGGTGCAAGACGCAGGAACGCAGCAAGTTAATCGGGGAAAGAGCCAGTGTGGAAGAAACGCCTACTGTTTCTCAAGTTGACAGCCGCGGATTTCAAGGTTGTGTACAGGCCCCAGAACTGGGACTTGAGTTTTGTGACAGTGAGAAAACTGGGATGTGCACTGAGAGCAGCAGCCCGTCTAACGAGTGCAATTGCCCCGGAAGAAGACATCGTGCGGGTTAATTGCACAAACAACACGTTGACGGTGAGCACACCGTGCATAAATCGCAGTGAGGCATATGCGACTGTGAAGACGCTCAAGCTGGGTGATCCTGACCTGCCGGTTTCGGCGTTCGTGGCGCCGTTGGAGAAACCCGTGCGGAGAGTGCTTTACAATGCTTATGATGGATGCCCAGTGGAAGAAGTTCGGGCGGGATTCCTGAAGAAGAATGAAGGCATAGACATTCTGGACGCGACACCTCTGGCAAAGTCAAAGGCTATTCAGATTACGTTCGGGGGAAAACGCATACCCCGACAGGTTACTTACTGGAACTGTCTGTACGCTGTGATCCCGTATAGAAATTTAGTCGAGACCTGCTACAACTGCAGACGAGTTGGACATCGAGCGGACGTTTGCTATGGTTCGAACATTACGGGAAGGACCATCCTGCCCCGCCTGAAAAAGAGCCACTCACGTGCACGCCGGACTGCATCGTGTGCCATGGTGCGCATCACACAGGAAGACGGAACTGCATGTTTTGCCTGGATCGCAAGCCACCTACAAGCCGGCAGCAGAGCATCGAAAGAGAGAGCAAAGCTGGCAACGACGAACGGTCCTCGAGGGCCATGGAGTGGTCATCGAGGGTAAAGAAGGCACAAACAAAAGCAGGGACCGGTCGAGTTCCTTCCCGCCATCGCCAGGGCACGAGAGCGGCCAAGATGGCGGACGAGTATTCAGTCCCAACAGCTACGCACGTGACACCAACAAAAAGGGGAGCTTGTCAGGCACGGCCTCCCAGAACGAAACCGCTCGAGAGAGGGAGTTGGCAGCGCTGGTTCAGCGACACGGATATTTGATTAAAAGAATGGAAAACAGAATCGCAGAGATAGAACGCGCACTTAGAAACGACCAACGGCAGGGGACACAGACACCAGCAGTGCAAGGCTTACAGAAAGCGACGCAAGAGGCGTGTGCTCGCGTACAAGAGAGTGCAGCTATGGAAGTGGAGAATCGGGGGACAATGAAGAGACTGCTGCCGGGGGATGAGGAATCTAAAGCAAAACGATTAGCCGAAACATGACCAGTACACATGCCACAGCCTGTTTTTAAGGTCATTAGTCTTAAGTTGGATGTAACTACACTTGCGGATAAAGTAGGCAAAGAAGGAAAAAGACAGGATAGGTTGGAGGCTCGAGTCGAAAAGATCGAAGTCAGATTAGACACAATAGAGGAGCGTCTCGGTATGCTCTCCAGTGAATTTAGGGATTCCCAAACCCAGGTCTTGGGCATGTTTCAGCAGCTTCATACTTTATTGGAGGCAAGACTGCCTGCCGTGAGTGGCCAAATGCCATTAGTCAACCTGGTGCCTCATAATGGTGCCTTGCCAGCAAATTGAGGTTTGGCAGTGGAACTGCAGGGGCTTTCGTCAAAAGCGAGGTATTCTGCAGTTGCACGTACAAAATTTGGACAGTAAACCAGACATAATAGCCTTACAGGAGGCAAGTGGTTCCGTAAAAATACCTACATTTAAGGCATTTACAGCGCCAGGAATTGACTCAAGGGATGTATCACAAGTCTTGACAGCCGTGCTTGTCCATCGCAGCATCACTGACATTCAGCATTCCGTAGATAGCAGCATGGAAGACTATGTCCTGCCAGAGATTTTGCCTGAACGAAACTATGAGAAGAGTCTGTTTTCACTTAATGTGTATAGTCCTCCAAAAGATAAAGGATGGGGCTTGCCACAAATCCCGATTCAAACTCAACGGTTAGCAGCTCACGCTCCGCTTATAGTGGTAGCAGATTTTAATGCGCCTCACCCGGAGTGGGGTTATATTCAAGCCAGCACAAAGGGCAATCTGCTTTGGCAAGTTGCCCGGGATCTGCGATGAATGCTGTTAAACAATCCACAAGATCATACGAGGATAGGCAACAGCATAAGCATGGACACCTCTCCAGACCTTACGTTTTTAGAGGCATAAGTAATGTAAAGTAGATAAACGCAGGACAAGCCCTAAGAAGTGATCACTATATCCTTTTTCATGACATTTAGCGCTGCGAAGCATAAAAACAAAGTGAGGGGGCATAGAATTACACATTGGGACAGATTTAGGAAAAGCAGAGCAGACAGTGTGAACGGGAAAATCATTGACTTGGACGCATGGGTAGAGGCGCTCAAAGAGGATGTAAATAATACCACGGTAGAAGTGTCAGTCGAGCAGGAGGAGTTTACCGATGACTCTAGACTGATACACATGTGGGAAGCGCACACGAGTCTCTTGAGAAGGTGGAAGAAACAAAAACATAATGGCGTTCTTCGCAGAAAGACTTGCAAGTTAGAACGTAAAAGCGAAAATTATACAATTTAGTTGCAAGCCAAGCAGTGGGGCCAGATTTGTGATCGCATGAATGGACGGTTTGGGCGCAGAAGGACATGGCAGCATTTAAGGCACTCTTTTGAATCCGGCAGCAACAAAATTGGCGCAACGGGGACAAATGACTCGGTTAATGCATCAATATGAAGGCACAATTGGAGAGTTTATACAGGAACTCCGGAATCGGTACATGACTGATGGACTAGACGGTTGCTTACCACACTACTCGGGGGTAGAAAACTCAGAACTAGATGAAGAGTTCACCATTGCGGAGGTGGAGTCTGTCATGCAGCAGCTGCATACTACGTCTGCCGCAGGTCTGGATGGGGTTACTAGTAAAATGCTGAGAAACCTAGATTTCAAATCAGTCGGGGCGACCACTGACTTGATAAATTTATTTTTTTTATTTATTTTTATTTTATTTATTACATACTGCAGACCATGGTTAGGTCCAAGCAGGGGGGCACAAGAAGATAAAATGCAAAAATACAAACAATACAAGCAAACAAGGCACTTATACAGGGGGTAATTCATTCCACTCTTGTATCGTATGCGGAAAAAAAGAGTACTTGAAGGTGTCAGTAGCAGCAAAATATGGGGCGAAAGCATTCGGGTTGTGGTGCCTAGTAGGTCTTGTTTGTAACGGTGACAAGAACGGAGATGGGTCAATGGACAGTGCACCTTTACTTAGTGAAGAAAGGAAATCAAGACGGAAGCACTTTCTCCTGGATTCAAGGCTGGGGATTTTGTTAGCAAACATTATTTGTGAGAGAGAATCAGTACGTGAGTATTTAGAGTAAATAAACCTTACAGCTTTTCTCTGAATTCTTTCTATTTTACGGATGTTGTGATTAGTGTAGGGGTCCCAGACTATACAGGCATATTCGAGCTTAGGTCTAATAATTGTAAAGTAGCTGAGGAGCTTGAAGTTAGAAGGGGAATTTCTGAGTTTGTGTTTTAAGAAGCATAGCTTACGAAAGGCAGATGAGCAAATATTGTCAATGTGTAAATTCCACGAGAGATTGCTGGTTAGTGTGACACCGAGGTATTTATGACTGGTGACTTGTTTCAATGGCGATGTTCCTAGTGTGTATTGATAGTAGTACGGAACTTTCTTTCGTGTTATGCGAAGATACAGTGTTTTGTCGGCGTTCAGCACCATTCCCCAGTTCTTGCACCATTCAAGTATATTAGTAAGATTGGTATTATGTTCACACTGATCAGCACAGCACGAAACATCCCGAAACAAGACTGCATCATCCGCGAACAACCGAATTTGCACACCAGTTGTAATTTCATTAACAATATCATTTATATACAGTATGAAAAGCAATGGACCCAGCACACTTCCCTGAGAAACTCCCGAAGTGACATCAAGATAGCCGGACCCTATTCCATCTATTATGACCAGTTGTTTGCGTTTTGTCAAGTAATTTGCAACCCATGTGACCAGAATTTCGGGGAGGCCAATATTTCGCATCTTAAGAATTAATTTGTCATTGACAATGAGTATTGGCTGGCCGGGGAGATCTCAGCACAATGGAAGCATGCTAGGATTATATTTATTCATAAGCCAGGCAAGAAACTCTGCTTGGAAAACCTGCGCCCTATATCGCTGACATCATGCGTGGGCAAATTGATGGAGAGCATGGTTCTCAACAGGCTTCAGAATTATGCAGAGGACAAGGTCATCTTTCCCCCAAATATGATAGGTTTCATGGCCAATGTGTTCACACAGGATGTCATGATAGAGTTGAAACTTGATGTAATCGATCCCGGGCATGGCACGGGCACCAAAGTTGTATTGTGCCTTGATCTGAATAAAGCTTTCGACAATGTTTCGCATGAGGCAATATTGATTAACCTATCGGAAATTGGCCCAGCGGTCAGGACATTCCGCTAAATCAGATCGTTTTTAAAGGGCCGAAATGCAGAAATTTCACTAGGAGATATCAAATTGGACTCATTCGCGTTGCGAGGCAAAAGGACGCCTCAGTATTCAGTTTTGTCGCCGTTTCTGTTTAACCGCGCCTTTATTAAAATACCGCTGAGGCTGGAGGAGATACCAGGAATTAAACACCCTTTTTATGCAGATGATATTACTCTATGGGTAACCAGGGGTAGTGACGAGCATCTGGAAGAAACACTACAACAGGCAGTTAATATTGTCGAAGAGTTGGCAGGGGAGGCGGGACTTTCATGCTCTCAGCCCAAGTCCGAGCTCTTTGTGGTTCGGGACAAACCCAGAGGGCTACAGCAAGACAATATATTCCGCCCCCGCCGTTAAAGATAAAAGTAGGGGGTGGGTCAGTAGCTGAAGCTCAAATGATTAGAATTCTTGGCCTATATCTGCAAGCTAACAGAAAGAATAGGGTGGCCCTTGAAAAACTTAAGACCATGGTCAATGCTACTGTCAGGTTTATCAGAAGAATTGCTAACCGTAAGAGCGGTGTTAAAGAAAAAGAACTTTGTAAGCTGGTACAGGCGTTTGTGCTCAGCAGGATGACTTACGCGATACTTTATATTAAGTTGGATGCTGCAGAAAAAGGCAAGGTCGAGGCTATCATCCGGCAAGGTTACAAGACAGCGCTTGGATCGCCTAACAACGCACCTACAGAAAGACTGTTAAAACTAGGGGTACAAAACACCCTAGATGAATTATGGGAGGCGCATCTGGTGATGCAGCACGCTAGGCATTCGACAACCAAATCGGGCAGGATCATATTGGAAAAGATTGGCATTGGAGCAGAGGCTCCCACTGGGGACACTAAAATTTAGATCCGGCGAGAGTTACATAAGGCCCTGTACATAAAACCTTGACCCAAAAATATGCATCCGATTCACCATACTCAGCGCAGGCAGGCAAGAGCCAGATCTTCACACGTTGAGTACGGCGAGTACAAGGCGGCATTCTATACAGATGTTGCGGAATATAAGGACAAAGACGCTTTTGTTATTGTGGTGGTGGACAGGCGGGGACGCTTGGTCACCTCTGGATCGGTCAAAACCCACTCCTCAGAAACTGCAGAAGAAGCGGCAATAGCGCTAGCTATAACTAATTCGCAGTCGGATCTGATTCTCAGTGATTCAACGACAGCCATCCGAAATCTGGCGAGGGGTAGAATATCGGCGACCACTGCACGATTTCTGCATGGGGCCAAGGGACGAGAAATTAGAGAAATAGAAATTATCTGGGTACCAGCACACTCTGGGAACCCTGGGAATGAGGCGGCTCACCTGAATGCTCGAGGTTTCGTCAGCCGGGTAGGTGAGTCGCCTGTTTCGGGGAGGTCCGCGAGAAATGAGCTGGTGTCCTTTCACGACATAACGAATCCTTATAAACTAGAGCGGAGGTTTTATCCACCCCAGCACTAGCGGTTGACTAAAGCGCAGGAATGCGTCTGGAGAAAACTGCAGACGCGATGTTTTCCCACCATGTACGTGTTGAACAAAATTTACCCGAAGGAGATAAAGCCGCAATGCAAGCTTTGTCAGGCTGTGGCAACATATTATCACATACTTTGGGGATGTAGCATAGTGCCGCCGCTGGGGAATAATATGCGTGATCGCTCTCTTGAGCACTGGGAGGCCGTGTTGACCAGCTCAGACCCTGTCGTCCAGTTAAGGGTCGTGGAGTGGGCCACACGGGTCGCCGCCAACCTTGGGTTTGTGGCTATCTAACACGGAATCATCCGCAGTTGCTTTCTGACGAAATAAGCATTTACCATCTATCCACTGACATCGTGTTAGACAAGCATGTCACATTATTCATGTCACGGGGTCATGACACAGCCGTTACAATGCTCCACTCAATATTTATTCTCTTCCAGCTGCTGCTTCTATTGTTCTTGGGCCAGCTGTCGCCTCTAACGCCAGCGCCACTATGACTGTTCATGCCACAAGCCCCTTGGTGACTTGACGTTGCAGGAATTTCTGTCTCCGCATCACCAGCAAATTATCAAGCGCAATCATTTTCGCTGCATCTTCCGCTGCCAATTCTGGGCGGTTCAGCTTTCAGTCCAGTAGCATGGAACAGTGACAGGTGGTCAAGTAGCTCATAAGCACACCCATATTTTCGTTGCATGAGGCTATATCACTACAGTCAAGATTTCATAGTCATTGTTATTGTTCTTCCACGTTAGTTAGTGTAAAACAAACCTGTACCATAGAGATGATGTTTACTTTGTTGTCACTATCCAGTTTTAAATTTGCTTTTGACATTGCACATTGAAAACATAGTCTTCAAAAGATAACCTTCAAGTCGAGAGGTTGTAATTTCTGTGTTGAATTTTACACTGGCAACCTCTAGTCGTAGTGAGTGCAAAGATTTAGTGCTGGCCACTAAGTAAGAGTATTGTAAACATCGATGGCACATTGTTACTGTGTTTGGAAGCATACAAAATTAGTCAGCTAGAGTACAAAGAGTGAAAATAGCACCCACTAGGGCATCCAAATTTTCGATTCTAATTTTACATTACTTCAGTGGGTAGAGTGACGGTGCCATGAAGGGATTAGTATAAAAAGTCAGCAACTATATCTTCATTTTGAGAGCACATGCTTAGGCCACTTTTCAAATAGTAAGATAAGACCCATAATTGCGAACTTGTGTAACAACTAGGAAGTTTAAGATGTGAATGTGATGAGCAGCTTCCTGTTTCAAGGCAAGGCCTGTAGGAGGAAGTGCGCTACATCATTTTCAACTTTGAGTGCGGCTTTCGTAAGTCTTTTCATGTGACACTAGAGTTGCTGGCATTTTTGACTGTATACATGTGTTTCTTGAAATAGGCTTTGAGGTTGACGCATTGTGTTCATATTTTTCTACAGCTCTTGATAGGGTTTCTCGCTACATATTTTACTAACACAGCAAAATATTCCTTAGATTGCTCACTTAGGTTATAGACTTTCTTTTGTGCACACCTCCCTTTACATCTGTTAATGACAACTTTTTTTTTGCTTATGTGACATCTGCTGTATTCCAAAAAAGTGTGCTTAGTAGAGGCCTGTAGCCAGAGGGGTGCCCCAGGAGTTTGTACATCCCCCCCCCCCCGACTTCGCATGTTGTGGGTTGGCCTACTGAGCATAAGTAATGAAGAAATTCATTTTTTATGGCCATCAACGTGTGCCCCTCCCCTCCAGAAACATCCCTGGATACGGAGCTGTCTCTTTATGAGCTCGTTATTTCTTCTTGCTCATTCTTCATTGTTTGTTTTTACCTCGCATTGTCTGCAAGTGTATGAAATACAAGGTGTTTCAAAAAATGCATCCAATATTCTTTAAAAATTAGAGAAAGGAGGTACTTGCATGCTAGTTGCAGTGCTGTCTTTCCTGTGACAAACGGAATCTTTAAATAGGCATAAGCATCAATTGCAGCAGTAATTATAGCAATTAAGACAATTACTGTTTTTATCAGTGGTAGTAGCTGGTCGAGTCTAAAGGGCGAATTCAAGACCTTTCTATTAAAACTCTATAGCCACTTCGAAATTTCGAAAAAGCAGTCACTCATTATAACCGTGGAGTGATGCAATCTGCCTAATTTAGCTGTCAAAACTAAAAACGATCCACCAGACAGCACATCTACCATTCAGTTCGACAAAGCCCTCAAGGACGATACCGTTTCTCTAGTCGTTATCAACCGTCAATTTAGACATTTTGCTTTGTGCCCACTTAACGACGCTCACTTAGTCTTCTTCCCCAATGCAAAAGAAACAGTGTCACCATAGAGCGCATTGACGAATTAAATGGTAGATGAACTGTTTGGTGCGTCGGTTTCGGTTTCGACAGCTAGCTTGAGCAGAATGCATCGCCCTGCTGTAATTACCAGTGGCCACTTTTCCTAAGTTTTAAATTGGCTATGGACTATTTGCAGAAAGCGGTTCAACTCGCCCGTTCGACCCGACCGGCTATTACCACTGGTTAAATAGATAATTGTGTCAATTTCTAAAATTACTGCGTACTAATTGTTTGTACTTATCCGAAGATGCCTTCTGCCACAAGAAGACAACGCCGCATGTGGCACGCAAATGCCTATTTTCTCAAACTTTCAAAATATTTCACACATTTTTTGAATAATCTCTTAATGTTACTTCTAATGAGTCATTCCATGCCGAATCATTCAACGTTTTTTCGACCATCACGAATATGGCTGATAAAACTTCCACATATTTCTCTAAGTGTGAAACTCGTCCTGGTCATTTACTTTTGTTGCCAAAAGTTTTCCTCCCTATTTATGAGAGCCTATTGTTTGGCGCCAAGCAAGGTAAAGGCGTCAAAACAACAATTTGTTTCAAAAGAAGTTTTTAGAATGCACGCAATAAAAGAAATTTCTGGCAAGGTAATGAAGTTATCTAACTTTAAAATAATCAGTTAATTATGTATATCTATACTTTGACCGCTTTCCACTCGAACAATGTTGAATAAATTTGCCACATTTGGGATTTTTTTCCGGAAAGATCGTAAGTTCTAAGGACACAAATAAATTATGTGGTAGTGGCCTGTCAACATGCTACAAATGAAAAATAATTTAGGCACTGATGTTATAGCGGATACTCTGAAAAAATTCCGAGTGTCACTTTGTTTGAGAAAACTTCGGTGTTCAGCACCAAAAACTTGTCTTGGTGGTCAGACTATAACTATGCACAAAATTTAATTTTAAAGCTCCATGAACAAGCTTTTATTAGGTGGAATCACAAGGGGGTAATATTTTTAAATTAGCGAAATATTTTTTCTGACACATTTATCTGCACCAGCTTTTCGCCTACGTAACTCAAGCGACATGACACACTCGGAAGGGCAATCTCCAGCAAAATCCCACTGACCTAGAATACAGAGGGCGCATTCGGATCTCACTACAAAATAATTGAAATGGGAATAGGGTTATCATCTGCATTCCATTGCCAATGAAGGGGTGCTACAAAGACTGGGTTCAGTGTGGTGATTTCCAGGTGAGCCATGCAGCTTTATAGATATAAAGTCAGACATCCTGCTTTCTTGGGGAGTTGTGCACATGCAGTAAGTGTGTTTTATGCACTTGAAATGAAAATACATAGTCATATTCAATACATGAGTAACAAAATCCGAAAACTGGAGTTTACTTATAATGTAGGTGGATACGCTATCAGGCAAGTAGAAGAATTTAAGTACTTGGGCGTAACGATTACATTGAAGCTTAGCTGGACAGCACATATTGATGGTATATGTTCTGCTGCCAGGAGAAAATTAGGCTTTCTAAAATATGAATTGGGTCGTTCTTCTCGTTCACTAAAACTTAGAGCCTTTAAAGTCATAATTCGTCCTTCTCTTGAATATGCCAGCATTGTGTGGGACCCCCAAACAGCTGGTAATATACAGAAAATAGAAAAAATACAACGATTAGCTGCTCTATTTATATACAACCGGTATAGATGTCGCGATTCACCGTCAGCCCTGTTGCAGGATGCGAACCTCCAACTTTTTGCCGATCGAAGGAAAACTGCACGGCTTAACTTTTTCCGCCTTTTATACTTTTCCAGATCAGGATTGCATGCACCAGATTACATAACACAGGAAACAACCAGGTCTTCACGTCATAAACATAGTCGTAGCATTACACCTATATTTGCACGCACTAACATTTAATAGTATTCATTTTTCCCGAGAACTGTCTCTGATTGGAATGCTCTGCCCCATGATTCCCCTATGCTCAACACGCCGAGATGAAACTATACCCTTTTCTTGTCGCTTAAGTCTGCTTCTTTGCCTGTATTTGTCCCTTGTTTTTCACGAATTTTTAATGTATATGAATTTTGTTCTGCAGTGAATGTATACTGCAGCGGAAGTGTATGTATGTAGAAGAATTTTGAACTGTATTGCCCTCTCCTGCATAGACCATACTTGGTGCGCAGTATGTGATAAATAAATAAATAAAAATAAACATATGTCTTTAGCGTGATAGTAGCATTGGTGCAGTAAGCTGATAAACACTACCGCAAAACAACTGTTTCTCATTTTTCTGGCTTTCAGGAGAGCACCCTGCTCCCTGAGACCCAAAGCTTGTCATATGAATACTGAAGCAAAAAACTTTAAGTAAGAACTGGTAGCCAAAGCGATAGTCTCGTTAATGTTTTGCGTAAGGGATAATTGTGTACTGTATACTTTTTAACGGCTTGATGGCTCATCTGGGAGTCATCACTAGTGGTGTAGCCAGGAAGGCAGAGGAGCTGCCTAATCCCCCCCCCCCCCCATTCAGTCTAGGTATTTTTTATCCTAAAGCCGTGGATTGTCCTCCTGCTGTGACCGGTTCGTGACCGCTTAGTTTATCGATGATTCAAAAGAAGGCACTAGTGTGAGTGAGAGACAGACGGACAGATTCACTGTTACTGATAAACCCCTCTGAAGCTTCGCCCCACACATAAGCATTCACTTCGTAGATATGCTGTGATTTTCTTAGTTATGCATGTGCATGTCTTCATGCAGACATACAAACACACAAGAATGTACATAAAGCATGACCAAAGTCGCCTTCCCCTCATACACCACCCTCACGCGAAAAAGATCTTTTTGCTACTGGTCTCCACACTGTAGCGACATTCATTGTAGCGCACCTCTGTTGGCAACGAATTGCAGATGATAGCCCCATTCAAATAACAATTCCTCTGCATCAAGCTTGCTCTGGGTACCTCAGGTTTGTGGAAGTCTATTGAAGATTGCCCTTGCAAGCGCTCCTCCGCTTGAGTTAGGTAGGGCTAAATCTGGTGTGCGTAAATTATTTTTAATTTGTAGCATGCCAAAAATGCCACCAGCACATATTTCATTTGTGCCCTTGAATTGATATATATGTGGTGTTTAACGTCCCAAAACCACCACAGGATTATGAGAGACGCCGTAGTAGAGGGCTCCGGAAATTTTGACTAATTGGGGTTCTTTAACCTGCACCTAAATATGAGCACACGGGCCTACAACTTGTGCCCTTGGAATTTGCCATGTTACCAGAAATCAAAATTCTGAACCTGGCAACACATTCAATATTGCTCATGAGAAAAGCTCTTGAAGAATTGATATACATAATTAGATCACTATTTTTTGTTAGATCGTGTCATTACTTTGCTGAAAATTCTATTCATGGAATGCATTTCCAAGTGACTTTTGAAAAAAATTGTTGTTTGACGACTTTTAGCTCAGTCGGCGCCATACTACAGACTATCATAACAAGGGAGCAAAATTTTTGGCAATGGAGTTAAATGACCAGGATGAGTTTCGAACTTCGAAAAACTTGAAAATGTTACCGCTATATTCATTATCGCCAAAAAAAAACGGTGGGTGATTTTGCGTGGAATAACTCTAAACGTTGTATTTTTTAATACATTGAATTACTCCTTTGCTTCTTTTTTCTCAACTAATATTGTTAGCCAATTTTTTGGTGTGTTTATGAAGTTTTTCTCACTTTTAGCCATTTCATTCTGTATGATATGTATTATTATTTGTTATGTGTGATCATTTATTTTTGTGCTGCCAGCCAGTGCCTCTAACAGGGCCTATTATGGTTGAAATGAATAAAATAATTGTTCTCGCAGTATTTATTTGCTCAGTGCTAGCCTGGTGTGATTGTGCTGACAAATTTCTTTACCTCCTTTTGAGATAAGAAGTCTGCACAATACTGTTACAATAGATAAACAACACAGGTGCTTTTAGGTACCTGAAAGTTACGATATTCCTTCTTCACATTTTCCATTCCAGATACAAAGCCGCCGAAATAAAATAAATTTTTGACAAATTTTGTTTACACAATTCGTAGCACGTCTGTGCTGTATTTTGTTTTATGAATATGGAAAAATAAAATTCGATTCAGTCAATAGAAAAATTGTCCTTGTTGGTTTTTAAACATATGGATTCACTTCGTAAATTTTTAGCATGTAGAGGTGCACCCAAGAGTTCCCAGGTGACGCTGCCACAAAATTAGTTGGAATAGTGGCCTGGGGAATTTTATATGACCTTGTACTTGCAGAGGAAAGATGTGCTGATTACATGTGACTCATGTTGAATCCAATGGAAACAAGTTTCTTATTTACGGACATGTAGCAATAGTGTTTCAATTGGGAAAGTCATATATATAACATCTTAAGCAATGCGCTAAAGAAGTTAGCATTTTTAAAACGTAAACTGTGTCGCACTTCACTTTATATAAAACTAACAGCTTACAAAGCACTTATCAGGCCTAAGTTAGAATATGCAGACCTGGTCTGGGCGCCGTATCAAAAATACCTAATTAAAAAAAATAAAGAGGATCCAAAACCTGGCCCATTTCCAAGCCATAACGAAGGTCCGCCAGTTCGGCAGAGGAGGCATACTGTGCTTTTTGCCAGACCACTCCTATATCCTAAATATACTGAAGTGCTCGATGTTTGCATCCCAGCCGGTGAGTGCGTTCCTACCTTCACATTTAGCATGTACCCCAGGCCTAGTGCATGGCGTCGACGCCAACATGCCACCCTCCGAAGTACCAGAGCTGTTTTCGCCAGCAGGTGCTATTTCAGTCTATCGGCGTGGACGGGTGGTTGATAAGAACAAAATACAAACTGAGTCTGTAATTGTGAGCTTAGCGGAATCAGTACAACCATCACAAACTAAGGCTTGGCCTTCAATTTACACAATAGAACCGCTCTCTCTCCGTCCGCTTCAATGCATAAAGTTTTGGCGTTATGGTCATACAATGAAAGGTTGTAGGTCAGCGGTCAGGTGTAAGCTATGCGGGGAAGGTAAAAATTCTAGCGACTGTCAGAGTAATAAAGAAAGTATTGCCTATGTAACGAAGCTCATGCTGCCGATATATCTGGTTGTTTGGCAAAGGTACGTGAACTCCCAATTTTAGAGATAGTAGAACGAAGACGGTGTTCAGGGAAGAAAGCAGCACTTGAAATAGAAGCACGAACACAAGGCTACGCCGCTTTTATAAGCCAACAATGGAAGCTCTCTCTGTCCTTATTGCGGAAGCAATTGAGAAGGCAGTGGAGAAGGCAATGTAGCGCATCACTGGGAATCTTTGTGAGTTCTTGGCCCAGATTATACCGAATCAGATGGCTCAAACATTAGGTACAGCGGAAAACCATCTCAGTGCACCACATCACATTAGTGACTCCTCGGAGTTTGCAAAGGAGTATGGCTCTGATACGCCACAGCAGGCTACGGAATACCTTCGCATTCGTGACTCCCCTGAGATTTCAGAAGAGTATGGCTCCGATACACCACAGCAACCTACGGAAGCTGCAGATTCCGTAGTGGAAGGTAGCGTGTTTTAATGCGAGCTTACCCGGAAAGTGGAGGACAAAGATGAAATGGAGACGAGTCCCCAATCGCCAAAGCGCTCGAGATACCCTTTGTAAAAATAGGCATCGCACCTGTCAATTCAAAAACCAAAAAGTACCAGAAAAACACCCTGTCTAAAGCGGATTTTTAAAGAAAATATTCCAAGCAAATCCGTCACTGAGGCTCTTTTAGAGCCACAATACGGTTACTTGAAATCCTTCATTGGAATTGCCGATAGAATCACTTTGCAGCAACTGGTATAATATAATTTGCATTGAAATTTTCTCCAGATATATTTGCACTAAAAAAACTTGACTTTACATGCATCGGTCTTTTCAATTAAAAAGATTCAGATATTTCCGTCTAGACTATCCATTGAAAGGTGGAGGTTTGGCATTTTTTATTATTAATAGAATAAATCTCAAGGTAAAACTTGCGTATCAGCTCATGTCACCTAACAGTTAATTCTCGCCTAAAGAATAAACTTACCAGGCTTCATGCCTTTTTGGGTGGTTAAAGCACACTTTCTTAAAAGTGTAAAGATACTCGATGTTTAGACGCTACAGTGACATCTCGTTATTAATTAAAATTTTGATCGGCGATTTCAATTTTCATCATACGTGCGGGCATTTCCGAACTGTTCGATGTGGTAAGAGATTGTGGGAGTGGACAGCGGATAACAACTTCTGTTGCCTGAATTCAAGAACACCTGCTTACATTAAAGATAGGTCTCGTTCAGCCTTAAATTTAAGTTTTTTGAGTTCATCACTCACTAGTTTGTCGTGGAGTGCGTGTGGTTGTGCAACTAACAGCGATCACTTGCCTATATTATTCGACATTGCTTGCAAAATTATATTGTCAGGCTTTCAGACTGGAGTGTTTATTAATTACAACAAATTTCGGAAAGATTTAGAATATGTTTTGACAACTCGTTCTGAAGAACAAGAAGATACGAAAGCCGTGAGACTGAATAAGATAACATATCAGAAGGCAGAATTTGTTGCGGAATCCTCAAAAAGCAAGCCCATAGTTCGTGGTGGAACTCGGACTGTGCCCGGAATTTCCGACGAAGAAAGGCAGCCTAGAAAAAACGTATGTATAACCAGTGCCCCCAAAACTGGTCTGATTACAAGTATTACGCTGCAAGCTTCAAACGCACAGTCTTTTTAGCTAAGGAACAATTTGACAGAAAACATTATGATCACCATTCAAAACTTTTTAACAAAAAGGCGCTGTTCCGGTTCATGAGATCACGTAAAATATTGCCATCTTCAAATAATATAGGACTTGAGATTATGTCCTCTGAAGAAACAAAGAAATTGTTAGAAATCATAGCAAAAGGTCTGGAGTGTAGATTTGTGATCAAGTAAGCCTTACGATCTACAAAAACAAGTGGTAACGATGGAAGTTATTGAAGTGACAAAGGAAGAGTTAGCGCAAGTGATACAAGATTTGCTCTCGTCAGCTGCTGGTCCGGTTGGAATCACAGCTGCTATGATGAAAATAATATTCAAATTACCAACATGTGACATACTAAACACTGTAAATCATTCTTTTAAATATGCCTTGATTCCGTATAAGTGTAAATTAGCTAAAATAGTGCCAATAAAAAAAGAGAAGGTTCGGATAAGTCATAGAAAACATTCGACTCATTTCTCTTACATCTAATATGGTGAAGCTCATTGTGAGAGTGCTTTTTAAAGGTATATAGTATTGATTGAGGGAAATTCGATATTAAACCCAAATCAAATGGGCTTCAGAGCTGATTGTTCATCTGGTGTGCACACGCAGACTTAGAAAGCCGCATTCAGCTTGCTCGCAAAACAAAACAACATGCGGCACTAGTGACATTGGATATAGCTAAGGCGTATGATAGAGTAGCACATTCAGATTTATTAGACATATTAAAGAGCCACATACTTCCAAATTATATATTGGCGTGGGTGAGGGAACTCTTGAGAGGAAGATACTTCTATTGTTTTAAGGATGGGTGCGCATCATCAAAATGCAAACAAATTCGCGGTGTCCCCCAAGGCGCTGTAGTATCGCCAGTTATATTTAACATCTTAGTGAGCACAATCCCGCATCGCCAGAACGTGAATGTGTTTGTATATGCCGATGATGTGGCATTTTTCACGCCACATAGTGACATATACCTTTCATATCAAAATCTACAGAGATAAGTGAATATGCTGAAGAGATGGCTAGATGAAATCTCCATGACCCTACATGTAAATAAGAGTCCAGTATTGATATCATCGGTAGCAGATCTCATCTCAATTTCAAAATTTAATGAACAAGAGCCCATTACACAGGGGGAATCTCTTAAATATTTGGAAGTAATTTATAATGCCAACCTACACTAGACTCCCCACATGGAAAGCATGGATTCTAAAGCACAACGCGCCTTTGGAATTCTTCGTAGACTGAGCAGCCGTGCATATGGTCTACGCATTAGCACAATGGTGATGATATATAAATGTACATGGGACCGATGCCAGAATTTGGGTGCGTATTGTTTTCAGGTGGCCCTGCTTCGCAAGCAAACGTCGCAAGCAAACGAGCTGTCTCTGTCACGCAACTCAGTATTGCTGTCACGGCATGTATTAACAACGCAAGGACTATGCCTGGCTGTTGCTCTGCGCCGAATTGCAATTTTAATTATGGCGGAGGACCCACCGTTTGCGCCTACAGGTTCCTGCCAACGCCGCTGAATGATCAGTATGGACGCGCGCAGTGCCGCGTAAGGACTTTGCGCCATAAAAGTTCGCAGTGGTAAGGAAATCTGCATTTTCTTTCTATTCAACTTTTTTGTCATAGTTGCTTTTGTTGTCGCATTATTACGAGACTGCTCAATATTTCAGCCGTTACATCACGTATAACCTTCTGTCTGCAGCTCTGCGAAAAGCACTGTCACCCAAGCGACTTCGTCACCTCGACGAGCTACACAGACAAGGTCGCTGGCAAAGTAATCTCACTTCCGTCTAAACTCAGGCGTCTAAGGCCTGGAACTGTTCCAAGCGTTTTTCCTGGCTGCCCCACGTATCATTCTCAACACAAAGGTGTGGCTCGCAAAGGCCCGCAAGAAAAACGGACTTGTATGGCAGCCGAAGCATTACAGGATGCATTACAAGAGTCAATCATCGCGCATCAAGGGGAAGAGAAAAGCAACCCCATCTCCTCTTTCGAGGTCCCCTTGTGTAACATGAACAAGCTTTTGGTGGTAGACTTGTGAAGCAAGGCGATTGTGAAAGGCATTGTCTGGTTCTTGAACTTTGTGCCCCAAGATGCGCCGGTAGTGCCTTGTGCTGTAGTTGTATGTGCCGATCTCTGCCTCAAAGTATGCTTTGGAGAGATACGGGTTGAAAAGGTGGAAAACGTCGTGTTCCACGTTTTATTTCGGACATCTGACAACTGGGTGTTTCACTTAACCACGTAGAAGAAATTGTAAAATTCTCCCAAATGATAAGGCAAGTGCTGAGCTTCTTTTGCATCGTATATCGGCGCACTTATAGGAACTGTCATCACGACAGTTTCTATATGACTGGCAGGCTGAAGTAATGAAGTTTCTGAGGAACCAAGTTGAGATTATTTTGACTAATGAAGCGAGGTATCGAACCGAATTACATCTGTTCACCAGTATTATGTTCACAATGTCACCACTCTCTAACAAGTTCATGCGAAGTACATCCCAGTTGATTCTTCCACATTCAAACACTATCAGGCGTGTTCGTGTGTTTGTGCCGCATACAGCATTAATCCTTCATGGAACACCAAGATGATTTGTACCTGTCGTACGCAAAAAATTGCATTAGCACTGAAGGACCAGGAACGTACAGTAACGCTCATGATAGACGTCATTCATTTACAGTACTACTTCGAACAATAATATGATATCCTCCCAGGTGCAGCCACAAACAGCAATATTGATGCAACGACAGCGTACGTGTTCAAGATGCAGAACCTATTGTCATCCAACAAAGTTGATGTGCATATTCTGCCTGTCGCAAAACTCAATGCAAAAGATTCGCCCTGTGTTCTCAAACACCTCATTATACAGCTAGAAGATGCTGGATTTCGGGTGATCGCAGTCACTTTTAAGAATAGTTCCGTTAACCACACAGCAATGTCTTTTCTTTTCGATCACCTAAAATTAAATATTGTCTATTCACACCCATATGATCCTGCCAGACCTTTTTTGTTAGACAGTGTTCGCATTCTCAAGTGTTTCTATAACAACTGGCTTATCGCAATCCAGGGACTAACATGTTTTCCCCCGACGTAACTGAACTTTGCAGTGATGGACAAATGTTCACCGCATAAGTTGGCAATTTGAGGAAGGCGCGCGAAGGGGAAAACTATGAACTGTTGCTCTTGGTCCCCACATTTCCTGCAAAAGCACTAAATCCATCCAACTTGGAGCGCGAAGTCGTCAAGATTGTCCTGAAGATCTTCAACCTTGCAAATATCACGCACTCACTAGTTCAAAGTTAGCGCAAGTTCACCATGCCAAAGGCACTGCTGAATTAATAGCCATCATCATGACGTGGGGGAATATTGTGTGTGCCTAAACCACTCACAAGAAACAGAGCCTGCGCGACAGCTTTCAAAAGTCAATGAGAAGTCTTTCTTCACCTCAAATAGACTTCCTCAACAGCTTAACTTAGTGTGAAGACTTTTCGGGAAGTCTAAAGCATGATGCACGCCACCTGACTCGTGAAACATACAGTGCATTTGGCCACACTTGTCATGCCCTTGTAGAAGTAACCCGCTACTGCATTGAAAAGCTCGGCTTCCCGTACGTGTTGCTGGGGCAGTTTCAGACTGACTGCCTAGAGGACAGATTTCGGAAATATTCGCAATTGTCATGAGCCGGTATTTCGTGTATATATGGTAGATATACGAGTCAGAGCGCAAGCTCAGATTGCAAATATGTTCGAGCTCCGCGAACTCCCTTATCTAGATGGTCTCACTGCATGTGGCTCTTTTTATGACCCACAGTATAGGAGACAATTTGGTGTTGCCGTAAGTGAGCATGACCTCACAAAGAATTTGCCGATGCTTTCTACCGTTACTTAGGTGGCATGATACTGCGCACATGCAGCTATAAAAAGCTTGCATGTACCTTCTGCAAGGACGATCTTGTTTTAGAAGGCGAGAGTTGTGAGAACGAAGAGTTTTCGCTTACTGCCACTGCCACGAGAGGTGGCCTCAAGTTTCCTGAACCTGTAGTTTTGCAGGCAGTTTTGACAATAGAAATAGTGCTTGAGCAACTCATAAGCGAGAAAAATACAACCAAGTTTTATGGTTCTCTGAAGCAAAAAGAGCTCATTGGTGCATTGACATCATCGTTTAGTGACAGTGACGAAGCCCTTCACACGTGTGACCGGGGGCAGTCACCACAACACGTGATGAAGTATATTTAAGTGATGCTGCAAATGTTTTGGTGTGTAAGGATGTAATAAATGATTGATCGAACAAAAAATCTGTCTTTCGCTTGCATTTTCAATGTCTTACTAGATATTGCTGCAATGTTCAAGTTGAAAATACTTTCTGCATCCAATGTCGAAGTATCAAAGCAGCATACGTGTAATTAGTAAATTTCCTATGATAACGGTTGTCAGGAGAGACCAAAAAAGCTCAGGCTGGTTTAGATAAATGTCTGACAAAAAAACAGGATGGTGGGCTTGCATGCCGAGAGTCACTGGTCCACAGAACCTCCTTTTGCGCATCAGAAAGAAGGCGAAATTATTGAAATATGTTACGTTCAAAACCTATTTCGTAAGAACGAACCAATGCTGAGGGCAAATTTAAATTCAAGGACTGTACGTGCGAAAAGACAGGTAGCGAACTCTATACCGTACCGGTGAGGTGAAGCCGGCCGCCAGGCCGGTCTCACCTCCGTGACGTCACGGCGGCGTAGTGAAGTCTTGTGTATTTATGTCGTGTTGACTGCAGCAGCCGAAAACAAAGTTGGGCTGTGGTTTATCGTAAATTACCTACTTTGTACCCAAAAGAAGGCTCAATTTTTCAGTATGCTCACAACCACAGAAGAAAATGCAGGTGAAAGTTTTGCTTTTATGTTTTATCAGATTGCATCTTTTGTATTTTGGCTGCATTGGCTCAAAAAACTTTTCTAAAACTTCGTATTTTACGTCTGTGAAGCCCTGAAAAGCTCATGTGCGAGCGTACTTTATTTAAACAGATTAAAAACTCTGCAACATAAAGCAGATGCGCCAAAAGTGAGAACGTCTCTGTGACTCGTGTGAGAACTTGGAAGTGGCGTCACCAGCAAACTTTCTTTTTGGGCGTGACTCGCTCATCCAACATCATCTCAGAGAAAGCACACTGATTTTCTTATTCTGAAAGAGTAATTTACAACTATGGAAGAAATTATTTTTGTGCTCAATGTGGAATGAACAAATAAACGATGTTGGTTACTGTGAACGAAACACCCTGTAGAACAACAAGTTTGGCGATGTATTAATTTTCACTGCTTTTCCTAAAGTGCACGCATCCCGGTTAGGGATACAAATCAGAAGGTATCGGGATGATTGATTGATTGATATGTGGGGTTTATTGTCCCAAAACCACCATTTGATTATGAGAGACGCCGTAGTGGAGGGCTCCGGAAATTTTGACCACCTGGGGTTCTTTAACGTGCACCCAAATCTGAGTACACGGGCCTACAACATTTCCGCCTCCATCAGAAATGCAGCCGCCACAGCCGGGATTTGAACCCGCGACCTGCGGGTCAGCAGCCGAGTACCTTAGCCACTAGACCACCGTGGCGGGGCATATATCGGGATGGCTCTGCTTGCAACCAGTCGCTTCGTGAGTCTAAAGAGTGGTCATTGACACCGGGAGTCATTGTAATCAGCCAATGAACGGGACAATCACGCAACCCAGGGTTCAGTGAACCAAGATTACGGGCGCCCTGTCCAGGACTGTATTTACGTGGCACACCACGTGGAGCAATATAAAAGGAGGGGTTCTCCCTCTACATGATAGCGTTACCTGAACTTGTAAAGTGTGTTGCAAGACGACACTTTTAAATGTGTTGTGTATTCATAAATTTTACTAGAGTGGCAGACATGGTTATTGCTAACATGGCATCTGGAGTAACGGAAAGCAGAAAATCAAGAAGCGCTGTATAGGTGCGAGTTGTTACACTACTACTGCGTGTTATTTCTCCTCGTCACTACGTTGTTAGAGATAAAAACCAAATCGCAGCAGTAAACTAGCTTCTAAAAGGGACACCAATCAATGTATTAAGTTCGTTCCCTTTTAACACCTGCCCAAATAATGTTGTCTGTAAAAGAACACGTACGGGTGAACGAGTGACCAAGATCTCGATACGTTATGGTTCACGGGCGCTCAGGAGTAGCAGCGCAATGATGCTCTACTACGTCAATAAACTTATAATAATATTCTTGCGAAAAAGTCACAGCTTTGCCGCAAAGGTGAAGCAATGAACAAAAACAACTTGGACAAAAACAACTTGGACAATGGACAAAAACAACTTGGAAGGTCACGCGCAGATTGGCGAGCAGATCGAAACGTGCCCCAAATTTCTCACGCACAAATGACGCACGGAACGTACTCACAGGTACACAGGTTAACGCCAATAAGCGTCAAAGTTGTTACGTCACTGTATCTGAAAAGCGCGCCCTTTTCCCCCACCTCACAAGCGGAGGCTGTGCAACAATTGCAGTGACCTTTGTGCGCCCCTAAATACAAGAGAATCGTTCCAGTCAAGCCCAACGCCAGCCAGGACGTATGATTCTGTCCAATGGGAGATAGGAGTGTTCGCGAGATCGTCCACTCCAGCCCTTCCTCTCCACGGGCAAAAGTATGTGTGAGAGATGAGATCCGCCGCATGCTCAGTGCGTCATATTGCTGATAATGCTGAAAACACGATACTTCTCCCCCGCAATGCCCACTAACTGCAGTAAGTGCTAGATATAAATAGCTTTTAGAATGACTGCCAGTTGGGCGTGTTGGTAAAGGTTCATGATGAAACAAGCGTAAAAAATACACGCACTCAGAGAGAACACAGACAAGCGCTCACTAGCAACTGAAAACTTTATTTCGAAGCGAACACTAATCAATACATCACACGCACATACGTCATTCCCGACTTCCCCTCTCATCATCAACAACGTGATATAACAAAATATGCACGCGCCCACAATCGGAAACAAACACGTGTCAAGAACTAAAAAAATGTATACATATATATATATAACTAAAGAAACAAAAAAACAGAAAACGTAATACAGAGACAAACACTGGGTTATGTGACGTCCAAAAAAAAGCAAATTCCGCATCTGTTAGTAGAACTGACGCTTGGCTGACGCAACTGTCCCCTCCTTTCACTATTCTATACGCTTGCATTATTTCTCTCGTCGGCCGCTTGTTGTGCCTGTTAATTATTCGTGTGTCAGAAAATTTTGGTTGGCAGGTGCACTCCTTGCAGTGCATCGCTAAGTGTGAGTAAGGGGCCCCCTTTAGTGAATAAAAGTATCTGCCTACAAACACTCAAAATTGCTGTCGCCTTTATAATTTTGTGGATGGAGATTGAAACAAAAACATTGTTGAATGAAAGAATGATTTTATAGCTATCATTACGTTCAAGTACCTGGAAAATTATGGTTGCTTCACTGAATATCTACATGTAATATCCTTAAAGACACTACAACTATAGTGAATTCTTTCTTGTAATCTCAGGTTCGCAGCGCGTGAAATCACAATGTTTTTCAAACTATTCAAAACAGTTGTCCATCCCCATATTATTTTTAGACGCACATTTATAATAGTTGATTGAATAAGGAGAATAATTCAATGAACTTCACCGGGTTGGCAGGTACGTTGAAATTGCGAGGCTCAAATTAGTGTGTTATGTCGATGTGTGTTTAATTGTGCAGTTTTACAAAAAGTTGATGAAAAAGTTGGCAGATCCCACGTACAGAGGGAATCGATTATATGCGAAGCATGAATGAGAAATGTTAATTTGTTGCTTTAAAATTAGCACAACGTTACGAGGTGGAAGTAAATGACGGCGTACATGAGTTCCGTGTCATGATTATCATGTTTGGTGTGTTGTTTACCTTCTTCATCTAATCATGTCACGTGATACCAAATTTAATATATGTGGAGTTGGTGAAACGGCCACCAGCACGCTATGAGCGTGGTATGTTGTCATGTTCTTATATGACACGCACCACATGATTATCATATTTGCACCAGTCATATATCTTGTCATCCATTGACGTCACGTAACAGCAAATTTGGTATATGTGGAGCTAGCAAAATGGCTGCGACTGCATCATGAAGGGCCCAACATACTTCACTGTAGCGTTGACGGGCGTGCACACTGGGGACAGCGACGCTACGTTAGCAAAACACGAGCACTCAATAGTCTGACGTCAGACGCCGCCAGTGTCCGTCGGCGTGGCGCGACGGTAACCGGTGCAAAATGCGACATGCTACATTTCGCGCCGCTGTTTTACCCAGACAACTCTGCGTCTCCCTCTTTTCGTAATGGAGAGGCGCCGGAAGCGCTGAAACGCGCATGCGTCAAAGCAACGCAGCGCGGCGCGCGGTTGCGAGTATGTGGGAGGACCGCCGCTTGGCGTGGCAACGCCGACATGACGCGACGAAATGAACGCCAGCGAGCACGCGCATCGCGTCACGTCAGAATTTATTGGGCCCTTGAGTGTGCATGTAGTCACGTTCTCATATGACACGCATCTTATGATTATCATGTTTGCACAAGTCACATACCTTTGTCATCCATTGGCGTCACATAATACCAAATGTTTTACATGGGAAGCTTGCGAAATTGCCGCGAGCAGATCATGAGCGTAGCATGTAGTCATGTTGGTACATGACACGCATGTCATGTTTATCATGTTTTCGTCAGTATCATACCTTCGTCGTCCATTTACGTCCCGTAAAATCAAATTTTGTATAAGTGAAGCTAGCGAAACAGCCACCAGTGCTTCATGAGCGTGGCATGTAGACATGTTGTTACATGGCACGCATCTCATGATTATCATGTTTGCAACAGTCATATACATTCATCATCCTGTAATACCAAACTTGATATATTCGACGCTAGCGAAACGGCCACGAGTGCATCATGAGTGTGGCATGTAGTCATGTTGTTACATGACACGCATGTCATGATTTTCAAGTTAGGATCTGTCGCTTGCGTTCGCCATGCAATCATGCCATGCAAACGAAACCACCTGGAACTATAGGACCAGGAACTGTAAACCATGACATTTATGACATCAATATCATACTTTTCTTGTTATGACTAGTTAATTATGTTCTTCATACAGTCATGTTATACCATACCAAGTTCGGTATCGATACCATTATCGAAACGGCCAGGAGAGCTAAACGTCGTAGGTGGCTAGATATAGATAGATAAAAAGATAGATATGCTCAAAGTCGCCGAAGTTTGCTAAGAAATTTTTCGCATTTCATATATAAAAAACTTGATACATTTTCGTTCATTGATTTGTGGGGTTTTAACGTCCCAAAACCACCATATGATTATGAGGGACGCCGTAGTGGAGGGCTCTTGCAATTTTGACCACCTGGGGTTCTTTAACGTGCACCCAAATCTGAGCACACGGGACTATAACATTTCCGCCTCCATCGGAAATGCAGCCGCCGCAGCCGGGAATCGAACCCGCGATCTGCGGGTCAGCAGCCGAGTACCTTAGCCACTAGACCACCGCGGCGGGGCTACATGTTCGTCGAGTGCGTAATGCGCTGGATCGAACCTATGGTCTCATGTTTGACGGACGGCTTTGTCGGAGTAGATATTCGACAGGCTGCCTAAGTGAAAACGTTTCCTCACTTAACTCGAGATTATATTATGACAGGGTCTACAAGAGCTCAAGTGGCATATTTTGTTTCCGAATATGGCATTATAAAAAACTTCACAGCAAGAGAAATTGTTAGATAAAAACAATGACTCACTGCAGGTCAAACGTATACTGTGACTTTGTCTTGAACGGGTGGTGAAAAACGACTTCGTCTCAAAAAGCCCATATTTCAGCAGAATAGTAGCAAGATATTAATATAAACGTTTTTTTTTCAATGGCGGTACTGAGAGCTCATTGGCATCAGCGTGCTTTTCTCATAAGTAGTAAGATTGCGCGGCAAGGTCTAAGGGCCCACTTCAAAGATTTTCGCCCCACACGTGTCAATGTGCAAGTGCTTTTTAGCAATATCAATAGTTTTGCATACTGTGATCTACCCACAGGTTAGAAAGCCCGAAGTTCACTACAACCACTGCAGCAGCCGCTTTTTAGGGGCGAAGCTCCTTATGGCGTGGCTCGGGCGTCCCTCGTATGTAACCACCAGTGGCACATACCCGAAATAGGTATAACACTTGACCTCCAAGGTGGTGCCAGTGAGAGATTTCTTCTGTGCGTTGTTTAACAATAAAAAAAAGTGCTCAATGTACATGCCAATGGCTGCTAATGGGGAATGAGAGACATGAGCATTCGGCTTTTAGTCAACGCGCACGCTGCGATCCCCATTAGCAGCCATTGGCATGTACATTGAGCACTATCGGACAAGAAAGGGATGCTACATTATACTCGCTGGGTGTAACCTCCTTAGCTTTAGAAAGGTTTAGCGAGCGTTGAGCCGCAGTGCCTTGAATACAATGAACTTGTATGTACCATGAATGAACTCAAGGTGGTTAAAAATGAGAAGTAAATACGAAGCGCAAGCCGTAAGAAAGTAAAAGCCGAATTCTCCTGTCTCTCATTCCTCATTAGCAGCCATTTGCATGTAAATTGAGCCCTATCTGACAAGGAAAGGTTGCTACGTTATACTCGCTGGGCGTAACCTCCTTGGTTTTCGAAAGGTTTAGTGAGCGTTTGGTCGCAGTGCCATGAATACAGTGAACTAGAATATACCATGAACTCGAGGTGGTTAAAGGTGGGAAGTGGACCCAAAGCGCAGGCCGTAAGAAAGTGTGCGTGTGCCACCTCTAGTTTAGTCCTTGGAATGTCCGCTGGATGGCGGTGCTTCTAAATGGGGAATATATGATAAAAAGATGCGAGATGATGGGACTTGGAGTGTTGAATAGATGAACGAACGGACACACAAACAGATGCATGGATGGACGCATGAACGGACCCAGGGGCGGATGCATGAAAGAACGCAGGGACGGGCGCACAAACAGACGCATGGACGGTCACACAGACGGACGCATGGACGGACGAATGCTTCGCCCCACTCTCCATCATTAACTCCGTGGATATGCTGCCATTTTTTTGAAGGAGGCACGTCCCTCACACAAAAAGAAGTTACAAATGTGATAGTTTTGTACTTGCACTCGTCCTGTTGCACTAGTGCGTCTTTTTCATGCATCCTCGTTTGTGTTTGAGCAACCCTTGTTAGGTTGTGCGCTGGAACATTCGATAGTTCAGCCTTATTCTTTGGATTGTATGTTTTTTCCATGTGTCATTTCTGAATGCGAAGAGCATTGCATGTTTGGAGCTGCTTGTTATTCTTTCCGTGACAATATATTTAACTAAACAACCGCCAGCGCATCATGAGCGTGCCATGAAGTCTTGTTGTTACTTGAGACGCATCCCATGAGTATCATGTTCGCAACAGTCACATACCTTTGTCATTCACGTACCGTTCTACCGAATTGGAATATGTGAAGGTTGCGAAACGACCGCGAGTGTATCATGAGCGTGGAATGTAATCATGATGTCACATAACACGCATGTCATAATTTTCTTGTCAGGGTCTGTCGCTTGTGATCGCCATGCAATCATTTCACACCGTACCAGTTTCGCAACATGCCAAGTGAACAAAACCACCGCAAAAGTTGCAGTACTATGAAATGTAAATCATGCCATCATGACGTGCATGTCATCATTTTCATGGTATGACTTGTCAAATGTGTTCTTCGTACAGTCATGTTATGACATACCAAGTCTGTTATCGATACCATTATCGAAACGGCCAGGAGAGCTAAAAGTCATAGGCGGATAGATAGATAGATAGATAGATAGATAGATAGATAGATAGATAGATAGATAGATAGATAGATAGATAGATAGATAGATAGATAGATAGATAGATAGATAGATAGATAGATAGATACGCTCAATGTCGCCGAAGTTCGCTTAGAAAGGCTTCGCATTTAATATTTCACGACGCACCACTGCTTTTCTTTTCTTCGTGCCCGATGAATACCCATCACGTAACGAACACACAGTCATGCTCGCTCACAAGCCTCGATGTCAACGTGCGGCGACCGAGCGAGGCCATCTTTGTTTACTGTGGCAATGAAAAGGTTAAATGGAACCAGAAAACCAAAAAAAAACTAGAAACAGCAAAGAACAAAAACCTGCATGGTCTACGTTTCCCCATTATTGTTTCAAACAATCCTAAACATGATATTAACATCCTTTGTTTTTATATTTTTCTATAGGAATTATGCATTAGTCAGATGTATCTGGCTGAATGGAAAGATAAGTAGGTAAAAACAACTATTGTATCCATTTTTTGGCTATCAAACAATCTACATTTCACAAAAATAAACCGTAAGAACGTATAATAAGGAAAAACAATGAATATAAATTTCAGCACATCCCACGTGCTTTGGTAATCAATGTTATGCGGAGCAAGCACTTGTGAGGTGACTGTGTTGTAATTTTTTGTTCAGCGAAGTGTTACATATTGGCGCTAAAGACGTGTTCGAATGCACACATAAACATACGTTAAACCACCACATATGTTTTAAATAACCAGTTATTTAGACTCCCGCAAAGCTCGCAGCAGCAACACAAAATTAGCAAAACCAAGAGTGGTAAACTGATATGAGGCGTAGGCGCTCACTAGATACTGTTACGAAAGTCAACTTGAGCGCATGGCGCCTAAAACTGACGTTAACCGGACGTGACGGATGAATCATAGGATTACACGTGTAATGTTCAAAACATTGGCCAGCACTGCAGCAGCAGCTGGCGTTTTACGAACATTAGGGTCTATTTGAAAAGTAGTTTCGAGACCTTTCATGGGTCTGTAGTACAATACTAGATTAACGTGCAGAATATTGGGTTGAGATTTGTGCTTGGATCCTTTCATATATCCTTTAAGTTCAGCCTGCCAACGCTGCCAAAGGTCAAGATTTTTCTAATGCTGCCGTATTTGAACACCCACGTCTGTTCTCGTCGTTGTTTGGTAGCTATAAGTGTTTATCACCGGTAGCACATGTCCGCATACCTTGGGCCCATACCCGTGGGTAGGTGAAATGATGAGTACACGGCGAAGAAAAACAATCACATGCTAGTATGCTTACATCTTTCTTCGGCGAAGAAAATATTTTGCAACACAAAGAAATTTTGAGACGCGTACTGGAAGCCGAACTCGGACACACTATAAGCGTGCCAGCTTTGTACGTTTGAGCAAACTACCTGCACGCCTGTGCCACCCCTGATTGCTCTGAAACGGTGTGCTGTTCCACACAGTCCTCTTTTTCAGCCTATTTCATTTGTAGGGATTAGTCTGCGAAAAATAAACAAAAAGAAAGGTAACAAGGTGGACAATTTGCTGCCTTTACACATGTGTCCGTGTCCACCGGCTACTTGAGAATGATGTGGGAGGAATTGTCATGCAGAGAGTTTCTAAAGATATAGAGGGCATTTTTTTAGCGTTTGGCCAGACAGAAATATGTGTATGCCAAACAAAGGGGGTTTGTTGATGAACTAAACTTCTCGTGCGCATCTCGTTGATGTGAAGCGCACGAAATGATGATGTGGATCTGGCATGCACTGGCATGTATAGCCACATTCACCATAATTTCTCGCGTGATACTTCTTTTATTGCGACAACGACTTGCCTTTCAGGCATAATATTTTTTTTTGTTAAATGTGTGCTGTCAGGCCGATGTTGTGTATGAAGTGAAGTAGTGTCTTGTAAAATCTCTTTTCACATATCCAGCGGTTGTAACTGTCTGTGTCCCTGTAGCGAAGGCCAGTTTGAAGGAGGTGACAGGAGCGTGCAGGCTGCAACCCTTTCATCATCATCATCAGCCTGACTATGTTAACTGCAGGACAAATACCTCTACCATGTTCCGTCAGTTAACTCGGTCCTGTGCTTGCTGCTGCCACTTTATAACCGTCAACTTCTTAATCTCATCTGCCCACCTAACCATCTGTCTCCCCCTGACACTCTTGCCTTCTCTGTGAATCCAGTTAGTTACCCTTAACGACCAGCGATTGTCCTGTCTACGCGCTACATGCCCAGCCCATGTCCATTTCGTCTTTTTATTTCAACTATTATATCATTAACACCCGTTTGTTCCCTAATCAGCTCTGCTCTCTTCTTGTCCCTTAAGGTTACACCTACCATTTTTCTTTCCGTTGCTCGCTGCATCGTCCTCAATTGAAGCTGAACCCTCTTTGTAGGTCTCCATGTTTCTGCGCCATAGCTAAGTACCAGCCGGATACAGCTGTTGTATATCTTCCTCTTGAGGGATAGTGGCAATCTACCTGTCATAATTTCAGAGTGCCTGCTAAATGTGCTCCACCCCATTCTTATTTTTCTCGTTGTAATTTTTGTGGTTTGGCTCCGCGGATATTACCTGGCCAAAGTAGACATAGTATTTTAAAACTTCAAGTGGACAATTACTTATCTCAGAGCGCTGCTCTCTTCCGAGGTTGTTGTACATTACTTTCATTTTCTGCAGATTAATTTTACGACCCACTTTTTTGCTTTCTTTGTCTAACTCCGTAATCATGAGTTGCGATTCATTCCCTTAGTTACTCAGCAATGCAATGTCATCGGTGAAGCGCAGGTTACTAAGGTACTCTTCATTACCGCTATGCCTAACTGTTCTCATTCTAGGCCTAAGCCTCGGAAAACCTTCTCTAAGCGCGTGGTAAATAGCATTCGAGAGATTCTATCCCCCTGCCTTACAGCCTTCTTGATTGGTGTTCTGTGGCTTTATGAAGCGTCATGGTAGCAGTTATCCCCTGTAGATGTCTTCCAGGATGTTCTTATATGCTTAATCGGCACCCTGATTATGGCAGTGTTTGCATGACTGCTAATATGTCTACTGAATCAAACGCCTTCTTTTAATCTATGAAGGTTATGTATAGTGGTTGGTTGCATTCTGAGCATTTCTCTATTACCTGATTGATAGTATAAATGTGGTCGATTGTTAAGTAGTCTGTTCGAAATGCTGCTTGTTCATTTGAGTGATTGAATGGTATTGTTTTCCTAACTCTGTTAGCAATTATTTTTGTAAATAGCTTGTATACTACGGAGAGCAAGCTGTTCGGCCTGTAATTTTTCAAGTCTTCGTCATCTCTTTTCTTATGTATTAAGATTATGTTAGCATTCTTCCAAGACTATGGTATTCTTCCCGTCAGGAGACACCTCGTAAACAGGGTAGTTAGATTTGCTAACACAATCTGTCCTCGATTTTCATCAGATTTGAGTTTACCTGATCTTCACCAGCAGCTTTGCCTCTTTGCATGCTCTCCAAGGCTTTCTGACTTCTTCTATTACTACTGGTGTGGTGTGATCTGGGTTACTGCTAGTTCTTATAGTATTAAGGTTGTCGTTGTCCCGGCTATAGTACAGATCTCTGTAAAACGCCTCCGCTATTTTAACTTACCTATGCATATCGGTAGTTATTTTGCCTTCTTTGTCCCTTAGTGCATGCATCTGATTTTTCCCTATCCCAAGTTTCCTCTTCACTGCTTTGACGCTTCCTCCGTTATTCAGAGCGTGTTGAATTCTCTCCATCTAATAACTTTTACATCGGATACATTTTGCTTATTAATCAACTTCGAAAGCTCTGACATTTCTACTTTGTATGTTGTACTTGAGACTTTCATGCTTTGACGCCTCTTAATTAGATTCTTAGTTTCCTGGAAAAGCTTGCCAGTGTCTTGTCTAACTACCATGCCTCCAACCTCCACTGCACAGTCGTAATGATACTCGTCAAATTATCATTCATAGTATCTACGCTAAGATTGGGTTCCTCAAGAAGAGCCGAGTACCTGTTCTGAAGCGAAACTCTGAATTCCTGTACATTCCCTCTCAGTGCTAACTCACTGATTGGCTTCCTGCGTATCAGTTTCTATTGTTCCTTCTTCAAGTGTAGGCAAATTCGAAACCGTATCTTTATATGGCCACTGCATCGCACCATGCCAACCACTTCCACATTCTGCGCGATGCCGCGTGTACACTCATTATAAAGTCTGTTTCGTTCCTATTTTCGCCTTTAGGGCTTCTCCATGTCCACTTACGGTTTCCTCGTTTTCGGTATGAGGTATTCAAAATCCGTAAATAATTGCATTTTGCAAATTCTTCCAGTAGCTCTCCTCTGGCATTTCTAGAACCAATGCCATATTTTCCTACTGCCTGGTCTCCAGCCTGCTTTTGCCCTACATTTCCATTAAAGTCTCCCATCAGTTTAATATACCGTGTTTTTACCTTACTCATTGCCGAGTCCACGTCCTCATAGAAGCTTTCAACTGAAGCGTCATCATGGCTGCATGTAGGCTCGTAAGCCTGTATCACCTTCATTTTGTATCTCTTATTGTGTTTAACTACGATACTCACCACCCTTCCATTATTGCTACAGTATTCTTCTATGTCGCCAGCTATGTTTGTGTGAATTAGGAACGCCACTACAAGTTCTCTTCTGTCAGCTAAGCCCCGATAGCAAAGGACGTGCCTATTCTGTAGCACCGTATAGCCCTCATCTGTCCGTGTTGCCTCAATAAGCCCTATTGCATTTCAATTAACACACTCTAGCTCCCCGAATAGTACAGCTAGACTTGTCTCACTAGATAAGGTTCTAGCAATGAACGTTGCAAAATATAGGTTCCATTGGCGGCCTGCCTGGATACAGAGAATCTTAGCACCCTCTGCTGCGTTGCAGATCTGACCACCGCCGTGGTCAGTTGCTTCGCACCTGCTGGGGGCTCAGGGCCATGAGTTAATTGACGTTTGCATGTGGGAGGTACAGGCCAGATACTGCGCCAGGGTGGCAAATCCTTCTCCAGTGGGAACTGCCTCGTTAGCTTGGGTTCATGGTGTCGCTACACAACAAACGCCTGCATAAGCAGACGCTTCTGCGACCTTTACGTGTCCATGAAAGGTGGTATGTATCTATTTGCATTGTGGGAATGGGACTATACGGACACGTATCACCAACTCGTAAATGTGGCCAGCTCCATGACGAGATAACGGCCGGTGTAAGGGCCGTCCTTTCCCGAAGCTTCCTAGGCACAACTTCCTCCGCCCTAGTAAGGTGAGGGGGGAGGGAGAAACAGACACACGCTGGAATGAGAGCACGTGTATCCTGCCGGAGAACATTTTTACGGGTATGGAAAAAGTTTGGGACTGAAGTGGAAGGGGAATGGCTGGAAGGTCTATGTCTGGAGGGCAGTGCGCCTGCTGGTCAGCAGCAATGTCGTGTGGGTTCGAAGCATGGCCTTCAATGCAATGTACTTTTACGCAAGTAGCCATAATATGGTTCAGCCTATGAATTGCCTCGCAGACCCCCATCGCCTTGTGTACATTCTTGAGCTACGTAATAGCTCCTAAAGAATCTGTGTATACTTCAATCTGCTTAATTGTGTACAGCTTAGAGGTAGCATTCTGGATTGCATCATGGACGACTTGAAGTTCCTTCACAAGAGGAGTGGCTTTCGTAGATAGATAATGCTGGTGGCCACTGACAAAACTATGCGTAGTACTCAGGAATGATGTCGCTTTCCCACCTTGTTGGATAGCAGCATCTGTATATAGGTCGCAGGTATTAGCGCATGGGGCCTCGATGATGGAGCGTTCGTCAATTTTAGATGATGTATCGGAGCGCCGTAACTTCGTTGTTTAATTAGATGTGATGGTGGTGATTTCCAAGGAAGACATAGACTCGGGCTGGTTGTCAATGCGAGAGCCACGTTGAGAAAAAGCATGCAACGCAGCAACAACTGGCACTAGTCGCCTTTTGATTTCACGAGCTTTTTCTTTTTGCGATATCAGCTCTGCAATTGCGTTAAGCTAGGCCTGCTCCTGTAAAGTTGGTATGGAAGTGAGGCGAAGTAACACTGATATTGTGCACATAGCATCACGATATTGTCTCCAACTGTGCCAACTGTGCCAAATTTAACCGTTAAAATTGTGCCTATTTTAAAATTCTTGGCTGCAGAACTGGGCGGACGAGCTGTAGAGCTACATGTGTATTAGCTTCAGCTGCTTCCGGTGCAATGCAGTGAATCAGATGAAGTGTTTTTTGTGGAACTCTGTCTGACTTTGCGAAGCCAGTGCATTCCACTGCTGGACTGGTGCCTCAGGAATGTTCACTGCACCTATCGTAGAAGTAAAAGGGTGAAGCTTGATTTTTCTGCCTCCTGCCTTATTAGCCACCTGAACATAGCTTGGTTTTGGGGCGGAAATGCCTAACATTGCGTTCCGAGTGTAGTTCTGAAGAACATCAAAGGCTTTCTGTGTTGTGCTTGTGTTGAGACATCTTTATGCACAGACTATAAAGTCTCATTATCAGCGCATATCAACAATTTTACGTCTGGAATGCGGTGTAGTTGCCTTGCTAAAGTATTAGAGCATTGTTGAACAGAAGAGGAGCCGAAACAAATTCTTGCGGGACACCTCTGTAGGACATGAAGCAACCTTCAGGTTTTTCATCCACTCCTACTGCTAATGTGCGATTGTGAAGAAAAAGGTAAATAAATTATACCACTTGCAGTGAAATCCGAGATCGATGAGGTTGGATAAAATGACGTCAAGGTTTATGTTGTCATAAGCTTTCGTTACGTCAGTTGCTACTACAGTGCATACTGCGTGGCTGTGTTGAAAACTTGTAAAACGTCATCCGACAAGATAGAAAGACCATCCTCAGTCCTCAAATGAGAACAGAACCCGATTTGGGCCGGATGGTGCTTGTTGTGTCATTCAAGACACCAGAAAACACGCGTGGCCACCATCTTTTCAGCAAGTTTGCAGACAGTAGCAGGCAATTAAATCGGGCGTAAGGATCGCAGGTTATTTGGAGACTTTCCTGGTTTTGGAATCGGGACGACAACTGACTGATGCCAATCCGATGGTACGTCCCCAGTATTCCATATTTGATTATTAGCCTGCAGAAGTGTATCGAGAGCTTCACCTTCCGTGTTATTGAAAACCTCGTAAGAATTACCGTCAGGACCGGGTGTTGTTCTTTGGTGAGAATTTTCGATCGCCGCTATTAGTTCAGCCATGCCGAAAGGACACCAGATACGCCCATTCTGAAATCTGGCGCAGACTCAGTGTGATAGCCAAACTTTTGGACCGATTTTCTGAGGTAAGTGCGGTCTTTTCATCAACTAGATGAAAATAAAGACAAAACGCCTACAAATATACATCGGGGTGTTTTGAACATCAATAGCAAAGACCCCATAATGCTTTATTAATTAGAACAGGATAGGGTAAAATAAGAAACGGGGTGAAACACCTTGCTATTCTCTGCTTTGCTATTCTCTGTGGCTACTAAAAACTACTTTCCTGCATTTCTCTTTTCCAGCGGTGAACCTTGTCAACCTTTTGATGCGTAAGCGTTGATGTTTGCTCACAGTATACGCACGGTAAAAATCACGCGGCTAGTGTCAAGATTTTCGTGACTCATCAAAAATTCTGCGCAGCTAAAGTTTTGGATCCGTGCATGGAGCTACTCCAGCGTCAGTGAAGCAACGTTAATAATCATTTCATTACTTTACACTACGAGCTACATAACACCAGACATTTCCGAGAGCCTCTCAAACTACAATAAAAGGGTTACCTGAAAAAGGTGCATCCTGCTGATGATTTGCTGAACACATGATTTCCCCTAATATAGAACAGTTGGAACGCCCTAGAGCGCATGGTATTACTAAAACTTCTTATCAAAATGACGTGCAACACCTAGTATCTTTGATCACATGGGATAATCTATAACTTGGTTCACGCTGTTTCCTTTCTTGCTTTCACAATCTTTGAGCTACTGCCTATATCATGGTAAACTAAGTTCCCACGAAGTGTTCGCTTAAGGGAATCATTCATTTTTGCCTACAGTCGATTTCGAAATGTGACGGAATCGCACCAACACACATATTAGAGAGTGACTGCGCAATCGGGCACAGCATCGCACTCAGTTGGAAGGTGGCAGGAAGCAATGCCTATTCGTAATTCATAGGGTGTTAAGACGACACCCACATAAGAGCGACACTTCTGAGGTCATGTCCATGTATTCTATCATTGTATTTTCCTATACTCCATTTCATACATCAAGTGCAACGCTGTGAAGGCTAACCTGAGACATGATATATTTTCCTCGGTGCTTTGTGCATAGGAAATGAAAATGTCCCTTTACACGATTTCTCTTTGTTCTCAATTGATGATAATTTATTTGTAGCCGTTCGCGACGCTGTGCAGGGGAATTCATGGTCGTCTCGCACCAGCGTTTACAACGATGCAAGCAAAGCGCGAGACGCCCGAGTTCATACATATTTTTGACCGAACCTCTTGCATAGCATCCACAGCGTTTCACCCGATGTATCAAATGAAGTATAGCCAGCACGCGCGTGTACAAGAGGGGTGCAAAGTGGGTACCCCGGCCCCCTAAATTTCTAACAGTAGATGCGTGAAGTCTGTCCCGTAGTATAGTGCCTCAATTTTCTAGGCCTTTAGATTAACTATAGACACCCCCCCCCCCTCTTGACGAGGAACCCTCTACACGTGTACGTCTGTCGGGCGATGGCGGCGATCATAAGCTGGCAAATAAAGGTTACGTATGACCCTGTGATCATCAAAGGTGGCCCATGAAATACAGTACGTGATTTAGGCAAGCAGTGGCTAAATTTGGTAGAGTTATTTGCAAAATGTCTTCAATGTATATGTAGGTTATTCAGTTAGTGTAGTCTAAATTGCGCTTGTTTTTCAACTTTTGCATGCTATCCAAGGTTTTGTTTTCTTGTCTGCTTGATTCCTTGCGATCAGTGCAAAATAAAAGTGCGCTTTAATCGCTGATTTTTCAATATACGATGAACACTCGAAAAAAAATTGATCCATTACATTTATACAAGTGTAATTATTACTTACGTAGACACATGTGTCAATGAGAAAACAGTGCACTGAAATTCACGTGTTGCAATATTTTTGTCTTTCTTTTTCTTCAGTGCCATATAGTTTTAATGTAAAGGTGTTGCAAAGTTTTGTGCTCGCAAAAAAGACGAGACATCTCAAGAGACGGCGGATCGGTAAATATGTGCAGCGCTCTTGAGGAGAGGTTCCACAGGAATTGGTACATTCATTTTTGTTTCATTTTGTTTCTAGGAAGCACAAGCAGTCGGGAATTTTGAAAGAAATCTGAACACAAAACTTTTTTGAGAGCCAAACAGTTACAAATCTAGTTTTCTTTTATGTTGGCGCTATATAGCAGCAATAAACCTATTTGTTCGGGAATGTTGTGGGTTTTCTTTATTTAGACTTACAAGAACTGTCGACAAGTTTGTCATGTATCAGAGTAGACTTTGCGTATGAAGCCATTGCTACGAATGTCGAAGTATTGATCAATAGTTGGCTCAGAGCTGATGGTTCTTCATTGTATTTTGTGGTACTTTTGTATTTTGTCAAATATCTGAAATGTGAACCGTCTTCATATGCAAGGCGAGAAAGAAAAAAAATGGCAGCTTATCCATGGGGTGAATGATAAAGAGTGCAACGAAGCATCCGTCCGTCCATTTGTTCTTGCTTCCATGCATCCATGCGTCCGTCTGTGTGACCATCCGTGCGTCCATCCGCCCGTACGTGCGTGCGTCTGTTTGTGCGTTCACACGTCCATCCGTGCGTCCGTCCCTGCGTTCGTCTATGCATCGGCCCCTGCGTCCGTCCATGCAACCATCCGTGCGGCCGTCCATGCATCTGTCTGTGTATCCGTTCGTTCATCTATTCAACACTCCAAGTACCACCAACTCGCATCTTTTCATCATATATGCGTCCGTATGTGTGACCATCCGTGCGTCCATCCAGCCGTCCGTGAATGCGTCTGTTCGTGCGTCCGCACGTCCATCCGCGCGTCCGTCTCTGCATTCGTCCATGCATCCGCCCCTGCGTCCGTCCATATGTCCATCCCTCCGTACAGACATCCGTGCGTCCGTCCATGCATCTGTCTGTGTGTCCGTTCGTCAGTCTAGTCAATAAAGTACCACCGTCTCTTATCTTTTCATCATATATTCCGCATACAGAAGCACTGCCATCCAGAGGACATTCCAAGGACTGAACGAGAGGTGGTACACACACACTTTCTTACGGCTTGCGCTTCGTGTCTACTTTCCACCTTTAACCACCTCTAGTCATGGTATATACTAGTTCACCGTATTCATGGCACTGCGGATCAACGTTCGCTAAACCTTTCTAAAACAAAGGAGGTTACGCCCAGCGAGTATGACATAGCAACCCTTTCTTGCCAGATAGTGCTCAATGTACATGCCAATGGCTGCTAATGGGGAATGAGAGACAGGAGAATTCGGCTTTTAGGTAACGCGCACGCCGCGATTGTTTTATTCTTCAACAACGCACTGGAGAAATCTCCCACCGGCACCATCTTGCAGGTAAAAGCGTAAGACATGTTATGTAATACGACGAGAGATGAACGGGTGCCGCTTTAAGGAGCTTCGCCCCTAAAAAACATCGCGCCCTCTTTGAAGCAGCACTGCATACGTATCATTCGCATGGCAAGACAGCGTCCTTCCTTTCACATTTTTGAACCTCGCAGGCGTGAACAGACTCAAAAGAACGCGCAAAACACAAGCAGCTTGGCCACGAAGAGATGTACATTACTAAAGACGTGGCGGGAAACGCTGGTTCAGCGAACCCGTGACGAACGCGCAATTTTCCGGCCTGCTGAAACTATTTGCCAATTGATGACAACACCCCATCTGCTGACATGAAGCGAGTAGAGCTACACATAACTCAGCCCTCCTCCTCTTACGGTTAGTGTTTTTACGCGCGGCGACAAGAATTACCTTGTGAGGCAAACTATGAAGCCTGGAGACATAATGCATGTCTGTTTTACCCGTTTTAATATGTTTATTGCGCCACACTTGGCGAACGTTTGAACTCATGTAAAACAACTCGATTTTTTTTAATAGATGGAGCTACCACTAACAAACTACTGTGAGATTTATGATTCATTGAAAATATTTTGTTTGAAGCACTGAGAGGTCAAGTTGGTGCGCACAAATAGATACAAGGCCCAATATGCATCTACTAATGTGCAATACTTGTTGGTATTTAGCGTCTAAAAGAAAAAAAAGCGAGTTTCTTTGGAACTGGCCAGACGAAAATTAGCTAAATTCAGTTCTCTCTTGTAGATTTCGCAAGAAAAATAAAATAATTTCTCTTCACAGAATCACAGAAAGGTACCTGCTGCTTCACTATATCAAAGTTCAGAGTATCAGCTGGTTTGGTTTTGTCGCTTCATCTTTAATGCGTCACCAAGTACAGCCATAAACTGCCGATTTGATACAATATTACTTGATATAGTTTTTGTCAGAGCATAAAGCAACTTCACATGGAAAGTAAATGTATAGTAATCTACACAGCCTCTAAATATTATTGTTCTGCTTTGAAAAGAAAGAAATGTATTCCCACAAAATTTTTAAGGTTTCGCCCAATTTCACTGGAGCGTAAATAATTTACTTATTGGTTTCCGTTCAATATCTTTTCATAGAAATTTTATATGCCTTTTGTGTATTGACCCAGTGAATTCTGCTATGATATGTCGAACAGTTCGCCGTACTCGAAGTACAACGGAGGTTTACAGCAATTTTTGTTGCTCACTATTTTCTTTGCTATAAGGTAACGCTTCCAGCCACGCATCAACACGTGGTGTCATCGTAAAGCGGGGATCATAAGCTTTTCGTACTATCCCAATAAACGCTTTAGGAGCGAAGCTCCTTAAGGCGTGGGTCTGTCCATCTCATGTATGTATGTAGTAGTACGTAGCTATCAATGGCACATATCAGATATAGAATAGGTATGTGCCACAGGGGATGCGAGATGGGAAATGGCCGTACTTGGAATGTTCACTAGATGGACGCACAGACGGATGGATATGCACGTGGACGTACAAACGGATGGACGCATCGACAGACAGACAGATAGACAGATGGATGGACGTACTCACGGACGTACGCATGTATGGACGCACGCAAGGTCGCGAGGACGGACGGAAGCAAGAACGAACGGGCGTACTGAAGCATGGACGGGCTGAGAGACACTTAGCCCCACTAATCATCATTTACTCCGTGGATATGCTGTGACTTTCGTCCGCAGCGAACACACTGTATCAGCAAACAATGCGTAAAATGCAGAGTGTTTGCCGCCAGAGGTGGGACCACCATCTTAAAACGTGAGTCTGTACATCCTCCGATGTATGTAGTAGTGGGCAGCCACCATTGGCACATGCCCGCTCTAGAGCCGTTATGTGCTACAAGAGATGCGAGATTGGAGATGGCGGTACACGGAGTGTTCACTCCATGGACGCGCGGATGGTCGCACGGCCAGATGGACAGACTAGCAGACAGATGGACGGCTGGATGAGCGCCCAGACGTACAGACGCACGAACGGATGGACACATGGATAGTTGGACTCACGGACGGACGCACTGACAGACTGACGGACACATGAATGCACGCACGGACGGTCACGCGGACGGACGGAAGACAGAAGGGACCGACGGACGGAAGCACACGTGGGCTGACGGACGCTTCGCCCCACTCATCATCATTCACTCCGTGGATATGCTGTGATTGATTGGTTAAAGAAAATTTAGTGATTAGTGATCATTATATTTGTAACTTGACAACTCGGTCCAAACAGGCTCGCACTGAGGAAGTCAGTTCTAATAAAAAGATTATAGAAAGAAAAAAAAAGAGTGGTGCTATCGATTACTTATCATCCGAAGAAACGCACCGCATTGGTCTTACACGGTGTTGAGGATCTCTGCACTGTTCACCAGTATTAGCTTCGTATCCTAGCGCTGATCACCAGTTGTTGCAGACCGAGATCTATCCTATGCTTCCCCGATGACGTGGCTCGCCGGAACGTCAGGGTTACGTTGGACCCAGTTTCTTGTGGTAGCGTGGTGTGACTTCGGGTAGAGGAAACGAACGCTGACCAGATGAGGATACGAAAAACAAACAGTTTTATGACACTATTGACAATAATATACAGCATGAGGATAAGTTACGAGTTTCACAAACCACGAGCATGGTGGTTTAACCGCTACATGGTTCACAGCAACGTCCCGCACTTTGCAGCGTCGTTATAAACCCTGTCGGGCTTCTCCTTGATTATGGAATGCCAATCACACACACAAGACATCGCCCACAGGGCATCACTCAGTAACACACGGTCCGCCGAATAGTTATTGCACTTTCCAACGCAATGCTCTGAGGAGAGGGGAAATGGGGTTCTCTCGCGGAACTATTTGCGCGTTGGGTTGCTTCTTCCTCCTTTCCCGAGAAGGGCAGCCAAGGAGTAGATACTTGAATCGCGGAGACACGACCTGTGCGGTTGGTCTGCTTCGCCGTCTCGCTAAACAAGCAGGCCAGGAGGATTTGCTTCTAGGGACTTTGGCTCATGGACTGTCTTCTAATCTTTTTGTCGCTCCCCACCGCTAGATCCGAGAAAACTGGGTTTCCGGGCGTGGTAGCGCTGCTCAGCTACTTTTCCCAGCGACCGCATGGCGCCTAATTACGAGGGTCGTAACAGCTTCCCCCTTGCCAGATGAGTCATGGAGGGCAGCAGTCACCGCTGCTGCTCGAAGAGACGATGAAAAGGTTCGTAGTTGAATGCCAGCTACTCGCCTTCGCTTGTAGCGTTGTCTGAGTAATTGCCGAAAACTTCGACAGCTCCTTTGAAACTCGACCACATGCACAAGCAAGCACTCGGCCCCCTTCAAATAAACCAAGCCAAAAGAGGGATGGCAAATCAATTTCCTTTACTAGCTGTACAATAAACGCTCACACTGATAACTCTCAGGACTCACTTGCACTGAGAAACCAGACGTGCTGCCTTACACATTTCACCTAATAAATTGCACAAAAAAAATAAAATATCGATTTTGATATATTGTAAGGAGCACCCCTAGATAGCCCAGAAAGAGTGACTGAGCGCGTCAGCGTTTTCATTCAATGAACCCTTCTTTTACCTTAAGTCAAAATGATATTTTTGAAGAATCAAGCTGCACGTCACAAGGCAACTGTTCCGCGATTTCACGGTTTGCAGCCAAGTAGGGAGACAATGGTTTGTCTCTACTTTAAATTTAGCCCCTCTGAGATAGCCCTGCAACTGATCAATTGCCTACAAAATGCAAGCGCACTTCTTTCCTGAAGCGCAGTACGTTACCCCACGAGAGCCAAATTTCTTGCTCAAGTAGAGCGCATCTTTCTTCGTTACTACTGTCCTAATGGCATGATACGGCACCAAGGCCTCAATTTTCTTTTCAATTCTAACCACTTTCATCGGTTCTGTCCCGTTGAGAGCATCAGTCCAGTACGTGAACAAACTCGGATTCAGCGAGCGCTACAGTTTTACTAAGGTCTGTATTTTTCTACGGCTGCCAATAACCGTGTACTGCTGAGACATTTGGCTCGCCAGCTTCCGAAAACCTTAACCTACGCTTTGAGCCAACGTTATACCTCGATGTTTAGGGAAAGCTTAACCATCAGCCCATCTGATCGTCGCTTGATTATTCTTCCAAGAAAAACAACAACATAGCATAGAGAACAAACACTGCTTTCTAGAAGGTTCATTTTGTTAAACATACCTGCTTATGCACACGCTGCTTAGTAAAAAATAAACCACTGGGCTCTCCTGAGCTCCTTAATTACTCTCATTTCTACAGCGTTGTAAAATACACGGCACTAATAACCGAACACATAATCCACTTTACAGTTTGCCTTACCACTTATTCTTACGTTACGTTGTAACACACCGTGTACAACAGAAACATATTTCTAGATGCAATACTCATTTAGAACACGTCACAACAATAGCACAGGTTTTATGGTAAAACCTTGCCCTAGGTGACTCCGAATTCTAACAGCACGTAACGACAATTCCACCATGTCGCACCAAGTTAACCATTTCACGAAATTATCTGGTCTATGTTAATACCTTCTTCTTTATATGCCAATTCACGCCACATCAACATGATAGTCAGTCAGTGAAGGCATACGACAATACACTAAACCTTTAAAACGCTCAAAAAATAACTTTATTTGTTTTTAACTTGGTATATACGTACAAAAAATTAACGTACTTAAACTTTGAGCCTTTAGTTCGGCGGTATTCGTTTTGAAAAGTTTACTCCGCATCACGTATCTTCCAAAATTAAAAGGACTCAAATTTGCATCTCCAAAGGAACACTGAGTAACAATATTTAACACGCGCGGGCAACAGTTACTCATACTGACCGTGAACCCTCTTCTCATGGTGCTTTTATTCTCACACGAAGGGGTCATGGTCCCGGCGGTTTTCGAGCATGCCAGAGGCTGCACAACGCACAAACACTACGCGGTGTCTTTCTGTCATACCTGATTTGGCCGTTCGGCCAGCTCTCCACAGGGATGTGACAGGTGCGCCAGAAACAGGAGGGAAACCTAGGTATTAGTGCCTTTGTGTACGCCCCCCTGCGGTACTTTGCCATTGTACCTTTTCGATTTTGATCCTTCGGACAGATTCGCTTTCTCGAAGTTGTCGAGCTGAATTGCGCGTTTCCTTGGGTTGACGCACCTCATTTTTTCCCTCCACACCTGGCTCACCACTTGTGCCTCAATGAACGCCACCACGGACTTTTTCTGAAACGAATTAAAGGCCAACCCTTTTGTAGTTCTTGCGACTGAGTGGGACCTGTTCTAGGCATACGCAGTCACGAACGTTTCCGCTTCTTTCTTTTTCTGCGATGTTTGCAAACCACCTCGACGGTATTGCTGCACTGCTGAAGCGTGGCGTTCTTGCTCTCATCGGCCACTGCGCTATCCATGCCTACAATGTACGATGGCAAAACGTCCTCTTGAAGCACGAAGAAAGTTTTCAGCTCCTTACTGAGCCCGTTTGGGCTGCTGGAACCTTCCTCATTCACCGAAGGAGCGTCTTTTGACATCGTACCTATTGCCACACCAGCCCCGGCCTCGTTCTAAGCATACTCTACTTTCATGGATTATGAATACGCGGGCCCTTCACTGACGCTATCTTTGCTTCAAGCGCATCATGACGCGCCTCAACTTCCAGCGCTTTGCGACGCGCCTCGCTTTCAGACTCCAGTCTGAGTCTTTCTTTCTTTTTACTAACAAATGTTTAAAATCTCCTGATTAGCTCTGCTTTGACAACTTCGTAGTTGTTCAAGTCCTGCTCACTGAGTCGCGCAACAACATCCACTGCCTCGCGCGGCAGAACCGTGAGTAGCTTCTGAGACCAGGTGTCTCGCTCACACGACAGTTGCCTACACTTTCGTTGAAATAATCTAAGATACAGGCCCATATCCAGTGATACCTCATATGGCTGCATGTACCTAGAGATCTCGAACTCTGCCTCAATGTCGATAAAAAGTACTCCTCGTGGTGGTCCTTACTCAACTTACTTACTCAGCTTACTCAACTCCACATCTTGATTCAAAAACTTTATCTTGAGGGGTAGTCTTTCGTCTTCGCCCTTTTAGTCCACCTGAGCTGCTCTTAACTTTCTTCTAATGATGTCGTCCCATTCTTCACTTAGTTCCTCATCATCAGCCCCCAAATCATTATTCACTTGTATAATTATCAGTTTTCGTGCCAAACCCTTTGTATCAATCTCCAATTCGTCACACAACAGCAACAAGTCTGACTTCTGCAGTTTGCTTAAGTACATGACCGTACTGAGTGCTCACTACTTTCAAAAAAACATTCCGAAACGGCGAAATTGAGTCTTTCGGCAAAGTTTACCGCCAGTTCTAAAATTTACCCTTTTTAAAAACCCGGTTCACTCAAAGGAAAAGCCAAGCACTCACCCATACGTGATCCATGTCTTGAGACAGCTGCTTTCCTTGGGGTGACTGTTGTTGTCTCTTGTAGTTTCGTATCCAGGCGCTGCCACCACTCGTTGCGGATCCCAGCGCTGTTCACCAGTAGTAGCTTCGTATCCAAGCGTTGATTACCACTTGTTGCAGACCGGAATCTACCCTACACTTCCCCGCTAACGTGGCCTGCCGGAACTTCAGGGTTACATTGGACCCGGTCTCTTGTGGTAGCGTGGTATAACTTCGCGTGGAGGAAACAAACGCTGACAAGGTGTGGATATGAAAAACAAACAGGTTTATGGCCCTATTTACAATTATTTACAGCATCAGGATAGGTTAGGAGTTGCACAACCCACGCGAGCGTGGAGGTTGAACCGTTACGTGGTTCACAGCAACGTCCCGCACTTTGCAGCGTCGTTAGAAACTCTGTCGGGCTCCTTCTTGATTGTGGAACGCCAATCACACACACAAGACACCGCCCACAGGGCATCACTCAGTAAAACAAGGTCCGCCGAATAGTTATTGCACCTCCCAACGCAATGCTCTGAGAAGAGGGGAAATGGGGTTCTTTCTAGGAACAGTTTGCGTGTTGGGTTGCTTCTTTTGCCACTCCCTGGAAGGGCAGCCAAGGAGTATATACTTGAATCGCGGAAACACGACGTGCGCGGTCAGTCTGCTTCGCAGTCTCGCTACACAAGCCGGCCCGGAGGAATTGCTTGTAGGAACTTTGGCTCACGGACTGTCTTTTAATTCTTTTGTCGCTCCCTGCCACTAGATTCGAGAAAACTGGGTCTCTGGGCGTGAGAGCGCTGCTCAGCTACGTTTCTCAGCGACCGCATGGCGCCTGCTAACGAGGGTCATGATAACAATCTGGAAGACATCAGAATATTGCTCTGGCCGCTTCGTCAATATTAATGGTTGAGCGTAAAACACGCATATTGATAGTGACGTCCAGTAAAGTGGAAGGATTGCCAGCAAATTGGCAAGACACCTTGTTGGCGACCGACCCTCACCCTTTCCAATGCCTGAAGTTCTGTCCCTGGCAGAGGAAAGAGGCTGAGCGGATGCTTTTAGTAAGCTAATTCAAGAGCGCTGGTTTGTGGTTTATCTTTTGCGTGTGGGAGTGCCGTTTATTTTGTTACCAAATGGGAAACATTTGTTAGCGAACTATCTATCGTATCTGTCTATCTAGCGTATCTATCTATCTATATATCTATCTATATATCTATCTATCTATCTATCTTTCAATCTATCTATCTAACTATCTATCTATCTATCTATCTATCTATTTATCTATCTAGCTATCTATCTATATATTTATTTATCTATCTAGCCACGTACGAGTTTTAGCTCTCCTGGCCATTTCTATAATGGTATCGATACCAAACTTAGTATGGGATAACATGACTGTATGAAGAACGTATTTGGCTAGTCATAACATGAAAACCGTCATATGTATGTCATAAATCTGATGATTTACATTTCATGTTCCTGCAGCTGTTGTGGTGGTTTCGTTCACATGCCATGTTGCCAAATTGGTATGGTATGACATGATTGCATGGCGAACACAAGCGACAGACCCTAACATGAAAGTCATGACATGGGTGTCATGTAACAACATGACAACATGCCACGCTCATGATGCGCTCACAGCCGTTTCGCTAGCGTGACATATAGCAAATTTCGTATTACGGTACATGAATGGATGACGGAAGTATGTGAATGGTGCAAATATGATAATTATGAGCTGCATGTCATGTAACAACATGACAACATGCCACGCTGATGATGCGCTGGCGGCTGTTTCACTAGCTTCACCTGTACCAATTCTCGTGTTGCGGGACGTGAACGAATGAGGAAGGTATGATAACAGTGCAAACATGATAAACATGAGATGCGTGTCATGTAACAACTTGACTATATGCTACGCTCATGATGCGCTCGCAGCCGTTTCGCCAGCTTCGCAAACTCGGTGATACGCGAAGGCAACGAACGACAAAGGTAAATGACACATCCAAATATGATGATCACAATTTGCGTGTCAGGTAACAGCATGACTACATGCCACACTGATGATGCGCTCGCGGCCATTACCCTTGCTTCATGTATGCTAAATGTTTTACGAAATCTACGAACGGGCTCTGGGCACATAAATCGTATTGCCTCTCGAGTAGCAACAAGTTCCGCGGCAGTTGATATGGTCCTCTGATCTAAGTTGAAAGGATCTTCAGCTGCGGGAAGACAAAGGCGCTGGCGGAAATAAATAACGTGTTAGATGCATGTAAATATACGTGTGCCACACCATTGCGCAATGTATTAATGTGGAGGCGTGTAAGTTGCATAGGGCCGTTAGATGGTACAAGAAACCTAATATTCCCAAGAATCTTGGTAGTAGTATTTTTCTAAGCCGCGATAATAACTCTTGAATACCTGCAGTCTAGTATTGCTGCTATTGCAGGAGATCTGCCTCCGAAAGGCACCATTGTGCTCCTGCCACGGCCTGAAGAACGTGGACAAACTCTTCAACGTTGACTTCAAGACAGCGACGTGTTTTGACCACGATACATCCCGGTCGATGATAACAGCCACAAGTTGTCTTGTCCTACAGCAGGAATCTCTGTTTGATGCACCAGTGTCTTATTATTTGTTTTCGCGTACATAAAGTGTTGCGAATTTTTTCTGTTGACAGTACCTTGCTGTGATGGTCACTGCACGTTGCACTCGCGCACATGGTTGGTGGTGTGTAGCTTGAGATGCCCATATGCAAATGTCATCCGCACGTGTGCTAATCATCAGCTTGTCAGGAAGTTCATCAGCAAGTCTACTGAGGCTATTGTGATTGAGAACCGGACTGAGAACGCTCCCTTGGGAATCTCGGCGGAGAAAATTATAACGATATCTGTCTCTCTCGCTTGTCAGCATATTTGCTATATGGCCTCTAATTTAGCTCAGGATCCATGCCTACAGTCATCCGCCGATTTCTAAGTCCCCAAATGCATCATGGATCGCGTACCGTAAGACATTGTCGAAGACGTGCCTAATGTGAAGAAAAACAACATGCCTCTTATATGCGACGACCTTCTTCCTGTTCAACATTGCAGACCAAGTTGACGACTTCGTACATGACTAACAAGCCTCTGCTAAAGCCATTGATTATTTCAGCAAAGGGATTATTACTTTCTCAGAGCCGCTGTAATCTCTACAGAATCACTTTTTTCTTGACTTCGCAACGTAGCTGCCAAAGGAAATCACCCGGTAATATGAAACTACATTAATCTTCCACGTAGAAATTACACTTCATTACACTTCCACGTACCTGAAACTACATTGAGAAACTTCCAAGTAAAAATGGTTAATTAAAAATTTTATGAAATATTCGTTGATCGACTGAGTCAATAATCTATTTTTCGCGCTTGATGTGGAGTTTTAGTATATTGGTCGACATTTTTTATAGGTACATTAAAAAGGATACATCATTGCTCGAGAAGCATCGTTTGTATAAGAATGGAAGCGTCAACGAGTCGGTATGCGTTTAACTTGGTTGATAATGCGTGTACGAGAGCAGGACAAAGAATAAGAAAAATACTGGCCTCGAAGTCCCTTTGCCCTTGCGCACCTGACAGCGCCTGTCCTGAGTGTCATATTCTTCTTCTTCGTCTGATCTGCGCTGTGTCAACTAAGATGAACGTCTTATCTGTTTCATCTCGACTGATGTCTTTCTATGAGAAGCAGACTTCGAGCATGTCTTCTGAGGCTGTTTTTTTTGCTGGTCCTACTAAAAATGCCGACAGGTAATAGCCGGGAATCCAACCTATAGTTTCGACAGTCTGGCTCAAACTGTAGTTCAGAAGAGATGCCAAGAACAGAATGAAGATGAAGAAAAATTGGGCACTCCATACATGTTCTGTTAATTACTCAGGAGTGACGTGGCTGACATGTTTTGACGTCGTTGAGGAAACCGGTGCCTCTTGCATGCATCGGCGTTCCGTTTGGTCACCGTGCAGCCTTGTGAGTTCAGGCACTATATTAAAGAGGTCCCAATAAATTTCTGACGCATACAAGTTTAGAAATACCGTAAGCTTGCCGTGCAGCCATCTCATTACGCGCACCTCCGTATTGAGTTCGAACCAGTAACGAATCATGTTGATACTCCATGCATAAGTTGCCTAACTTCGTCAAGCGTATATTTCATGAGGGTACTCCTCTATATTGTTTATCAAAAATAGCGCTAGAACCTCCGTTAATATGTAATGTTGCAGTCTTTTCAATGGTGTTGAGCTCGATAACTTTTATGTTGATGTAAATAATGCTAGTCGGTTCCACATCTCGACAATTCGAGCACAGTATCTCACTTGAAGCATTAAAGAATGGCGTGGCTTGTGAACGTGTGATTTTATCGCGGATGGCTTAAGTAGGTTTGCTGCGGCGAACACTCCCTCGCGCTTTCACAGCACAGGAAGGGCTCGCGAACCAACCCATCTCTGCGAATGACGCCTATGTATTGCATGCCATTGAAGAGACGAGTTGAATGGATGGTTGCGCCACCAGACACTACCATGTGCACTAAGGCGGACAGGGCATAAACCCACTGAGCGGCATCATCGTGAACTTGGAGCGAGATCATCGTGACCATCAAACGAGGTCATCGGTAGCTACGGCAGTGGCTTTGATTTCGTCTCCGTTAATGAGCTCATCTGCATGAACAGCGCCTTACTTGGCGCTCGTGTATTGTAGTGTTCGTCTGGGTGGTCCATGAGTTGCAGTAGCGAAGCTTTGAAGTTGCATTTCTTCACGACGCTGCCATATTTTACGTACGTACGTCTTGGCGTTTAATGTGTACCCCGACTGAAAACATTGCATGGAAATTTGTGTGTTCATCGCAATATTCACAACTTGTCCCTTCACTGACATTGTTCATTGCCATGTGTTGATAGCCTAATCGCACTTGAACGTAGACGTGGTGTCACTAGTGCTTCCTCTACGACAATGAGTAATGAAAACTGTGGTAGCGTTGTTGCACTAAAGTAGCCATTACTGGTGCTTTGAAGGCCACCGTCTTGCTCAAATTTTACAGATTATCTTTGATTACGAGCTAAAAATAGCGCTACGAACTAGCAAAAGGACATGGTACTACGGTGCTATCAATGTAGTACAGTATGACTGAAGCCAGTTTTCCAAATGACCACGACTACCTCTGTTTAGTGATTCCTCGCATGTCCCCAGAATCGGAACTAACCAGCGTCGGGAGCAGCTGGGATGCACCTTGTCAGTAGCATCTAGAAGCTGTCTTTCTTTTTAGGCCGCATTTTGTCGAAACTAGCCAGGTTACTCTCAAACCACAGCTGGTCGCCGACTTCGCAAAGCTGCCGCCACAGTGTCACTCGAGAAACTATTGCCGAAAACGGGTGTTAGATCGGACGAACGCGTTTGCGCCGTTGCCGCGTTGTTTCTGCCTTGCCGCACTGCTGTTTCCTCGCCCTCTGCATCAAAGCATTCACCGCCGTTGTACGAATGCTTGGGTACGAATACCACAAAAATGTTCCGAACTGCACTGCCATGTCGCCATGCTCGTATATGAAGCAAAGAACGACGTAACCGACGGAGCAGTCAGTGTAGAGGCTTCTGCAAGCATCTGACAGACGGAATTTCGTTTGTCCTCACCACATATAGCGTCGCTGTAAAACAATACAATTAAAACTAAAAAAGAACAAGGATGTCCACTCGGCTTTGCTCTTCCTTCAATCTTAGAGTCAATAGGGCGAAGGCTCCTTTTCATGGAACGAAGCTCTTTATTATCAAGCCATGTTCCTTGGCGTTGCGCGCCACAGCCGTCGCTGAAGACGACGATGAAAATAGCAATGATGCTGACGATGATCAAGAAAAGCGCGTTCTAAACCGCATGATTTCTCCCAACTGTCACGGCACCGCACATGAAAAGCATCCACTATACGCCATGACAATAACGATGACGCTCATGACTTAGATGGTCATAACGACTGGATAGCGCAGTACACGGCCTTTCTAGACCTTCTACGATGCGTTTCCAATAACTGTAACCATGGCAGATATACAACCAACAGCAGGGCAACATGCCCTGACCGCTCCTTTGCTAACTACATGCTAGATCCAATGCCAAAAAGCAGGGAGGCGTCATTGGTATATGGAGCGCAAAAAGAATCACGCTTATAATTTTCATTCAGAATTTTAGTTTGTGTGTAGACACTGGTAAGCCACGTCACTATTCTGGTTAAACAAGATATGAATGTGCTATAGATTGATTGTTATCCAACTGGCAACATTTTAGAGTAACATTTAAGCTAAATGGGTAAGGTTCCTTCAATTATACCTGTTTGTACCTGTTTGTAAATAGGTGTGGCTACCAGCTTTGCCCGAAACGCACAATTCCCCGAAAACTACAAAAATGTAAACAGTAACACCTCTACTGGGTAAAAACAAATCTAATTTCACAACGTCACCAAATTGTGTGTCATGCGCGGACGAATGACAATTTGTGAGATGAAGACGGAGTTGTTCTAACCAGGAAAAAAAATACAGACGAACAAGGTCAACTGCATGATTCGCAAGGCGTTCAAGAGGGCGGTTGGCTTACCTGTCAACACGAGCACCGACATGTTTTTCAAGCTGATCCTGCACAACACCCTGGACGAACTGATCGAGTCGCACAACATGGCGCAATACGAGCGATTGTCCAAGTCCCAGACGGGCAGACGCATCCTCGAATCTCTAGGTATAACATACCACACGCAATGCGGGGAGAGGACCGCGGTTCCTATCACGGTCTGAGACCGTCTCATCGTTCCACTGTTCCCCAGGAACATGCATCCGACACACCACGTCGGGCGCCGCAACAAGAGCGAGAGACGTCGAAAGAATGTATGGCAACATTGACAAAGCGGTGTACGTGGACGCCGTGCGATAACCAGAGGGAAGGCATGCTCACGTCATCACCGTTGTGAATCACACAGGCAAATGCCTCGCGAGCGTTATTGTGCGTACGGCACACACAGAGGCGGCTGAAGAGGCAGCAATTGCTCTTGCACTGGTCGCAGCACCGGAGGCTGCGGTCGTGATCAGCGACTCACACGCTGCGGTCCATGGCCTCGCGCGTGGTCGCATCTCGTGTCTGGCGGCCCGGATACTACAATCAAGTAATGGCACCAAGAACGGCGGCGAGCTTCGAGGAGCGATGGCCTCGGCGTCGTCGTCCTCGTATTTCAAATCTGAAAGTGCGAATGTCTTCCCTCTGTGGACTCCGGCTCACACCAGCTTCCCACTCGCAGGTCACGGGGTGACCCACACACCGGCTCGAGATCTCACTCACCGAACCGCGGCCGATTTGGTGGCCGCCTTCCCCTCTGAGAGTGGAGTGATGGCACTATCTACAAAACAACAACTGGAATGGGCGTGGGGTGATCGCCTGACCACATTTAATGACATTACACAACATTACAGACTAAACAGATGCAAATACCCGCTACCACACAACAATTTGGACAAAAACAGGCCGTAGCTCTGAGGTTGTAACAAACAAATTCGTACACCAGCCCTGTGATCCTACGCCTGTGTTATCCTCATCTATACCAGACGGATGCATGTAAAGCGTGCGGAGAAAGGGCCACACTGCAGCACATGCTTTAGGAGTGTGCTGAAAAGTTGACGTCACTGCCACCACTCCCTTTGCGAGGCATGTTAGGCAGGGACGAACTCCAAGGCCAATTGCTGCTGCCACCACCACGCGAGGCCAGGGGCCGGCCTCCGCCGCGGCTGCTGTTGCGGTCACTGTTGCCGATCGGCGGCGTCCGCTGCGCTGCCCCTGCGAGGCGGCAGTCACAAGCAATGAGCTGGCCGACCAGCTTTGTGCCGTCCGGCAAGCTGAAGATGCCGCCCGGGTTCAAGGACTTCGAGCGATAACCTGAGCTACCACCATCATAATCAACGGAGAGTGGGAAGGGACAGGGGTTTATCCCTTTTCCCCCACCTTGCCCGGTAAAACTGCCGGACTTTAAATAAAGTCTGTGTATTCATTTACCCACACCTTGAACTGCTTGGACAAAAACTTATTTTCGCTACCAGCTACCTTGAATGTTTACCTTCCTAAATAAATATTCTGAGTCATCGTGTACCATAAACTGTCTCAATAAAACACATTCTCGAGCTCAATTATTTTGAGGAAGAATGCCTACTTCCAACTTTCTGGATCTTCTCGATGACAGATTTTTATGGTGATGAATTCCATGGCTTAGCACACAAACTACCTGTATATTTAGCGTTTTCCTACATAACAATTTTTCATTTGATAACATGTAATAATTGTCGATATATTTATATCGATCACGTATGGTAGACTTCCATCTTGTTATATCAACTTTAAACGGTGTCAGGCCCTCACTAAGCTTCTCAAACTTTTCGTCCCTTACCCTTGTCTACAAGATGCAAACCCTAATGATTGATAAACTGAGTGAAGAATAAACTGAGAAAATGATTGACTGCTTGATCTATTTTTTTTCGGTGGCCGCCCCGAGCGTACCGTTTCGCGCGCGGAGGCAGCCGAGAGTAAACATTGGAACTTTTGTCTGGTGTGCCGTGCGGCCCTTTGTGAGAGCTCTCAATTTTCTTTTTTGTTTTTACAGCTCAAGCTATGTAAGAGAACAAAAAACTCATACACAGCAAACCTGTGTTTACCACATCGGGAAACTTCTTGCCTAGTGGCATGAAAGACACCACATGTAAACTTATTGAATTTTCACAACAGTTCTGCACTTACAGCGCTTATAATTACAGAGAAATTGTATGCCTTCCTTGCGCTTTAACTTTATATTCCAATATTTCTTCATGCCTAACTTGCTCAGAGCAGTATAAAGCAGTAGTCAGAACACTCACAAGTGTGGTTCATTTGATAATTTTTTGTGTCATTGTCAATAAATTGTGGTTTCAAATTAACATTGTTCGAAAAATGTTTCCCTGTTGTACAATTTATTGCAATAAACATTAACAACAAAAACTTTGGGAGCCATTGAAATAACGCTTCCAGGACTACCTAAGAACGACTGAATTCCTCGCAGTCACGAAAGTGCTAGGTACATTTTTTAGCATAGTTCGTAAAGAATGACAGAAAAAGGAAAACTTAGCTTGTTTCAATAGAGATAAATAGGTTGATGCAGCAGATTTGTAGGTTGACTTACACTTATCCCACGTGAATTTGACAGCAGCACGATGAAATTTTGTCTTACGGTTAGAAAGATGGTTCCAGTATCTGTTGTATCATGCAGCACAAGTATTACATAAAAACTTTTTATGAAGATATATTTAGGTTGGCTCGGATCCTTAAGCTTCGAAGAAGTCCTAGTTGCTCTGCACTGAATTTCAATGTTGTTGGTTAGGAGCTCATCTAACAAGGTGCCCAAATTATTGTTTAATGTGTCAAAGTCAGCCTTTTTTAGTCGCTTAATGTTTATGCTACTTACGCCAGCGTGAGCATTGTAGTAAGATATGCGCCTAAATAATATTGTGATTGGTGAGGCCAGGTACATTGGTAAGAAGTTACCATATCTTGTTCTTATGTCAAAATAGGATTCATAATAGAATAAATGTCATTCATAACAAGTGTAAAAAGTTAACAAGTTGTGTAAGACCAAAATCAAAACAAATGCGAGTAAAACGCTCTGCTTCAGCTAAGTTAGGCAACAAATCTGAATAAAAATTTTACCATACCTTCTTAGCAAAATGTAAATCGCCAAGTAGAAATACTGTTACAAAATGGAATGATTATTTTTTCTACAACCTTTATGTGTGCTAGTATACAACGTTTTGGTTCGGGAAAAGGACTTCTTTGACTTAATGGACCAATTTCAGCAAAGCTATCAAGAACACCAGAGGTAAAATGCCGGAAGATGGGAGGTCAGTTACACCTGTTGGGTGTGAGCCACCGTTAGTGTGGGCAAAATGACGAACAAGGGTCATTGAGAGGACAGATGGCTTCATGACACGCATGGGTAATGAACTGTTAAGGAGGGCTCTAGTCGCACACTTATTGAAGAGCACAATATGCTTTCGGATCTCGTACCATCTAGCTAGTAGAGCTTAAGTAGGCACTGTCTACTATTTTAGGGAGGTACAAACTGTGGTATTGTCTAATCTCTCTTGGAGGGCGCACATGAATTATATCTCGGAAAGTTTTGTTCGTGGATTTAGATCGATAAAGAACAATTGTCTACGAATAAGGTTGAAGAACAACGCATTAGTAATTACATGGCTTGTACACTGTAAGCACAGTGTGTTCAGAAAAGGTGCCCATTTTCACAAATTTGTGTACTATAAAACACCGGTTATTTAGGAACCTCTGCAAAGTTAGCCTTCATTGACCCATATATGCACAAATCACTTTTAAAGCAGAAAATACTATAATATCCTTTCTCTGCAGGGGCGTCTCAACCAGCACGCATTTGGTGAATGGCGTGTGCACGAACCCCATCCAATGCGGGGAAGCGAAGGGGGTTTGGTTCTCTTTCAAGTCGTGCTCAGTATGTCTTATCCGTGCCCGTGGAAAATAGAATAATTGTAAATCAGCCGATGTCACCTATGTGGATTGTTATGGCTGGCGGCAGAGTAAAGACACCTCTATGTGCCAACGTTCACGTATAGGCCGCCCACTATGCGCCCACTGACATACTTGGAGGAAAGTGATAGCCGCCTTTTCACAGCTTCTACTGTTGCCTGCTCTCAGCTTTCCATTTTATTTAGTGATACACATCGTTTCTCATCTTTGTGGCCACATTCTGAGCGCCAGAAGTTTCCTTACGTGACGTCAGGTGAAACAAGCTCGTAGTAAAGAAGGAAAACAAACATTGGCTCCGTATCTGCATGTTACACCGCAAATGTCGCCGAAAGACGATAGTTTCGCGTCTGGACAGAGTGAACAAAACGTTTATTTGGTGTTTTGCATAAGAAAATTGGTGAATGGTATTCTGAAGCCGCTGCGTTAGAGTGCATCGGATGTGCACCCGAGGCGAACGAGCGCATCAAGTCTTGTCACACGTGAGACATGAGCGCTACCAGGACGTTATGCTGGAAAACGGGGCGCGCACCGTGCACGCCGGTCTCTGAGGTGATGTGGTGTAGAACGCGAGGCGACGGGTAGGTGCCACCACCGTGCCATCTTAGCAAAGTGTTAGAAACATTTTCCAATTTGTGCAAGCGTTGCACGGCCAAGGCAGCCTTATAAAGACTACGATACTTGAAATAACTTATGTATCCTTTTCTAGTAAAAAATACGCATATATAATATTGAAGTGTTGTTATGGTGCCTCGGATATGCACAATAATTGCTTTTTAAATGACAATCGCACAAGTATGAACGCTAAACCTTGAGCCATATTACGTGAAAAGTACAACTTTTGCGCCTGTACAGCTAATCTAACCGCTATATGTATGGGTCTTTGACAATAGAGTCCACCAATATCAAATCGATTGAAAAAATAAAAAAGCAAAGTTTAATCAACATCGCACAAGTAATTGTTCCATCTAATCTGTGATACCGTAAACAAACTCGACAAAGCTACCCGAATCGTGTCAGCTTGGCACCATGTGTCCTAACTGTTGTTCTGTTTTAACTGTTTGGCTGTGGAGAGGTTCAGGTGCCTATTGCGTCGGCTACTGCATATCACAAAGTTCTGCAGCGAAAAATAAAATAATAACACAGAACGGTACCCAAAAGTTAACAATACGGAAAAGAAAAAAAACATAATAGCACACTGAAACCAGTTCACATCGCATGCCAATACACAGTTTTCTTCACGCAGTTCACACAGTCATAAACTACTTACACGCACACCTTACTAATCTAATGTCAGTATATACATGACCACATTTTACATAATGCCTATCTCTGGCTGTCAGTCATAGGCGCTTGTCCAGTCCGGTCTCCAGTAAAAAGTCTGCCAGGAAGATTATTGCCTTTTTCTGGAGATGCATCTCAGGCCAAGGTATAAGTAGTTTCTTTATTGTGAGGGGCCGTCTGTCCAAACTTGCTAATTTGTTCTGTAATTTTTCTCTTTCATTCGCGTATTTAATGCACTCCAAAAGAATATGGCGAACATTTTCTTTTGCATGACCACATGCAAAAGAAAATGAGTTTCGGTGAGTTCGATCGATGTATCTTGTGCAGGTACCTGTTGGTGTATGCTACTTTTAATCTCAGTCGGTGGATCAATGTCTCTAGGTGTCGTGGGAGGTCTGTCGCTATGGAAAATTTTCTGCGTGGATCAACTTCATAAAGTACCGTTTCCTTTGATTTAGAGCTCTCGAACCACTTCTCCATCGAACAATGGTTAGCCCTTGCGATGTAAAATGTCGAATATCCGCCCCAGACACAGGGATTGCGCAATCCCATCTTTCCTTCAATGCTTTCTTTGCGAGACTATCAGCATCTTCATTTCCCTTTATTCCAATGTGGCTGGGTATCCATTGGAATACAAAGTTGTGACCCTGCGATGAGGCATATTCCACAGTTTCTGCGATACATTGTGCTATTTCACCATTTTTGTAAGGTTATCTCACATTTCTGATTAGCTGAAGAGCAGGTTTGCTATCAGTGCATATCACCCATTTTCGTGGCTCAGGATTCTCGCAGATAAGCTTAACTGCTTCAAAGATAGCCACCAATTCTGCGGTCGTCGATGAAGATTTGTGCGATAATTTGCACATCTTTTTTTCTGAATATCGGGTATAAAGACCGCACAGGCTGACGCTTCTTTTGTGCATGATCCGTCTGTATATATCTTAGTTTTTTCATTATGCATTACATGAAGCTGATGAAGTACCAACTGTGCCGCTACTAGAGGTGCCATATCTGCTTTCTTCTCTATGCCGTCTATTTCACGGATAACGTTGAGAAGTGGCAGCGTACAAGGTCAACTAGACATCACTGTGTGCTCCTCTGATTTAGCGACTGGAGCAGACTGGACTGCAGACGCTGATACAAGAGGAAGTGACCACTTGCCAGTATTCATATAACACCCAAAGTTGAAGAAAACGAGAAATAACCGCACAACAAGAATTACAAATTGGGCAATCTTTCGACAACTACCGAGACAAAATATTGAACCTTGTTCTGACGCAGAAACGTATGCATCGAAGATAAAAAAGTTTCTAACAAAAGCAACTCGTGAAGTACCCATTCCAGATGGGTATTCGGGTGTTGACGCTGAGTATGAGAGGCTTCGGGCAATACGACGCCGATCTGAAAGAAGATATCGCAGGTCGAGTAATTTAGAAGATTTCACGGTTGCACAGATAGTACATTCTGCAATGCATAACCAACTGCAGAAGCTTTCAACGAAAAGGTGGCGAGATTTGTGTGCCTCACTTTCTCCATTTACCTCAGCGCCTCAACTGTGGAACATGGTACGCGCCCTCCGACAGCCAGTAGTCCACTTGAGACCACTACAGGCTCTAGCGCTGTGTCGAGGAGTTAGTGATCTGTGATTGCCGAAGAATTTTGCGATATTATACTGAAAATTAAGAGACCGCCCAAACTAGCCAATATAAATTCTCAGCAGAATCAGCTTCGGCAGTTGTAACAAAGTGCTTTGCGATCAGTTCATCAGATCTGGATGACAGCTTCACCCCAGAGGAGCTCCAGTATGTGCTGTCTTCAGTAAAACGAACAAGTTCACCAAGAACAGATGGAGTTACATACGCTGCTCTTGCTAATTTGTGGAAAAAAGAAAAATTACACCTGCTGGACATCTATAATAAAAATTGGCAATGTGGTAAAGCCTTTGAACAGAGGGTCGTCCTCTTCAGCGCCTTCTAGTGGGTCGCCCTTTTCATAAGAAGAAGAGCAGCTCGCGCAGAGAGTCGATCCCCGCATTGACTGTCGCTGTCGTTAATCATCGCTGAGTGTCCGCCAATAAACCGCTTAACAATTTGGTGGAGAGTGCTGAGATTGCTCTGCCCTTCAGCAACGCCTTCGGTCCGCATTCGATGCCCTTGGAGCTTCGATCCCGTACCGTGCCTCCAACCATGTACCAAGACGCCGCCCAGCAAACGCTTCCTCCTACGCCGACGCCATGTCCCGGTGTCCCCCGCATCCGCGACCCTCCTGTCTTCACCGGAGCGGATGGCACCGACGTCGAAGACTGGCTGGCCATGTACGAATGCGTGAGCGTCCCCAACCATTGGGACGAGGCAGGTAAACTCGGCAACCTGTTTTTCTATCTCGCGGGTGTGGCCGGCATGTGGTACAACAACCACGCATCTGATTTCCCGACATGGTCCGCTTTTAAAACCGCTGTCGTCGACGTGTTCGGCCGCCCGGCTGTTCGTAAGCTGCAAGCTGAACAGCGTTTACGTGAACGAGCCCAGCAGACCGGCGAGTCCTTCACAAGTTATATCGAGGACATCCTTGACTTGTGCAAGAAAGTCGACCTGAACATGTCAGAGGCTGACAAAATCACGCATGTTCTAAAAGGCATCGCCAACGATGTCTTCACCATGCTCCTGGCAAAGAACCCCCGCACTGTGGCAGAAGTCATCATGTTATGCCAAAGTTACGACGAGCTGCGGCGGCAGCGCTTGATGACCCGTCGCCCGCCACCACGTGATGCTGATCTCTCGGCCTTGTCAGCAGTTCCTGACCACGCAACCTTGCTCGCCGAAATCAAGTCGTTCATGCGTGAGGAAGTTGCCCGCCAAGTATCTCTACTGGCTTTTGCTTCCCCACAACATGCTCAACAGCCATCAAGTACACTTCTACCTCAGCTCCGCCGAGCCATTCAGCAGGAAATCGCGGAGGTCGTCCCTGAATACCACCAGCCGCCTCCTGCATCTGTGCCACTCAGCTACGCCCAAGTTGTTGCAAGGCCGCCCCCACCGATTTCTGCAACTGTTCCCCTAAATTACACCGAAACCGTCGCGAGGCCCCAGGCCTTTAGAGAAACGGTCTCGCCTACATACGCCGGCGTCACCCACGTGCCCCGAGTGCCGCCTACCATGCACTCATATCAGCAGCTGGCTCGCCAATCGCGTTCTGCGACATGGATGCGACCCGAAAACCAATGACGCACTGCTGACAATCGCCCCATCTGCTTTGCTTGTGGTTGTGTCGGTCATGTAGCACGCTATTGCAATTGTGTGCAGCAACTGCAGGTCGCCTCGAACTTTCCCAGCCAGTCAAGCCGCTCTTATGACCAACCGCCACCTGTGTCACTGTCGTCCCGCCCCGTTCCGTCTACCCGCCGTTCACCATCTCCACGACGTCGCTCACTGTCGCCAATGCGGCCACGTCCACTCGAGGGCGACCAGGAAAACTAGTCGTCGCAGTCCACGAGGTAAGGGCTGCGACGCTGTCGAACTGCGGAAGCCCTCAGGAAAGCCCGTCGAACGTGATAGACGTGCTTGTGGATGGCGTTCGTGCATATGCCCTTGTAGATACTGGAGCCGCCGTATCCGTGATGGACGAAAAACTTAGCCGATTACTGCGCAAAGTGACCACGCCGCTTTGTGGGCTCTCCCTCCGTACAGCCAGCGCCCAAAGTATTCACCCTACGGCGATGTGCACAGCCCGCCTTATGATTCAGGACGTGATATATGCGGTCTAATTCATCATAATTTCTTCATGCTCTCACGACGTCATCCTAGGATGGGATTTTCTCTCCCGCCACGACGCCGTCATTCATTGCGCACCAGCAGAAATAGAACTCACGCCATTCTCTTCTTTGACGCCGGCCGACAGTCCATCCGCTGCAAGCAAGTTACTCGTCAAAGACGACACTCAAGTGCCTGCAAACTCGTCCGTTGCGGTGTCGCTCTACTGCGCAAGCCTTTCTGACACCGCTGCACTCCTTTCGCCATCTCATCGTGTCTTCATAAAAAAAAGCTTGCTGATTCCTTTCGCGACCGTGCAATCACTCACGGCAGCACCACTATTTTTGTTGTGAACTCATCTCCGTACGGCGTTACGTTGGTGCGAGGGGAATGTCTCGGCAGCGTGGAACCCATCGAAGACGCGCAAGTTATGGATCAACCCGATGACATGCACTGCTGAAGTCACTGTACGCTTGGTGCTCTTTCGACATCTGCTTCATCATCCGATGATATATTCGGTCCCTGCATACCCGACGACCTTACGCAGGGCCAGCGTTCCCGGCTTTTGGGCCTTTTGGAAGAATTCCGCTCTTCTTTCGATGTCGCTCAACCTTCTCTCGGCCGCACATTCACCGTTACGCATCGCATCGACACAGGCACACAGCCACCGCTGCGGCAACGTCCATATCGCGTATCTCCCACAGAACGCCGTGTAATCAACGAGCAAGTCGACGACATGCTTCGCCGCGATGTTATTCGCCCCTCTAGCAGCCCCTGGGCATCTCCTGTCATTCTCGTCACGAAGAAGGACGGTTATGTGCGGTTCTGTGTGGACTACCGACGCCTCAACAAGATCACTCGTAAGGACGTGTATCCACGACCGCGGGTAGATGACGCGATTGACAGCCTGCAAGGAGCAGAATTCTTTTCATCCCTCGATTTGCGCTCAGGGTACTGGCAAGTACCTATGGCTGAGGACGCTCGACCGAAGACCGCTTTTGTCACTCCCGACGGCTTGTACGAGTTCAACGTTATGCCGTTTGGGCTGCGCAATGCGCCCACCACCTTTGAGCGCATGATGGATACAGTTCTGCGTGACCTAAAATGGCACACGTGCCTGTGCTACCTCGATGACGTCGTCGTTTTCGCTCCTGACTTCTCGACGCATATTCAACGCCTTCGGCATGTTTTAACGTGTCTGAGCAACGCCAGTCTGCAACTGAACCTAAAGAAGTGCCAATTTGCAGCTCGGCAGCTGACAAGACTCGGCTACGGAGTGTCCAAGGACGGAATTCTCCCTGATCCAGCCAAGCTTCGGGCCGCGACTGAGTACCCCAAGCCGACATCCGTCAAGGAACTGCGCAGTTTCGTAGGACTGTGTGCCTACTTTCAGCGCTTCATTCGAAACTTCGCGACTGTCATATCGCCGCTGACGAAGCTTCTCGGAGGTAACGGGCCTCTCCATTCGTGGTCATCACAGTGCGACGACGCTTTCAGAACACTTCGTCGTTTGTTGACGTCGCCTCCCATACTCCGCCACTACGACCCTACGGACCCTACAGAGGTACACACGGATGCCAGTGGTGTCGGCCTCGGCGCTGTCCTTGCGCAGCGCAAACCAGGGTTCCCGGAATATGTCGTGGCGTACGCGAGCCCTACGCTTACTAAAGCCGAGACTAATTACACAGTCACCGAGAAGGAATGTTTGGCAATCGTCTGGGCCCTTGCAAAGTTCCGACCTTATTTGTATGGTCTCCCATTTGATGTCGTCACCGACCACCACGCACTATGCTGGTTGTCGTCATTGAAAGATCCCTCAGGCCGTCTCGCCCGGTGGGCACTTCGCCTGCAAGAATATGACATCCGCGTGCTATACCGCAATGGAAGGCAACATGCTGACGCCGACGCCCTGTCGCGCTCTCCCTTGCCTGAAGACAATGCCAACAACTCAGTGTATCACCTTGCCATTTCTTCGATTAGCATTCATGCCATTGCTACTGAACAGCGCAAGGATCAATGAATTGCCTCACTGATAGACTTGCTGACTGATCCATCCTCTCCATCCACTCGCGCGTTGCGTCGTCAAGCCCACCATTTCGCCGTTCGCGACGACCTCCTTCACCGACGCAATTACAACGGTGACAGCCGCCAGTGGCTACTAGTCATACCTCGCAGTCTGCGCTCTGACATATGCGAATTCTTTCATTCTGATCCGCAACGTGCGCACTCCGGGGTATCGAAGACTTACCACCGCATTCGCCAACGGTACTTTTGGCGCGGCATGTACCGCTACGTGGAGAAATTCGTTCGCTCGTGCATAGAATTTCAGCGCCGCAAAACTTCAACGCAACTGTCACCGGTAGGTCTGCACCTCTACCTTGCCCTGCCAGGCCGTTTTGGCGCGTTGGCATCGATTTGTATGGGCCACTTCCACTAACGTCAGCTGGTAACCGCTGGGCCATTGTTGCTGTGGACCACCTCACGCGATACGCCGAAACTGCCGCTCTTCCCTCGGCTACAGCGAGCGATGTGGCCTCCTTTCTGCTCCAACGATTCATGCTGCGACACGGTCCACCTCAGGAACTGCTCAGTGATTGAGGCCGCGTCTTCCTGTCTGAAGTCGTCGAAGCCATTCTCAAAGAGTGCAACGTTGTTCACCGCAAAACTGCTGCTTACCACCCGCAGACAAAGGGCCTCACGGAACGCTTCAACCGTACGCTCGGCGACATGCTTTCCAAGTACGTCGCCACCGATCACACAAATTGGGATGACATTCTACCCTTCGTCACCTACGCATATAACACCGCCCCTCAAAGCACTACTGGCTTTTCACCTTTCTTTTCATTATATGGAAGGCACCCGTCGCACACCATCGACACTATACTTCCGTACAAGCCAGATCCGTCCGAGTGGGCGCCTATTTCTGCTACAGCCAAGCTTGCTGAAGAGTGTCGAGAGCTTGCAAGGACCTTTACAGCGCATGATCAAGAGCGGCAAAAAGTCATTCGCGCTGACGCCAGCGCTATTGCGCCCACGTTCCTCCCTGGAGCGCTCGTCTGGCTCTCGATCTCTACTACTGCCACTGGCCTATCTTCAAAACTATTGCCCAAATACGAAGGCCCTTACCGTGTCGTCAAATGCACTTCCCCAGTCAACTACTTGATTGAACCCATCGAACCATCTTCGGACATGCGTCGTCGAGGACGCGACATTGTTAACATGGAGCGCCTGAAGGCCTACCATGACCCGCTCATTGTAACCACCTGTTAGGTCGCCAGGCGGCTCCCTTTTTGTACCCGGGGTAGTTGTGGTAAAGCCTTTGAACAGTGGGTCGTCCTCTTCAGCGCCTTCTAGTGTGTCGCCCTTTTCATAAGAAGAAGAGCAGCTCGCGCAGAGAGTCGATCCCCGCATTGACTGTCGCTGTCGCTAATCATCGCTGAGTGTCCACCAATAAACCGCTTAACAGCAAGAAGAAAAAGTTCCGGAAAGTTGGAAGATATGAAAAGTAGTACCGTTGCTAAAGCCAGGAAAGAGCCCTATGCAGTTGGACTCGTTTAGGTCGGTTGGTTTGACAAGTTGTTTTTCAAAAGTGATGGGAAAAGTGATCAATGAACGAATTTTATGGTGGCAAGACATGAAAGAACTACTACCAGAAAGCATAGCCGGCTTCAGAAGAGGTAGATGCACAATGGACTGCATTCTGGATTTGGTCACAGATGTGGAAAACCAACGAACGCAAGGAAACATCACTGTCGCTGTATTCCTTGATGTCCACCGAGCATACGACACAGTGAGACACGTTCACATTCCGGAAGGCCTGGCGTTACAGCTTTTCAAGGGCAAGATACTGCGTTGGATCGCTGACTTCCTGAAGCACCGATAAATTTTTGTAGTTACGCAGGAGGACCCAACGTCAGAACGCGTCGTCAACCAAGGAGTGCCACAGGGCAGCGTGCTAAGCCCTACTCTCTTTAATGCAGTCATGGCGCAGCTTCCGTATAATCTTTCACCTAACATCAGATGTTTAGTATATGCTGATGATATAAGTATATGGACGTCTGGTCCATCGTTTTTGGATGTACAAAAAACTCTACAAGAAGGATTGAATTATGTAGACCATTTAAAAAAAAAAGAAGTATGGCACTGAGTCTGGCTAAAACAGCCATACTTCCGTTTACATTAAAAAGACCTGGAACTTTCCAGATTATTCTGCAAAATCAGCCTATTCAAATGGTTAAAACTCATAAATTCTTGGGAGTACTTTTAGACCGGAGACTACCATGGTCGCCTCATGTCCAGTCCTTGGAACAAAAAGTGAATCAGGCCATTCGAATCCTCCGGCATATCTGCGGGGCCAAATGAGGTGGTACTACAGAGTCGTTATTAGCCCTACATGTTGCCTCGATACGCCCCATCGTAACTTACTCACTGCTCTGCTGCATGGACTCCCAGCCTCCACCGAAAAGAGACTTCACTTGTTATTGGCAAGGAGCTTGAGGGTATGTCTGGGTTTACCACAATCAACTTCCAGTACTTTAGTGTATGCGGAGGCTTGTGAGCCACCTTTGGCAGTACTCCGAACTAAAGAAACATCTCGAAATTTATTTAGAATTTTCATGCAACATGAAAGTAATCTTTTATCTGGTGTACTAACACGATGGACGGGAACAAGACTATAGCACACTGTATCATCATTTCAAGCAGTAGTATGAGAATTTAAACAATGTGTCGTAACTATTTGTTCCGCTGAAGACTCATGGTGAAGCAATTAAAGTTTTACTACGGAGTTTAGCAAGTGCCTAATTATGAGGGAAAACATGAACCTCGATATACTCAGGCATGTGCTGAAAGACGATGTTTCGAAAGAACATTTATTTAGATATCACATTTCTACCAACGTACGCAAAATTAAAGGGCTGAACAATGTGGAACTGAAAGAGCACTCGCAGGCAAACGTTTTGCTCCCAGGAATGGAATGACTTTTAAGGTAATTAATTGATCGTTTATTAACTCCTCATCTTCTGTACTGTCGTTTACCAAGGGCGTTACTAAATTGCAAAAGCACCTAAAACACAATGTAAAGAGCAAGCCAAGATGAAATACTATTCGAATGCATAGTAATAAGTATATGGTGTAACAATAATGATTACGTAATAAATTGCAATAATATATACTGCGCTTGCGCTTGCCAATAGCAAGTGTGACATGTTCCTCTGGAAGCACGTTATTTCGCTTTTATCTTTGCTGCTTTTGCTGCCTCTTCCTTTGGGGGAGTTGATTGCAATACAATTACCAGTGCTCTCAATTATCACGACGTTCTCTTTTGTCAGATTTTGTCAAACTTCGTTCAGTGCTCCAGCGAACTGTACTGGCTGGAAATTAAACTGGCAGGAAATCACAGCAAAAGGAAAGAAATCACATGGCATTAAATGGAACCTAGCGTTTAAAACATAGGTTTAGAGAAACGTGCAGTTTTTTTTTGTTTCTTTGTTTGCTTGTTTCTACTTTTTTTTCTCGTGCAATATGAGGTAGACAGAAGTGGCAAAACGCCATCGATCGTTAAGCTGTGGTGCTTACCTCGTTGCAGTGTGCTTGGTAACACGTACGAAAAGAGGATCTACATTGCTTTGCGAAAGAAGATCTCAACTCAGCACTCGAACACTCACGTGGCTAAGTAGCGCAAACAAAATAATAAAGTATTTGTGAAATATAGAATAAACTAAAATTGAACAAGTGAGAAACATTGAAGTGGGCTACCTATACCACCTGCAAATTCTAAAAAAGTCATCAGCCGAAACAGTGTGTGCATTCGATCGCTTGAAGTATCAAGATCGTTCTTGCTACTTCTTTGTAGATGCGAATTTGCCTATTTAGTTGGCTCTGAATCACCCCAAACAGCAATGTGTTCACATACGAGCTATACGAAGGCGTGCTGAACGACGATACAGACGCACAAGATCAATTTACGATCTGAGGGAAGCAAGGCGGCTCCAGAAAAAGATTCAACGACGCATTTACACACTGGAGAGCGAACGCTAGAAAGCATTCTGCGAATCTCTAGACCCTCATAAACCGCTGTCATATATCTGGAGAACAGTTCGTGGTCTTCGCTCCTCTCCACAACAACGGCACCCTTTTAAAGCTTTGGCACTCCATCATGGAAAAACAGAATTCGAGGTGGCTGAAGAATTTTGCACGAGAGTTGCCGGGAATATTATGAACGAGAGCATCGACGCCGTGATCGTTTCGAGACGCGATTACCAGAAATGGACACTCCGTTCACCATGGAAGAACTGGAAGGTGCGTTAGTCGCTTCTAAGCACATGTCGTCGCCAGGTCCTGATGGTATTACTTATAGTGCGTTGGGACACCTTGGACAAAAAGCAAGAAAAGAACTTTTAACATGCTTCAACAACTCCTGGCTTAGCGGCAGTGTTCCCCGAGAATGGAAAATAAGTAGATTAATACCACTTTTGAAATCGAGGAAATCACCATTGGACTTGACAGCGTATCGCCCTATTGCCCTCGCAAGCTGCCTCAGAAAAGTGATGGAAAGAATGGTTCTATTTCGTCTCGAGTGGTACTTTGAACGATACACCAAATACCCTTCTTGCATGGCAGGCTTTCGTCGGGGCCGCTCCTCCTTTGACAGTGTCCTTGATTTATCGACATTTGTTTAACAAGAAAAAAGTCGCAAGCGCATATCAGTGGCACTCTTTCTTGACGTGAAGGGTGCATATGATAATGTAGCTCACGATGCCATCCTCACTTCTCTCGCAGCAATGGGCATTGGTGGACGAATGTTTCAATGAATAAAAGATTATATAACTGGCAGGCGTTTCTTTGTACAAACTTATGAGGGTACAACTGCCCAACATTACACCTACTGCGGAGTACCTCAGGGAGGTGTTTTAAGCCCCACATTGTTCAATGTGGCCCTCATTGGTCTGGTGAAGGTTCTGCCAATGTCGGTTTGCCTATCCATATACGCCGATGATATTTGCCTCTGGAAAGCTGCAGTTACTCGCCCTCAGGTGCGTGCACGAATACAGCGGGCAGCAACCCTCACAACAGCCTACCTTCAGAAACAAGGCCTAAATATATCAACTGTGAAGTGCGCGTTGATGGCGTTTACACGCAAACCAATGACGCCATACCCTGTTTACATCAATGGGCAGAGTGTCAAATATGCACGGACGCATCGTTTCCTGGGCATAATAATCGACAGAAGTTTCTCGTGGAGCCCACATCGTGCGTACTTGAAGAAGAGACTGCTATCTATTGGGCATATCATGAAATTCTTGTGCGGTAAAGCATGGGGAACTTCTGTGGCCTCCATGCTACAGCTGTACAGGGCCCTATTTCTGGGTCTATTGCGCTACAGCTTGCCGGTACTAACTAACACTTGCAAATCCAATACTCATTCATTGGAGAGTTGCAGGGTCAGGCACTGCGTATCTGCCTAGGACTGCCCCGATGCGCTTCTACTTATGCCACAATCATGCTTGCCATAGACCATCCGGTCAGGACATATATAGTTGTGGATTGCCTCAGAGCGCACATTCGACATGCTAGCCGTGTCCCCGACCACCACTTGGCCCTTCTACCTTCCGGAAGACCACGTGCTACGTTTTCAGACATCATAGCCAAGCACCTAAACAGCATTCCATCAGGATATACGCCAGCTGCGAGAACGGCATGCCCTTTGTGGTGCCTCGACCAGCCGCAAGTACGTCTAGAAATTCCGGGAATCAAAAAGAAAAGCAGTCACTCCAGAGTAGCATTGAAGCAAGCAACACTGCTATTATTACATGAGTTGTACTTAGACCGAACGCAGATATACACTGATGGGTCCGTCTCATCCAGCAGCTCATCAGGTGCCGCTGTAATTCCGGCTGCAGAAATGACAATCAAGTTTAAGTTGTCGCATATGACTACATCTACGGCATCAGAGCTTGCTGCTATAAGGGCTGCTTTACAATATCTCGTTCAAAAACGTCCAGGAAAATGGGTCATATTCTGTGATTCGAAGGCAGCGCTTCAGAGTTTGCAGTCTGCTATGCGTAGGAGGAGCCATGACCATCTGGTACAAGAAATAAGACATTGCCATAATGAAGCACGAGGGCATGATATTATATATGAATGGCTGCCTGGACATATCGGTATTACCGGAAATCAATTAGCCGATGATGCAGCCCGCTCAGCCCATGAAGAAACCCGTGTAGTCCCGATTCCTGTATCAAGGAATGATGCAGCAAGACAACTTTACCTGCTGGCTCGAGATCTCACACGCACGTTCTGGTCGTCTACCAGCTTCCAAAGGTGTCAATTTTATGAACTCGATCCTTCGCTCAAGCTAAAGCTACCATCACAACTTTCCCGCTCCGATGCGACACTGTTATGCCGCCTTTGGTTGGGTGTTGCATTCACAAAGGCGTACTCCTTTCGCATTGGTATGGCAGACACTCCTACATGTGACTACTGCGAAGATGAAGAGACCATCGAACACGTACTGTGCAGCTGCGCTTGCTACGACACACAGCGATGTCAGCTACGGATGGTTTTGTATCGACTTGACCCCGGACCATTTTGTGTGCAGAAGATACTAGGGCCTTGGGCATCTGCCTCAGTTGCGCAGAAAGCAACTAAAGCACTGCTACTTTACCTTAAGTCAACAAACCTGAGCGACCGCCTGTAAACTGTGTGTGCTCCCCGAGTGTGCTCGTGATTGTGTGTACCTTCTCATCTTTCTGCAACCTCTTTTCTCCCCTTTATCCTCTTGCCAGTGCAGGGTAGCAAACCGGATGTGCGTCTGGTTAACCTCCCTGCCTTTCCTTGCATCTTTATCTCTCTTTCTCTCTCTCTACTTTTTAGAAGGCACACGCAGTTAGATAATTTATATGCTTAGAAAACACACTTGTTCACCTTCGCGATCTAAATTCTTGAAGCTGTACAAAATTCTATTTGAAATGCTGATTTACACCTCATTTAGAATATTTTTTTCGCAAACCATGCGTTAGTGGGCATAAAAGGTATAGGCTACTTACAATGCCAAACCTAGGATACTTGGAGTAAATTACGGTTTTGTCGGCTTAGTAAAGCGCAAGTGCACTTATCAGCCTCTCGCATATGTATGCACAACGCTTACGTGCTGCGCGAGAGGTGCAGTCCCCATCCTTATGAACGCCCATAAGGCATGAGCTTTACGCCCTACACACCTGTACAGTTATAGCTGCTTTCCAAGGCTAAGCCGAGAATTACAGCTCCGAAAATGATCTGTCGCTTCTCTTCTTACACTGTACTTTGTTTTAAAATTCTATTATTCATGTAAAGTTTCCCTGATTCATTATTATACAAAATGCAATCTTGACCCGCAAGTTTCTGAGGCCAAATGTGCGAAAGTATACAGTGCGTTCTTTGCGCGACCTATTGAACGGATGTGCTTCGGCAAACATTATCACTTGTGCACCGATTCTTTGCATTTTGTGTTGATCAAGCACCTAGATGAGCAAGCAGGCTTAGCATTCATTACGGGCGAGATAAGCGGCCTCCTCATTGTTTGTAGGCTTCTATGCTTCTTCGAGCTGTTCCGGTTTTTGCTTCGTATTGGCCTGTGTATAGGTTTGTGCTTGCGAAAGTATTGGCCCACTTCGTTTGTTGCTCTAGAAACCTTTCGTAGGCTCTTGAAACACCTCATTCTTTTCGCTCCAAAAAATACGATCATTTTTTATCGTTTTTGGTGAAAAAACTATCTATCTATCTATCTATCTATCTATCTATCTATCTATCTATCTATCTATCTATCTATCTATCTATCTATCTATCTATCTATCTATCTATGTAGCCAGCAGCCTACAATTTTTAGCTCTCCTGGCCGTTTCGAAAGTGGTATCGATACTGAAATTGCTGTGGCCTAATATGACTATATGACGAGCAAAATTGTCTAGTCATAACATCAAAATCAGGACATGTATTTCATGAATGTCATTATTCACATCATGGTATTGCTGCTCTTGCGGTGGTTTCGCTCACAAGTCATGTTGCGAAACTGGTATGATATGATAAAACAGGACTGCATAGCGAACACAAGCAACAGACCCTAACATGAAAATCATGACATGCGTCTTATGTAAGAACATGACTACATGCCACACTCATGATGTGCTCACGGCCGTTTCGCTGGCCTCGCAGATACCAAAATTGGTATCACGGGACGTGAATAAATGACGATGATATGTGACTTGTGCAAACAAATCAATCACGTGATGCGTGTCATGTAACAACCTTGACTACATGCTACGCTCACGATGCACTCGCGGCCGTTTCGATAGTTTCACATGTATCAAATTCGGTGTTACGGCACGCGAATGAATTGCGAAGGTGTGTGACTGATACAAACATGATAATCCTGAAATGCGAGTCATGTAAAACATGACTGCATGCCACGTTCATAATGCGGCCATGGCCATTTCACTAGTTCCACATATACAAAATTTGGTATTACGGGACGTGAATGGATGACGAAGGTATGTGACTCGTGCAGATATGATAAGCATGCTATGCGTGTCATGTAACAAAATGACTACATGCCACGCTTATGATGCGTTCGCGGCTGCTTCGCATGCTGTATCGCTATATTCAGATATACCGAGTTTGAAATTACGGACCGTGAGTGGATGTCGAAGGTAACATGATAATAATGAGAAACGTGTCAAGTTACAACATGTAACAACATGACAACATACCATGCTCATGATGCGCTCGTGGCCATTTTGCTAGCCCCACATATGCGAAATTTGGTATCACGTGACGTGAATAAACGACGAATGTAAATGACAAGTCCACACAGTATAATCATAATATGTGTGTCATGTGAAGTTTGATCACGCATGACTAGAGTGTGCTGTGCTGCGCTCAAAGCACGGTCGCGGCCGGTTCGCTAGCTGCCCGTATACCGAATTGGGTATCAGGTGACGTGAATAGATGACGAAGGTAAATGACACGTCCAAGCTTGACAATCATGACATGGAAGTCATGTACGTAGTAATTCAACTGCTCCTCGTAACGTTGTGCTTATATAAAGTGACATATGGAGCCTCCTCATTCGGACTTCCCCATTCATTCATTCCCAATCTACGTGAGATCTGCCAATTTTAATTAAGATTTTTTCGTTACAAACATAAGGTTGATTTGTCACAGTAATACTTGATGAATAATGGAAATATAAATGAGGCTAGAAATAGCGGTGGCCTTCAAAAATCTGATAAGTCGGTACACCCAGAATGATGGCCTACCTACTGTTCTAGATATAGCCACAAAACAACAAGAAAGGGATCGACAATACTACATATATAGTCTGCACTGGCCTGTACCAATCAAGGCGTTTGTTAACTGGTCGCTGCAACGAAGCCTGCCGCTGTGATAATTACTTAGCCCTAAGAATGTGGTGCCTGCGCGCCAAAGTTCCGGAATAGTTTTGTGTAAAACTAACGATATAACTGGGGAAAAAACAAGATCCTCAGCTACATATGAAGTTTCCGAAAAATAATAACAAAAATGCTTAACGGTTGTGTATATCAACTTCAAGTGAACATAAAAGGCTGTCTATAGCTCACCGAGTTGTATTTTAATAAATTGCTTTGGACCCGGACTGCCAACGCTACAATGACGACAGGCAGTGTCCTACTATGTAATTGCTGTTAATTCGCCTTGCAAAATACAACACATGCTGTAGCAATATCAGGCACTGCGCAAGGAGCCCCGGATCTCCCTCTACAGAGGAAGACTGGTGATCTCTGTTCACAATCAGCGAGAACGAAGATCAGATAAGGGCTATCTAGGGAGTCCATGACAAAGCCAAGGAGATGTACATCCACGTCAGTTTGTGGGCCCGACCCACCCATTTTGCCTCCTAAGAAAGAGTAAGCGTTGTGTCTGTATTCGAATAAAGTTTTTTGCCTGCCTGTCTGCCTGCCTGTACAGGGTGTCTTTCCTTCAAACTGGTACAGGCGCTGGCTTCGTTCTGTGGTAGAATACTCGGCGGCCGCTCAGGATGCTTGAGTAAGGTTCCACCTCAGACTGTGATACTGGCCCTTTGCATTCATTTCATTTTTCTTTCATCAAAAACACTTGCGACGCATGCACTACATCTTCTGGGACAAGGAATCTACCTCTTTCTCGTTGGCATTTCCCATGTGTGTCCTGCATATGCCTAAATTAATATTCACAAGGCATTAGGTGGGTTGTACTCCTACATATCAAGGGAAACAGGAAGCACATATGAGATAAACATGACTAAGGTATATGACGCTTGATTTTGTTTCATGTATATACTACTTTCATGACAAACGGGAAGGTTCATGTTATTCACGTCGTTGCCTGTTTAAAACATTCCTTTACTGTAGTGCTTTCCTGTGCTTGTTTTGATACGTGGGAAGAACCACGAGAGTGTACTGATTTTGGTGATAGATATATAGATAGATATATAGATAGATAGATAGATAGATAGATAGATAGATAGATAGATAGATAGATAGATAGATAGATAGATAGATAGATAGATAGATAGATAGATAGATAGATAGATAGATAGATAGATAGATAGATAGATAGATAGATAGATAGATAGATAGATAGATAGATAGATAGAGGAGTGGCGTGTACGCTTCTAAGGAGTGTTCTGCATTTCAGACTGAGATGTAGAAAGCCCATCATAAATAACACTGTAGAACTCGCTGTTGGGCTAGTTGGTGCATGTCTTGATTAAATATTCAACGTCGCGCCAAAAGAACAACCACACACAAAGAAAGCGCCCGTCGGGTCTATATTTATTTCTTTTTGTCTCTGGTTGTTCTTTCGGTGCGACGTCGAATATTTAAACACCATAAAAAAGTTTGATCAATGCATTTACGACCCCGTTACCAAGTAATCCTACAAAAACCATTATATTCGTTGAATTTCATGCTAGATTTCAAAATAATAAAAGAATTTCTGCTCGTTTATCTTGCGTACATGTTGTCGAACAGTCATATGAAAACAAATCTGATGCGTGTGCTGTAGGCGTTTTTTTGCTTGTGTATGCAGGGTAAACACAATCACAATGATAATCACAAAGTGCAAAGCTTTTCGTTCACCATAAGTGTACAACTAATTTAGTATACTAACGCAGATAAAGGGGAACCAGAAGTTCAGTAGCCCTGCGTCAGTTGTTTCAAAATAAAAACGTGATTTGTTTTCTACTTTGATACGCGCACACTCGTTTGCCTCGCGGTGTACGTGTGTTTCCGAAGTGCCAGAGATGCATGCTCCTCCAAAACTAGACACAGGCCATGACACCAAGTTGTCGAGTATTGATGCGTTGTTGAGCGTTGCAGACAGGTCCCCAGAGAAACGGTTTTCATCGCCATGCAATAGCAACAAGCAATGCGAAAGGGACGAACCAGATGAACTTTGTCGCGTATTTTTCAAGTGACACCATTAGTTGTATACAGGGTAAGCTATTGGGGGAGATTTTTGGGTGGCTCTCTTTCTACGTGTCTTGTTTGGCTTTATCGGATCACGTTTTTGTGGGACCCAAGGTGTACTTCACAACACCTTTCATTGTGGGTTCACTTTCACCACTCTGCAAAACAGCGCTGTCGCAGAAAGCGAACTTCGTTCACGTTTATTTTTTCTCATAGGTATTGTGCATTCTACACAATTAAATCCTGTCACTTCTTCATAATTTACAGACATGCCTAATGATTGTCGTAGCAGGTGGCTATAAGAATATGCGAGATTTAGGACATGCCCGTGCGTGCCTTTGGCCTAATATGTGCACCAGTGCCGTGCAATGGGCACCTCCATCCTAATGCTAATACAATGCTAATAATTGTGGACAGTGCAAACATTGAATACATGTGCTATAGGTCGGGCCTGACGAGGTTTTCTTCCTGAAGCCTAGGGCCGGACCGCAGAGGATCATTAGTAAAGCACGCTCCCGTAAGAAAAGAACGGCGACATTACAATGTCCCGTTTTACAAAGAGCGTGACATGTTAAGTCTTTTCGGAAGGAGTTCTAACCCACCGCAACAATCTTACAGCTCAAGTCACTGCGTGCGTGTCGTGCTTGATAGGTAATAAGATTAGGAAATCAAAATTCAGGAATAAGTGTGATAGCCACCCTGCGCTACTCAGAGAGCCTGCTTTTTCACAATGAGTTTCTAGGATTAAATATAGGAAGTAAATTATCTTCACTACAACAGTGCATGTTCTCAGCTCACATTGTCTTCAAATACGTGCATTTCAATTCCAATAAACTTTTCAATAAGTATTCTTGGCCAATCACTGTGAACCACTCGACAAACATGTGCGGATGACTTCGCACGCTTTTCCGAAAATGATGTCGGACAACTCACTGCCGCCACTCCCCTTTGCACGTGTCAATTGAAATTATCTTAGTTGCAACCTTTAGGTTGAATAATTGAACTACAATATTCAATTATATGAATTCTAGCTAAAAACAGTCATCAAAACTTCCAGGGTCATTTAGCTTTCACTTAAGATGACTCAAAGAGAAAAATCTCCATTTTCTTTTCCTGTTCTGTTGATGCGTTTGTGGCTGAGACAGTTCAATGAAGATTGGCCCTGCGCTATCCCGCTAAAACTTTATACACCTAGCGTAGTTTCGCACTGCATCAAACATCAGAGGCGCTTTACCTGGTTTCACATTGGCCCGTGGCTAAAACACCTTTGGTAATGCTACGCAGCCATAAGATGATGTCACCTTGAAATATCTTGTCCCGCGACGTCATATTGATGTCATAGTGATCTAAGAAACTTAGATTATGAAGGACGTGTTTTTGCATTACTCGTGCTGGACGCCACGGGACGTTGACGCCGATGGCAATATTTCGCCTTTAATGAAGCATGTGGAGCTATCGCCTCAATAATGTGAAAAGGTAGAATCGCACTACCTTTAAAATATTTCTCGTGAAAGTGAGTCAAAATGTCACTTGTTGGTTCCCCATCAGATTGCCATATCTTGTTACACTACTGGGCTCGGATTCACAAAACTCACTTACGAAAACTTTTTTGCGCAAGAAAAATTTTCTTGCGTAAGTCGATTCACGAAACGAAAAAAACGTCGTAAGAGGCCATAGTTGTCACATCTGCCGCTGCAAATAAAGCGCGCTGTGACTGCCCGGGAACATGTCAGCGATGGTGATGCAGTTGCTATATTTGCTTACGTCACCGAAAAGTGCTCGTAAGTGGATTCACGAAGCGAAATTGTGCGTAAAAACAGCATGGCTGAGAGAAAATCCTAAGAGTGGTCCGGACCACTCTTAGGAACAATGTGGCTACTTAGAAACTGCTGCCGCAGCGGTATACTTTGGTGCCCTGGCTGGTTTTGAGTTATTTCACGCCCATCAAGGGCTGCCTGATGACTGCTGGTGCGTTTTTATTTCTTTCGGCGCTTTGAGCTTCGCGTGTTGTTTCCCTTGTACGCAGTGGATGGTGTTGACAACCACCATCGTCCAATAAGTTCGAAGTCGCCGTAATAGAAGAATTCTATTGGGCGTCAATGGCATAAAACTACACATGTAAAGATTTGTGGTTGGATGAAAACCAATACGTGAATGGTCGGTGCATTCGAACGCGACATGGCATAGGATCAACCTTAATTGTTATGTTGTTGTGTTGCGCCCCATCTCATCCAATTAAAAGTGCGACTCGAGATCCTTGCCTCATTGGTGGAAATTACCACCAAAGAGGTTAATGGGAGCACATTCTTTGCACGCTATTGGAAATAAAAATGAGAAGACGTTTTCAGTGAGTGGTTTCTAAAGTTTGTGCTCTAGTGTACTTTCATTGGCTCTAACTGTCCAATGGTTGCGATCTCTGAAATACAGCTGTCGATACACTTTGGGACGATTTGGAACAAAACGTACTTTGTAAACCAAAGCATATTAGGGGTGCGCGTGATTACGCATGGAACTACAAACAAATCATGCATCTTCACCTTCACTGTTCAGACACCGATATGGACCGCGATATTATGGCAAGCAATCGGAATGAAATGACCCTAGTAACTTTGTATGACACCGAAAATATGCAAACCCTCACGATTCTGGAGCAAACCTTGGCTGAATTCATCCCTGCGTCAATTACCAGCCATTTAACTTGGCGCACGAACATCCTCCAAAGGTAGAGCGAGCCACTGACATGTATTTTGTGCGACGTAGCGACCACTTGACCTGAGAATAATAGCGTTGCGAAGGGGAATCCCCTGTCGCATGCTCTGATCGAAGCAGACGACAAACGCGAGCAGACGACGGCTTGGCCGACAGGCACAGCTTGTGATTGGTTGTGAAGCAATACCCTCTACATCAGCTCACTCCGTGACGTTGCCAAAACACTTCTTTCATCTGGCACGGCTGTCCTGTTCGTCATATCACCCCCCTCACACATAAGAGAAAATTTTTTCACGACGTGAAAATAGTGCAAGTACTTTCTAAGAGCTCTCTTATCATCTTATGTGCTGCGCAGTTGTCGAAAACAACATGGCGTCGTAAACAGCATATCGGTCGGTGCGACTTTCAGCAAACGCTTCTCGCACGAGTTACTTCAGCCTCAGCGTTTGACCGGATGTGTTGTGATTACAGCAGCTCTTTCGGTGCGTGTAAGCAGTGCGGAAAGCTGTGGCAGTGCAATGGTGTACGGTGAAGCGCAGCGAAGCCTTTGCGTCGGTGTGGTGATCAAGCGGGGATCGGCGTCGATGTATCGACGGCAACTAGCACTCGAGAAGCATGCAATGTGTGTTTGTGTGCCGGTAACAGTTCGTTCGCTTGACTTTCCAGTCTCTCAGTTTGGTGCTGTGCGACATTTCGGATTGACAGCGTTTTGACACGTTACTTGAGTGACCCCAAGTACGTACGGAAACGTATGAACTACGCGCTCGGTTCTTGCTTCGCCACTAGTTAGCCCGTACGCTTCTATTTACTTGAGAGCAATGTACTCTTCGGGAGTGAAACGATGTTCGTTGTGAACAGTGGTGCTGTGTTGACGTTCCAAGACTTGTGAACAAGCTGTGCTCGTGTGACCGAAAATGGAAAGACAGTGTTGATAACTGTTTTGCCCTGCGAAGTCGTGGTGGGGCAGCTTGGCGCTTTTGTTTGTTAAGTCGTCACTTCTCGTTTTTGTGATAACCATAGTCCTAGCGCTGTGATGTGATCAACCAAAACTGCGAGATGCTACATTCTGTTGTGGATCGTGTTACTTTGGAAGCGTGCCTAGACTGTTCTTCGGTAACAAATTGAGAGTTCTATGTGGCAGCGAGAGCCCGTGAACGTCAAGCTTCCCTCCAGCCCCCCAAAAAAGCAAAGATTTCACCGGTGCCTTGCTTTGGATGAAGTTGTAGGCCAATATCGCCTAACTACAGGTTTCCGAGTTCGTCTGGCCATCGTTTTGCACGGCACTAGAGCCTTGACAACAGCTGGTCATGGCCATTTCTTACACTTTATCAATGGACGTGCACGCCTGGCCAGCCCTTCATTGCTGTCATTGGCAGCTTCCAGTCTGCAGATGCCCTTTTCCTGTTGGCCGTACTTGGTTCCTTATGACACCGACGGCTACTAAATGCTGCCATCAGTGAGTTCACCTTGCAGAACTAACTTTCACCGGTATTATAATTCACGCAGTTCTATAACGTGTGGAAGTTTTTAAGCCCATCAGATGTAATGTTTCTCTATGGTAAGTTGAAGCATGAAAAATTTACTACTACTGTTATATACATACATATATTATGGAGCAAATACATAAAAAGTTTTTTGTGATTTGATACTAGTGAGCTCTTGTTTGATTATGAGGTTGGGCCTGTCGATTGACCGCGTTTGATAGTTGGAAGTTAATGTGAATTTATTTTTCAGGAGCCAGGTTGCACTTATAAAATTTATGTTATTTTGGAAAATTAGTTCTATAGACGATTACCACTGTGGTAGTACTATACTTCAGTAGGACATATATATTGTGGTACGTAAATTTTACATGAGGCTTCAGTTTATTTCAAAGTGATTATAGCAGATTTCGGTCACATTAACGAAGTGATAGCTTCCTCAAATAAGTATTAGAAGTGAGTGCTCTTAATGATTGTTTTTAAATATCTCGTTTTTTGCTTTTCACAGATCGCAGAGATTGGTTTGTTAAGGTCCTGTGATGCAGCGGTTGCACATTCTGGCACATCAATCCTCATCATTACTTGGAGCACCTGTACAAAAATAGGAAGGACACGTTCTCCCTAACTGTGCAAGCCTATGTCACTGCTCGGACTGTTATCATTCAGCAGATGTGGCGTGGAAGCATGCATGGCAGCCTCATCTGGAACTGCGATCTGCTTGGGAGCTTCGAGGGCACAAAACTGCCTAACGGCTGGCTGCAAGGTTAGTTTTTCTTTAATTCATACGATTACGTGAACACCACTTACTGTGCACAAATTGAAAACCCAAGCATGGTTGCTTTCAGTGAATACCTGTAATATTCTTACACATAGTTCTTATTCAACATTTATAGAACTAAATTGCAAGATTATTGAGAATGTTGAAAGCTGAAAGCCTGCAGCTTATGAATGAAACTCCAATAATCTGAGACTCAAAAGCTTGTGCTTTGAAACGAGCACAAATACTTTGATTCCTTATTGAGCTCTCGAGCTTGTGACTCCCTCTGTGGATCAAGTGCTCTGGAAGTAAATAGCAAGTGGGTGAAAATTGCCTGGCTGTTCACAACTTGCAAGGAGAAAGACCTATTGAAGAAGCCTCAGATGACATAGGACCAGTAACTGCATCTTTTACCTAATGTAGCTTTTTGTCTCTCAGTGCTGTTGCTTGTGTTTCAGCCGAACATGTTCACCACGATTGCATAGTGATATATATTTTTCTACAAATTGTACCTGACCTAAGTATGCATTGTTGATCTCTAAAGGTGACGTTTAGTGTGTTTCAAAGCCATGGCTTCTCATTTCTCTGTCTGTGGCTAGCCTATTTCAGCAGCAGAGCGATGCAGCTAGCACACATGCAATCCAAGTCATGGAGCGCTCCTTTGGTGTTCTGTGCAGGACACAGCATATCTATCCGGCAAGACATAGGTATCAACAATAATGGTGAGTGTTGGTGGCACCTGTAGGAGCCCGTTGTGTTTGTTGCGTATGATTATTTCCCCTGATGAAGTGCATTTTTGAAAGGTTTTCTTCATTTAGAATAATAGATGTCAGTAACAAGCACACTCATAATCCACAAGTTCTTTGTGTCTTCTAGACTGCCCATTTGCTCCTATATGCGGTATGGTGAGCTGGCTATGTTAGACAGCCTTAAAGTTAACAACATTGGCTGTTGTGTTGTAATGCAGTCTAACTTGTGTTTCTTAGTGAACTTATTTGTGGTCTACTTCTTGCACCTAGTGTAAAGTCAAAATAAAAGAAACTCTATTGGCTTTTTATGCCTGTCAGAAGTTTCATGCCTTCATCTATAACATTGTGGTTTTGCTCTTGTATCATATTAAATATATTTTCAGCCTTCACTGTTTGTGTGTGTGTGTGTTGAGGCTTGTCATTGGCTTCCGAAAATACAATATCTGTGAATATGAGCACATAATTGACAACTATACACTCTTGCATGTAGCATGGTTGTAACAATGATCTGTATTTTTCTAAGTTCCAGCAGTAACAAGAGGTTCGGTGCTCCACGGTCATGTACAGTGTATCAAGAACAGAGCACAGAAGACCAACAAGTATAAAGGGACTGCCAGTGACTGTTCTCCTGCTCAGAGTTTACAACAGCAGAAAGAGCACATTGTGATGTCAGGAGCAGCTGCTGCTTAACTTCTTAGAAGTGCATTATTCAGCAGTTCCTTTGCTTGCATTCAAAATTATTAAAATTTTGCATGGAAGATACCAAACTATGACACCAATTTAAAGGCTGCTGTAGTGTTAGTGGGCAAATATTTTTGAGCTGAAGTTTTTAACATGTGTGTTAAGTGCCTGCGTGCCTCTACGTTTGCATGCCAGAAATCACACCATCCATGGTCGCCAATGGTAACTGTGTTTGCATTCTTTGTAGTATAAGAAGTAAAGCCATGGATGCAGTAATCATGTACTTAGTCGGTGTAATCCTTCAGTGTACACTCATTTGTATAGCACCAATGATGCCATTAGTGTATAAGCTATGGGAAGTGAATCTATGTGGATTATTTTATTTGGAAGGAAGAGGATCATCACTACTCCTAGTATATCTTAACAGTAGATTTTAGTGCTTGGGTATTATCCCACTGCCTGTCCGTCCTTCAACAGTCTACTTATCTACTGTGTAAGTGTAACTTTTTAAATGTACACTTTGCTCGGATAGGTTTGTTCATAATGTAATGCAAGTGACTTATAATCTATGCAGCTCTACTCAGACTAGAAATAAAAGTATTTATTTTTATATGTAGCTATAACATGCATTCACTTGCGTTTTTCTAGGTTCCTGTACAATTGTTTAGCCCTACAAAAGTGCTGGTATACTCTAATATTGAATCCGGCATCTTAAAATAGTTTGTTAGTGGAAGTAAGAATGTGTTTACAACCAATATTACTATCCTCAGATGAACTGTGAAAACTCTGTGGAAATTTATTTACAGTTTTTGAACGTTGTGAAGGCAAATGTTATGTTCTTTCATTGTGGTCCCTGTTTCATGCAAATGACACATAATTACTTTGCAGTGGCATGGTATTAGTTGTTATTTTACACATATGTGCTGAGCAAAATCGCAGTTGAGGCCAGCAGCAAGACATACATGCAGTGCACTGGAGCATCACCTCACATAGTGTGCAGTCTTTGCCCACCAGTAAACTCAATATTTTTCAAGCAGACTAATAGACAGCTGTATGGGAACTGTGTTGGTGTGCAAACTTTGAAGTCTTCTTGAGGAGTGTTTTTCATCATTTTTGTCCAAGTGAAGTAGCTACCCAAGGCCACAACTGGTGGGAATGTGGTGGTTTCCTCTCTCCAAAAGCACTCCTACCAGCTGCCCCAATGTTAGCATGGGGTGAATTCACGAACTGGAAAAATAATTGGTCTTTGTTTTCTTGGCCGAAAGAGTCACTTCCACCGTTGAGCCACCACGACGCACCAGAATAGAAACTTTTAGCTAAATAAAGCTGATTCTACTTTTGAGAAGTGTTTTGGGGAAACGAAATGGCACCTATAGCTGTCAATATAAACACTGTTTGCACCAAGGAGCTTAGTAGCTTATATTTCTATTATTCATGTATTGTCTAGAATTTACTCGCGCTGTGCCAACTTTCAGCCCAAATGTCCTAACATGCTTTGTTAGTGGGTTGTGAATGAGCCAAGCTATGTAAATAAACAGGGTGATATTGCAAACATGTACAAAATATTGATGCACAGCCATTTTCTTTAGCATGACATTGTCAAGGGCTTTATTCTTGTGTTTTTTATAAAGAGTGCTTGTCACTGGGCATCAGCGGAAAACTATGCATGAAGCTTTTGCGAGATGGTTCGAGAAACACCGTGTTCAGACATAACAGTGCCGGTGGATTTCTCTCGTAAGTTACTTTCTGTAGTATATTCAAAATGAGTTTATTAGAATTGTTGTTTTATAGCCATTCATTTTAATATTTACACCTGAGTGTGTGTATGTATGTATGTATGGGTGAACATATGTATATGTGTGTGTGCGTATATGTATGTATGTATGTATGTATGTATGTATGTATGTATGTATCTTTTAAATGAGAATCCGTTTATCATTGGTGAGTAAGTTTGGTAATGATATGGCTGAATTTGTTTCTAGTTATTTCTCTTTTGAGCCATTACATATTTCAACTTATTTTGTACTGCATAAAAATAAATGTAACCTTACACAGAATATGTGTGTTCGAAGAAGTTGTTTCATTTACCAACCTACACTCATGGGCAAGAAATTGGGTAAAATGGAACGAACCTGCGAAGATTAGTTTAGAGCATAGCTACTCTACATGGAATATCTCGTACACATTGCGTTGGTTGAATATGTCGATTTCAACCTTTTAATTTTAATCAGAATAAGCAAGCTATCTATCACCCGTGGTTGTATATGTGTGTGATATTTATGCATACTGTGATACCGGTTCGCAATTACAATTAAGGTCACAAACCTAGTCAAGCTGAATACACGAATTTTGTCCATGCACCTTTCATCTGCACTGGAACTGTTGTTAATAAAAAATAAACTTCAGTTTAGAAATTTATTCTAGTAACCAAAAGCAGGGTATCTCTTTATCACACAAATCAAATTGCTATTGTTCTGTTCCATTCTGGACAATAGGGGACCCTCTCAGCAGAACTCAACTGCTATAGTTCATTTTAACCATTGACAGCGACATTACACTGAAGCGTGCAGCATGACAAATAGCAGGAGAGAAGACACAAACTAATCACTCTGTTCGCGGCAGCTCTAACTGTCCGTGCTCTTTGGTCTTGTTGCATGTGATGATGCCCACCAAATTAGCACGAAAGCGTGTCCCTACAAAGGCAGTCAACTTTGCTGAAAGCAGTTAGCTCACTGCATGTGTAGATTTTCTTCAAAACACCGTGAAGACTGATTGCTGGTCGAGTATCCAAACACGTGAAAAGTAATATACCAGGTATGAAATTGGTATTTCAGCACTGGACACTTTTGCGATAAGAGAGGATGGAGGACAAAATTATGAACCTTGAATTGTTTAATTTTTGAAAGAGCACAATACAGCGCTTTTGAATCAAAAGGAGAGTGAAAGAAGCAACTACGAAAGCCTACTTCTAAAAAAATTAGTACCCGCCACCACGCATAATGTCAGGCCGGGCAACCTCATGAAAAGAAACAGTGCTCAGTGATTCTACGAATCGAACCAAGTACCTCCTAGAATGTAGTTGAGCGCTGTAACCGCTCGTCCACTGCAGCATTGCTTGCATTCGCCCTATTGCTGATATATCGTCATTCCTTCGAATGAAGCCAAATGCAAAAACGTCCGGTGAAACTTTGTCAAAAATAGAAAAAATAGTTAGAAGGCGTTTGCCCAAGGTTACTAGAAGATAGAAACCGCCACGTGTGACTGTATAACCGTGCGCTATTTATTCTTGTACATTACTGTCAGGACGTTGGGATAGCCGGCTCTAACGTAGGCTACCTTCTCATAGTTTGCCAAATATAAATAAGAAAATAAAAATATATAACAGCCTGTGACAACGCTAATCAACTATTATGAGTTCACTGTCACTAGTGTCACTCTCACTAGATGAATGCTCAGTTTGCTTCCATTATCGTTATTTAGGAAAGTTTTGACTCATTAACTCAACTCTCTTAATTAGCAATGACTCTCACATCTAAAGACAGTCACACTTCATCTCGCTTTCTGAGTGGCTGTCACTCCCATATAACGCGTATTCCCCTTTTTTATGCTCTCCGAGCATCTGACGCTGCTTTGCGGAGACTTTCCCCGACGTCTGCTGGGCCAGAAATTGGTCTTTATTATCTATCACTTTCAAGCTTTCGCGAAGCCGAAACGAGAGTCTCTCTCTCTCTCTCTCTCTTCATCCTTTTCGCACGTGTGATAACGTCTCTCGACCTCAAGACTCGTATACACGTCTCTTGCTTTGTTAGCGCACTCAAAAAACGCTGAACGAAATATTTGCACCGTGTTTTGTGAAAAGCATTAGCACTGAGACACCTCCCGACGAGTCTCCCTCATTTTACGTAGACATATACCTAAGCGTAAGCGTATGCACGTTCTCGCATTCCGGCTTTATAAAAATGCTGCGGTGCATGGAACCAGCGAAATTGCGCTCACAATTTCATTTGATTACTGCTGTTATCTATTTTAGCACAATTCGTCTGCAGGCACCAAAGTCGCTCATGTGTCTTGTAATAGGAATATTGTAACAAAGGCTACCTTTGACTATAGGTACAAAACACCCTTACGTTCACCACTATACCGTGGTAGATTGCACCGAATTAGTTAAGTAGCACCGCAGCTTCAATGAAATGTAAGGTAAGTGGTCGCTTTAAATAAGGGAAGACATTCAAGGCACATTTTCAAACATTGCATGCATCGATTTATGTGTGGTTTCATTTATGTGGTGCACCTGGAGTGTTGTTTACTTGTACTTGGCGAGATAGTGCATGGATTGCTCGGTGGCTTAAGGCCATCAAGCAATTATTTTTTTAGCTACAGTCGTTAATTAAAAGCGAGTGCTTGGCTTTGCACAGCCCACCAAAACGTCTATTACAACGTACGCGGCATCCCGTAAGCGCTGTAGCAGACGCTCGCGGAACTGAAACTTAGATGCAGCAAATCATTGGCTATCATCGTATACTCTCGATGCTAGACGCTTTGCGTGCTACCTTGATATTATCGGCACACACTTCTTTCTTTCCTTGTCATTTCATCGGCTATCGTCTGTCCTCCTTGCCCTCTTAAGTGCCGAATAAGTTAAATTCATACCCGCGCTATAGTAATCCCTCCAGATAAGAGACTTTTTGGCTAAGAAAATGCGTAGCCAAAGAGAAAGCTTTGTGAATTCGGGCCCTGCTTCGCAAAACTCAACCGTGAAGTCAATATATGCATGAAAATATTTATATTAAACCTATAAATAACGAGTAAACCTAATCTTTTCACTTCTGCTGAGCAGACGATACGCAACTGCTTTTTGGCATCAATGTAGAAACTATACGTGTGATTTGGCCATCATTATGCGAGTGAGTGTTCGTAATTTGTTCATAAGTGCGAATGTTGCTTGAAATGCGTCATGTTGTGAATATTTAGATTGAACGCAGCCGCTCTGAGAGAATAGTTATTTGGATAGAGAACTATCTGACGGACCGCTTACAAGTCGTGCATGTTCATAACGAAAATTCCACTTTAGCATCTGTTACATCGGGAGTGCCCCAGGGCAGTGTAGTGGGTCCTGTCTTAGTTCTGCTGTAAAAAATGATTTGCCTTCCAGATTGAATGTTAACATCCGGCTATTTGCTTATGATTGTATCTTGTACCATGAAATTCATTCCGTTGACGATCACCATGTACTGAATAATGAACTCGAGTCTGTCTTTTGTTGGTGGGAGGAGTGGCAAATGACTCTCAACGCTAAGAAATCCGTTACGCTTACTATAGCTAGAAAGAAAGCAATATCTGATTTCACGTACTCTATTAATGACACGCCTCTTACTCGCGTATTTGAACATAAATATTTAGGCGTCACTTTAACGCACGATCTTCGATAGGAAACCCATGTCAACAATATAACCTCAAGTGCACTAAAGCGGCTTTTATTTGAGAAGACGCCTTCATCTGGCACCCCCAAATACAAAGCTGCTCGCATACAAGATGCTTGTCAGACCAATGTTAGAATACGCCAATATTGTTTGTTTCTGTACACAAAGGAACTAAGTGGAAGAATCGAAGGGATGCAGAGGAAGGCAGTAAGGTTCATTTCTAATAAATATAGCCAAACGAGTTCTCCTACAGAATTATTACACAAAGCTGGTCTGTCAACACTACAAAGTCAAGCGAAAATAGCAACACTAAAGTTTTTGTTTCAGTTAATTCATGGAGACATAAACATCGACGCGTCAAAACTAATCTCTTTCAGTCCATCTAGGTTAACACGTTACTGGCACTCTGAAGCACTTAATGAATACACTTTTCATTCAAACTGCTCTAAATATTCACATTTCCCGCAAACCATAAAAAATTGGAACCAACTCAGGCATTTTGTTACGAACACTTGATCTTTGAATGTGTTCTTAGATATGGTAGAAGCAAAGGTACACGCTGAGGAGTTTTTCTGAAAATTGTTGTTCTTTTTCATTTCTTTTGTCCTTTTGTCATACGTAAGCAGGCTCTGTATATTGATAACGTTATTGCAGCATTGTACATTTTGTCTTTATAGTTGTTGTAATTCGTAGTTTTGCAGAGATTTGTACCCTCCCCTTGCTCATTGATACTTCTGCTTCTTGTGTATCGATTGCTTATCGTTTTGCATGCTAGAAATGATTGCTTCGTGTTTCTTTTCTGTATCATATTGATGCCCTCCCTGCAATGATCTCCTTGTGAGTTCGGCAGTACTGTTAAATAAACAAATAAACACGAGCGGATTATGCACATGACATGTCATTGAAAAAACTAGACTTTAGTTGGTTATCAAAATATGAAAAAATGTATAAACACAAATTACAGCCTATAAGCACTGACCAGTCAGATATAGTCTAGTTTGTCATAGCCATCTCCTGGCCCTCGGACGCCCATCTTGTTGCTCTCGCACAGGACGAAGCCGAGCAAGGCCTCCCGCCAGCCCACTGCATCCGAAGCCATGGTGGGGAAGCTACCGCTGGCAGCTGATTCTGACACGTCCATGTTGCCGAAACAAACAGGGGCGAGGGCCAGCCAGCCCATGGCCGAGTGCTGCAGGCCTACGGCCACCTGCCGTTTCGGAAGGGGCCTCAGGCTGACTAGCTCGGCCGAGATCACAGCGAGGGCAAGAGATCGTGCTGGCACCATCATGGTAATCCTGGACTTCTAGATGTGGTGCACGTGGGATGTGCGATGCTGGCTGTGCAGCAGCAGCTCTGTCCCCGAGAACGTGATGCGCAGCATCGTGGCCGTCGCACGTCTAGCTCAATGATGAGGCAATGGCACAGCTCGGTTGCCACAGCCACAGGCACCTTCGTGCTCCTCCTCAGCAGGGCATCGAATGGGGCGCTCGTTCGCAAAATTTGGCGGCTACAACAAGCTGGAACTATGGTTCCTCTCCAGGACCAGGCTGGTAGACAGGGATATCGGTGGAGCCTCGCGACAATCCTGCTGGCATACGACCAAAACGGGAAGCAGGCGATGTTCAGGAAAGTTGTTGTTGTTGTTGTTGTTGTTGTTGTTGTTGTTTCCCTGTGCAAATGGCTCGTACCCAAAGAAGGAGATTGGCCGATTATTAGGTGAATTCGCCCTAAACTTTCAGCATTGCGTCATTCCTACAAATTTTTTGTAACTTAATTTTGATTTGAAATACCGATATCAAGTTTGCAGAAAAAAAAGAAGAAAAATATGGAGACGGTAATTTAGCAAGAAAATCGTTTAGTTGAAGTGATGTATTCTTGAACGGCGAATAAAACATCTCCGTGGCTGAAATCCAGTGTAGCGGCTCCAGATGAAAGGCCCAGTCTTTCAAGAGGTGGTGCGAGTATGCTTTGCCTGAATAAATCGAAACGGCGACAATGTAATAGAAATGACTGATCGTTTTCTCTTGATTACAGTAAATGCACATAGGGGAATTCAATATACCTGATCTATGCAAGTAAACATTGAGGAGGTAACGCGGCAACGAAATTTCGTGATGACAACTTCCATCATCCTTGAATTAGTCAGTTCACTGTGCCAGGGAAATAACAAGTGTTTGTACTCTGGAGAAGCCGTCAGTGCAGGGTCAGATAAATTTTGCCTGATTTTAAGTGTGCGAAATCGCGCCACCATAATGTATACTGTACGAGGGAAATTAGGAATAAATGGTGTCGAAAGGGATGCCTCCGCAAGAGAATCAGCGATTCCGTTTAACAACAAACCTTTGTGCCCTGGTGTCCAGATTAAATGAATACTTCGGAGATGACAGGGAACCAATGATTTAAAAAGTTTCACTATAGGTGAGTGACCAGATGCGGACAGAGAAGAGCACACTGATAATGAGTCAGTTATGACAGCTACAACTGGAATGGAAATATTTACCTTTCGCAAAGCAAACATTATTGCAATGAATTCAGCCAGAAAGACAGGAAAAAAATTTGATAAGCGAAGCGAAAGTGACATATCAAGTACGGGGCAATATATTCCAACGCCTGATTTTTCATGTGATCGAGATGCGTCCGTTGCTATAATGACATTTGTTGGCAGAGTACTTAAATGGTCCTGCAATAAACCATTTAAAATGCCTGTTGGTAATAGCGTAGCGTGAGTTGGGAAGATATTATGGTAAACAATTTCTGGAGAATTTTTTCGCTCAGTTAAAGGAATCAGATCACAAACGTGTACATTTAGATGTTCAAGTAACGATTGAACAAATACAATTTGTGGTTTGTGAAATCTGGCCCAATGCACGGAGAAGAATAGGTCAGGATTGGAAATAAAAATAGTTTGTTAAGGGTTAAACGGTGCTTCATATAGTCGTAAAAAGGTCTGCAGGGTAAGAATGTTAAAGCGACATAATAAGGTTGGTATTCGTGCTTTAAGGTATAACACTGCACTTGCAGTTTACTTTGGAAGTCCTAAGCAGAGCCGTAAAGCCTCTCTTTCCAACAGAACGAGTGGCCGAAGTTTGTAGGCTGGTGCACCAGAAAAAAAAATGCAGCCAAACTCCAACACAGGTCCGACATACATTTTATATATAATCAAAAGTGCCTTTCTTCTAATACCTGATCTACAATTAGCCTGTGCAGCATCTTCTTTTTGTTCTTGTCTGATGGTTCATAATTAATGCAGGATATTGGCCAAGTATTGTGTGAATATTTTCTTTAGTATGCTGCTCCTATAAGCTATAATTACCTTTTATAATAATTATTCACAAATAATATTGATAATATATTTCAATAGTTCAGAGTAGAAGCGCCGAAAGGAAGAACAATTGAATGTTATATTTCCAGCCCCACATTTGTAAAAGGTGGTACTATGAACTTTTTTCAATGACGAGTACCGGCAAAAAGATAGAAAGTAATGGCAAATGGCTTCCTCGTCACTACAAAACCAAAGGCTTGTTTGGAAAATATATATTTTCTCCGTCAACCCTTCAACTCAGTGAAGCCGAAGAGGTAGTCTGAGCCTCTTACAAGCGCCATCGCTTCCGAACCCAAACGCACTTTCCGAAATCAACCCTGACAAATACCCCTCAGTCACATGTAGGCCATGCAACATTATACTAGCTACACTCTATCATATAGAATTGAGTGCCCGAGAAACACACCTAAGACAGACGTCTTTAGGGATTGCCATAGAGATGGGTGGGAGGAGGCCGTGTGCAGCACGGACTGTAGGTTTCAAGAGGCCCTAATGGCCTGCGCAAAAACCGAGGCGCAAGTTAATGGAGTTCAGAGTAGGAACTCCACCCATTTCTCAATAGATGCAATAAAGTATTTCATCATGACTATCCTCATTACAGAAGAGAAATAGAGGGCGATTACTCACTGTAGGATATAAGTCACGAATCGAGGCGTTTTATAAAATCTAATGATACTTTCAAGTAATGCAGGTTGTGGAATAAAAAGATAGCACATTTCAGAATAGTATGTCGGTACTCACTCGAACCTACAGAATATAATGCTTTTAACTGGTGTAGTGGGAGTCCGAAAGAGAAACAAACTGAAAGTGCGAGCCGAGAGTGGTGTTTCAGTGGTGAACCTGTGAGCGCGCCAGTATGAGCAGCTAATTGTGGGCCAGCCGGTGTGCGAGACCAACCAGCTACAGCGTCGGTCCAGGTTCGAGTCTGCTGGGGTATGGCACAATCACCTGCTTAGGGCATGGCCATGGCGCCACGCGTTGGTCGCGATCCAGCACAACTGACTGCGGCATGGTCTCGGCGCAACGCGGATCAATCCTTAGCCGGACGGGCCAGCGCGCATCTCTCCTGCTTCAAGCGTGCGTCTACGACGCAGTCATCGGCGCAATGAGTGACGTCTACGAACTAAAGTCGCCGAATGAGTCAGGGCGTGTATAGATACTTGTAGGCTATGGGACTGCAAGGACTGGGTGGTCAGAGGGATCGTTGCCATGTTGTACTGTTCGGCAACGTATTGAAAGTGTATGCATTTGTACTTTATTAATGTTGTGCGTAAATGTTTTCTTTTCTTTGAACTTCTCTGTGTGAGAAGAGAGACCACAAACAACCACATTTAGTGATACAGAAAAAGTTTAACCAACGCCACAATTGAAAAAAGGAAACAGAAATGAATAAAATAAAGTGTAAGCGTATGACGACATAGAATGATAATATTATAGGTTAGTATGTTAGTGTTTCGTTTCATTAGGATAATTCAGCACAATCACACAAGTGTTCGCGCTGGTAAACCTAGAAATAGAGGCTGCAAAAACAAAGAGTACCGGGCATGAATAAACTCATTCCCATAACACGAAAAAGTTTTTCTAACTTGGATTTTTTAGCTGTAGCAAATTGCCTAGAACAAAAAAAAAAGAAATGACCAATAGTTTCGAGCTAGCGACCAAAAGCACACTTTGAAGAAAGATTGTCACCAGACCGGGGTTGGTAGAAATCTAGTTTTGACAGCCGACTGCACAGCCTCGTGATTTCCACTACTAGTTTACGTGTTTCCAAAAATGACCGGTGCCCGAAATATATCAAGTGCTGATATTTTGTGAAATTATCAATGCTGTACTTGTGATGCGCTGCATCATGTTACGCTTGTGAATTCGTAAAGTCGTCAAATAGGTCGATGGCATAAAACGCGGTGAAATTCATCTACTGCTTCTGCAGCACGCGTCCACGCTCTAGCGTTGTTTTTCTTTCAGCCTAGGATACATAACAAAAGTGCGCACAATGAGCCGTGCTCTTGGGGTAAAACAACTGTAACAAGGTGAGAACAAAAAAAAATATGTGCACTGGTCTTGCTTCTTCTTTTCAACACGCGAGAATAACACTTTTCCTTATTTTAAACATTTCTTTTTGTAGTTTCCTCTTTATTTAAGTTCGGCTATGCTATATGTTATATTTATGTTGGAAAAATTGTAACTATTCTTTCGAGAACAAAGTTTGATTTGCCCCTCTTCTATTGATTCTCTCTTAAACAAAATACCTTCTAAAAGCACTTCCTATTTATTTTGCCAAAGCAAAGAAGCTGCTCTTCATTCAATTTCGGGAGTCACGGCATACTACTTTGTGATGTTCATTGTTCACAGTCAAAAGTTACTTGTTTTCTGGGGGCATACTTGTAATCCTCACGTTTTATATAGTGGCTGCTAGGGAAGTTGTGAATTTTTCGTTACATTTGGTACTCTATGAAACCAGAGAGAGCTATAAATTGGGTTCCTCATCCAGTACACGATAGCTGATAGCATAGCGGAACTCTATAAAAATAACGAGAGGGGGGCGAGTACAGTAAGAGAACGTTATAAGACGAACAAGTTTTAGTTAATAGATGGCTTCACGCCTACACTATAAGTCAGGTTCCGGATAACGAATGGCACATGGACGGCGCGCTCGTGCGTACTGCCTAAATTCCTGTGTATAGGGAGCCCAGCGATAAAAAATACCCGTGACATACGCGCGGCACGGAAGTCACGCATACAGACGGTAAGAGCAGGCGCAAGAAGGAAAAAAAAAAGAAAAAAAGGGGGAGAGTCGCCGTCTCCGTCGCGCCAGCCTGGCGTCAAGAGTCGGCATCAACTTACGCAGAACCGTTCAGGCACACGCGTGAGCGCGGAAAAAAAAAGCGAAAGACTCCCCCCCCCCCCCCCCGCCAGTTTGGCGCCAGGCGCTGGCGTGACGTTCTTGGTCGCCTGCATGCCGTGGAGTTTGTGCGTCGCCGTTTCGTCCCGCTGTCTTGTGATGGTCGTTTTTTCTAAAAGATGATCTGAGACGGAGAGATTTTCGAGTGCTATATGGCACACTTTATTCAAGATATCATACATCTCTTTGCATTTGGGCTTACACTGGGATGTGCAGTGCCATTGTTACTCTTTTGACTTCAATAAAAAAGTACAAACGACTTTCCGTTCATCAGTTGTCGAGGTATGACACTGTGTCATTGACTAAATAAAAGAGTACTAGTGCATGCGTGACAGCTTTCTGAAACACCGGCCTACGAATGTTCATGCTCATGTTCTACCAAACAAGTTGAACTGATGATTTTAGGAAAGCATGGAAAAAAAACAAACCGAAAGCCGCGAGACAGAAAAAGATCAAAATTGAAAATCCATTGGTCGATATTTGATTAATGGTTGCGTAATTTGATGATGAACATCAAGTACAGAAGCCAGGTGCAGAAGTCAGCAGGAGAGCCCCACTGCGGTTGTCTAGTGGCTATGTACTCGGCTGCTAACCCGGTCGCGGGTTTGAATCCCGGCTGCAGCTGCTGCATTTCCGATGAAGGCGGAAATGTTGCAGGCCCGTGTGCTCAGATTTGGGTGCACGTTAGAACCTCACGTGGTCGAAATTTCCGGAGCCCTCCACTACGGCGTCTTTAATAATCATAAGATGGTTTTTGGACGTTAAACCCCACATATCAATCTATCAATCGAAGTCAGTAGGAGAACGTATGTCACTAACATTTGCTCACTCTTTTGAATATTAAGTACAGTTCTTATATTCCAACATGAATTTGTAACAGTGACCCACGACCAAGAGAACCAGTGTACTGCTGTGGAGATGTACAAGCGATGAAAATCCCTATTTTCTAATGAGCAACTGCTAGCAGTAAAAATAAATATTTCGAGGTTCGTTCAGCACAATTTCTTGACCCCAACTGCATGCCGACGTTCGCGAAAGAGATGTGCAGAGGAATTATTTATTTGGAGGGAGACCGACCTGTCCGTCGCTTATCTGTGTACGTCATACTTGACCCTGTCGCGCGTTTCGGCATTGACTTGAAAAACGACGTGATGCTAAATAAAGGTAAGTGTAGCCACTCCCCATAAATAAGATTAGTTAAAGACTGAAAATGAGTAAAAAGCACTCTATATAGCGAAATAATACGCATACAATTACAAATGCAGAAATAAGTAATTGTTGAAATGCTAAAAAGGTGCTGCTGCCGCAGCGTGCAGGTCACGGCAGTTCGCACGTACGAAGTGCAAATGTTAGAGTGAGCACGCTAAAATACCCATGCAACGTTTACGTGCGAGAGCGAATTGTCTTTAAACAGCTGAAAATAGGCTGCTGTCACTGACACTCGTGTACCTCCTGACACAAATCAATCAAATTTCTCACAGCACACGCACGTGCGACAAACAAACGCAGGTTTCCACAGCTGAATGCAGTCTTGTCCGCGAATTTCAGTGAGCGTAGCACTCGCAGTTCACAGGGAAGTACCAAAATGACGCACAAACACATGTTAATTGTTCTTTCGGAACAGCGCACCATAAACCGAAGTCGGAGCTGAAAGCGCTCGCCGTGGTTGTCTCGAATTCATGAAGCCCTACAAACTATTCGCTGATGAAGTGCATGCGCATGGCGAAAAAACAGTTCACAGTTCCGAAGACGGTTTGCGAAAACTCACTTGGTAGATATATACCCCCGCAAAAAGACTTGCCGCCACGGATGCGGTGGCAGTGTGGTGCAAGGGTAAGACATCTGCTTCACGTGCATGCATCCCCAGTTCGTTTCCAGGGCTGTGCTTTGCATATTAATCTCGCAAATATAGGTAATTATGATACTAATGATTTTCTAATTACCTGTATTCGCAATATCCGCCGCATTCTCGGCGACAAACCACACTTAAATGCGTAAAATAGTACTTTCTTCCGCCACCGCATCAAGGCCAGGCCGCCTACAAAAAGTCACGCCTAACCGCAGGCCGTATCTTGCGAGGAAAAATTTGACCTAAAACCCCGGCTACTCTTTGTCCCGGCTATTCTGAAGGCCACTTCAAATAGGGCCGGTTTCTCTTCAACACAGCAACGGAGCCGCCTATAGGCGGCGATATTTCGACTCGATTTCCTGCCTGCGGGCGTGTAGACCAGCCAGGATTTGATTTAGAGTGTACATCTAAGCAAAAAGAGAGTTGGTTGAACGCATCTGCGAAAACGTAGACTTGCTCATGATTAAAACAAAAACAAAGTATACTGTACTGCTGGACAACTTGATTGCAAATGTTCTTTTCTGTTCTAGCCCTAAAGAAGTAGAATCTTCTTGTCGAAAAATTCGCTCTAGAAAAATCCTGTTTACAGATTCTTTATCCCAAACTTCCCTGTTGCATTCCTACCACTTTTTTATTGTAGGTAGAGAGCTAGTTAGATAATTACTCAAAGAAATCACCTGAAATATGAAAATGCCTCAATTAGGTAATAAATGAGAAGATCACCACCGGTCATTGAGGGTAGCTCACTGGATTTTATGAGAAGGCAAGCTCACGAGAGGGGAACAGGAGGTGAGGTGGGCAAATGAGATTAGTAACTTTGTGGGTTTATAGTGGTAGCAGCAAGCACAGGACCGAGGGGTCTGGCAGAACCTAATGGAGGCCTTTTTGCTACAATTGGTGTAGTCAGTCTGATGATGATAATTACATAGAGGCTCAATATTTCAACTGGGCGGTATTTAGAGCTATCTCAGCTGTCAAGGTATCATTTACTAGAAGTTTGACGTTTATGATTATTCATTTTCTGTAATTATTATTTTATAGTATCTTCTAAAGCTAAATCCAAAAATTGATCGTGGAAGAAATTTTAAACTGTCCGCCTCGATAGAACACGGGTGATGGAACTCGGCTGTTGAACTGGAGGTAGCGGGTTCGGTGAAGGACGCCATGGCCATATTTCAATGAAGACACAATGCTATGGGCTCGTGCACTGCAGGATTTCAGTGCCGCTAAAGAACAACCCGTCGTCCAACTTCCCGGAGCGCTCCACTATTACAAGTCTGACAACGATATCATTGCTTTGGGGTGTAATACTCCACATATTGTTATTTTTAGCGTGAACAACAAACAGGTTTCTACAAAAGCGAGACACGCTAAGTTTGTTTTTCGTTCTGTCTACGGAAAAAAAGGACAATTGTGGCATCTATATTTTGAAACACCCCAAATAGCAACACCATGACCAGCGTGAACGAGCTCATCTCTCTAGGTGCAAAGAGCGTTCCGTTGTAGTTATTCTCGTGTTTTCATTTTATTCTCTGCTTGTTTCCCTCGGCTTCCTCTTACGGAAGTCCACATCTCTGGAGAGGCCCCATTTCAGGACCATTAGAGTGAAGCACGTCCGGTGCGTTTTTTAACAACAACACCAAGAGATAGGCGAGCTTGTAGCCTGTGGGTATTGACCGAGCAAACATCGTAGCTTCTGTCTGTGTTGAGGGCTCATGTTTTTTATACTGCGCCTTGAAAAGTCGATCCTTCGTAGGCTGTTCATTATAAAGCAGAAGCTACGCATACTATAGGAGCCACCTTTACACGAAACAAGCTTGCCGCGTCAACACGAGAGTAAAATTAAAATATATTACAAAAAAGAGCGGAGGATACCATAGGTTCGTCTTCATTGAAATTGTCTCAACTTGAAAAAGAACCATATATTTTAGAGGCAACAGTTTTCTACGGATGCGCAGAGACCCCGCCCCTTGGGCCATTTTCCGCTGCCTCTATTATAGCTCTAACTGACTGTGACGCCAACATTGAGATCAGGATGAGAGAGCTCATGATTTTTTTCTTTTTGTTTTTTCTCTGTCGTCTTTGTTTCCAAGGCTAATTGATGCTTTCTAGGGGCTTTAGAGCAGGGCCGTAGCCAGGAACCATTTTTAGTTTGTGCGGACACTGCCATCCTTTGTTTTGTTCGTGTGTTTGTATGCGTGCGTATACAAGGTACACATGCGTGAAATGTATCAATAAGAGCAGTGATCAAAATTTTCGTGCCTTTTTTTCCAGCTCAAAGCACTGCTACCACAGCTTCGCAGCGCCTTTGGGGAACATTTGAAAACCACCGAAGGCCGCAATGTCTCAGCGACACGTCCCCATTGGTCATCGCATAATGCTATCAACTGACAAGCGCCATTTCTAAACACCGCGTCTCTTTAACACCTAGCGTGACACCCAACGTAGCAGCCAGGAGTGGCATAGCCCAGTTTCGGCATCAATGCACCCTAATCATGGCTGCCCAAGACCCTGTACAACAGGTATAGACACAACTAGAGAAAAAATACCTCTGCTGACTTGTGCCCTTAGGCACTACCTGTACGCTATACTTTCCTGGGTAAGTACAAAGCAAGCGACGTAGTTGGCTGACAGGAGACAAAAAAGAGTGAACTCATAAAACGATATCGGACGTGCATAACCACCTCATCCACCAGTGGGAAACACGGCATTGCCTTCTCCGCCAATGGCGCCGACAAAAGCCTAACCGAAAACGTAAAGCTCGAATTGCCAAGCTCACCCAGACGGAGGGCGAGTATGCGGCCCAACTCGCGGACGCAAACTAGGTCAATAGATGCAACACGGCAGCGCACCAGATGAAAGGCAAAAATGCTTCGAGGCTATATTGCGCATTCATAGACCCAACGCTGACGTGCACCGAAACTCAAAAACTGTATCTGTATCAACACAGAGCTGGTCAGACGATATCAACCCTCTGTGCACGTTGCGGAGAAATGAAACAAATTCAACATTATTTTTTGTACTGTCGCCAATACTCTATACTTAGAAAAAGACTTCTAGTTATTCCATTTCTAAAATTGGCGTCACATCGACGGCGGAAACTGCACTAAAATTTGGTGCCTCAGTTTCTGGACATGGCCACAGGGATGCTTTCAATGCCGTTTGCGATTATATTCAGGCAACCAAATTTATCCCATTGCGATCTTCGATCATATGATTAATAATTAGTACCTCAAAAATTCCAAACGGTGAGGTGAAATAAACGCAGCTGTGTGGTTATCACAAAACCGAAAATCTCAATATTTCTCAAATTGACTTTTGTTTTTTTTTGTTTGATCACTTTTTATGTGGTTTTCCTTAAATTAGTCATGTTATACTACAAACTCATTTTTACACATAGTTATAATGCTCACAGAAAAAGTGCACCAGGCATTCTTGGCCAATCCCTCTTAGTGGGTGTGAGCCAAGAGTCCAGGGAAACAAACAAACAAACAATCTTCTCTGCTCGAGAGCAAGCCACGATTGACGCATCGTCCTGGAGCTAGCTACTCGTGGGTATAATAAACCCCACAGTACATTAGATTCATCGTGACAATACGGTCTAAGCAAGCAATGGCTACATAAGGTATAGTTGTTTGTTAAATTCTTTATTGTATATATAGGTTATAGAGTTTGTTTAGCGTAAATTGTGCAGGTATTTTGACTTTTACATGCCATTCAAGGTTTATTTTTTCCCTGCTCTTGTCATCCAGTGCAAAAATAAAAATTCACTTCAAACACTGATTTTTAATGCACGATGAACACTCAAAAAAAAAAAAGAACAAGTTGTTTTATTAAAGTTACACAATTGTAATTACGTAGACACATGTATCAACGAGAACACAATCTACTGAAAATCACGTGATTAGTTTTTGGAGCTGTTTGTCTTTGCGATCCCTTTTCTAAAATACAATATCTCGCTTTATTAGCGTCACCTTTCAGTAACCCTAACAATTCAATCGCTTCCCTCAAGTGAGACGCAGTTAGCCGCTGACTTTCCACTTCACTTCCAAACCGTGAATTTCGCTGAGTATTGAAAACGCACCCGATAATTAACTTCATTTGCAAAGCACTCAAGCGTTAAATAACGGCTATTTGCACACACACTCGGTAACCTTTGCACCCACGTATTTTCTTCGCAAATCAAAGTGCTAGGCACATATGCAAAGTGCGCCTTTTTTTTTCTCACAATCGAAGAAACTCTTTCCCATCATAAATGGAAGCATTCGAGCGATGTCTCCGCGTTGTAGCCACAAGTAAATGCAGCAGAAAGGCTTTTAATCAAAGCATTTCTGAGCAGGCTAAAGGTCTTTTGAGCGCATCTATCTATCTATCTATCTATCTATCTATCTATCTATCTATCTATCTATCTATCTATCTATCTATATATCTATCTATCTATCTATCTATCTATCTATCTATCTATCTATCTATCTATCTATCTATCTATCTATCTATACATCTATCTATCTATCTATCTATCTATCTATCTATCTATCTATCTGTCTATCTTTCTATCTTCAAAAAAAAATTTACGACAGAAAGGCGGGGAGGTCAGCCTGACCTACCGTTTCCTCTGGCCTGCTACTCGACACAGTGAAAAGAAGACGCGGAAGCGAAAGAGTGAGGAATGACGATGCTTAGATAGGGACATGAGATTAAGCTACGTTACGCTGCGACAACTCTAAAGACGTGTATCTAGTCCAAAGACTTGTATGAATGCTGCGATGGCTCGTATAACCACATTTGTGCTGCTGACGTCCAGCCGAGGACCTACACTCTCAGTCAGGCACTGGATAACAAACGCCATATTGGCGGCGCGCTCCTGCGTACTGAATAAAGTCCTGTCTTTATGGAGTACAGCAATAAAAATACCATGACCACCACGCGGCGTGGAAGTAACGCATACAACTGGTAAGAACAGGTGCAAGAACGAAAAAAAAGAAAAAAAAAGGGGGAGAGCCGCCGTCTTTGTCGCGCCAGCCTAGCGCCAGGAACCGACATCAACTTACGCTGATTCGTTCAGCCACAAGCGCGAGTGTGGGAAAAAAAAAAAGAGGAAGAAACGCCCCTTCCCCCTCGCCGGCGCCGCGCCAGCTGGGCGTCTGGCGCCGGCATCTTGTTCACCGTCGCCTGCATGCCGTAGCATTTGTGCGTCGCCGTCACGTCCCGCTATCTTGTGATGATTGTTTTTCGACAAGATGGTCTGGGACGGAACACTTTTCCAGTGCCATACGGCCCACTTCATTCAAAATAGTAGACATCTCTGCATTTGGGCAAACACTGCAATGTGCAGTCCCATTGTTACTCTTGATTTCAATAAAAGAGTACAAACAACTTTCCGTTTATTAGTTGTCGAGCTTTGACATTGTGTCATGCACTAAACAAAAGAGTAGTAGTGCATGTGCGACAGCTTACTGAAACATTATCTCTTGTATGTTTTTGCTCATGTTATACGAAACAAGTTGAACTGGTAATATTACGAAAGCATGGCACAACAATTTGCAGCATATCCACGGAGTGAATGATGGAGAGTGGGGCGAAGCATTCGTCCGTTCATTCGTTCTTCCTTCCGTCCGTCCATGCGTCCGTCCCTGCGTTCGTCCATGCATCCGCCCCTGCGTCCATTCATGCGCCCATCCATGTATCTGTCTTTGTGTCCATTCGTCCATCCAAGTACCACCATCTCGCATCTTTTCATCATATATTCCCAATACAGAACCACAAACATCGAGCGGACATTCCAAGGACTAAACGAGAGGTGGCATACGCACGCTTTCTTACGGCTTGCGCTTCGCGTCTACTTTCCACCTTTAACCACCTCGAGTTCATGGTATACACTAGTTCACTGTATTCATGGCACTGCGGCCCAACGCTCACTGAACCTTTCTAAAACCAAGGAGGTTACGCCCAGAGAGTATAACGTAGCAACCTTTTCCTGTCAGATTGTGCTCAAAGTACATGCCATTGGCGGCTAATGGGAAACCAGAGACAGGAGAATTCGGCTTTTACTTTCTTACGGCTTCCGCTTCGTAACTACTTCCCACCTTTAAGCACCTCGAGCTTATTCATGGTATATAATAGTTCATTGTATTCTTTGCACTGCGGTTCAACGCTCCCTAAACCTTTCTAAAACTAAGGAGGTTACACTCAGCTAGTACAACGTAGCAACCGTTTCTTGTCAGATAGTGCTGAATGTACATGCCAATGGCTGCTAATGGGCATCGCAGCGTGCGCGTTAACTAAAAGCCGAATGCTCCTGTCTCTCATTCCCCATTAGTAGCCTTTGGGATGTACATTGAGCACCAGTTTTTATTGTTCAACAGCGCACAGAAGAAATCTCTCAGTGGCACCACCTTGAAAGTCAAAATAATATACTTGTTACATACTACAACGGCTACGAGGGACGAACGAGTGTCGGTATAAAGAGCTTAGCCCCTAAAAGTGAAACAACCCGAAAGCAGCGAGACAGAGAAAGATCGCAAGTGAAAATCGATTGGTCGACGTTTGATTAATGGTTGTGTATTTTGGTGATGAACATCAAGTATAGAAGTCAGAAGTCAGGTGCAGAAGTCAGAAGGAGAGCGTATGTCACCAACATTTCCTCATTCTTTTGAATAATAAGTACACTTTTCATATTCCACCATAGATTTGTTGTAGTGACCCACGACCGAGACAACCAGTGCACTGCTGTGAAGATAATGTACCAGCTATAAAAATCTTCATTTTCTAAAGAGCAACTGCATGCAGTAACAATAAAGATTTGGAGGTTTGTTCTGCACCATTTCTTGACCCCATCTGCGCGCGGACGTTCGCGAAAAAAATGTACAGAAGCACCACTTATTTACAGGGAGACCGTTTTGTCCGTCGCTAAACAAATTCGCGCCGGACAGGTCGGAATGCTCGACAGGAATGCCGAAACGTGCGCCAGGTCAAGTATACTTGACCTAAGCGCGCGTTTCGGCATTCACTTGAACAGCATTGTAAGCCTGAATAAAGGTAATACTAGCCACTACCCATAACTAGAATCAGTTGAAGACTAAAAGTAAGTAAACACCGCTCTATAAAGTTAAAAATGTGTATAAGTTCTAATTGCAGAAAAATTAATCGTCGAAATGTTAAAAAGGCGCTGCCCCAGCATGCAGCTCGTGGCAGTTCGCGCGCACGAAATGTACATGTTAGAGTAGGCACGCTGAAATACCCATGCAACGCTTACGTGCGAAAGCGCATTGTCTTCAAACAGCTTAAAATTGGCTGCTGTCCCTGATAAGCGTGTATCTCCCGACACAAATGAGTAAAATTTCTCACAGCACACGCACGTGCGAGAAAAATACGCAGGTTTCGACAGCCGAACACAGCCTCGTCCGCGAATTTCGGTGAGCATAACGCCCGTGGTTCACGTGAAACACAGAGAGCATATCACCGCGAGTACGGTTAAAGCGTTCGGTAGCCCCACTGGTTTGAGGGTGGTAAGCGGTACACGTGCGATGTACCGTAGCACACTCAGAGAGCAATTGTTGAATGACTTCGCACAAGAATGCGTGGCCATGGTCGCTGAGGAGTTCTTGAACGCTTTCATGGCACAAAACGGCGCAGTAGGAAAGTGACGACCTCCTGTGCTGTAGCCGTTTGAAGAGCAGCGGTCTCAGCATAGCGCGTTAGGTGGTCGATAGCAACTATTATCCACCTGTTGCCAGTCGGAGTCAATAAAAGGGGCCCATAAAGATCTATTCCTACTAGTTCGAAGGGTTGGGAAGGGCATGGTAAAGGCTGCAGTTCAACGGCGGAGGCGTGCGGTGGAGATTTTCGGTGCTAACATTTGGCACAAAAGCGGACAAAGTTGCGGACAACAGTATACATACCACGCCAGTAGTGACAATGTCGAAGCCTTTCGTAGGTCTTGAAGACTCTTGCGTGGCCATATTGTGGGTCAGCGTTGAAAGGGGAGCAGATCTGCGACCTCAAGGTTCATGGAACGACGAGAAACCACTTGCGTCCCTCTGGTGCGTAGTTGCGTCGATAGAAAAGTGTGTCACGTATCGAGAAGTGTGGAACTTGGCACCGGAGTGTTCGCGTTTTTTGGTCTTCAGAAGTGTCAGAGAGATGACTGAGAAGAGACGCAGTCCTCGGGTCGTTGCGTTGTACGATAGCAATGGTGTCAAAGTCAAGAAATGGCAATGTGGGATCGCAAGCGGAGTCAGCTGTGGCGTTTTGAGAAAGAGGGGAATGGAAAAGAGCGTAGGCGTCAGCATGCTTCCGTCCTGACCGATAAACCAAGCGTATGTCGTATTCTTGGACTCTCAACGCCAACCGAGCGAGGCGGCCAGATGGGTCTTTTAACGTCAAAAGCCAGCACAGCACACGGTGGTTGGTCACAACGTCAAAAGAACGGCTTAATTGTATGCGCGAAACTTTCCAAGGGCCGACACAATGGCCAAACACTCTTTTTCTTTTGAGCTGTAGTGGCTCCCTGCCTGGCTGAGCGTGCGACTAGCGTATGCCATGACATATTCCGTATGTTCTGGTTTATGCTGTGCGAGCACAGCACCCAGCCCTACACCACTGGCGTCAGTGTGAATTTCTGTTGGAGATTTAGGATCGAAAGGGTGTACAATTGCGGGCGTCGTGCAGGAGATCACAATGAGAGGTCTACAGTTGCTGAGCAGTAGCGTGAGAGGTGATATAATTGACGCAAAATTTCAGACGAATTGCTGGAAATACAAACACAAACCAATAAAACTCCGACATTCTTTGATGGTGGCAGCTTTAGGAAACGCCATAACAGCGCGCAATTTCTGGAGATCTGGCAGGATGCCTCCCCTGGAAACAACTTGGACCAAAAGGGTGAGTTGATTGACGCATGGCAAAGCGACATTTTTCAAGGTATATTGCCAACCAGCGTTGGTAAAGCAAGTAAAGACGTGCTGAAGGCGACGTAAGTGTGTGTCGAAGTTAGAGGTGAGGCAACGATATCATCGAAGTAGCACAAGCAGATCTTCCATTTAGGTCCACGTAGGATGTTATCCATCCTTCGTTATAACGTTTCAGGCGCGTTAAAAAGTCCGAAGGGCATGACGGTGAAAGAATATAAGCCGTCTGGCTTCACAAAAGTGGTTTTGAGGCGATCGGCCTCCGCATTCGCCACCTGCCAGTAGCCTGACCGAAAGTCTAATGAAGAAAACAACTCGGCACCCTGTAAACAGTACAAAGCACCATCAATGCGCGGCATTGGATAGACATCCTTCATCGTGACCTTGTTCAATCGACACAAAAACAAATAGAACCATATTTCTTTCTGACGAAGACCCCCGGAGACGGCCATGGCCTCTGTGAAGGTCGAATAACGCCTCTTCGAAGCATGTCGTCTACATAATCAGCAATGACGTTGCGTTCTGTAACACGCGATATGGTCGTTGTCGCAGCAGTGAGTGGGACCCAGTGTCGATGTGTTGTTCTACTGCTAAGGTGCGGCCAAGAGATGTTTGTGCAACATTTAAAGAATGACGGTAGCACTCAAGCATGGTGAGGAGCTGTGAACGCTGCGAAGATGTCAAATCTTCAGCGATGAATAGTTGAAATATGCTTGCCGACGTTAGGCCATCGCAAAGACGAAAGCCAGTTCACCGATGGAGGTTGAAGGCACCTCATCAGGGACGGATATAATTCTGGTAGAACTGATCGTCTCGACATGGTCAAGGCACTCGTGACAAAGTAGGGATAAAGTTGATGACTTATGATTTTAAATTGGCATTGTGCTTGAGCCTTCTACAAAATCGAGAGCAGCAAAAGGCAGCCGGAGGGCTCTTTGGGCGGCGAATATTGTAGATGGTGCGAAGAATACCCTGCCGTCAGATAAGGCGCTGCATGAATCTGGTACGAACACAAAAGAGCATGGAGAGATGTAGGTGCCGTCGTTAACGACAAGTTTAGCGGCAGAATAATTGTCTATGGACGCTCGGTCTTCCTGTGAGCAAAATTCAACCTCAGCCCAAGCACATTTGATTACGGCGTTATGACGCGACAAAACATCCTATCCCAAGATAAGTGTATGGGAGCATGAAGAAATAACGATGAATGCTATCGTATAAAGAATGTCCTGAATTTTTACATGTGCTGTTCAGACTGCGGTCGGCTGAACAGGTTGAGCACTGGCTGTTCGAATCGATAATCCAGAGAAATTCCTCGTAAACTTACGAATCGAGCGGCGAAATCCAGCATCAATAACGAAAACAGTGGCATCGGTATCTACAAGAGCGACAGTAGCGATATTTTTGACGAACACATCAATAATATTTGTAGGTGTTTAATGAGGACTAGGCCAGACCAAAACTTCGGAAGTTCTTGACACAGGAACTACGTCGTCTAGTTTTCCTCCTCGTTAGGCGCGAGCTGTCGACACATAGAAGAAGGCGAGTGATGGCGTAAAGAGGGCTAGCGAACAGGTCCCGACCGAGGGTGGTGGTCGTCCTGGTAGCGGGCCGGCACTGGAGTGGAGGAACCATAATGCGCGTTAATTCAAGGAGGTAGAAGCACTCACGGCAGTTTTCATCGGTGATATGCGTCCGGCGGCGGCAATATCTTGCGACGTGTCCAAGGTATCGACATACGTAACATATCGGGTGATTGTCGATGGTGCGCCGCGGGTTGGCGGTGTTAGCGCTGGTCAAGTGGACTAGAGGTGGGGGATAGCTCGCGTTAGGCTGGAACGGAGGTGCAGGCGCTTTGCGAGTTGGCATGGCTGCAGCCACGGTGTAGGTGCGTGAAGCAGCCACAAGATTATGCTCGCGGGCAGCTGGTAGAGCTTCGGTGACCTCTCCTTGAATGACGCCTTGGAGAGAGGACAATAACGTTGTGGTAGGTTCGACACCTAGGAAAGCTGTCGTGCGACATCTTTGCGGACAAATACTTTTACTTCGGCTATTAGCGACGCTTGGTCATGACCATTGGTCACACTAGACAGTAGTTAGTATGAGGCAACAATTACTAGCGTGTTGTGTGCAGCGCAATAATTGTGGCTGACGCAGAGCGCGTAGCCAGTTGCCAACCCATCAACAAGCGAAGCTGATCGGTTCCGCGAAGGCGAACGTGGAAGACCCGAGCACGGGAAAGAAAGGAGACTCCTTCGTTCGCACGGTTTGTGAGCGGAGCCGTCAAGGTCGCTCCCGTTCGGGACTAGAAGGGGGAGGCTTACTCGGAAGAGCGTCTGGCAAGAAGCAGGTCAGGCACCACCGTCTGAGTTTAAGCCATTGTTGGCATGCACGCGTGCCATTGAGAAGGACGCGGGGATGCGACCACTTGGCTGACCGAGACATAGTGGTGGAGAGGAGACGAGCATAACCTCCCCCGCTGTACATCATTACCGAGTGCTGTTAGGATCGGGGCTCCATGCTGTCGCGTGCACACCTGGTGAGCACACAGAGCCCAACGGTGTACTCCCCGCTCTTAAGGAGGCTTCTACGAAGCATCATTTAATGAGTGAGCTGATGCCGCTCGAGCGTGAGAATGGCCGCCGAAGAAGTCGGCCGACGGAAGCAGCACGGCCTGGCATGGGAAAGAGTGTCACACGTGGAGAACCTATTCCTTTGCATGTTGTATTCGGTAACATGATTTTTACCAATGCAGGTTCTATTGCGGAGGTGTTTCTTCAATTGTTTGTGGCAATGCGAGCCCACACGTGTGACTGGCTTGTGTGAAGATCCTTAAATTAGTTCAACCGACGGTTGAAAAAGGGATGTTTGAATCTGAAAAAAAAAGAGCGGAGGTTCGAGCTTGGACTCGGGCAGACGCCTGGGTGCTGCAATAAAGCGTCTCTTCACCGGACGATGGCTCTTCCTTCGCGATGCCACCATGCACTCGAGTCAACGAGGCGACCCATTCCGAACCTCAAACATCTTCCCTCCTTAGATAGTGTAGAAGCTAGTCGATGAGGAGGAAATTAACTACAGTGATGCCAACTCGTGCACTGGAGGAGACCTTGTCAGAGCTTGCTGCTTCCGCAATTCTTCGTAGCTTTTGCGGAAAATAATTGTGTCACTAACTGTGGTCGCGCTTTTTGCCAAAATTATTTGAGAAGCACCGTCGTCAATCGCTTTCAGGATGTGCTTACAATTTTAAGCTTCTGTCATTGCGGCGTTCAGGCGTCTGCACAAATCGACTACGTCAACTCGTGAAGGTTTCACCCCTTTCTTGTGCGCGTGTGCTTAAACGCTGCTCAGCACGAAGTGTTCGGACGGCAGGTCAATCGAAGACTGCTATGATCGACGCTTTGAATATCGGCCACGTTCAGACATCTCTCTCGTGGTTTCTAAGCCAAAGACTGTCTACACCCACGAAGTAGAACAACACGCGTGTCAGCTTGTCCGCGTCTGTCCACCTGTTCAAAGCGCTAACCTGTTCGAATGTCGATAGCCAATCTTCAATGTCGTCGTCATCAGCTCAGCTGAAGATTGGAGGCTCTCACTGAGGAGTACTGCCTGGACAGGTCACCGGAGGAGATGGAAGCGTCTGCTAATCGGCGTCCAGCGGACGGTTTCCGTTGAGAACATAGTTGCAGGATGGTAGCGGGACGGTATAGGGGACGCTACGCAACACGGCTCTACCTAATATAAAGAAGATTTATTGAGCGAAAAAGTTGTTGCTAATAAGGCGATGCACCAGCCGCAGTTCACGAGCGCCAGCCTGTGCTGCTCGCTTGATGCTGCTGCCTCTGCGCCAGTGTACTTCCTCTTCTCCACACTAGCTACTATTTGAAGCTCTATTCGCTTCGGCTACAGTGAGCAGATACACACTGGAATGCCATTCGATGTCCTTTTGACGGAGCAATCCCAAGAAGCTGTGCAATTTCTATTCATAAAGTATGATATGAGATATGCCTTAAGAAGCAATCTATTGTTTGAATCTATCGTTCGTGATAACAGCTAGAACATGTGTTGCCCTACAGCAGGAATCTCCATTTCATTCACAATTATTGGTTGTATTAACACTTATTTTCACGTATATAAAGCATTGAAGATTTCTAAGTTGACAATACCTTGCTGTGATGGTCACTCCATGTTGCAGTCGAACACGCACTTGGCGGTGTGTAGCTCTAATTGACAATATGCAAATGTCGTCCGCACGTTTGCTAACCATGAGCTTGTCAGGAAGTTTATTAGCAAGTCTACTCAAGCTAATGTTAAAAAGAGTAGCACTGAGAATGCTCACTTAAGGATCTCTGCGGAGAAAAATATAACAACATCTGTCTCCATCGCTTGTCGACATATTTGCTATATGGCCTGCCTCTAAGTTACCTCACGATTCATGCCTAGAGTCATCCTCCGTTTTTCAAGTCATCAAATGCATCATGCATCGTGTACTGCAAGACATTGTCGTCGGCGTGCTTAATGTCATGAAAAATAACAGCCCCTAATCTACGTCGGCATTCTTCCTGCTCAACATTGCAGACCAAGTTGATGACTCCGTACATGGCTGGTAATCCTCTTCTAAAGCAATTTATGACTTAAGAAAGCAATTATCACTTTCTCGGAGCCGCTGTATTCTCTACAGTACTATTATTTTCTTGACTTTGCAACGTACTTGCTTAAGGAGATCACGCCGTAAGATGAAAATCATTACAATTCCACGTAGAAATTTTCAATTGAAGATTTCACCGAAAATTCGTTGGTCGATCGAGTCGTTAAATTATTTAACGCGCTTGATGCGGAGTTTTAGTATATTGATCGACATTTATGATAGATGTTTTAAAAAAGGGTTTAACATTGCTTGAGAAGCATCGCTTGTATAAGAATGGAAGCCTTAATGAGTTGGTAGGCGTTTATTATGGTTGATACTGCACCCGCGAAAGTAGGACGAAGAATACAAAACATACTGTCCTCATTATCTTCTTGCCCTTGCGCACCTGTCAGCGCCTGTTCTGAGTGTCTTATTTGTCTCCGTCGTCGGAACTGCGCTGTGTCAACCAAGATGAACGCCTGATTTCTTTCATCTCGACCGATGTCTTTCTATGAGACGTGAATTTCGAGCATGGCTTTTGGGGCTGCGTGTTTGCTGGTCCTTTTACAAATACCAGCAGGGACTAGCTGGGAATACAACCTATCATTTCGGCAGTCTGGCTCAACCTTAGTTCAGAGGAGATGTCAAGAACAGAATGAAGATGAAGAAGAATTGAGTAATCTTACAAGTTCTATTGATTAGTGAGCAGTGACGTGGCTTTCGTGGTTTGACGTCGTAGAGGAAATCAGCAGTCTTCTGCATAGATCTGCGTTGCGTTTCGTCGCCGTACACCCTGATGAGTCCAAGCAGAGTAACCAAGAGGTTCCAATAAATTTCTGAAGCATACAAGTTTAGAAATACTGTAAGCTTGCCAAGCTGCATTCTCATTACGCGAACCTACGTCTTGAGTTCCAACCAGTAACGAATCATAATGAGACCTCATGCATGAGCGCTCTAACTTCGTCAAGTGCATATTTCCTGACGGTACCCCTCCCTATTTTTCGATAAGGAATAGTGCTCGTAACTTCATTGATATGAAATGTTAGTCTTTTCAGTGACGTAGAACTGGATCATTTCCACGCTGATGTAATTGATGTGAGTCGGTTCCACACCTCGATGACTCAAGCACAGTATCTGACTTCTAGCATTAAAGAACGGCGTGGCGTGTGTACTTGTGGTTTATCGTGGATGGCCTAAGTAGATTTGCGGAAGCGATAACTTGTTCGCGCATTCGCAGTAGAGTAAGGGTACGCGAACCAACGACGGCTATATGTTGCGTGACATCGAAGAGACGAGTTGCATCGACGGTTGCGTCGCCAAACATTATCATGTGCACAAAAGCGGGCAGGGAAAATACTCAATGAGCGGCATCATCGAGAATCAAGAGCGAGATCATCGTGACCATCGAACGAGAGATCATCGGTAGCTATGACATGATGATTATGATGTTGATTATAATGATGGTGATGATACCTCTACTATGGCTCTTGCCCACTCAGAGGGATCGGCCAAGAACGGCAGTTGCTGTGACTTCGCCTTCGTAATAAGCTACTCTGCACGAACAGCGCCTATAGTGGCGCTCGGGTATGGTATTTTCTCGCGTGGTCGATGAGTTGCAGTAGCGAAGCTTTGAAGGTGCATATCTTCATGAAGCAGCGAGTGTACGTACGTACATCTTGGCGACTAATACGTACCCTGCTTGAAAATATCGCAGAGAACTTTGTGTGATCATCGCAATGTTCACAACTTGTCGCTTCATTGCAGATTGTTCACTGCCTTGTGTTAATAGCCTAATGGAACATCAACTGTAGACGTGGGGTCGCTAGTGCTTTCACGACGACATCGAGTAACGGAAATTGTGGTAGCGTTGGTGCCCCAACGTAGACTTTAACGGTGCTTCCATGGCCACCGTCCTGCTGAAATTTTACAGACTGGATTGGTTTACTAGGTAAAAATAGCGCTAAAAACTAGCAAGAGGACACAGTACTATGATGCTATTTATGTGGTACTGCATGCCAAATGCCAATCTTTCAAATGACTACTACAACCTCTGTTTAGGGATTCTTCGTATGTCCCCAGACTCGGAAATTACTAACGTCAGGAGCAGCTGGCATCTATAGACCGCGTAAACAATGCCTATAGGAACTGTTCCTTTCTTGTATAGGCCGGATTGTGCCGAAACTAGCCAGGTTACTGTCGAACCACAGGCAGTCATCGACTTCGCAGCTGCCGCCACAGTGCCACTCGAGAAACTATCGCTGAAAACGGGTGTTAGCCCGGGCGAACGCGTTCGCGCCATTGACACGTTGTTACTGCTTTTCCCGCACTGCCGTTTCCTCGCCGCCTGCATCCAAGCATTCACCCGCCGTGGCGCGAATGCTTGGGTACGAATAACAGAAGGACGTCAAGAACGGCACAGCCATGGCACCACGCTCGGATATGAAGCAGAGAGCGACGTCACTGACGTAGCAGTCATTGTAGAGGTTACTGTAAGCATCTGAATGACCGATTTTTGTTTGTCTTCACCATATATGGCGTCGCTTTAAACGAATACAAATAAAGAGGAACAAGGATGTCCACCCGGCTTCACTCTTCCTTCAATCTTAGCATCAATAGGACATGGCTGTGTTTCAAGGGGCGAAGTTCTTTATTATGAAGGCTTGTTCGTTGGCATTGTGCGCCATAGCCACCACTGACGAGACGATAGTAGTGACGCTGATGATGAAGAAGAAAAATCGCGCTCAAGACCACGCATTCTACCTCAACTATCATGGTACATCCCACGCAAAATACCCACTATACGCCATGACGATGACGCTCATAGACTACGATGGTCACAACGACTGAATAGTGGAGTACACAACATTTCATGATCGTCTGCGATGAATTTCCTGTAACTGGAAAGGAATAAACAACCATCAGGGCAACATAACAAGGCCCTTTCTTTGCCAACATTATACTAGATCCAATATCAAAAAGCACGGAGACGTCGTTGGTAAATGAAGAGGTTAACAATCACGCGTCCAAATTTTGTTCATAGTTTTAGTTTGTGTGTAGACACTGGTAAGCCACGTCACTCTTCTGATTAAACGAAATATAAACGTGCTATGGGTTGATTATTACCCAACTGGCAACATTTCTGGTAGCCTGTTATGCGAAATGGGTAAGGTCCTTTCAATATTAACTGTTTGTACCTGATTGAGCTCTGTATAATTAGGTGGGGCTACTATCCTTGCCCGAAACACATACTTCCCCAAAAAACACCAAAATGCAAACAGTAACACGTCTAATGGGTAAAAACCAATCTAATTTCACAATGTCACCAAATTGTGCGTCAAGCGCGATTCACTGACAATTTGCGAGATAAAGACGGAGTTCTTCCAACCAGGCAAAAAAAAAATGCAGACTTCACCCACACCTAGAATTGCTAAGACAAATATATATTTTTGCTACAAGCTACCTTGGATGCTTAACTTCCTAAATAATTATTTTGATCTATCGTGTAGCCAAAACGGTCTCATTAAAGTACTTTGTCGAGCTGAAATATTTCGAGAAACAATGCATACTTCCGACTTTCTGGATCTTCTCGCTGGCTGCTTTTCATGATGTCATTTCATGACTTAGCAATCAAATTATTCTGAATTTTTAGCGTTTTGTGACATAACATTTTTAAATTTAATGACATGTAATGACTGTAGATCTATTTATATCGTTCACGTATGGTAGACTTCCATCTTGTTTTATCAACTTGTAACGGCGTCACAGCCTCATTAGCCTTCTCAAACTTTTCGTTCCATATTCCGGTCTACAAGATGCAAATATTCATGATTGATAAACTGAGTGAGGAATAAACTGAAATATTGATTGACTGCTTGATCTTTTTCTGTTTTTGGTGGCAGCCCGAGCATTAAATTTCGCGCGCGGAGGCAGCCGGGAATAAACCTTAGAACTTTTGTCTGGTGTGCCGCGCGGCGCATCGTGAGGGCTCTCTACTTTTCTTTTTTGTTTTTTTGCAGCTACATACGCATAAAACACATGCACAGCTAATCTGTGTTTTACCTCATTGGGAAACTGCTTGTCATGGTGGAATGAAAGACACCGCATGTAATGTTATTCAATATACATAACAGTTCTGCACTTACAGCGCTTAAATTTACAGGAAGGGTTTCTGTCTTCCGTGTACTTAAACTGTGTAATTTGATCATTCTTCATGCCTAACTTGTTCACAGCAATATTTATAGTTTTATCAATTTTTTTCTTCAAGTTACAAGTTTGACTTGTTTAATAGTTTTTTCGTGTTATTGCCAATGAATTCACGGTTTCAAATGAACATTGTTCGAAAGATGCCTCCTTGTTGTACAATTTGGTATAACAAACATTAACACCACAAAATTTGGAAGCCATTAAATTGCCATTTCGAGGACTACCTAAAAACGACCAAATTCCTCGCTGTCACGAAAGCGCTGGGATTATTATTTAGCATAGTTGGTAGAGTGTGACTGAAAAAAGAAAACTTTGCGTGTTTCAATGGAGATGAATTTGTTGCAGCAGCAGATTTGTAAGTTGACTTACGCTCATCACACGGGATGTGACAGCAGTACGATGCAAAGTTTTCTTAAGGTTAGAAAGATGGTTCTATATCTGTTGTACCATGAGGCACCAGTATTACATAGAGACTTTTTATGAGGATATGTTTAGGTTGGCTCGGATACATGAACTTTGAGTAAGCCCTACTTTCTCTGCACTGAGATTTCGGTGTTGTTGGTTAAGAGCTCATTTAAGATGGTGCCCAAATTGTTGTTTATTTAGTCAAAGTACGCCGTTTTCTTTAGTCACGTTTTGTTTTAAGCTGCTTATGCCAGCATCAGGGTTGTAGTACGGTATGCGCCTGAATAATATTGGGATTGCTGATGCCGGGTGCATTGGTCACAGAAGTCACCCTATCTGGTTCTTATGTCAAAATAAAATTCAGAATAGAATAAATGTCATTCATAACACGTGTAGAAAAATGAACAAGTTGTGTAAGACCGAAATCGAAACAAATGTGATTGAAACGCTTTGCTCGAGCTAAGTTAGGCAGCAAATATGAATAAAAATTTCACTATTCATTGTTAGAAAATTGAAATCGCCAAGCAGAAATACAAATATACCATGAAAGCATCATTGTCTTCTACAATCTCTACATGTTTTTGCTATGAACCGCATGGGTAACGAACTTTAAACAAGAGCTCTGTGCTCATACTTTTTGAAAAAAATCACAGCATATCCACGGAGTGAATGATGATGAGTGGACCGTCAGCCCATCCATGCTTCCGTTTGTCCGCGCAATCATCCGAGCGTCCGTCCATTCGTCCATCAATCTGTCCAAGCGTCCATCCGTGAGTTCGTCCATCTATCTGTCTGTCTCTCTGTTCATGCGTCCATCCGTCCGTACGTCCACGCGTATATCCATCTATCCGTCCGTTTGCTAGTCTGTCCATCCACCCGTCCGTGCGTTCATCTAGTGAGCACTCCAAGTACTGCCATCTCCCATCTCGCATCCCTCTTGGCACATACCCGCTCGAGAGCAGGTTGTGCCACTGGTGGCTACGTATTACTATATACACACAAGGAATGGACAGACCCACGCCTCTAGGAGCTTGGCCGCTAAAACACATTATACTTTTGAATGCCGTACCATCTAGATAGTAGAGCGTAAGTAAGCATTGTCTAATTTTTTAGGGAGGTACACTACTGTCGTATGCGTCTATTTAGTGTTGAAGGGCACCCATGAATTATATTTCAGGAACTTTTGCTGCGACTTTCGATCGCTAAAGAACATGTGTCTATGAATAAGGTGGAAGAAAAACAGATATGTAAATACATGAACTGTACACTGTCACGAGAGCAGTATTCACAAAAGGTGGTAATTTTCACCAATTTGTGTACTATAACACATAAGTTATCTAGAAACCACTGGAAAGTTAAACTTCATTGACGCATATATGCACAAATCACTTTAAATGAGAAAATACTATAATCACTTCTCCCTGCAGGGGCGTCTGGATCAGCAGGGATTTGGTGTATGACGTCGCCACGAACCCCAGCCAACGAGGGGAAGCGAAGGGGGTTTGGTCCTATTTTAAATCCTGCTCAGCATGACTTAACCGCGCCCGTGGAAAATGGGATCACTATAAATGAGCCGACGTCAGCTACGTGGACTGTTAGAAGTGCCGCTAGAAGAAAGCCACCTCTTTGCGCCAGCCTTCACGTATACGCCCCTCACCACGTTCCCACTGACATACTTGGTGGAAATTGACAGCCACCTTTACACAGCTTCTACGGTTGCCTGCCTTCGTCCTTCGATTTTATTTTAAAGGGCCTTTCAACTACCTCTGAAAATACACAGTGTTTCTTATCTTTGCGACCAAATTCTGGACGCCAGCAGTTTCCTTACTTGACGTCAGGAGAAAAAAGCTCATAGTAAAGAATCGAAAAAAAAAACGGATGCCTACTGTGTGTACAGCAAATAAGAGCCTGAAAAGGCTGAAACGCTTCCAGAGCTCCCGGGCAGTAAGCTGCAAGCTCTTCAAGCTATTTGGAACATTTTATAAAAATGTCGAGAACAGTGCAAAATTTACGCTTGTACAGCTACTCCAAGCACTATATTTTTGCCTTTTTTGACAATTGAATCCACCAATATCAAATTTATAAGGAAAATGAAAAAGCTAAGTTTAAGTAACATCACACAAGTACTTGTTCTAGCTAACCAGCGATCACATAAACAAACTGTACTAAGCTAACCAAGTTGTGTCAGCTTGGCACCATATGTCATTATTACCTGTTCGCTGTAGATCTATGGTGAAGAAATTAGGGTTCTGTGGCGGAATTTAGCAAGTGGATAATTATGAGTGAAAACATGAACATCATTATACCTGGGCATGTGGTGAAAAACGACGTTTCACAAAATATTTATTTAAATTGTAGCGAAGCCTCCGAACTATGAAATGGGTCGAACTCTTGCGTACCTTCTAGTGGGGCTACCCAAGAAGGACGCCGCTCGCGCTGAGAGCCCGTGCTTTGCTGTGACTGTCGCCATTGCATATTCTCGCTCGTTGCCGGCTAATAAACGCCTTAACAATTTGGTGGAGAGTGCTGCGATCCCTGTCTATGCCTTTGGAGCTACGATCACGTACCCTGCCATCTACTATGTACCAAGACGCTTCTCAGCAAACGCCTCCTCCAATGCCACCCCCTTGTCCCGGTGTCCCCAGAATCCGCGATCCACCCATCTTCACTGGCGCTGATGGCACTGACGTGGAGGACTGGCTCGCCATTTACGACCGCGTGAGCGTCCCCAACAAATGGGATGAGGACGGCAAGCTGACAAACTTTGTGTTTTACCTTGCCGGTGTCGCCAGTTTGTGGTACAACAACCACGCGTCCGATTTTGCCACCTGGTCCGATTTCAAGACCGCAATCGTCAACGTCTTCGGCCGCCCTGCTGTTCGCAAGCTGCAAGCCGAGCAGCGCTTGCGTGAACGTGCTCAGGAGGCTGGTGAGTCATTCACCAGCTATATTGAAGATGTCCTGGACCTATGCAACAAATCCAATCACACCATGTCCGAGTCTGACAAGATCCGAAACATCATGAAAGGCATCGACGATGATGCCTTCACGATGCTGCTCGCCAAAAACCCCGGCACGGTGGCTGAGGTCATCACACTGTGCCAGAGCTACGAGGAGCTCCGCCGGTAGCGTTCGATGACCCGACGCTCCCCACCACGAGCTGCAACGCTTGCTGGCTTGGAGGCCAGTTGTGACCAAGTGGCGTTGATGGCAGAACTGAAGTTCTTTATCCGTGAGGAAATCGCGCGTCAGTTCTCCCTCCTGCCCTTTTCCCACCAACCTGCTGTTCAACAACCGGCTACTACCCTTCTCCCTCCCATCCGCCGAGCGATTGAACAGGAAATAGCGGAGGTAATGCCTGCTTACCACCCCCAACAGCCTCCGGCTCCTGCGTCCCTGAGTTACGCGCAAGTGGTCGCCAGGCCACCCCAAGTCGTTCAAGCACCCGCCCCTCTGACCTACGCTGAAGCTGCTGCACGACCTCCGTCCGTTGCAGCGGGTATGCCCGCTACGTATGTTGACGTAACCGCTCAGCCTCAGCTTCAGTCCACCATGCAGCCACCGTACCGTCCATCAGCCCTTGCGACATGGGTGAGACCTACCCCGGTGAACAGATGGCGCACACCCGACAACCGGCCCATCTGCTTTGCCTGCCGTTACGCCGGTCACGTGGCCCGTTATTGCCATCGCGTACAGCCGGCTCCAATTTCTTCACCTGTTGCTGGCCAACTCAGCCGTCCTTTTCGCGCGCGAAGAACCGCCGTCTATGCCCCCTCGATCTCGCCCAGGTCCGTCTCGAAGATCACCGTCTCCACGACGCCGTTCCCTGTCTCCCATGCGGCCAAGTGCGGCATCTCATGAGCGGGAAAACTAGTCGTCGCAGTCCCTGAGGCAAGGACTGCGACGCTATCGCAATGTGAAAGCCCTCAGAGCAGCCCCTCGAATGTCATTGACGTGCTTGTGGACGGTGTTTGTGCATCGGCTCTTATTGACACTGGAGCTGCCGTATCAGTTATGGACGAAAAACTCTGCCGCTTACTTCGAAAAGTGACGACGCCACTTTCTGGGTTATCCCTTCGTACTGCGAGTTTGCACCGGATTCATCCTACAGCAGGGTGCACAGCTCGCGTTGTCATCCAGGACGTTCTGTATGTCGCCCCGTTCATCGTCATTCAGGCATGCTCTCATGACGTCATCCTGGGATGGGACTTTCTCTCCCGCCATGACGCCGTCATCCATTGTGCCGCTGCCGAAATTGAGCTCTCACCCTTCTCGCATTTGACGCCAGAAGACAGTCCCCCGACACTGAGCAAGATTATAACGAGAGACGATACAACAGTGCCTCCAAACTCGACGACGGCTGTGTCTGTCTACTGCGCTGGTCTCTCCGACACCATTAGACTTGTTTCGCCATCTGACCGCGCTTGCAGCAGGAAAGGGTTGCTAGTACCTTTCGCGACCGTGCAGGTCAACCAGGGTAACACTGCTATTTTTGTATCCAACCCGTTCCCGTACGCTGTTACCTTGCTTCGAGGGGAATGTCTCGGCAGAGTGGAACCAGTCGACGACGCACAAGTTCTGGACGTACCCGATGACACGCGCGCTCCCAGGTCGTGTACCATCAATGCTGTTTCCACTTCTGATTCGTCGTCTGCTGATGTATTTGGCCCCTCCATCGCTGACAACCTTACGGCCGTACAGCGTTCCCAACTTCTGGACCTGTTACAAGAATATCGTTCTTCTTTCGATGTCGGGCGAAGTTCTCTCGGTCGCACGTCCGTTGTTACGCATCGCATCGACACTGGTGACCATCCACCTTTACGGCAACGTCCATATCGCGTGTCGCCTGCTGAACGTCGAGTAATTAATGATCAGGTTGACGATATGCTCCGACGCGACGTTATTCGGCCCTCCGACAGTCCATGGGCGTCTCCTGTTGTTCTTGTTGCGAAGAAAGACGGTTCTGTGCGGTTCTGTGTAGACTACAGACGGCTCAATAAGATCACTCGCAAGGATGTTTATCCACTGCCACGCATCGATGACGCGATTGACAGCCTTCATGGAGCCGATTTTTTTTTCTTCTCTCGATCTGCGCTCGGGGTACTGGCCAGTACCCATGGCTGACGACGCTCGACCGAAGACCGCCCTCGTCACGCCAGACGGCTTGTACGAGTTTAACGTCATGCCGTTTGGTCTATGTAATGCACCTGCGACCTTTGAGCGCATGATGGACACCATTCTGCGCAACTTGAAATGGTACACGTGCTTGTGTTACCTCGACGATGTCATTGTCTTTGCTCCGGATTTCTCCACGCATCTCCAACGTCTGAAAGAAGTTTTCGCACGTGTGAGCAATGCCGGCTTACAACTAAATCTGAAAAAGTGCCACTTTGCAGCACGGCAACTCACCATACTGGGGTACGTCGTGTCCAAAGACGGCATTCTTCCTGATAATGCCAAGCTTCAGGCCGTGGCCGAATTCCCCAAACCTGCATCTGTCAAAGAACTGCGTAGTTTCGTGGGCCTGTGCTCATACTTCCGACGCTTCATACGAAATTTCGCCACGATCATATCACCGCTGACGAAGCTCCTTGGAAGCAACGGGCCCTTCAATTCGTGGTCATCCGAGTGCGACGACGCGTTCGCGAAGCTCCGCCATTTGTTGACGTCGCCTCCCATTCTACGCCACTACGACCCTACAGCCCCAACGGAGGTGCACACGGACGCCAGCGGAGTAGGCCTCGGCGCTGTCCTGGCGCAGCGAAAACCCGGATTCCCTGAATATGTCGTAGCATATGCAAGCCGTACGCTCACGAGAGCCGAGAAAAACTACACCGTCACGGAGAAAGAGTGCCTGGCGATCGTCTGGGCTCTTACAAAGTTTCGACCTTATTTGTATGGTCGCCCATTCGATGTCGTCACCGACCATCATGCACTATGCTGGCTTTCATCATTGAAGGATCCCTCAGGCCGTCTCACCCGTTGGGCTCTTCGCTTACAAGACTACGATATCCGCGTGCTGTACTGCAACGGACGCCAGCATGCTGACGCCGACGCCCTCTCGCGCTCCCCTCTGCCTGAAGGTGATGTGCTCTGCTCAGTATCCTCGGCTGCTGTTTCTGCCATTGATGTTGACATCATCGCTACCGAACAGCGAAAGGATAATTGGATCGGCCCGCTCATCGACATGCTCTCTGACCCATCCGCAACGCCATCCACGCGTGCATTGCGTCGTCAAGCTCGCCATTTCGCCATTCCTGACGGCCTCCTACACCGACGCAATTACGACGCCGACGGCCGGCAGTGGTTACTCGTGATACCCCGCAGTCTGCGGTCAGAGATATGTGAATCATTCCATTCTGATCCGCAATGCGCGCACTCTGGGGTATTCAAAACCTACCATCGCATTCGACAACGCTACTTCTGGCGCGGGATGTACCGCTATGTGCAGCAGTTCGTTCGCTCTTGCCTCACTTGCCAACGCCGTAAACCGTCAGCCCACATGTCGCACGCCAGTCTACAACCGTTACCTTGCCCTGACCGTCCCTTTGGGCGCGTAGGTATCGATTTGTACGGACCACTTCCTCTGACGTCGGCTGGTAACCGCTGGGCCATCGTTGCCGTTGACCATTTAACGCGATACGCCGAAACCGCCGCTCTCCCTGCGGCTGCTGCGCGCGATGTTGCGTCCTTCCTGCTGCATCGATTTATACTGCGCCACGGACCACCCCAAGAGCTTCTCAGCGATCGAGGCCGTGTCTTCTTGTCGGAAGTCGTCGAAGCCATTCTGACGGAGTGCCATTCTGTCCACCGCAAAACTACTGCTTACCACCCACAGACGAATGGCCTCACCGAACGCTTTAACCGCACCCTCGGCGACATGCTTTCTATGTACGTCGCTGCCAACCACACTAATTGGGATAATATACTGCCCTTCGTCACCTACGCCTACAACACCGCCCCTCAGAGCACGACTGGTTTTTCACCTTTCTACTTGCTGTACGGAAGGCACCCGTCGCACACCATGGACACGATACTCCCGTACACGCCGGATCCATCTGAGTGTACACCTATTTCCGAGACAGCCGGGCTTGCTGAAGAGTGTCGCGAGCTTGCCAAGACTTTTACGACGCAAGATCAAGAGCGGCAGAAGAGTATCCGTGATCGCTCCACCACTTCTGAGCCCATGTTCCTTTCTGGTGCGCTTGTATGGCTCTCGACCCCAACCTCTGCCGCTGGCCCCTCTTCCAAACTACGTCCCAAATACGAAGGCCCCTACTGTGTCATCGAGCGCACCTCACCCGTCAACTATCTGATCGAACCCGTTGAACAATCTTCGGACATGCGCCGCCGTGGGCGAGACATCGTCAACGTGGAGCGCCTGAAGGCTTATTATGACCCGCTAATAATAACAAGCTGTTAGGTCGCCAGGCGGCTCCCTCTTCGACCCCGGGGTAATTGTAGCGAAGCCTCCGAACTATGAAATGGGTCGAACTCTTGCGTACCTTCTAGTGGGGCTACCCAAGAAGGACGCCGCTCGCGCTGAGAGCCCGTGCTTTGCTGTGACTGTCGCCATTGCATATTCTCGCTCGTTGCCGGCTAATAAACGCCTTAACAAAATATCATACTTCTACGGACGTACGCGGAAATGGAAGGGCTGAACCATGTGTAATTGAAAGATCATTCGCAAGCAAAACATGAACATCGATATACCTGGGCATGTGCTCAAAGGCGATGTTTCATAAAAATATTTTTTACATATCTTATGTCTACCAACGTGCGCAGAAATCAAAGGGCTGAACCATGTGGAATTTAAAGAGCACTCGCAAGCAAAACATGAACAACGATATACCTGGGCATGTGCTCAAAGGTTATGTTTTATGAAAATATTTTTATATACTAAATTCCTACCAAAGTGCGCAAGAACCGAAGGGCTGAACCATGTAGAATTGAAAGAGCACTCACAAGCAAGACGTGAACATCGATATACCTGGGCATGTGCTCAAAGGTGATGTTTTATGAAAATATTCTTTATATATCGAATTTCTACCAAAGTGCGCAAAAATCGAAGGGCTGAACCGTGTAGAATTGAAAGAACACTCGCAAGCAAGACATGAACATCGATATACCTGGCCATGTGCTCAAAGGTGATGTTTTATGAAAGTATTCTTTATATATCATAATTCTACCAAAGTGCGCGAAAATCGAAGGGCTGAACCATGTGGAATTGAAAGATCACTTGCGAGCAAAACATGAATTTCAATATACCTGGGCATGCGCTCAAAGGCAATGTTTCATAACAATAATTTTTAAATATCCTATTTTCACCAACGTGCACAAAAATCGAAGGGCTGAACAATGTGGAATTGAAAGGGCGCTGACAAGCAAAATTTTACGCTCAGGAACCTATAGACTTGTAAGGTAAATACTTGTTCATTTATTCACTCCTCATCTTCTGTTCCGTCGACTGCCAAGGGCGGTATGGAATTGTAGAGGCACCTAAAACAAAATGTAAGTAGCAAGCCAAGAAGAAAGACATTCAAAATGCATAAAATTGAGAATATGGTGTAACAATAATTATGGCGTGTCAAATTGCAGTAATAAATCAACTCTGCTTACGCTTGGCACTAGCAAGTGCGACATGTTATATTGGTATCATGTTATTTTGCTTTTATATTTGCTGGCTTCCTTGCTTCTTTTGTTTGTGGGAGTTGATGCCACTACAGTTATCAAAGCTCTCGATTGTGATCACGTTCTCTTTTGTGAGTTTTTAGTACTCCGGCGAACTGTACAGTCTAGGAATCAAAATACCAGGAAACCGTAGCAAAAAAAATTACTTCGCATTAGGTGAAACGCAGCGTCCAAAACGTGGGTTTAAATAAACTTATGTTCTTTTTTTCTTTGTTCCTTTGTTTGTTTGTTCCTATCTTTTTTTCTCATGCAATTTCAGGTAGACAAAATGCCGGCGACTGCTAAAATGTGGTATTCGCCTTGTTACGGTGTGCTTCAGAAGGCATACAAAAAGAGGCTCTACATTGATTTGTGAAGGAAAACTGCAAATCAACACTTAATCGAGAGTTCTGACCGCAAATGAGAATTCTCATCTGCGCATGGCTACGTAGCGCAAACCGAATAATAAAGAACTTGTGAGATGTAAGTTTTAAACAACCCGGAGCAATTGAAAACCACTGAATTGAGCCACATTTTTCACTTGCGCACTCCAATAAGTCATCTCCCGAAACAGTGGTATCCATTCCATCACTTCAAATATGACGAATATCCTTGCTACCTCTTTGTAGATGCGAATTTTTCTTTTTTTGTTACAAATCGACCCAGACAACGTTGTGTGCACAAACACTTCGGTAGACACACTCACTTAGATGATTTATATGTTTACAAGACGCAATTGGTTATGTTAGTGAAGTAAATTCTTCAAGCTATACGAAATAATATATTTGAATCGCTGTTTGAAACATCATTTACACCATTTCTTTAGCGAATCAAGCGTTAACGGGGATCCATATATAAGCTCTTTACAACGCCGCTCTCTGGATACTCGGAGTAAATTGCGGTCACGTTGGCTAAGTAATGTGCAAGCACGCTTATCAGCCTCTCGCACATGTATACACAAAGCTTACATGTTGCACGAGAGGTGGAGACCCCATCCTGACAAAGCGCCCATAAAGCATGACCTTTACTCCCTACACGCTTGTACGGGTATAAATAACTACTTTCTGAGACTTAGCCGAGAGTTTCAGTTTCGAGAATGATGTGATGCTTCTCTTTTTATTCTCTACTTTGTTTGGCGATTGCATGGATTATGTAAAATCACCTGATTTCCTTGATATACAAAATACAATCCCGACCCACAAGGTTATCAGACCAAATGCGTGGAAGTACACAGTGCATTCTCTGTGCTATACTTTAATTGTATGTGCTTGAGCTAAGGTTACCTCTTGTGCACTGGGTTCTTACAGTTCGGGTCAATTAGTCGTCTGAATGAACAAACACGATTGGCATTCATTAGGGCTGAGGATAAACGGCCCCCTAGTTGTTCGCAGAGTGTTATGCTTTATGAACTGTTCCGGCAATTGCTGCATATAGATTTGTGCTGGCCGAAATATTGGCCCATTTCAGTTGTTGCTCTGAGAACTTCTCATGTGGCTCTAGAAATATGTCATCTTTTTTGCTCCAAAAAAAACAATCATATTTTCCGGCATCGGAGTCTTTCATTTAGATTATTTTCTTGTGAATACCGCCCCGCTATTAACTCTTGCTCTTTTCTTTGGTGAGGTAATGGCGGTGTGATCTAGAACCTAGGATTCGTTCAGGTGCTAAAGTGAACGAATTTTCCTCCTCAGCAGCCACAAGTCTACGTTCTTTCTGTTAATACGTAGCATACTGCATATGGTGTTTGTTATGAATTTTAATTTTTTTGGTCAACACTGTTGCTTTGTGGGAAGAACTTACTGTGAGGTGCTAGAGGATTATTCACGTGACTCAAAATGTCGCATTTTGTCTCCTGCACCATGAAAAGCAGGTATTGTCAAACAAACACATGAAAAATAAAAGAAAAGAAGTATCGGCCCATTTCCATTTTGCACTGTTACGAGCTCCGAAAAAATATTTTTTAGGGGATAGCTTTTCATTGCAAGAAGATACCTTTGCATACACGCAGTTTGGCATGCACACTTTGGCGGAGAAGCACAAAAAATAACTTTGCCAACAAGATAAGTGGTGTTTTTTTGTGACCACGACAGTCATATCGCAATTATGGTTGCATGCATTAAGATTTGCATTGACCTCAACCAATCCTTCGATAGAACTGTGCACGATCTTAACCAGTGCGTCTTGTTGTTTCTAATGAAAATTTTTGTCATAAACATATGATTGTTTGTGAAAGTAACGCATTGTGAATAATAAGATAATGAACAAAGCTCGAAAGGGCATCGGCATTCAGTCAGCTGATAATCCGGTACAGTCAGAATGATGTACTGCTTAAGGTGCGAGGTACAGCAAAGAAAGTATACGAAAGTTGTCTATTTTACTATAAATAGTCCACACTTTATCCGGTCCCAGTAAACGTGTAGCATATATTTTGTTGGTTTAGCATAAGAAAAGCTGAAGAGTTTATTTTGGTAGGCCTAGAAAGCGGTGAATCACTTAACCCGAGAGCTAGTTACATTCTATATTAACATTTAACAAAAAACAAAACGTTATTTAGCCTTGCACTAATCGAGGCTTGTCAAATGATGACTGCAACAAAGTCGGCCGCTGTGATTATAAGGTGGCTTTAATAATATGGCACCTGCACGCTGATTTCACACAGTGATTTTGTAAAAAACCGCCTTTATAACTAGGATGAAAATAAGATTCTCAGGGACACCTCAGGTCACCGAAAAATGTTTACTGAGATACTTACCAATTGTTTATACCTGATTCAAGGAAGTGTAAAAGGCTGCCTATAGCTCGCGAAGATGTAATTTTAATAAATTGCTCTGAACGCTGATTACCAACACTAGAACGACAACAGATGATGCCCCACTGTGTTAATGCAGCGGTACTTCGTCTTAAAGTTTACAACACATGCTGTAGCAATGTCCTGCACTGCGCGAAAGCCCCTGTTCTCTTTCTACAGAGGAAGACTGGAGATCTCTTTTCACAAGCAGCGATAACGAAGACCGGCTATCCAGAGAGCCAATGTCATGACCGAAGATATGCACCCCCTTCCCCCCCCCCCCCCGTCGCGTTTGGGTGCGGCCCGCTGAAGTCACTACGTAAGGGGGAGTGAGCGTTGTCTCTGGATCCAAATAAAATTCTTGGCCTGCCTGGCTGCCTGCCTGCCTGCCTGCGAATACAGGGCCTTTCTTAAAACTGTTAAACGCGCTTGCTTTGTTTAGTGGTAGAAAACTCAGCTGTCGCTCAGAACGTTTGAGTAAAGTTCCATCTCGGACCGTGATTTTGACCCTTTGCGACCGTTTGATTTTTCTTTCACCGAAAACACGCGTTCTTCTGGGACGAGGACACTCTACCGCTATCGCGTTGAGATTTCCTATTTCTGTCCTGCATTTGCCTGAGTTCATCATGACTAGTTAATAAGTGTGGTGTACACCCAAGGAACAAGAAAAATGGCAAGCAGATATGAGGTAAACTTAACTGGGGGAAATAGCGGTCCTTTCATTTCATGTATTTACAACTTTATCGAAAAACGGAGAGTCAATTTATGTCTTTCAGAACATGGCCTGTTCATCGCGTTCCTTTTAAGTGCTTTGCTATGCCAATTTTTATACGTGTGAATAACTGCGAGAGCGTACATATTTCGGTGATAGATAATTAGATAGATAAATAAATAGATAGATAGATAGATAGATAGATAGATAGATAGATAGATATATGGATAGATAGATAGATAGATAGATAGATAGATAGATAGATAGATAGATAGATAGATAGATAAGTATGATCAGTGGCGTTTACTCTTCTAAGGAATGCTTAGCATTTCAGACTGAAACGTAGAAGGTTCACGATATTTAAGTTTTAGCATTGCGTATACAACCCTGTTACCAAATACTCATATATAAATGATTTCATTCGTTCAAGTATACGCAACATTTTAAAGCAAAGCGGAATTGCTGCTCGACTACCTTGCGTATGCTTTTTTGTGCAAGCGTATAAAAAGAGATCAGATGCGTGAATGAGGCACGCTTTTTGCGCATGTGTATGCAGAGTAAAACACAATCAATAGGATACGCACAAAGTATATAGTTTCTTTGTTAACCATAGGTAAACCTTAAAATTTAGTATACTAACACAGATAAGGTAGAACCAGAAGTTCAGTAGACTTGCATCAGTTTTAGTAGCAACATTTCTTCTTTTCTACTTTAATACGCGCAAACAGGTTTTCCTCGTTGTGTGCGTGTGTTTCTGAAGTGTCAGGGAGGCACGCTTCTTTAAAACTTGAGAAACAGGACGTGACAACAAGTTGACGAGTATCAAAGCGTTGTCGAAGGTTTGGTACAGGTCCGCTGAGAAATGGCTTTTATCGTCAAATGGTTTTTATAAAGAGAAAGCAACAAACCAGAAAAACTTACTAGCGTATTTTTCAGGTGACTCCTTGAGTGGTGTACACAGGAGGCTATTGCACGACATTTCCGGGTGGCTCAATTTTCTACGTGTCGCCATCACTTCTCGTTTGGCTTTATTGGGTCACGTTCTCGTGGGATCCAAGGTGCACGTGACAAAAGTTCATAAATTGCTGTTTCCTGAGGTCAGGAACACTTTTCCCGAGGAGTTATTTTCACCTCTCTGCTAAACAGCGCTATCACAGCAAGCGAACTCTGAACGATCATTAATTCTCAACGGTGTTGTCCTGTCTACACTATTACCTACAAGCACTTCTTCATAATTTACAGATTTTAACAAGGACTGTCATTTCATTGTAGGTGGCTGTGGGCTTGTGCAAGTTCTTATGACATGCCCGCGCATGCATGCGCCCTAGTTTTTGCGCCAGTGTTGCATGATCAAGCGCCATCATTAAATTCCGAATCTATTCCAGTGAACTAGAGCTTGCTGCAATTTTCTCGCTCTGCAATCCCTAAAGAATAAAAATAGATAGATAGATAGATAGATAGATAGATAGATAGATAGATAGATAGATAGATAGATAGACAGATGCGGTCAAAAACGCCGAAGTTCACTAAGAAATGCTTCACTTTTAAAACATGTGTATGACGAAAGTTAAGCTGGTTTTATTTGCTAAGTTCTTAAAAAGAAGCAGTCAAAATGGAAAACGAAGAAAAGAGAGGAATTTGATGACTGATATGTGGTGTTTAACGTCCCAAAACCACCATATTGTCACGGGGTCGTGACGTGGCCAAAGACAGGAAACTTCGTGTTGGGATTTAACTGTTTATTTGGGCAAACCTGTGCCCGGTAAAGGGAAAGTCTAATTACAGCAGCAGTCTTGCACAGATAGCAGTCTCGGACTGACAGCGGCGAACGCAGCGTCAGCCTGACAAGCGGCGAAGTGCGTCGGCATTTATACCCTTGCCGTCGAATGTTCTAGCGTTATCGCTGGCGGTGGCGTAGGTTCCAGAACAATCTGTACCGTTCGCACAGTGGGCGTGATGTTATCGAAATGATCTACTACAGTCCGGAACCTTCTCGAAACCTGCAGGCGCGGTTTGCGCCGAGAATCGTGTGGTGTTTTGGAACGATAACAAAAACTTGTGAAATGGAACGTGGCATTGCCCCCCTCTGAAAAAAGGCATCGTCCCGATGCTTTAACTAAAGATGAAGGTACAATAATAATGCAAGAAAGTACAATGAATAAGTTATATTACAACAATAATACAAAAAACACTGTTTCAGTTTGTTAACGTGCATGAAACGGCTTGAGGCGCGCGACATGGACGACTTCAGGTTGTGTTCGGCGTCGTTGAGAGTTCGTGATGCCGTCGGGGACAACCTCGTAATCAAGTGGTCCGAGACGTCGAACCACCTTGTACGGTCCGAAGTACCGTCGCAGAAGCTTTTCCTTAGTCCACGTCGGCGTATCGGCGTCCACACCCAAACACGTTCACCGGGCTGGTATTCCACGAAGCGTCGTCGAAGGTTGTAACGGTGGCTGTCGGTCGTCTGTTGATTCTTGATACGGAGACGCGCAAGTTGTCGGGCTTCTTCGGCGCGTTGAAGGTACTCTCTCACATCGAGGTTTTCTTCGTCGGTGACGTTGGGTAACATGGCATCGAGCGTCGTTGCCGGGCTCCTTCCGTACACCAATTTGTATGGAGATATCTGCGTCGTCTCCTGCACCGCCGTGTTGTATGCGAAGGTCACATACGGAAGAATGGCGTCCCACGTCTTGTGTTCGACATCGACGTACATTGACAGCATGTCGGCAATCGTCTTGTTAAGCCGCTCGGTGAGGCCGTTGGTCTGTGGGTGGCACGCTGTCGTCCGGCGGTGGTTTGTTTGGCTGTATGCCAAGATCGCTTGAGTTAAGTCGGCAGTGAATGCCGTTCCTCTGTCGGTGATAAGGACCTCCGGGGCGCCGTGACGTAGGACGATATTTTCGACGAAGAACTTAGCTACCTCGGATGCACTGCCTTTTGGCAGGGCTTTTGTCTCGGCGTAGCGGGTGAGGTAGTCGGTAGCTACCACGATCCACTTGTTTCCGAAAGCCGACGTCGGGAACTGCCCCAGTAGGTCCATACCAATCTGCTGGAAAGGTCAGCAAGGTGGATCAATTGGCTGCAGAAGTCCCGCTGGCCTTGTCGGCGGTGTCTTGCGTCGCTGACAGTCCCGGCATGTCCTCACATAACGAGTGACGTCGGTGGTAAGACGTGGCCAGTAGTACCTTTTTTGTATCCTCGCGAGCGTGCGGGAAACACCGAGGTGCCCTGCCGTCGGATCGTCGTGCAGGGCCTGCAGGAGTTCTGGTCGCAGAGCTGAAGGCACCACAAGGAGGTACTTAGCTCGAAGCGGTGAAAAGTTTTTCTTTTTTAGAAGACCGTTTCGTAGAAAGAACGACGCAAGTGCGCGCTTGAATACCTTCGGGACTTCGGCGGTCCTGCCTTCGAGGTATTCTATTAGGGCTTTAAGTTCCGGGTCGGCCCGCTGTCGTTCAGCGAAGTCGTCGGTAGTTATCGTTCCCAAGAAGTAGTCGTCATCCGAGTCGTCGGGTAGCGGTTAGTCGACAGGCGCACGAGAGAGACAGTCAGCGTCGGAGTGTTTTTTGCCGGACTTGTAAATGACAGTAATGTCATATTCTTGAAGTCTCAGGCTCCATCTTGCGAAGCGACCCGAAGGGTCCTTCAAGGTGGCTAGCCAACACAAGGCGTGGTGGTCGCTCACAACTTTGAAGGGCCTGCCGTAGAGGTAGGGGCGAAATTTTGACGTAGCCCAGATGATGGCGAGGCACTCCTTTTCTGTTGTGGAATAATTTGCTTCTGCTTTGGATAGCGATCGGCTGGCGTAACTAATAACCCTTTCAAGTCCGTCAGTCCTCTGCACAATAACGGCGCCAAGACCTACGCTGCTAGCGTCAGTAGGTATTTCTGTCTCAGCGAATTCGTCGAAATGGGCAAGTAACGGAGGCGTCTGGAGGCGATGTTTAAGCTCCTGGAAAGCGTGTTTCTGTGGCGTTTCCCACTTGATCTCCACGTCGGCCTTGGTAAGGTTAGTGAGAGGATCGGCGATGCGGGCGAAGTTTTTCACGAACTGCCTATAATAGGCGCACAGGCCCAGAAATCGGCGCACGGCCTTCTTGTCAGTGGGCGGCGGGAAGTCGGCGATGGCGGCTGTTTTCCGTGGATCGGGACGAACTCCAGACTTGCTGATAACGTGTCCCAGAAACAAGAGCTCCTCATACGCAAATCTGCACTTTTCTGGCTTCAGTGTGACTCCGGACGTCTTGATGGCTTGAAGTACAGCTTCAAGGCGCCGGAGATGCTCGTCGAAACTCGAGGAAAACACGACGACGTCGTCCAAGTACACAAGGCAAGTCTGCCACTTCAATCCTGCCAGTACTGTATCCATAACGCGTTGAAACGTTGCAGGCGCTGAGCAAAGGCCGAAGGGCATCACCTTAAACTCGAAGAGGCCGTCCGGTGTTATAAACGCCGTCTTCTCTCGGTCTCTTTCGTCGACTTCGATTTGCCAATAGCCAGTCTTGATGTCCATGGACGAGAAGTACTTGGCGTTATGGAGCCGATCAAGTGCGTCGTCTATTCGTGGGAGAGGATACACGTCCTTTCTTGTGATTTTGTTCAGGCGGCGATAATCGACGCAGAAACGTAGGGTCCCATCCCTTTTCTTCACTAACACCACGGGGGATGCCCACGGACTCTTGGACGGCTGGATAATGTCATCTCGCAGCATTTCATCAACTTGTCTCTTCATTGCCTCACGTTCTCGCGTCGAAACCCTGTAGGGACTCTGACGGAGTGGTCTGGCATTTTCTTCGGTTATGATTCGATGTTTCGTGATTGGGGTCTGCCGAATTTTCGATGACGACGAAAAGCAATCTTCGTATTGCAGGAGCAGGGCCTTGAACTGTTCTTTCTTATCGTTCGGAAGTCTGGGATTGACGTCGAAAGCTATGGGAGGGGCTTGGTTCCTCTGAGCAGGTTCCGCAGAATCGGCGAGGGCGAAAGCACTGGTGGCTTCGACAATTTCTTCGATGTATGCGACCGTTGTTCCTTTGTTCACATGTTTGTACTCATTGCTGAAATTCGTGAGCATAACCGTTGCTTTGCCTCCCCGCAGCTGTGCAATTCCTTTTGTGACGCAAGTATTTCGGGTGACCAACAGATGCTGACTGCCTTCAACGACGCCTTCCAAGTCAGGTGATTTAGGAGCGCCGACTGAAATAATGACGCTTGAGCGAGGCGGAATGGTGACTTGTTCTTCCAGCACATTCAAGGCATGGTGTCCTGACGGCGTGCGCGGAGGTAGTGCTTCTTCTGTGGATAACGTTATCGACTTGTTTTTAGGTTGATGACAGCACCATGGAGGCATAAGAAGTCCATGCCAAGGATGACATCTCTCGAGCAACGCTGTAAAACTACGAAGTCTGTAGGATAAATACGGCCGTTAATGGTGACTCTCGCTGTGCAGATTCCTGCAGGCGTTACGAGATGACCTCCGGCTGTGCGGATTTCAGGGCCTTTCCAAGCTGTCCTAACTTTCTTTAACTTCGCGGCGAACGACCCACTGATGACAGAATAGTCGGCTCCAGTATCGACGAGAGCAGTCACACTGTGGCCGTCGATAAGAACGTCGAGGTCACTAGTTCGCCGTCTTGCATTACAGTTAGGGCGTGGCGTCGGGTCACGGCTGCGTCGGCTTGTTCCGCTGCTTCCATGTTGCGTCGTCCGGCCACCTTCGGTAAGTGAGCTTTTGCCTTCAGGGCTTTGCCTGGTTGTTGTTGTGTTCAAAAAGCTCCATCGCGTCGGCGTCGTCGTCGGAGGATCTTCGGTAGTTCGTCGCACAGCAACCGCACCTACATTGGTTGCTGCCCTTAGTTTCCCGGATACGGGCTAGGAGACCGGCCCCGCGTTGGGCCAGAGTACTGCCGGGGGTGCGGTGACATGCGGCGGTTGGGCGACGGCGAACGGGAAGGACTTCGTGGTGTCCATTGAGTTCCTGCCAGGTAGTCGGCGATGTCACGTGGCCGATCTCCTGGCTGCGGACGCGGTGCATTGACGGCGAAGCCACGCAGTCCCATCTGTCGGTACTGGCAACGGCGGTATGTGTGCCCGGCCTCGCCGCAGTGGTAGCAGAGCGGGCGGTTGTCAGGTGCACACCAAACGTCCGTTTTCCTCGGTGCACTGCGCTGGCCCGCTGGGGAACGGTATGACGTCGGTTGGGGTGGTGGCGGCGGTAGCGTCTGGCGACGGAAGTGTGACGGGGCGGCGTTTTGGCGTGGACGAGGAGGAGCGTTGTGGCGCACTGCAGCGGCGTAGCTCATAGTTTCTGGCTCGGGCGGCAGTGTTTCGGGAATTCGAAGCGATTGCCGGACTTCTTCTCGCACAATGTGAGCGATCGAATCCACTTGAGGCTGCGCCGAAGGCAACAGTTTGCGCAGCTCTTCCCGCACGATCGTTCGGATCGTTTCACGCAGGTCGTCGGAGTCACTGGCCTGAGCAGCAGCGCATTTTGGAGTCAGGCGACGATTATACTGTCTGGTGCGCATGTCCAGCGTTTTTTCGATGGTGGTCGCCTCGGATACAAATTCCTGGACGGTGTTCGGTGGATTCCTCATTAGTCCCGCGAAGAGCTCCTGTTTGACCCCTCGCATGAGGAAACGAACTTTCTTTTCCTCAGGCATGTCCGGGTCAGCGTGACGGAATAGGCGGGTCATCTCCTCTGTGAAAATTTCAACCTTTTCATTTGGTAGCTGAACCCGGGTCTCGAGTAGAGCAGCGGCCCTCACTTTGCGTGCGACGCTTGCGAACGTTTGCAGGAATGCACCGCAGAAGACATCCCACGTTCGGAGCGTGGACTCCCGATTCTCTAGCCAGGTCCTTGCGGTGTCTTCCAGGTAGAAGTACACACGACGGAGCTTTTCTTCGTTCTCCCAGTGGTTGAGGGCGGCCACACGGTCATATGTTTCTAGCCAGGTTTCCGGGTCTTCAAACGATGAGCCATGGAACGTTGGTGGTTCCCTGGGTTGATGAATGATGATCGCGGGCTGGGACGCTCCGGTTGTCATTGTCGCTGCAGTCGAGGTCATGTTCTTGGTCTTCCGCGCCTTGTCTTGTAGAAGGCCGTACTCCGGTGGGAGGCCTTGCTGTCGGCGGCTCGTTCACTGCTCTTGATTGGCGTCGGTGTCTTCTCCGCGACGGGGGCTGCGTTCACGGCTTGACGGGGGCGTCCGGTACATGAACGAAGCAGCACCTCCACCAGATGTCACGGGGTCGTGACGTGGCCAAAGATAGGAAACTTCGTGTTGGGATTTAACTGTTTATTTGGGCAAACCTGTGCCCGGTAAAGGGAAAGTCTAATTACAGCAGCAGTCTTGCACAGATAGCAGTCTCGGACTGACAGCGGCGAACGCAGCGTCGGCCTTCGATCAACAACTGACAAGCGGCGAAGCGCGTCGGCATTTATACCCTTGCCGTCGAATGTTCTAGCGTTATCGCTGGCGGTGGCGTAGGTTCCAGAACAATCTGTACCGTTCGCACAGTGGGCGTGATGTTATCGAAATGATCTACTACAGTCCGGAACCTTCTCGGAACCTGCAGGCGCGGTTTGCGCCGAGAATCGTGTGGTGTTTTGGAACGATAACAAAAACTTGTGAAATGGAACGTGGCAATATGATTATGAGAGACGCCGTAGTGGGGGGCTCCGGAAATTCCGACCACCTGGGGTTCTTTAATGTTCACCTAAATCTGAGCACACGGGCCTACAACATCTCCGCCTCCATCTGAAATGCAGCCACCGCAGCCGGAATTTGATCCCGCGACCTGTGGGTCAGCAGCCGAGTACCTTAGCCACTAGACCACCGCGGCGGGGCGAAGGAAGTAAGAGAAATGAATATAATAATAATAATAATAATAATAATAATAATATAATAAAATGAAGAAGAACATGATGATGATGATAATTGGAGGTTATCCCTCACAACATCACAACATGATTATGACAGACGCCGAATTCAGGGCTCCGGAAATGTCGACCATCTGGTGTTCTTATCGTGCACCGACATGGCATTGTACTCAGGTCTCTACTATTTTGTTTCTGTGTAAAAACGACAGCGGCGCCTGGAATCTAACCCGCGGCCTTCAGGTCTGCAGCAGAGCACCCTCGGCTGCTGACTTGAAGACGGAAATGCTGAAAGAAAAAATGAAAGAAATGAAAAAAATATCAGCTTGACCCCATTGTCCCGTAGCAGGAGAACACATGAAAGTGAATATTACAGTTATGAGCAGTACTAGTAGTGTTAGTAGTAGTATGAGTACTAGTAGCCGTAGCAGTAGTACTGAAACAAGTAGTTCTCGTAATAGTATTTGACGTCAATATAACATGTGCTCGCGGTTGTTCGAATAGCTGCAAATATGATAAACTTTGTATTACGTGACGCAAAGGCATAACGAAGGTATAGTATTGGTGCAAACATGATAACTATGAGATGCGTGTCATGAAAGAACATCACTACATGCCACACCCATGAAGTTCTCGCGGCCGTTTCGCTAGCTTCACATGTACGAAATTGTGTATTGCAGGACGGTAATGAATGCCGAATGTATATGACTGGTGGAAACATGATAATAATCAGATGCGTTTCATGTAGGAAGATTACATCCGACGCTCGTGGTGCGCTCGCAGCCGTTTTGCTAGCTTTCCATAAACCAAATTTGGCATTACAGAACCGTATTGGTTGACGAAGGTATATGACTGGCGCCAACATGATAATCATCAGATGTGTGTATTGTAAGAACATCATTACATGCCACGCTCATATCACGCTTGTGACCGTTTCGTGGTATTACGTGACGTGAATGGACGACGAAGGTAAGGGACACGTCCAAGCAGGATAATCTTTATATGTGTGTGATGTAAAAACTGACTGAACGCTGCGCCTACAGTGCGCTCACGGCCGTTTCACTAGCTTCACATATACCAAGTTTGGTATCACGTGACGTTAAAAGACGACGAAGGTATATGACACATCCTATCATGATATTCACTATATGCATGTCATGTAAATCATGACAACCAGCTACTCTGAGAGTACGCTCGCGGCCGTTTCCCTTGTTCCACATATACCAAATTTGGTATCACGCGACGAGAATCGACGACGAAAGTAAATAACATTCCAAACGCGATAATCATGACATTGATGTCATGTACGGCGTAATTTACATCCACATCGTAACCTTAATTGTGCTGATTTTAAAGTGACATGTCAACCTTTCTCCTTTGTGCTGCGGATACCATCGATTCCTACTGTAAGTGGCATCTGCCTTTTTTTTTGCCACCAGTATCCAACTCGCATTATCCTTCTCCATGCTTTTAGGAGAGAGCGTGAACTAAGTGTAGAGATTGTTACAATCTTGCGAGAAGAAATACGGCTCACTTTGGCTGACGATCTTCTGCCAAGGTAGCTGCATTATGCTATGGCGAAGAATGTTACCTGTCACACCAGGTCATGATTCGGTAACACTCACAAATACGTTAGTTGCTAGCCTATTCCCGAATAACGTCAGCTTTGAAGGTCGTGACGTTGAGTTTATGCGGATGCACCTAGTATATTTAGTTCACTGTCGGAGCATTAGTCGTGCTTGTGAGTCTGCCGTAGGTGTGTTTGTTGATATATTACTGGCAAGAAATGGCAAATTGAACAGCCCGATGTAGCGGCAACAAAAGGCATGTGTAAAAATATTCATAGGCAGGGAAGCTAATAGGAGATATCGAGCTGGAGTAATGTATTGCTGTTCAGAGAATGTTGTGCGAACGATGTGCAATGCAGCCTTGTCCACTGAAACCCTGTAGAGAACATTAGTGTGGTTACCTCTCTCATTCAATTAGAGACCCGACGCCGCCAGCGATGCGCATACACACGCAGTCATTCCGCCACGTGCCATTTGACTAGGTGGGATGGAAGTACGTTAATGTCTTCCAGGAACATCGACACAGTGATAGGCAGGCTGCCAGCATGAAAGTGGAGGCTGGAACAGGTACATCATCGATGGAGCTTGCACCGAGGCTTCGCACGCATAGACTCCGTCAAATGCCAGAGAAATAGCGACTGCAAACTACGTCTCGCAGTTCTCAAAAACTATTTCGGCTCGTTTCCTTCATTTAGAATTGCCATTCAAAAATGAAGTAACTATACAGTTGCTTCTAATAACATTCCTCATAATATACCTGGCATTATTGTCGCTTTGTTCTTATTAGCATTGTGGTTGGCAAAGAACAACGAGCCCTTAGATTTGCACATTCGTCTATTACAAATAGAACAAGACAGAATGAGAAGATGGATTGCGTACTTAGGCCAGCACTTGTGTCGCAATTTTTTTCCTCTGCGGCCATCTGCTTTTCTTCTCTATTTGTATTTTTGCTTTTTACCTTGTTCATAACAAAGTGCCTGCAGCTCACCAAAGTTCCTCTTCCCGTGTTGCACCTTCGTTTCCATTCAAAGCATTTCGCTACCGCATTTGCAGTTCAGTTCAGGCTCAAGTCACAGTTCAAGGAGGCCACATGTTTTTCAACTTCTGTCTATGCATTCATACGTTCGTGCGAATAGAGTGAGAGCGAAGCTTCGAGATTACAATGGATTGGCTATAGTTCGGTTCAAGTATTGAATGGAAGAAGATACAACAGCAGCCGATTCAGTTACCTGCCTTGTTCAGCGCGTCACGGCCATTCCATTTCCAACAGCCCTAAACAATAAAAGCAGGGATCATATCTCCTAAGTCTTATCAGGCGCTACTGCGTGGGCAGGTCTCAGGACTGCTTCATGCGTTAAATGACCGAATGACCGGCATGCGTGCTCATTGCGCCGACGTGGCCCGAGAACAGCTGAAAGGAGGCCCCCTACACTATTGCGATAATTGAAAAGCGACGCTTAGATATGCCTCACACATCGAGTAATGTGCATGCAGCGACTGCAATAGATTATGTTCATAAGCATTGGCAGGACCCTTCCCTTGATGCTATTTTCTCATCAGATAAAGGAGACAGAACAAGCAAGCCGAATCACATCCTCCATCTATCGTACAGCAGGCTGTGTCAAGCAGAAACAAATCGCTTAATGCAGGTGTGGTGCTCTGGAGCACTTATGAAACGTTCTGTGATTCGCCCAAGCATTTCCACAATTATCGATCGGCACATAACTGCAAGCTAGGCAGAAACATTGTCGCCTCGCCGTGTGATAGCGCTGGTACCATATCAAAAGTAACTCAAGGTTTGCGGAAGTGCGAATGGCTGATGCAATATATATATATTTTTTGGAATGGCAATTGAATCAGAAAAGTAATAACCATGTGCTTGCTCTTTTTGGCTAAGAAAGCCAATAAAATAAAAAAAAACACTGGAGAAGACTGAAGCGCGTATCAAGAAGCACCACCCTGAAACAGGATTAAAGCGACGCAATAACTCGACACTTCGCTCCCACCTTTCGCTGCTGAGGACAATGTCAGGTGTCATTTTAGGAGCGAAACTCCTTAAGGCGTGGGCTGAGCGTCCCGTTGTGATGGTATGTAGCCACTTCTCGTTTGTTTATGCACCAGCCTTAGAGGGCGGTACTTGAACATATAACGAAATGCACATACGCTGAAAAATTCAAATGGTACGATACTAGAGAACGTTACCTGTAGTATGATAAATAACAAAAATCACAGCGTATCCATGAAATGAATGATGAAGAGTGGGGTGAAGCGTCCGCCACTCCGTCCATGCTTCCCGCTGTCCGTTTTAGCTTTCGTTCATACGTGCGCCCACCTGTCCGTCCATGCGTTCGTCCGTTCATCCACGTGTACATTCAATCGTGCATCCACCACGCGTTCGTCCGTCCTCTCGTGCGTTCATCCATCCATCCATCATTCCGTGCGTCTGTCCCTGCGGTCGTCTGCACTCTTAAAAAAATGGAGTGACGTTCTCTCCATTTAGGGAGGAACGGCGATGTCCCCAATGTTCGTCTTTAAATAGAGAAACGTTGCTCCCTCATCCACGGACAAACATGTTCCTCCTTATGAAAATGAACTTGGCTGCCCCCCGGTGAAGCGAGCAGGCTTAACAAATGCAACGATTCTCGACTGATAAGGAGTACACGGCACTGAAAGTTACAAAAAACGGTCCCGCTGAGCTTGATATTGAACGAAATGATTATAAAAACAAGTAGACGAACCTGTGGCGATGAACACACCGCGAAAGAGAGCGACGGAGAAAGCGCCTTTCGTTCGGTCAGCGTAGCGACGTTCACTCCGAAAGACCCGGATACTGCAGAGCCCTCACCTGAAGAGTGCATGCTAGGCTTGCGGTATTTATTTCTCGAAGATTCACATAGTGTAGCGACGTTATCTATGGGTTTACGGGTCCGCAGGTCACGAGATGTGCCTGCAAACCGTAGAATCGATCGCAGTGAAACCATGCCGACTCCGTAGTGCAGCTTTGATAGATAGATGCCAACGTTATATAAGTAGCTGGAGATGTGAGAGCGTCATAGCCGTGAGTAGGTGGTAGCTGGCGCCATCTAGAGGGACTGAACAAAACTAAAGAAAAGTTGCCTGTCACGACGTACGTTGTCATACCCAACGGATTGTTTACACCTCAGCCCACTCAGAATTACTCACTGACACCGGAAGCCTAGTTTGTTCTGATGCAATGCATATAGCTACACATGCACACATGGACACATACTACACTAATAGTGCGCTACAAGCACGCTAACATGTACGCTAACAAGTACGCAACAAAAGCACAATCAACCATTCGCAGCAATAGTCCACACTTCGACGTGTTCACTCACACCCTACTACAAAAATCGCACCAGCTTATATAGCGATGAATTTCGACTGACCATAATTGCACAAGTTACAAGTTGGTTTTTTACACTTTTTCTACGTTTTGTATCAATACCGCAACATGCGCACACGTAAATATATTGTACCTGATGCTTAGACAAACGTAAGTTTATCAATGGTTGCACAATAATGAACGGAATAATTAATAGAGCTTATCAGGTTTTCACGACGGCGAATACACCCAAGCCATGCATAGAATGCCCACGGCATTCCAATTGCTGTGCCATCTCTCGAGCACTGCCACAGTTACTTTTTTTTCTTGAAGCCTCCGAGAACGCAAACACTTGCCGCGCGTTGGCCGTTTCGGAGGTCACGTTTTTTTTCCTTCTTTGTACTTAGAGAGGGTGCAGCATGCATACCAAACTTTGTCTCCGTCGTGGTAGGTGTTCTGTGGTCACGTCGACCTCATTTGGTTGTTTTGTGTTAACGTTTGCTTATATTCTTTTTACGTGCTTACAACAAGTGCGACCGTTAGCCAAAGATACAGTATACCACTATCTCTTCAATTACTATGTTTTTAATGCAGTAACGACCGTCCTAGCAGTGTACACGTACGTTACAACGCGGATCTTGCGAGAGAAATAAGCGATGACCTCGCATCCGACGGTATTTTTTCGTGAGCTATGACAGTGGCTCTTGGCGTCGCGGCAGCTCTAACACTTCAGTGGAGGAACTATCGCTGCAGTGCGCAAATTTACTATAACTTTATGGAATGTTGTGCCTACATACTTTTCTGCTTCAGATGCCTCTCGCGATTTGCCTCGCGTGTCAACTTGCAATCAGAGTGCATGCCACAATTTTGTTGTTAGCACTGTGCTGTGGTGGATATTACTCTGGATTCGGAATACTCTTTTCACAAAGGTGAGTGAGCGTTAGTACTTACTTGCTGCGCACAGCTGTTACTAGAACTGCATATTGTGTTGAGTTTTTCACGACAAAGGAGAATCATGGACGAGAAAGGCATACTGCACGCGAGCATATTTTCTTCCTACTTCTCAGTGCTGGCATGGGCAATTCCAAACGAATGCGATTGAGAATTTCGTTTAACCTACAGAAGACATTGGTTACTTTTCGTAAAAGCTTAGTTATGATGATGTTTAAAACGTTTCTGATGGTTGTAACCTTGTCTGGTGAATGAACACTCAGTGAAACTTGGCAGCCTGTTTCCCCTTGTGCTTGCACCTGCCGTGGTAGCATAGCCTAATTTGGTGTCGTGTGACTATGCTGTAGGACGCAGGTTCAACTTCCGGCCACTGCGGCAATATTTGAATGGGGGTAAACTGCAAAGAACATCCATATGGCGGTAGTGGCACGTATAACTCTATCAATTGTATATGATCGTGCTTTCACGCATGGACAGTAGAGTGGTATCAAGTTTCCTAGAATGTTGAAAAATGTAGTGCGATGCTTCTTTACGCACTGCGTTGAATTCATTAGTGCTATTGGTGCCGAGAAAAACTAAAAATGCGTGGGCATACCAAGTATGTCGACACTGAAAAATTCATTATTTTTGTACTCTCTAAGGTAATCGATAAAGCAAGACTGCTTGGGAAGCAGAGCTCCTTGTATTCGTGACAAATTGGTAGTAGGAAACAACACGAGACACACATGGAAGTGTGCGGAGCATCGTATGAGTGCCTGACGATAAAAAAAGAGAGGTTTTTACTTTACACTAATAAAACAAAAAAAACGTAACACCTGCATTGCTTACAACAGTCTTAGGTAAAAGCAATCGCTCGCGACTGGCCGCGGTCGGCTAGGCTTGGCGTTCGCATGCCGCGCCGTGGTGGTCTAGTGGCTAAGGTACTCGGCTGCTGACCCGCAGGTCGCGGGTTCGATTCCCGGCGGCGGCGGCTGCATTTCCAATGGAGGCGGAAATGTTGTAGGCCCGTGTGTTCAGATTTGGGTGCACGTTAAAGAACCCCAGGTGGTCGAAATTTCCGGAGCCCTCCACTACGGCGTCTCTCATAATGATATCGTGGTTTTGGGACGTTAAACCCCACATATCAATCAATCAATTATTGGCGTTCGCATGCGCGCGCGCAAGACCCCCGTGATTGATGAGAAACTTTAACGCTGAAGGAGGTACGTTGCTCCTTTGGTCCTTGCCGCGAGAGGGCGCGACGGGTAAAGCGCCCGAAAGGGAGGAAGTCACTGCGCCGAAGGATGAACGAAGCCCGTTTCTCCATTCTCGCTCCTTTTTTTTAAAGTGTATGCGCCCGCCTGTCTGTCCGTCTACGCGTCCGTCTCTGTTTTCCTCCATGTGTCGGACCATCCGTCCGTACATCCGTGCGTCAAACAGACAGACAGACGACGGACGGGCGCCGCCAGTGGATGATTCACCGTTTGCCGATAATAGTATGATACGGTCAAGGCGGCGGCAACTCGTGCTCAAAGACGGAACCACCATGTGCCACCGCGCGAAGCAGAAGCTTGCCGTAAAACTGCGTAGCAGCGCTGACAAGCTCCCGGCGTACGAGAACGGGAGGCCGAGGCGGTGCGGCCGTGACGTGTGGAGCCAGCTTCACATTTTTCTACAGATATGCAGGGACCCAGCCCCATACGCCTTTTTCCGCCGCCTTTATAGTAACTCTGACTGAGAAGCCAACGTGAGGATCACCAGGGAAAGGCTGGTGTTTTTTTTTTGCTATCGTCAATGTTTTGAAAATGAAGTAATGCCTCCGGGGGAGGGGGGGCTTCATTGCTGGTGCGTTGCCACAAACCATCTTTTTTATGATAACCCAGCCATCCCTTCTTTTGTTCACGTGCTTGTATGAGTGCGTGTATAAGGTACACATGCGTGAAATTTACAAATATGAGCAGTGGCCGAAATTTTCTCGCCTTCCTTCGTGGCTCGAAGCACCACCGCTACAGCCTCGCAGTGCCTGTGGGGAACATTTGCAAGCCACCGAACGTCTCAGTGTCTCAGCGCCACGTCCCCATTGGTAGTGGCATAGCGCTATCGAGTGGAAGGCGCCATCTCTAAACACCACGTCTCTTAAATAGCCATAATGACACCCAACTCAGGCACTGGAAGTGGCACGGCTCAGTTCAGGCATCGAGGAGCCCCATATGTGAACAAGACACTGCAATGGAAATGGACACAACTAAGCGAAAAATTGGCCCCGTATCTGCATGTATTCTGCAAATGTCGTCAAAAGACGATAGTCTTGCGTGTTGAGAGAGTTAACAAAACAATTATTTGATGTTCTGCGCAAGAAAATCGGAGAACGGTATTCTAGAGACGCTGCGCTAAATGCCTCGAGCGTGCAGGGGAGGCTAACGAGCGCATCAAGTCACGTCACATGAGAGACATGAGCGCCATCTGGCAGTTTTCTTGGAAAACGAAGCGTGTGGCTCTGAGACAGGTGTGCGCCCATCTCAGGGGTGATAAAATGTAGAACGCAAGGTGACGGTAGGTGCCACCACCATCTTGTCTTAGCAATACGTTGGAAACACTCCCCGTTCCGTGCAAACGTTGCATGGTCAGCGCAGCGTGATAAGGGCTGCGGTTCTTCAAATTACTTATGTATGCATTTTCTAGTAAAAGACACGCACACCGATTATATACGTGTTGTTATGGTGCCCCAGACATGGGCAATAATTGCTTTTGAATTGACAATTGCACAAGTATTATTGCTGAATCTTGAGCAACATTGGTGGCTGCTGCGGATGGGGTTGGCCGTTTCAAGTACCTGGTGCCGTTAAGAGTGAAACAAATAGACAAATGTACACATCGAAAGACAGACCAAAATTTTTGCGTCGAAGGTCCCCAAGAAGAACTATCGTCTTTAAAAATCACAGGATGTTCACAGAGTGAGTGATGATGCGTGGGGCGAAGCATCCGTCAGGCCATCCGCGCTCCCCTCCATCCGTTCATTCTTGTCTTCGTCCATCCATTCATCCATCCGTTCATGTCAATCCGCCCGTGCGTCCATCCGTGCGTCCATCTGTGTGTCTGTCCACCCGTCTGTCTCTGCAGTCGTCCATGCGTCCATTCATCCATTTGTCTGTCCGTGTGTCTGTTTGTGCGTGCGTCCATGCGTAAAACAGACAGACAGATGATGGATGAACGCGGCCAGCGAATTATTCACAGTTTGTCGATGAAACACACCGAAGCTTCATTCCACCAATCATCGTTCACTCCGTCGATATGCTGTGAGGTGGTTACTACATACATGCGTACCTCTATGTGATGACCCATAGAGTCTCCTAAAATTCACTATAGGGAACTCTGTCGCTGCGATTGTTCAGCGATCATGGAAATGATAGGTAGTACACACATTTGCCTACTCTTCGTACTTGCGGGCAGTGAATCGTACTTGTGGCTTCGTTTATTGCTGTGTTTCGGTCTTATTTTGAAGGAAAGATTTAACCAATATGAACATCGTGACCCTAGTTGGAAGGGTAAGTTTGAAAGAATAAGGTGGTGAAGCGAAATCACTGAACAATTGTTGATATTTCTTTCGTGAGAAAACAGCTTCAAGCCACACGAGGACACATGGAGCCAAAAGGAAGCCAGAAATAGGAAGATTAGACAAATGTGTGTACTACCCATCATTCCCATGCTCGCTGAAGCACCGTGCGTCGCAGCTCCCGTAGACACAAGCGCCAGAGTTTGCTCTAGTGTAAATTAGGAAGCTTTAGATGACGACCGAACTATGCCCTAAGCAGCTTGGCCCCTAAACATACCTCCACTGACTTGTGCTGTTAGGCATCACCTGATCGCTATATTCTGCTGCGTAAATACAAAGCAGGCGCGGAGGTTAGCTGACAAGGAACAAAAGAGAGTGAACTGATGAATCTATTTTAGCTCACTAGCATTTAAAAACTGAAGAGGAGCTGGTAGCTCTTGTCATGATATTTGCTCAACCTAATCTATCTTTGTGCTCATTTTCGAAAGAAAGATGAGCTGAATTATTCTGCCCGTTACTCACCACAGCGTTCAATATAATAATTGCTAATAACTTTCTGCAATTATGTGGCATTTCGCTTCTTGGAGTTTTTTTTATTTTTCCGGCTGTTATACGATGAGTTGTCAACGCGACTTCTCGTGCTGTGACATAAACACTGCGCTTTTCAACAGCAGGGTTGTTTAGGCTATGCTCTACCCCAGCATCTCCTTGGAACTGGGCGAGGGTGAGTATTGTTAAGCGCTTATGTGGAAAGAGGCTTCTATAATAGCAAAGCCATACAAACCACAGTGTCTGTGATGGTGAAAAGGGGTGACGTATGGGTGGGAATAAAGGAAAGAATGGTGAGAATGGGTAAAGCATTCCATAGTACTGTACAGTGAAGCGTAGCAGGGAGTGGGAAAGGGAAGTGATGGCAAGAAGGAATGGTGATGGGGTCCGAGGGGAGAATTTAGGAAGAAAGGATATTGCGACAGGGAAGCAGAGCATTGTATATTATCGCATAGCAAAGGTTGGCATAAGTCAAGGAGCTCCAAGCATAGCATAGTGATTAACAGTTTAGCATACGAAGGACGTGGAACACGAATATGAGGCAAAAGTGGGGTGGTGTGAGTGGTGTGAGATCAAGGTAGACAAAAATGAAGAGAAGTTTAGGCGAAAATAGCGTACATATGTATATATATATATATATAAATATATATATATATATATATATATATATACATATATATACATATATATATATATATATATATATATATATATATATATATATATATATATATATATATATATATATATATATATATATATATATATATATATATATATATATATATATATATATATATATATATATATATATATATATATATATAGCAATCAGGCCTAGGATGGCCGGGAAGAAAAGAGCTAAAAGTACCCGACTCTGCTTTTCCCTTGAGTAGTCGTTCCATCAATGCGTGGCTACATTCCGATTTTTCGTACTGTAGAATATTACCTCAACTTCATGCCTCCTGCCATATGGATGCACTGAAAAATGATTCGAATGAACAAACCTGTGATTTGGCCTGCTCTCAGTGATCACACTGTGTGACCAGGTTCAAGTTCGGGAGTACATCGCTGCTTTGCTATGCAGTGTTACTTCAGGCTTCCTGACTTTTTGTCACAGCATTCACAAAACCTCTCACGGAGCAGGTGTAACGGTATAACCCCCTCAAAATTATAATTCGCCCAAGAATTGCCTGAGTAAACCATGCTGCCGCCAAAAATGACCGAATTAACGAGAGTTTGAGGTCATATTGCCATGCATATGCTGCCCGGTACCAGACAACACGTCTGAATAAATGAATTTTCTGATTGACGAATTGACGAGTGTCGAATGAACAAAGTTGTGCCTGTGCTTGTGATTTTACTTGTTAAGGCCTTTTATACCCAAGCGAGTTAATAGACGCAGTGATGTTTCAACCTTGATATAATCGGAGTACTCTACTTCAAAGCACCGAAAGAACGCTCGTTTATCAGAGCCTAGGATACAGCCTTGTTACACCGGTCACTCTTGATACGTAATTGAATGCGCTGAGTTCCTAAAATTTATGCGCTCGATGACTAGATTTGCTATCCACAAAAAGCTGTTATCAGAAACATTGGGAGATATTTTAGGAAGATTATAATTTCATATCTGTACTCTAACTAGGCTGCCGTGTCACACGATTTGTATTATAGTTTTGTTAAAAGGTCAGCGCTCATGGCCTTACCATAACTAGTTCTTTTGTCTTTAGAATATTAGAATATCTTATTTTCTCATAAATGTTTATCATTCGCCATTATTCATAGGAACGCATTTCTGTGATGTTCCGCATAGTAATTCTGCTTTTTTTTAAAAGAGCGGGTGATCCTGAGTGGTGCAGCTGAACAGAAGCTTAGTCTAATCAAGCACGTCAAATGGGATCCAAGCTGCTTTCTTTGTAAACTGCCTAAATTTTCACCCGCCATAGATATCTGACTTGTAATTACAATACAACTTGATGGTGCATATCTCAGGACTACAAAAGATCTGGAGCGTGTTACGTCTTAGCAGTGGTCTCTGAGAAAGCATTGAGAAGTGCAACACGACTTAAAACATCTCTCAAGACGATCCTGGGTTGACATTTCTATCAATCGGAAATTAAGTTTTATTTAAAACAGGAAGAACCTCTATATGACGTTTACAGATAGGAGAAAAAAAGGGTTGATAATACTTAAGAATTTTGATTCATTTAGGCAGTTCATGCCCTTATAAACATCAAAACGTGTGCTAGTCTGCAAAGCCATAAGTGTTTTTTTTTCGACAATATCATAGAAATTTGGATAGAAAGAACGAGTAGCCTGTGCAATCAGTATCACAAAGCAAACAAATTAGACACCGGGGCTCAGCTTCTCACCCTTCATGTCTTCTTGCCTTATCATTTATCTCACCCTGCGACATTGTGCAAAAGCAAAAGACATATATTTGTGAACTTGACGCAACCACGATCATAAACAATGTCTGTAACGCGTGTGATGCAGTAGTAAAATGGACCAATAATGTTCGACAAGGAGAAGGAGAACGAGCAAGAAGGGCAGACTGCTGAACGTGGCTGGCGGCTGCGCGAATCGATGACGACTAATGGAGAATAGCGATAACGCCGGGAAACTCCAGCATACTTCAAAATGGTTATTCAAACGATAAATAACACAATGTGTATAGTTCCTATTAACTTATTTTGTTATGCTTCTCAACGCTCGCTTTCAAAAAATGCAGACTTTCCTCACCTGCATTTTTAGAGAATGTAAGGTTTGCAAGGTGAACTTTGCGTAATATGACTTTCAAAAAAGATGGTTTAAGATTCAGGCTCTAAAATGCCTTTCCTGATTCCTTACTTTTAGAGCGCCTTGCTCAGTACCATAAAATATAACGTGTAGCGCATATTCAGAAGGAGCATTCTTCATGAAAGTAAGTGAGCTCCTGTTGCTAAGCTCTTGTCTACAGAAAAGTTGCTAAAATGTTTATGATTTGCAAGTGGTATTAGATATCTCAGATATTCAATATTGCGCTCAACAAAGCAAATGACCAAGTTTCTCTGTCAAGACGTATGGGAGCCCTACGTAGCAGTCAGTATTTTTACCTAAGTTGCGATCGCAAAACTGTGTATTTAACACTTCTTTGAGTTTCGTGAGTCATTTTTGAATTTCTGTACGGTTCACAATTTATAAAGTTGAAGCTGTTGGATAGTGCACAACATAATATTTTAAGGCGTTTTCTGTACGTTATGCACTGCAATAACTACAGCGTCGTATTTTTGTGAAGTTACAACTGGCATATAGTGCACAGTAGAACAATTCAAGCTGTTTTCTGTAAGGTAAAAACGGCAATAAGTGAAGAGTTGTATCTCTTTGAAGTTACAACTGGTAACTAGTGCGTAGTACAACATTTTCACCTGTTTCCTGTAAGTTAAAAACTGTAATAACCGAAGCGTCATATTGTCAACAAACAGATGCACAATGGAAGCTGAGAACTTTGCATCGCTCAGTCAAGAGCTAGGATGAAAAGTAATAAATGACAAAAATTTCTCGCTGAAACGAAGTCTTTTAGGGGTTGTTGTCACGCGAAAAAAAAAAGCCAACTAGTTGTTAACATAACGAGTTTAGCACGAAAAAGGCTTACGAATTGAGAGATAGACTACCGACAAGCGCCTTCTGCAATCGTTCTCTCACATGTGTACGTACGTGTTCTGCAGCGCTAAAATAACCATGTTATGTAACCACCAACTAATCCAACAGCAGGGTCTTATCAGATGAATGACGGCATCGCACTGCTTGACTTTCATACGGGCGTTCGAAGACAACGCGGTTGCTGTATCGTCTTTACTTTTGTTCAATTTCGTTGTCCTTGTGCTGCTCAATGTGAGTACATTTAAGCCGCCCAATTGCTATCTTTTCACAGTGATTTCCTTCACTGTGCACTCTTGCATGCATGATAATCCACGCTTTCTTCTTTATTTCTTGGCGGAAGGGAGGGTGAGGGTGTAATGTCGCACTATAGCTTCCCTAGTCATGGGAGTGCACACAGATTGCTTATTAGATTGATGCAGGAGCCCATATCCAACATCGCAACAATAATGTAAAAAGACAACACTCCCACAAAGCTGATGCTAAGACATAAACATTTCCGCTCCTGGCATAATACATTCATTGACGATGTGAACCACGTCCGTTGCTGTGAGCAACGTCGCAACACCTTTGTCCGCGTCTGTCTCTAGTGTCACGTCGATGTTGACAGACAGACAGACAGACAGACAGACAGACAGACAGACAGACAGACAGAGACAGAACTTCATTGAGGTCCTAAGGAACACTCCCTCAAGGAGGTAGAGCAGCGAGCCGCTCCCACGTTGGAACGAGTAGGCCAAGCTTCACCGCCGCGTCGCGGGCCCTCTGGACAGCCCAGAGTTGGTGTGCAAGTTCTGAGCTCCTGAGCGCAGAGCTTCCTTCTTCTTCGGTGATGTTCCGAGAATCGCGTGATGAGGGGCACTGCCAGAGCATGTGTTTTAACGTCGATACAGCGCCACAATTGGGGCATGTTAAAATAACGCTTTCAATAAACTGGTTGTGGGAACGGAGGCTGGGGTACAACCTTGTTTGAGGCATGTGGAGGTTAGATGCCTGGGCCCTACAAAGTTGCATATGAGGAAGGGGGAAAATCTTATTGTCCAGCCGGTAATGTTGGGTAACCTCCTTGAAAGTGCGAAAAACATCCCTAAAGACCATTAGGTTGGAGTCTGAAGGTGCCGCAGGCTACCCAGCGTGGTGAGTAAGTTCGGTTGCTAGGGCGTGGGCGATCTCGTTAGGTTTGCCGTGGAGGCCAGATGTGATCCGAGGTAAGCCGGAAACTAAATTATGGCGTGTTATGACATATCCCTATTACCCAATATGTGAGCTACTTCAACCGATACTGATCCAGATGCAAAGGCTCGCACTGCCGCTCGAGAGTAGTGAGCTGAACAGGTAGCCGTAACCCTCGCTCTCCTTGACGACTCAAGGTTGATATCCCAAGTTTTTACAAATGGCACTTATTTCGCTCCTTTTAGCCGCGAACATAGTAGTCCTATATAATTTTTAATGTCGGTTATTTGGTTTGGTTTCATATACCTGAATGACAGAAAAACTTCATCGAAAAGTGTGGCAGCTTGGGCTAGTTGGTATGGCATGACGATAGTTATAGCGGGAGAACAAAACGACAACCCAGAGACAAGAAGGACACGAAAGACACGTTCTTGTCTCTCTGTCTATCTATCTTCATTGAGAAGTTTACACTATCTTCATTTAGAAGTTGGCAAGGTTATGGCACTTGCATTATCTCGCCTAAATGACAGCCAGGAATTGTAGAACCATGGCCACTATGTTACCCCTCTAGACATAACGGGATTCCGTCTTGAAGGGGAAGCTGAGCAACGCCTTCTTCGAACACACACAACCGTCATAGGCATCTCACTCATCGCTCTCAATTCACCCATCATTATTATAGCACACGCTACAGGGTGCCCCACCGCAGAGGCATAGTTGTTAGGCTGCTCGTGCTCGGGTGCGAAATTGCAAATTTGAAACACATCTGCGGCTTCTGCTTCTTCGAAAGAGTAGGAAATGCTTACGACAATTGCGGATTTTCAGTTACCAAATTTTTAGTGTTATTCATCTCATCTCACGACGCTCAAGGTAAATGAGCTAATATAATCTGCCTAAATTAGTTACAATCCTACATTGGCAATCCTGTACTGTCATGTTAGTCATGTTTTGAACTGTCACTCATGTTCGACATACGCGCGAAACATGGCCTAGAAAAGTTGCGCTACAGTTGCTGCGGAAAAAGAAGTTAGAGAGGAGACAAAAAGCAAGTGGTCAGTACGTCTTTGTCTCCTCCCTAAGTCTGTTTTCTGCAGCAATTATGGCGCAATTTTTCTCAGTAATGAAAAAACAACTAGCCCGACACCTCGGTTTGCTAACATTTAGCTCGTGACCTGCTTTGCAAGTTTTCGTGTATTAAAAAGTCTTACAGAAAGTACAGCTTCCTAAATAAGACCAGCTCTAAGTGAATTCGTTCTAACTAAAACTAGAACAACCTATGGTCAACAACTTATTGATTATCAAATACCGAGTCTCCTCAACAAACTGGGTGACGTACTTGACCTAAATAAGAAAACTTCCTAAAATAAGTTCAAGAAATTTCTCCTTTATAATTGTATTGAATACACTTAATACAGAAATTTGGATTATTTATTACTTTCTGTGTCCCAATTGCTTAGAGTACACTATTTGTGGCCTTTTGTTGTTGTTTTTTTGCTTATTGTTTGTTCAAGGTGCTTAGGAATGTATGTGTCTCCAGATGCTTTCCTTACCTTACCTATTGTATATATTACGATGTTTTTTAGGTATTTCATTACTATTTACTGTCCTGTTCTTTCTTTATATTTGTGATGGTTACATGTGTGATCAGAATTTGCTAATTGTATCTGTATATAATGATGTTCTCTAATTGCGGCTAAGTTGTATATGACATGTTATTTTTAGTTTTTATTTTATTTTATTTTGCCAGACTGTATTTTGAAGCAAAAGCCTCCGTCAGGCTATGTAGCCTTTTGCTTTTGCTTCGTTTTTTTCTGTTGCACGTACAAAAAAATAAATCTCAAATTGAATTGAAATTGAATTGAATTGAATTATGTATCGTCTGTGTTGCAATTTAGGTAATTCATACTTGTGAAACTGTCTAAATAGCTATGTGGGTCATATTCAGCAAGTTACCTTACATGCGAAAAGTTCATTGCTAATCTGCTGGGTGTCATTGTCAACGCCTTTAGAATTTAGCGCTATTGTGTTCACTGCTGTGTATGATTGATTGATATGTGGGGTTTAACGTCCCAAAACCACTATATGATTATGAGAGACGCCGTAGTGGAGGGCTCCGGAAATTTAGACCACCTGGGGTTCTTTAACGTGCACCCAAATCTGAGCACACGGGCCTACAACATTTCCGCCTGCATCGGAAATGCAGCCGCCGAAGCTGGGATTTGAACCCGCGCCCTGCGGGTCAGCAGCCGAGTACCTTAGCCACTAGACCACCGCGGCGGGGCTGCTGTGTATGACACTTTTAAGTGAATTTAATTGAAATGATGAGTGCACTTATATACTTGCGAGATGAAAAATAGTTCTAGTATAAGCCAATATTGCATAATATAAAACGCGCTGACCTTGACTGACCCAGTTGAGCAAATACCTGCTGCGAAACTACGTGCAATCAACTGTTCTCGGCTAGTCTAGGCAGTGCAACTGTCGCTTAGGTAGCACGCTCCTAGTTCTGATGCTGCAGAAATTAGTTTTATACATACTGAAGCATTGATGGATATGTTGGGTTTAAGGTCCCAAAACCACCATATGCTTATGAGAGACGCCGTAGTGGAGGGCTCCGGAAATTTCGGCCACCTGGGTTTCTTTAACGTGCGCCCAAATCTGAGCACACGAACCTACAACATTTCCGCCTCCATCGGAAATGTAGCCGCCGCAGCCGGGATTCGATCCCGCGACCTGCGGGTCAGCAGTCGAGTACCTTAGCCACTAGACGACCGCGAACGGGGCTATATATACTGAAGCAAAAGTCACGATTTGAGAGGTCTGACAACACAATTTTCTTTGTGGGCCTATTTTCTTTTATGGAAACGCGTGATTGGTGAAAGACAGGAACAAGGACCCAAATAGCCCAAAGCTAGAACTGATTCCGCCAATAGAGCAAAACGAGGCTTATTGCCACCGGAAGCATTGCGTGAGTGGCATTGTCGTCTGGAATAAACAACCACACAATAGCATGTTGAAATGAATACATGTGGTTACAATAGCAAAGCAGCTGTTGCCGACAAAGCGAACTCTTTTTTATAATACTGGAAATACTTCCCCGTTTTTTATATACTCCCACCTGTGGGTCTTTTTTCTCTTTCACCCGAACAGTTTCAGTCGTGGGAGAAATTATTTATGGCTTGCCTTCAATGCCACATATAGAGTACAGATCTTGCTCCTTTTTAAAATGAAATAGCGAAGCTTATATTAGACAGATATAGTTTACCGTTAGCGTGATAGCGAAGGTTAGGAAAATGGCGTTACAGTGCAGCAAATGCTCGTTGCAGGCAGCCTCTTATAGTTTAGCGAGATAGGGTTTGCGTGGTTTACGTGCCCCAGCTGAAATAATGGCACCATCTTTTGGAGCGTTGAAAAGTAAAAAGAGTAAAATAAAAGAAAACGAGAACGTCTGACTGTGTCACGAGACGAATTATTGTCAGAAGTTTATTTTAGGCCTAGGCACATTCAAAAAGGGAAGCTATATAAAAACTACACTAACTTATCCGTAATACTCGGTAATTAGGCCTACACACATTTGAAACGGTGAGCTATATAAAAAACCTCGCTAACTTATCCGAAATACACGGTCGTCAAAGCCAACTGCAAGCATGCCAAAGCACTTTAAAGAGTCGTTAGCTACAAAGTGAACCTTTCAGCAACTACGTCAAAATCACTTCGAAGTGGGCGTCCGAGAACGCCGCCATGTTTTATGTGCACTACGTACACCTACGCTAACAAGGTAACAATAAACCTGAAAAATAGAGCCCATGCAATAAGCAGTGTAGGTACAGTACGTATTTGCGCATGCGAACTTCGATCACGCTATCACGGTACGCCTGATATATTAAAACTGTCTATTAACGCCTGAAGCATCACAGTCTTGTTTAAGTCAATGTGCTTTTGAAAGCCATCAGCCCCAAAAACTAGCAGTTCAGTGGAAGTGTATTAAGAGCAACAATAGCTATGCAAGAACGTCAAGAAGCTGAGTAAAACGGTAATACTCGATATAAAACACAGTTTGAAAATTAGCGCTAGCGAACCGCTGGGAAACCCGGCGCAACAGCCGGTTTGTATAAGAAAAAAATTGCAAGCATATCCACGGAGTGAATGATGCAGAGTGGGGTGAAGCATTCATCCGTCCATTCGTTCTTGCTTTCGTCCGTCCATGCGTCCGTCCGTGTGACCTTCCATCCATCCATCCGCCCGTCCGTGAGTGCGACCGTTCGTGCGCCCGTCCCTGCGTTCGTCCATGCATCCGCCCCTGCGTCCGTTCATGCGTCCATCCATGCAATTGTCTGTGTTTCCGTTTGTCCATCTATTCACATTCCAAGTACCACAATCTCGCATTTTTTCATCATATAGTCCCCATATAGAAGCACCGCCATCCAGCGGACATATTAAGGACTAAACGAGAGGTGGCACACGCACACTTTCGTACGGATTGCGCTTCGGGTCTTCTTCCCACCTTTAACCACCTCAAGTTCGTGGTATGTACTAGTTCACTGTATTCATGGCACTGCGGCCCAACGCTCGCTAAACCTTTCTAAAACCAAGTAGGTTAAGCCCAGCAAGTATAACGTAGCAACCCTTTCTTGTCAGATAGTACTCAATGTACATGCCAATGGCTGCTAACGGGGATCGCAGCGTGCGCGTTAAATAAAAGCCGAATGCTCCTGTCTCTCATTCCCCATTAAGAGCCATTGACATGTACATTGAGCACTATTCTTTATTGGTCAACAACGCACAAAATAAATCTCTCACCGGCACCACCTTGGAGATCAAAATGCTATACTTGTTACATACTACAACGGCTACTAGGAACGAACGGGTGCTGCTTTAAGGAGCTTCGCCCCTGAAAATCTACAATGTGCCAAGTTTACGCATGTAAAATTTGAACTTTCCATGTTTCTTTTTAGTCCCAGCTCGACTTCATCGTTGGTGCGAATGGGTAGCGAAAAGTGAAAGACCCGATCGCTGAATAGTCCAGAGCGCCTTATGTTTTTTGTAACGCCGCAAACTGCAAAACGTCTATTGAATGAAATGTGAGAGAGATTCTTCTATATGAGTTTGCATATGTTAAAGGTACGCTAAATCCAAATAACAATTTACGTCAAAGTGAAAGCTCAATCTACGACAACATCTAACACGTCAATATTATCAACAACAGTGTCCTACCTACTAAGAAACTGTCGTAAATGCAGAACACATGCACCGCAGTAGGACATTCTCAATATGGTCCCAATGACATTAGACGGACCACCTACAATTATTCACTTGTAATCAATCTAGCTGCACTAAATAAAGAACCTTCCTTTCATCAAGAGACACAATAAAATGCTGTCTGTGTGTTTCTGTTTGCTTCATGGAAAAAAGAATCACCAGACGTTACTATGAGGATTGGCGCGATTGATTCAAAAAAATCTATTTTCACTTGGTTACACTGGACAGGTGGTGCCATCTAGTGGGGTGCAGTAGAATTAAAGAACATCTGTGATCTCGGAAGGAAATGGTGGAGAATTGTTCAATGGCTGTTGTTGATGTTGTGGCTCTCGCTGCTTTCGGTGTTTTGCTATTAGCGCAGTAAAATCGGGCAACGTTGTGCACGGCAACAGTAACGTGTGTTGGTCCGGATGGTACGCTACTTGAGACGGGTAATTTCAAGTGCGCTAACCCGACGCGGACCAGTAAAAGGTGATTTTACTTCAAAATATGCCCTTCCTTGGCACAAAAGAACCAGAACGGGTTTCTGGACCGCTATTTCAACAATCAACGTCGACTTTAGTTGCCTTTAGTGTCTTTACCAAGACAATATTTCAAGAGTTATTTTTAAAACGAGCAAGCATTTATACAAATATACTGGAATATACTGACTAGCACCATCCACATTGCACTACCTGTGACGGTGCCTAAATGGTCGGTTGTGACACGCCGCTCAAGTGCAATCGCTGCCATGCCAGCTTCAGGACACAGCGGTGTCACGGATACCGGTGAGCATGTGCATTGCGGATCCCGATGACCATGTACATTTTTTTGCGAACCGCAGCCACACATTTATTTACAAAGACTTAACTTACGGTATACGACACATCCTAATGGTGCCATATTACAAGCTAGTTGGCCTAGCAGGAATAAAACAGTGCTAACACCGGTGGAAGCCGCGAATACTTTTACGTTAAATTTTTCCTTACACACACGTCTCTCAGCGATCAATATTGATACTCCAGGGCCGCTGGCTGAGTACTCACCTCGAACTTGAAAGCACTCTCCTCTCCAAGCCTAAAACCACTCGCCCGAAAACACTGAAGTATAAAATAAAATCAACCGTAAATTGAAAATTCTTTTTTTTTTCCCAGACAAACCCACCAAGCACATATTTCCGCGAACGTGCCCTGGCTTTTCTTTGCCTGAGTTTACCGCAGGTTTAGCTGTATTAGGAACGCGTGCACGGAGCACCAGATAATTCTAGGTACCTTTACAAAATTCATGCACTGAACTCGAATTAAGAAACTTCTAGACGCTGTATTGAAAGAAAGATGCAGAAACAATCAGGTATCACGCCCATGAAGTGTTAGCAACGCATTGAAATAGTTTATCGCTTTTATCAATTTATTTCTTTGTTATTGCGAGCAGAAAAAAATCAAAAGTGAGCATTCTAATTGTTTGTATTCAACAATAGTAAGCTCGACAAAAATTAGAACTTTAGCACTCAATGACCACTACTCTATATGTCTATTCTTTTGTTCTTGCCCTAATAAGGAATTCAATGTTGACAGCTATCACAAAGCAGCATACTGAAAAACTCCATTGTTAGTTTTGATTTTATTGCTGCAAAGCAATAAATTGTGGGACCATTTATGCCACTCCAACGTTTTTGAAGATAAAGATAATAATCGCGCACTGATGTCTCAGCAACAGGGGAAATAGGGCGCAAACTGATCTCGCATCCATAACCTTTTTTTTTTCTCCGATCGTCACTTTTACTTTACCTGTAATGTGTGTACTTATAGATGAGCTCCCCATCTAAGAATAGCAGTATATGAGAAAAAAACTCATCGCTCTGCCCTCAGAATAGGTATAAAAGTAACGTGCCTTAATAATAGTAGTTTAGCGTTTATCACACAGTGTTTCAACTCCAGTACGAAGGAGCATTAGCATTCATTTCTTTAAATATATTTAGTTAGCGTTTAGTTAGCTTCACTTATACTAAATTTGTTAATACGGGACTTGAATGACGAAGGTATGATAGTGGTGCAAACAATATAAACATGAGATGCTCGTCATGTAACAACATGACTACATGTCACACTGATGATGCACTCGCGGTCTTTTTGCTAGCTTCACGTATGCCGAATTTGGTATTACGTGACGCCGATGGATAACGAAGGTATGTGACTGGTGCAAACAAGATAATAATGAGATGTGGGTTATGTGAGAACAAGACTATGTGCCACAGTCACGGCACCAATACATTTCGACGTGACGTGGTTCACGTGCTCGCCGGCGTTCATTTTGTCATGTCAAGCCGCCGTTGCCACGCCTGGTGCCGGTCCTGCCATATACTCGCAGGCGCACCGCCCTCCTTTGCTTTGACGCATGCGCCTTTCAGCGCGCTTGTGAAAGGAAGACAGAACAGCGTTTATATTTAGTTTGCCCCTTTTCCGTGGTGCATAGCGTTCCAAATTTCGGCAGATGTGTTTGGGAACACCCCATCTACCCATTGCACTTGTCAGCTCGAAATTGTCAAAGCTGGTGAGGAGCTCTTTAAAAGAAATATTTCGTGTGAATATTACTTTCGCCCATTGCAGGCATGAAAATACCTTCACAGAATTTTCACTTCTGTGAGAATCAGAAGATACGAAATAGGAACTTTGCCAAATAATATTGCACATTTATTGCTTAGAGAACATCGTATAGAAAATTAACTGTCAGTGTGGAAGTTCAAACTTTTTTTCTGCCATAAACTAAAAAAGTGTAACCATGCACCTTGCTACAAGGAAGAACTAGCTTTTCTATTCTATGGACTGAGGTACAAAGCTGAATTTTATTGAAGCAAAAAATTGTTCAAATTATTCTGGAACACAAAGCAGGATGATGACTTTGTCAATATGAATAGAAACTTCAGTTGTGTGAATACATTTCAAACGCAAAATATTTAATACTCAAACAATCATATGTAACTCAGTATTGAAAGTGTCAATATGCAAACACCAATTTTTAAGTGAACTTTTAGAAAACGCATGCGGAAGAAAAATGCAGTAAAAATAGAAAGCTTCTCAAACTTTGCGAAAAACTCTTTCCTTGATTTTAAGAAAGCAGGCCTGGTATTGAAACGAGAAGTTTTACCGTTCAAGTAAAGTTCTTAAAAAAATTCTACTAATTTCAGAAGCACCCCATCAGACTACCAAAATTTTCTCTTGAAATAATTCTTGCATATTGATTTAGGAATTTAGTCGGATATTTCGCAATACAAACGACATGGCTGTCCAATAAATTGCGACGCTTGGCTTAGAATGTGACCTTACTATATACATTCGCAGAATAAGTTAAGCCAATGCTGTCGTGCACTTCCTAATGCACCGGATTTTCCGTCCGTGTGTCACTCATGAACCTGCAAATGTAACTGATTGCAGAGGAACTTTCGCCTTCCTTCTCCCTTACAAGCCAAAAATGGTGGGCATGATGCAATCACGGACGTGTTTTCTAGCGCTAAGCGATTGTGACCAACTTGTTTTGGAAGCACTATGAGCTTGAACTCAATAAAATGGCGGCATTTTGCGCATGGAGCTGAGTGGCTTTCATACCCGACCAGGTAAAAGAAACTACTAAATTCCAGATTACTGCTGTTCATTTTATTTGCACCAATGTGCCACTGGTGCTTCAAAGTTTTTTGTTGCTCCTGTGAACTACCTACTTGTAATAGGCAACCAATTGTTGTTCAACTATGCGCCCAAAAAAATGAAACAATGAACTCTTCGGAAACTTTTGTCCTTACCACAAGTTATGACCTCCTGCAATCGATAAGTGAACGGCCTCTGAAGAAGCAGCCATTCTGCACCGCTCCAAGGCAAAAACTGAGCAGGAAGGTAGTGATGGAATCGATTGGTACGTGGCAGCTGCTTTCGCCGCATTTTGAGCCATTTATCAATGTTTCGCTGATGACGTTTTCATTGCAACAGTGCTCAGGGTCTCTCATACAGGAAGAACTGTTTCCGAGTCAGATTGCTTTCCTCTTAGAAGCTCGTGGCTTCCTAGATCGTCAAAGACTCGTTATTTTGTTGTTTCAATATAATGAAATATGCCGTGCAGCTCTCCGCGCACTCTTCGACAGGTTGCTACTGATTTTTCGGAAGTAAATGATATGTCTGTGCAGCATAAGCAATTCGTTATTAGCAATGCTGTGTTGAGTTGTATTTCTTTGAAAATTATTTGCAGAAAAGTTGTTATTCGATTTAAATATTCACAGCCTTGCAGTTACTATAGAATCAGAGCGTCAGCGACCCACACATGAACACTTGAAAGAGTATAAAGCGGCAGAATAATCTTCAAACTTTTCAATAATGAAAACGACGCAGCTTTATATTATAATGGCGTAAAGAAGGAAGATGCGACCTCCCATATGTTATTAGGTGTGTGCTCAAAGAAAACTATCAGAGCCCCAAATCAGGAACAGTTAAGGACATCAGTTATTGAACAGCACATTAGTCTTCTGCTACTTTGTCATGATATCGTTTTGATGAGTTACTCGAGGGACGAATAGCAAACCAAGCATACCGAGCTGCACATAGAAAAATGAGTGTAGATGTGGAAACGTCTACACAGAAAACTGTAGGAGGCACAAGTGTGTCGCGAAGGAACGGTGCTCCACATTATACATATACAACGAGGCAGTAAATGTGGTAAAGAATTACGCCTACACAGTAAGCAAAATATATCAGAGCTTGGCGTTTTTGCGGCTCATGACCTGCGAAAACTCTCTCGCGGTTACAAAAGCTACCTTGCGTTAGAGTAGAAGGTAGTATATGTCATAGTGACATAGTACATGACTACCATCACCTCCAAGTGTGATGAGTGCAGAGCGCACGTTAAGTGAGTGTTTCAAAAAGTGCGTGACACAGAAGTTAAGAAGGCAAGCAGTGCGCATGTAAACAGAAACTCAGCGAAGACCGTGACGAGGAAAATCGACAAGAGAGCATTACATGGGTTAAGTTCCGTGTTTGGTCTTTCACTGCCGCCAAGGAAGTCGAAGACGAGATCTTTCATTTTCTGGCACCTTGAGGAAAGAACCGCTAGGACGTCATTTTGATAGAGACATTTATACATCCTATTTTTTGTCCCTTAACCCCTGGTTTTTATCACCTAACCCCCCATTCAAGCACTCTTACAATCCAAACAGAACACAGGAATGTCTCTCCCTTCAACTCTCTGTCGGCTGCCCTTGAAAATGTCAGGCACAGAGTCCTTCCTCCTCGAATCTTCCTCGAAGAACCACCGCCTCTCGTCGCCGCTCAACTTCCTTCACTCCAGTTCCCGGAACGTTCGACGTCTGGCGGCGACGAGCCATGAGAACACATTTCGTCGGTACGTGCCAGCAACGCTGGGCTGACAGGTCATCAGTATATTTGGCCAATGTATTATTGCTGTCGCTGCTGCTGGTTTTAGTTGCCTACAGCGGCATGCAATTCCACCTTCTACTTATGCAGCCGGACTCGGCTTTTGTCTCCAGAAAAGTGCCACCACTAAACCCTTTGGCGACGTGGGTCTTCGCGTCCTTTCTGACCAACAGACAGCCACCGTTCCGCCAATTCAGTGACACCGCTTCCATCATGACGTGGGCTCACCGTATGCAGGGTGGGTAACAAAATTGAGGTATTCGGCGAACGCACCAAGTTCGAACCCAAAAACATGAACAACATGAAAGTAAAGTGGCTGAATCAGCAATTGCCATAGAGAATGAATGGGCCAATAACACGTTGATGCGGCAACCCCAAAAGCGCCAAAAGGAAGCCGAGGAGTGCAACGCAGTGGGCATGGTGGCCCGTCCGGAAAGAAGCAAGGGAGAGGCAGTTCACCAGCGTCACGGTCGTGGTTTGTCCTGAGTGCCTCGCAGAGGTCAAGACACGGCGTCGCTAGCACCTCTTGTCTTCAAGCTTGCATGGTGTACGGAGCTAGCAGGAAGCTAGTGAAGCTACCATGTACACTGTCGGGTGTTAGCCCGAGTTCTTCGCCGTGGCCCCTGGTCCAAACGTCCGAGAAAAAGACTGCCTGACTTCATCGGCCCTGTCTTTGGCACCTGCCTGCTCCTTCGTGCTTACCTTCGAGAGTCGCCCTTCTTTTCGCCGAGGTCCGCTGACGACGGCATCATCTTTGTGGTATCTGCTGTCCGTAGACGTCCCAAACGTCTCACTAATATGCGCACCCGTGAGACTTCTTTGATTACGGTTGAACTAGACTTCTTGTCGCGACTGCTCTGAGCGTTTACATAGGTTCTAAAATGTTTTATTCTCATCAGTGCCTGGTGCGTGCCTCATGTTCGTGCGTTGCTTCAGTAAAGTGGGGGAAACAGAAACCAGCTTCACCGACTTTCTTACGGATGTTGTGGTCAATGATGCCACGAAGTCCCTTTAATTCAAATATTCAAAAGAACCTCATCACACTGGGGCACGTAGTTATTAGATGTCAAAACCCAGCTTCACTTCATGGGGAGATTTCTATCACGTGATTTTAACCTCAGTTTTATAGAGTCTAATACCACGTGGCTGCAAGCTGGAGCTGCTTCGATGGCTCTTGCTTCCCCTTCCTCCACTCGAGTGCCGCACTCGGTGAATCGTGAAAGTATGCGCATACCAGATATGTTGTTAATATTATTGTTATTATTATTTTGAAAGTGGTGTGTCAGGGTCGCACCTCATGGCTGAACTCGAGTGAACGTACTTTCACTGGAACTGGTAGCAGTATAAGCATAACGGGTGAAGAAAGCATGCTGTGAACAAAAACGAAAGGGGGGGGGGGGGGCTGCTCCAAGAAAAAAAAAACAAACTTTACTGGACGGTTTTCCTGCAGATTTTTCTAAATCGGTCCGGTGGGCGTGGAGGTAGGTGGTGTAAGAAGCTCGCGCTGTAACCTAATGGTTACAATGGTTAACCTGGTTAACCTAATGGTGAATCACGTGTATCTTCTATTATCAATCGACCGAGCGCGAGCCTTCGAACCTGTGCGTTGCGGATCCCTCGCTTCGGTGCCAAACTGTGAAGAGCTGCAAGTGGTAACAAAATCAATCTGCTGGTGTAATCGTTCATGGTTGCTTCATGGAGAGTGCCCAATTACAATTTCGAAGCAAGAAGCAAAAGGCTTCGCTATGTTGTGGGCACCGACGTGGTCAGTGGCCAGTGTGGATGCGTCACAGTGGTAAGTAAAATAAGCGTCGCATATATTTTGTTTCACAGAAGGTGAAATGAAACTAGTCTCTGGTATATACGAGAGACAATCGGTTAGCTGCCAGCTCGTAATATGTTCACGTGCTACGTGACGCCAATACAGGCTCATAAAGTGTGCCACATTCGCCGCCTTGGCAACAGATGGCGCTGACTGACACTCCCACGTTTAATTTATACGTAAACCCTATAAAAGTGGCTGGGGGAATAGCCGCCGTGGTAGCACAGTTGGTAGAGCATCGAACGCGTTATTCAAAGGCCGCAGGTTTGGTTCCTCCCCACTACAAGTTATCTTTTCACCCACTTTTCTTTTTTCACACATACATTACGGTTCGGTCTAGGAACCGTGGTATTATTGTCTGTTTGATCTCATTATATATATATATATATATATATATATATATATATATATATATATATATATATATATATATATATATATATATATATATATATATATATATATATATGTTCTTTTCTGTTTATGTGCTGTTGCAGAATACCAAATACGACGACGCAGAATGCTGGGGTTCCACTAGTTCTCTAAATCTGATATCTACTCTTTGCATTCAATGGGTGAATGCTGCCAATGGTTTTTAGGAAATCATCGCACATAAAAACTGTCACTGTGTGCTCACGCCGTTTTGATATTTATAAAATGTCAAATAATTGTGGCGCACACCAGCATCTCGTGGCACATACAGGTAGGACTAAAGGGGGGTATGGCCAAAAATCCGTATTCGGCTACCAGATAATACGGATGATACTGCTATCAGATAGCCGTATTATTCCAACCCTCTTTTCCTTTTTGTCGGCAGCTAGATGTAGGCAACAAGATGGATAGATAGAATAGATAGATAGATAGATAGATAGATAGATAGATTTGAATTGTCATGGCGTGTTTGATTTGTTAACAAATCCTTTGCAGTGAAAAAAGAATGTCATGTGAATGAACATTCACTGATGACCCAAATGTTTACCAGCGACCAAAAAGAGATGTGAAACTCAATAAAGCGCACCCTTGCAACTAAATTTTGCTTTTCCGAAAGCTTGGCTTTGGAACCCTCGAGCATGCGCACAAAAAAAGGGCTATCTCTGAAAACTTCGATTGATTGAAACAAAAACGGTACTATTTTAATAAAGAGTGACAGATGGAATGCTCACAGAAAGATGGCATTATTTCTATATTTACATTGTCTCGGCTAGTTCCCATGCTATCTTGTCTTTGTTCTTCCACAAAATGCGTGCGTAGCCCAGCAGTGGTTTACACGTAGAAGCCTTGCAGGGATGTAGCGAATGAAAACCAGCTCCATTCATCAGAGATAAGGCAAGCTCTGCAAGTCAGTCTTTATTACATGGGCCAGTCCGGCCAATGTACAACTGGTTGCAGCTCAATGAAATCCTATGAATAGGACCAGCTGAGCATTTCAAGAAATGCGTCTTTTAGTGTGTTCTTTCGCACAATCAGGGCTCCTAGCAGGCGACACACGAACACAAATACGCAAGTTTTCATAGAGCCATGAACACTACCGGTAAGTTATACCTGAAAGCCGCACTTTTCAAAAATTGAGATACATTATCAGTGTAGAGAATGACGACGGCACGCGTCTCCTCATCCTTCACTGGGGAAGCACAAGTGACATGACGCCGAACTTTTTTTAGCGAAGCTCCACAAACAGATGCTGAAAAAAATGAACAAAAAGCTGCGGGAACAAGTCTAGCAATTTGCAGTTCAAATTTTTCTTCAAGTTATGGACCTATTTAGAACCATCTGCAAAACTAGATGTTACTTTCGCTCTTTTCACATTCTTTGGACGGCATCTTCATGTAAATTACTCCTGGGCAACGCATATTTTTTTGTGGCCCAGCAAAAGACAAGGTGGCGTGGTAACTGGCTGAGGCCATGCACATACATAAATATAGGAATCTTTGTATCAGCGTTTCTTCTTCAACTCTTAATCAATATGAGTATGTTTATTTAGTTAATAGAATTGATCAAGCGGTGTATTCAAGTGTTTTTAATTGAATTTTCGTGGCGTTATGTGCACGTTTGAACGTTCTTAAGCGAAGCTTTCGGGAGCATGAAATTTAGTTGCGAGTGTGCGCTTAGGTGTCGTACGCGTCTTTTCGTGTCTAGAAAGACACCTGAGGTATTCAGAATACTCATGAATACAAGCTTGACACGCTAAATTTTGAACCTATGTGTACTTTCGTACTTAAGTTGCCTAAATTTCTACGTTTTATTGCATTAGCAACTATATGGACAGTCTTGGCTGCCTTTTACCGTTGCCACTGCTGCCGTCATGTCCTGTATAGGTATATGTAACTATATATAGGAAAATTCAAGAAAGAAGAAAAGCCACCCGCGCTTGTCACCAAGCACGTTGCAATGCACCAACGCACTTATCTCCTATGCTTATCTCCTACTCGCTCTCTGGATTTTATGGCAACTGGTTGTGCCCCCACGATCTCCGACGACAGCGCAGCTCTGGCCTACTGGGCTTGCCATACGCATCTTCTGACGCTGATAAGAGCTCTCGCCTAGTGGTGCCCCATGTTCGGACTCCTGCGGCCATGTCCATCTTTCCTGTCTTCTCCTAACTTCCGTATGTGGCCGCCCCGGTCTCTCGTTCCCCCCCTCTCTTTATCTCTATACCTTTTAATCATATTCTTTTAATCCTCCTTACCGCCACCCTTCGCGAGCAATTGTTGAGGTGTGCTCTCCTGAGAGACCATTACGGGCCTCACTTCTTTTCATTTAAAAATCACCCTCCCCCTCCTATGCGTTCATTGCCTCAGGCATGTGGGTGGGGGGGGGGGGAGGTTAAGTGCTTGTGCACTCGCGCTTATGCTTTGGTGGGGACAACCATGTGTCCTTCGCTTTCACCGGAATGAATGTGTTAGTTGCTTGGGTAACAAAGGTGAACTTCGCTCTCTGACCAGGCCTCGTTTGAGAAAACAGCGTGCTTTTCAAACGCAGCGAAGTAACCACTAGGACGCTCGTTAGTTCACGCTCATATATGTACCTGTGATTATGTTCTGTCCATCATTTTCGTTTAAACAGCGCGTCAAGCATCGAGTTGTAAACGTTCTTATTTAGCTTTCACCTTGTGTGTGTCGTTTTCGTGCGTCATTTGTGCAGGAGCAGCTTGCTGCACGTTTCAATTTAACAGCTGTTCTCACAGTTACATTCCAAATTTTCGCTATCACATTCATTGCTTCATCCTTGCGGCGAAACTGTGACTTTTTTCTCCTTGTGCATTTGAAAGAAAAAGGAAAGGCCGTTTGCACCTCACGAGACTAATCAAGACTATTAGCCCTTTCCTCAAACTTGTGTGTTGTTCACATGCGGTTTCAATAATTCAAGCATGAGGGCTCCATTTATTACATACTATATAGAGAGCGATAAAGAGCAGAGTGTTTAGGAAACAAAGGTTGGTCAAGTGTGTTTTCAAATTGAAAAAAGAATAACAGGGCACGCATACGGTGCGTAGTGAGGGGCACGATAGCTGCTGGTCAATGAGAGCATTATAGCAAATTGCAGAAGATAGTAAGGAAGTGAGTAAGAAAGTAAGGGAAAATACCTGGCCGTCATGGTGGTTTAGAAATTGAGGTGCGTCACTGCTGACCCACGGGTCACGCATCGGATCCAGGCCACAGCGGCAATATTTGTGGTGGAGGCGAAAATATTTGATCCCTACGTAGTTTGATATAAGTGCCCGTTAAATAAATCCAGTTGGTCGATATTTGTGTTGTCCTACACTACAGCGTCTCTCATAATGACGTCGTAGTTTTGGGATGTTCAACCCTAACAATTATATTATTGGGGAGACTAGAAGTTAAGTGAGGAGATAAAATTTATAATATCGCAAGAATAACATGACTGCAGCATTCGCAAGACCGGCCTAATTGGAGAAATATGGGACTGGTCCGAGTGAAAATCCCCTTGAACATGACCAACGTGAAGCTCCCGGACAAATACAGAGCAGTCGTATTTCAGATACATGCTATGAGGTCGAATATTCTGAATTAATACAATATGTATCCCCATGTGGTCTGTTTGAGTGATAGAGCATACTTTCAATACATAACCATTTTTAAAAGGGTGCGCCGCATTGCCCAGCTACCGCAAACCAAAAGGAAGTTTTTTTTTTTGGTAATCCTGCTGTAAATCGATATGAAAAACTTGTCTTTAAGTATTTACTACTTTTAGCAGTAATTCTAGGCGCTGTGACAGGTACACCTAAGTATGCCAAGAATAATAAAATAGTTAAAAGAGCATCTGCATGTTTGTGTGTTACTTCGTTTAAACTACTGGAATGCTGGTGATTTCGAGAACAACTTCGCATCACACATCATGTCCTGCAAAACAGCCAGTGCAGTACAGACGCCAAATTTTGATAGTGCGCCTGTGAAGGTACTGGCTGGTGTGAATTTCTTGAAGTGCCAGGTTTCAAACTCACTAGATGCAAGGGGTAATTGACTGAAGTGGCTTGTGATGCAATGCTGTAGCAAACAATTGGTCTCTTTTGCTCATTGGTGTGAAATAAACATTTTTATTTACCAGGCTTTACCAAACAAAAACTTAGTTTTTGATGGCGGAGGACGTTTATAACAGACAAAATGAACAAAACACAAATAAAAAAAATAGGAGCGTCTGTGAAACAGCTGCCTGCTAGAAAAAGTAATGCACAGGGAAAAGGAAGAAATCAGTGAATGCAGAAAACAAACAAGGAAAAACTAGAAACAAAAATAGCAAAGAAAATCTGGCATAAAAACTTAACCTCGGGAAACAAAAAAAAAATATCCTTCCGGGTAGCCTCAATATGCGCCCCTTTGGAGCGGACGGCACACAAAAATATTCATAAGTGGCTTTGTGAGCGAAACACCGGCTGCGTAATACATGGTGCATACAGAACCTAATTGTGTGGCATTATATGAACGTCAAGGCTCAATAATACTCTGTGCTCATTTTCTTCTTAATATTGAGAAGTTCCGGGCAAGAAACTTTGTTTCCTCGAGTAAGCACGCCCAGGAATGCGATCCTCATGGCCGGCAACTATATTACACGTGCTTTTAGAAAACGTTCGACCTATATTCATACTTTCACTTATTTGTAATTAGACTTTGGCACTAGGCGTGACTGAGAATATTTATATATGCACAAGATTTCATGGGTTATTCAGGAAGGAACAAAGCCATCGTGCTGAAGAATACTTTATTTCTTAATTTGTTCAGGTTATTTATCTTTTATAAATGTCGAGAAAGTATACAGTAAGAACAATTTGAAGCTTCCTCTGTTTCTTTTAATTATGCATACAGAAAGTGTGTGCGAATTTTCGCTTCAATATTTGTACACTATTTGAAACTTTACGGTAACCTTAAAGAGATGTGTATTTCTACAGATTCCTTGTTTTTTTGTCTAAAAAGTATCACACTACGTCATTCCGACAAATAAACTTTTACAGACAGGTCCCGAAGCATCAGTGTTTTGCTAACAATGTTCTGTGAACTCCTATGAAAAGTGTAAAACTGTTGCTACCCTTTTGTTTAGAGTGTTTACCGCATTTACAAAACCCCTCCTTGTGTGCCTTATTGGCTGGCCCGGGTGACGGCACTCTGTCAGGCATTAAATTGCCTTTTTGCCTACTCTGCCCCTTACATGTCAGTGTGTACTCTGTAACTTATTTATGTGCCGAAAACCCAACAGGCACCTCGAAACAAGAGGCCACGTTCTTTAACAAATGGGAAATTTTGTGTACATAAGGATTGAAAAAGGGCGCTTTTTCTGTGTTATGTCCCTTCTGCCTGAGTGACTGGTGGCATAATGTCAAAATTTTCTCTATAAAGTTTAACATGCTAACGTAAAAATATATTGCATGAAATATAGAAAGTAATTACAGCAAAAAACTACTTCCCTGCTATGAAGTTTAACGCAAAACTGAGGTTTCCAAATTATGACACAGAAACTACGAAACTATTATTCTCGTAATTGCACCAACGCCTGATGTAAATGCCGAATTTATGCACGGAAACAGCTCAGCTATAATTTTTTGCGGAGAACTTTTTTTTTGAACAGAAATTATGAGTTGGCGGACGAAGTGAAGGTGAACGGGTTTCGCAGCGTATACTTTCCAAGTGAGCCATAAAGCGTGCTTTCTCGTCGTGTAAGCAAATCAACACAAGTGCATTCACTCTAGTTGTATTTCAGGCAGCATTAAGCTGTTTTCAAAGCGCCTCAAGCTCAAAGGGCTCCTGGTGAAATAGAAAAGGTGGATACGAGTGCTTTCTCGCGGACTCATTGCTGCCTGTTGAAAACTTGCCTTAAAATACCATGAAACAGGGGCCTTGAAAATAAAAATATAACACCAGAACCCCATAGTGCACAAAATTGAGCTGGTATAGTTTCATTCCTGTGAGAAATGTGTTGGTTAGCTGGTACTTTATAATGACAAAGAAGTTTTTAGTCGACCCGCAGGTCGCGGGATTGAATCCCGACTGTGGCGGCTGCATTTATGATGGAGGTGGAATTGTTGTAGGCCCGTGTGCTCAGATTTCGGTGCTCATCAAAAACCCCGGGTGGTCGAAATTTCCGGAGCCCTTCACTACGGCATCTCTCTTAATCATATAGAGATTTTGGGTCCTTAAACACCACATATCAATCAATCAAAGTTTTTAGTCACTAGTGCAATATTGCTTTCCCATTTACTTCTATACTTGCCGAAATAAAATATGAGGTATTAGTAAAAACATTCTTCACAAACAATGATGCCCTCTAAATATGACACTGTGTGCAATATTGAAAACTTCATGCCGGATATATTTTTCGCTATTGTAATAAATCACATAGCAAGCGCAAACTTTGATAACTCTGTCAACCATATTGTACAATTTTGAGGTCAAGTAGGCGCTGAAAATTTGCAAAGTCATCTCGAAAGAGCATCAACGCTGCATTTTAAGTTTCCATGCTTGCGGCGAATGAACAGGGTGTAAGAAATGACGGCGCGAAGGGGAGCTACTAGATAGTTTACTGGAGCGTTTGATGAGAGACCACGCGTGCTGTTGCAGGGAATTGTGTGGTATGTAAAACAATTTGCACTGTTTTTTTGTTTGTTCGCCCTTAACAACGCGTTTTCCGAAAAGGAGCAATTAAGATTTGGAAAATTCTTCAGCAGTACACGTGTCGTGATTCGCTGTCAAATTGAAATTGACCCTTTGATTCGTGGTTTCAGCGACCATTCTTCTGAGGTGCCACGTATTACTGCATTAAAAACAAACAGCTGTAGTAAAATGAATTGTCTTGGATTGCTAAACGCCGGTGTTTTCGGAGGGAAGCAGCTACTGTATGATCACGAGCGACAAGAGACACTACTCACGTCGACAGGATACGCGGACAGCTCGAGCGCATAAGGTGCTTCGCACTTACGATATTACCACCAAGTGTAATAAATTTCAGGTTATGTACAGGTAGATTACCCTATCAGTCAAGTGCCGGATAACGAACGGCATATAGACGGCGCGCTCCTGCCCACAGACTAAAATCCTGTCAACTGGAAGCCCAGCAATAAATAATACCCGTGACATCCGCACGGGGTGATGTAACGCCTTCAGCACGTAAGAGCAGGCGCAAGAGGAGGAAAAAGAAGAAAAAAAAGGGGAGAGCAGCCGTCTCTGTCACAGGAGCCTGGCGCCAGAAACCGACTTCAACTTACGCAGAACCGTTCAGCAACAACAAGCGCGAGCGCGGATAAAAAGAAAGAAAAAAAATGCCGTCACCCACCACCCCCGTCTGCCGTCGTTTCACCAGCTCGGCGCCCGGCGCCGGCATCACGTTCACCGTCACCTGCATGCCATGACATTTGTGTGTCGCCGTTTTGTCCCACTGTCTTGTGATGGTCGAATATCTACAAGGTGGTCCAGGACGGAAACATTTGCCAGTGCCTTACGGCACACTTTATTCACGATATCATACACCTCTCTGCATTTTGGCAAACACTGGGATGTGCAGTTCAAGTGTTACTCTTTTGATTTCAATAAATGAGTACAAATAACTTTCTGTTTATCAGTTGTAGAGGTATGGCATTGTGCCATGCACTAAAGAATGAGTGCTTGAGCACGCGCGACAGCTTTCTGAAACACTGGCCTATGTATGTTGATGTTTGTGTCTTCGAAACAGGTTGAGCTGACGATTTTAGTGAAGCATGGCAAAAAAGAAACAAACCAAAGGCCGCGAGACGGAGAAACATAGCAATTTAAAACTGATTGGTCAATGTTTGATTAGTGATTGCGTAACTTGATGATGAAAGTTAAGTACAGACGTCAGGTGCAGAAGTCAGCAGAAGAGCGTATGTCGCCGACAATTGCTCTCTCTTTTGAATGTTAAGTATAGTTCTCGTATTCCCACATTGATTTGTAACAGTAGGCCATGACCAAGACAACCAGTGTACTTCTGTGGAGATAACGTACCAGCTATACAAATCCCAATTTTATAAAGAGCGACTGCATGCAGAAACAATAAATATTTTCAGGTCGTACTGGACAATTTCTTAACCCCAACTGCACGCGGACGTTTGCGAAAGAGAGGTGCAGAAGAATTACTTATTTGAAGGGAGACTGACCTGTCCGTCGCTAGTTTGTGTACGTCATACTTGACCTTGGTGCGCGTTTTGGCATTCACTTGAACAGCAGTGTGATGCTGAATAAAGCTAAGAGTAGCCACTCCCCATAAACAAAAACAGTTAAAGCTGAATGAGTAAAAACCAATCTATATCGCAAATTACGGTGCATGAATTCTAATTGCAGAAATGAGTAATCGTCGAAACTCTAAAAAGGTGCTGCTTCCCCAGCGTGCATCTCGTGGAAGTTCACGCATACGAATTGCAAATCTACAGTAAGCACGCTAAAATACCCATGCAAAGTTTACGTGCAAAAGCGTATGGTCTTCAAACAGTTGAGAATAGGCTGCTGCCACTGACCCGCGTGTACCTCCCAACACAAATCAGCGAAATTTCTCACAGCACACGCACGTGCGAGAAACATACGCAGGGTATGACAGCAGAACAGAGCCTCGCCCATGAATTCCGGTGAGCGTAACACCAACAGTTCTCAGTGAAGCACTAAAACGACGCATGAACACACGTTAATTGTTCTTGCGGAACGGCGCACCACGAACCGAAGTCGGAGCCGAAAGCGCTCACTGTGGTTGTCTCGAGTTCATGAAGCCCTACAAACTACTCCCTGATCAAATGCATGTGCATGGCAAGAAAACAGTTCAAGGTTCCGCCGATGGTCTGCAGCCCCGCCGCGGTGGTCTAGTTGCTAAGGTACTCGGCTGCTGACCCGCAGGTTGCGGGTTCAAATCCCGGCTGCGGCGGCCGCATTTCCGATGGAGGCGAAAATGTTGTAGGCCCGTGTGCTCAGATTTGGGTGCACGTTAAAGAACCCCAGGTGGTCGAAATTTCCGGAGCCCTTCACTACGGCGTCTCTCATAATCATATGGTGGTCTTGAGACGTTAAACCCCACACATCAATCAATCAATCATCAGCCGACGGTTTGCAAAAAGCCACTTGGTAGATATATACCCGCAAAAAGACTCGCCTTCAAGCGGTGGCGCTGTGGTCAATGGGTAAGACATCTGCTTTACGTTCATGCGGTCTCGAGATCAATTCCAGAGCTGTGTAAGCTTTCTTGGCTATCTCGAAGATGTACATGATTGTGATACTAATAGTCTTCTAATTTCCTGTATTCATATTATCCGCCTCATCGTCGGCGAGAAACTGCTCTCAAAAGCGTAAAATAATGCTTTTTCTTTCTTCCACCACGTTGGGGCCGGGCCGCTTACGGAAATGTGACGCCTAACCGCAAGCCCTATTTGCAAGAAAAAAATTGTCCTAAAAAAGTCAGGCAGCTTTTGAACGAACTCGAGAAGAAGCCATACCACTTTTGTGTACTGATGCCGCCAGTAATCTTCGATGACTTGTGCGTGAAATCACGTTTTCACTATGGAGTTTACCAAGCAACCAGACGAATCGTCAACACCACCTGTCCTCTTTCATGGCTCTTCGCATGCCCACTGGGCTCCACCGAAGAGAAGCTTCCCTTCTTCATCGCTTATGGCTAGAAGTTGCATTTACAAAATCTTATTTTTTTTGGTCATAGGAATGGCCGACAACACTCTCTGCGTTGCCAGTCGTTGCCGAGAGACGCTACACCACATCCTGTGCGACTGTCCGTTGTATGACATCAAGAGACAGTCACTGGCGTTCGTTCTTGCGCGCATCGACAACAGCCAAATGTGTGTGGACACTATTCTGTCAAGTTCTCGAGAGAAGACATTGCAAGAAAAGGCGACAAACACTCTGTTAAAATTACTACGCGACACGTACATGAACAAGCGGCTGTGAGAGCAATGTCACACACCGCGAAAGACAAGACTGGACTATGACTGCGTGTCAGTGCGTGTGCTGCCAAATGTGCTGTGTTTATTTCTCTTCCCTCTCTGCTCTATATCTTTCATCTGCCCCATCCCACTATCATGCGCAGGGTAGCAAACCGATTGCCTATAGGCTGGTGAACCTCGCTGTCGTTCTTTTCTTCCTATTTTCCTTTCTTCATTCACCTCAAATTTCGGCTAATCCTTATCCCGGCTATTCTGAAGGCCACTTCGAATCGGGCTGGTTTCTCTGGGACACGGCTACGGAGCCGCGTAGAAGCGGCGATAATTTGACTTGATTTCCTGCCTGGAGGCGTGTAGTCTAGCCAGGATTGGACTAAGAGTGTACCTTTCAGCATCATCAAGAGCAGGGGTACTCTCGCTTTTTTACTCTATAGAGGTAGGTTTTGGCTTTCCGCTTTTTCGTTATTCCCGCGAAGATCTGCATTTCGTTGCAAACTAAAATTTATTCCTGTACTTCGCACGTTTGTCTCCTCTTGGAATCCAGTCCAGTATTCTCAAAGAGGAGTGGTTACCTTGCGTTCACGCTACTTGTCGTGCAACGTAAAAGTTTTTGTTTATGATTTTCCCCATTTAGCTTTAAATACCTATTTGTTCCCTGGCCCTCGCTGTTCTCATGTATCACTACGTCATCTCAAAACAGGAGTAGTTTCACCACCGGCTAATTCAATAGTATAGCCATCGGTTGAACATTCCCAGCTAGTCGGTTTTTCTTCCCAGCTTAACTATTTTTCCCGTCGATCCGCTATATACATGTAAAAAGCCTAAATATGAACGCTCTCGTGTGCTGCTGCACATTTGTGACCATACTGAATACTCAACTTTGATCGATAATTGTTGGCGTTGCGAGCAAACATCGAATGGTTCTTTTTGTTTTTCAGGCGTCAGTGACGAACAATAGCGCTGATATAAAAAACACACTTATTCTGGGCAGATGTCTTTCTTGATTTTGGCAGGCTCATTGCCTCGTATACTCACCTTCAGAGATGGCTGATGATGCACGGGCAGTGAGTGCTCTCATTGATATTCCATCTACGAAAAGGCATACTTGTGTGTTCATCGGAACACACTGTACTGCTTAAGCCACTCAATTAAAACATCGAACTAGACCGACAAACTCTTGGGCTGCTGTTTTAGTACACTGCTGGGTTCCTGAATATAATTTGGTTGGCCAGCACACTTTGTGGTGCAACTTCACCCCCCTATTCTCTAAAAAAACGTTTATGATTTTACTATATTTAGGTACTTACCTTGCAGGCATGCAAGAGTTAGTAACATATGTGCAAGTCCCAATCGATTATGTGTGTTTAAATGGGCAGCGTGGAAAGTAAACACAAGAAAAAAGAAAGCACACTTTATGAAAGCCCAAAATTAACGTTATTTTTGAAATGTTCTTACAAATAATATAGTGTAACAAGAATCAAGCAAATTGAAAAGTAGATGCAGCAGCAGGAGGCTGTAGTTTCACTACATGTGATAAGAGTGATTGATGTTTTGGTCAGCTACTACTCAGTTGAGGTTTGGTGCAATTTTCGGAAAGCGTAAAAAGGAATGATGGAGAGATTCGTGCTTATTATATCCGATACATATAATTATTGTGTTGCCTATATGTAATATGATCCCAAAAGTAAGATAAGACCCATTGTATGCGCCCTTAAATATTCATCTCAACTGCACATAATGGATAACTTTGTTGTGCTGTGCTTGGACTGAATTTTTATTCCTGAAAAGCTGAGCACGAAATAGTGAAAACACAGTTAGCATCTGAGGCAATTTTTAAAGTTACACTTCACCATTTTTTAGAAAGTCTACGATATGAACGTAAATCTTATCTTTCTCATTCTCATCCTCAGCACAGCCACCAACCTTCTCGGATCTAACACCGAGCGAACTCCAGAAACATCTAGAATGCAAGGGGCGTAGATGCGTAGCGGGGTGCGGAACCAACAAGGAAGATTACACCTTTTCCCCCAGCTTCGGCATTGTGGTACGCCGACGAAAAGCATGGGAATTTCGAGCACCCCTAGTGGCTAGTGCATATAAGCAAGCAGCGGAGCATGGCGATCAGAAAATGAAGTGCGTGTTTTCCGCCATCAGAGGGAGCCTTGTCCTGCAAAGGAGGAGATGGAGTGTGTGCATTCCGGCAAAGGACGAATGGTCGTCCTGCAGTAGCAGCGTGTGAAAGGCCCATATGTTGCCGGCGAAGAAGTTTTGTCATTGAATTGCGGTCAGTTGACGACGCAAGATTTCCCTAAAAGAGAAACCTTGGACACAGTGGAACGACCACCAGCGCTGGTCTTAGATTGAGTGTTTCCTGTAAAGGATTCAAGCCTTGTTCAGTTTGACGGACATTGTAGTTTAAGGGTGCTTGCATGAGATCGCATTGTAGCATGGGTTGTTGTTTGGTCCCGTTCTTTTGAATGTATCGGAGTTCCTGGTGAGTTGTGAATGAAGGACGGGATTGTGCAAATCGAATGTATGGAGCGGATATTCGAAGTGTTATCACGCAAAGAGCTAAGCACTGTTATATGAAGAAGTGGTTTGATAGCCCTCAGTCAAAGCAATCACTACAGATCTGGTGTTACTTCACTGTAACTTTCGTTGGCCTTTCGACAGGGCCATGACAACTCTGGACGCGCTTGCGACAGGCTTCGATCGGGAGAATGAGCATTTAAGTAAGCTTGGGAGGTGAACCTGAATATATTGTTTGGTTAAAATGAAACGAGGAAACGATGTCTATGTAGGATCTATATTGACACTGATGAGTATAGCATTCACTGGGATGGAGGGCAGCACGCACAACCGACAGACCATTTCCTCGTTGTCATCTTCTGACTGCTGGTATGTTAGGTACGCAGCATTACCCCTCGGCGGTAAAAGCGCCGTCTTGGTGCACATTATTTACAGTCCTCAGAAGGCACGTGGTAAGGTTTTAGTTTGCTGACGAGCACATCACTGGATGTGATTGCAGACAGGCTTGTGGTCTCAGACGCAGGGATGATCTCATAGGTGATGTTGGTTACCTAGTGGATGATACGGTAAGGACCCATGTAGCGAGACAACAACTTCTCTGATAAGCCAACTCGACGAACTGGGCACCACAGGAGAATGAGGGAACCAGATGAGAAGCGAACGGTAACATGCCGGCTGTTGTAGATGACTTTTTGGGTGGCTTGCGAAGCCGAAAGTCTAAAGCGGGCGATCTGACGTGCCTGGTCGGCACGAGCAATGGCGTCGCGTGTATATTCGGTTGACGGCGTTGTAGTGGTTGGAAGTAGGGTATCGAGTGGTAACGTCGGTTCACGGCCATAGAGCAAATAGAAGGGTGAGTAAGCAGTGGTGTCGTGGCGCGAAGAGTTGTACGTGAAGGTCACGTGAGGTAGCGCCAGGTCCCAGTCATGGTGGTCGGAGGACAAATACATCACGAGCATGTCCGTGAGGCTGCGATTTAGGCGTTCGCTTAGGCCATTTGGTTGGGGATGGTAGGAAGTGGTCAACTTGTGCTGCGTCGAGGAAGAGCCCAGAAGATCGTCGATTACTCGGGGCAAAAATGCGCGGCCGCGATTCGTAAGTAATTGACGAGGGGTGCCATGGTGTAGGATGACATCGTTGAGCAAAGAGTCCAAAACGTCAGTAGCGATACTCCTGTAGACATAATGCGATAAGGCCATGTCGTCCAGTGGAGTCTTCCAGAGAAGAAAGTCAACACAGCGCGTGATGATCTGTGATGACACAGAAAAGGCGGCCACAAAAGTAAGGACAGAATTTCGAAACCGCAAGACAAGGGCGACACATTCCCGTTCCGTTATAGAGTAATTCCGTTCGGACTTCGAAAGCAGACGGCTTGCATACGCATTGACACGGTCGTTCACGATAAAGTCCATGAAGTACACATGCTTGGTGTGGAAACTTGTATATCGTCTTGAAATGATTGCGTATCACATCTTTGTGGTCCTGGTAAGTCTTGGGATTTCTTACATTTGGAACGTACGTGCTTCGCATGCAAGTACATCAGCCTTTTCATTGCCTTGAATGCCAACGTGGGATGGTATCTACTAGAAGTTTATTTTAAAAGCCTTGCCATTTAGGTGTTTAATTAGTGTCAGAAATCGCCTGGTGAACTTTTCTTGAGGCAGGCCACAACAAGATGAACGTGGTAGGCCACGTGAACAAGCGACGCTGTTGTACCGCACAAGAAGCGGCTCTACATACACTCCGGCCTGGTCATTCAAGACTGGGAGATACGCTTCCCTGTTCCGTGCCTTCTGCGGTGACATCGGGGATATTGAACACTTCATTTGGCTTTGCCCACAGTTTAATGTGCAAAGAGCAGCGATGATCCGCACCTGGCGAAAAGGCTATCATAGGCACCGGAGAGTTGATGACTTCAATTTTTCTGAAGGACCCGCATCTAGGAGGAACGTGCAATGAATTTTGTTGGCCTTCCTGCGAGACACTGGGCTGTCTGACACGTGGTGACAATTTCCAAATTCAGGAGATGCTCAGGTGGAACAATTGCCGGCCATGCAGGCCAAACTAACCCCGCCTGCTGCACCACCGCCGCCACCACTACCACCACCAACATGGTCGTTGCCCACTAAATTTGCGCCAAAACTGCACCAAGCCCTTGACCACTCGCATTTGTTCGCACTTTTGTAGGAGCATCTGGGTCAAAAATGCAAGAAAAGAGGTGTAATTAGAGCGGTGATTAGCTGAGAGAAGGCATCAGCTTGAAGAGGGCTTGTTTGAGAAGGTCGGTGAGTGGCGTGCGAGTGCCACAAAGTTTTTCACGAAACGGTGAAAGTGGGAGCAGAGGCCTACGAAACTGCGAACATCAGGGACACAGCGAGGGACTGGGAAGTTTGTTACAGCACGTACTTTCACCGGGTCTGGTCGTAAGCCGGCAGCGTCAACAAGGTGGTCTGACACGGTAATCTGACGAAGACCGAAGTGGCACTTGGAGGAATTGAGCTCCAGATCGACCCGTCGAAATACGGGTAAAATGGTCGAAAGGCGTTCAAGGTGGGTTGCGAAAGTAGGTGAGAAAATGATCACGTCGTCCAGGTAACACAAACATCTCGACCATTTGAATCCTTGGAAGAGCGTGTCCATCATTCTCTCAAAGTTTGCTGGAGCGTTGCAGTGATCGAATGACATGACCTTGCATTGATAAAGACCGTCAGGGGTAACGAAGGGGGTCTTTTCTCGGTCTTGTAATTTACAGCGATTTGTCAGTAGCCAGATCGGAGGTTAAGAGATGAAAAGAAGATGGCGCTATGGAGACAATCGAGGGCGTCGTCAATGCGTGGTAGAGAGTACTCATCTTTTTTGGAAATTTTGTAGAGGTGGCGATAATCAATGCAGAAACGCCATGAGCCATTTTTCTTCTTTCCTATTACCACGGTAGATGCCCAAGGCTTTGATGATGGTTCGATTACGTTTTTCGTAAGACTTTTGGTTAGTTCTTATTGAATCACTTCTCGCTCGGACGCTGACACACAGTACGGTCGACGGTGATTGGGCGCGAAGTCGCCGAAGTTGATTCGGTGAATGACAATTTTGGTCTGGCCCAAGGGACGATCGTGGGTGTCTAAAAAGTCACTGTATGAGTTCAAAATCTGGCAGAGAGCGTCGGCCTGGTGAGGTGAAAGCTCCGATCTAGTCATGTTTCGAAATATAGCATTGTCTGAGCTGGGTGACCGTGAGACTGCTTCGATCAGGAGCAGATACAGCGATAACATTGACATCGTAAACTGTTGTGGCAGTTAGGCGAGCTAGAGACATCTGGCAGGTCAACAATTGATGGGTAAAACCAAAGCTGAGGAGTAGAAGGAACACACAGTTATCCGTTATGGTCGCGATGATTTGGGGCAGAGTAACACTGCGCGTCAGCCGAACGTCAGTAATCGGCGTAACAATACAATCACCATCAGGAACAGGAGGCGCCAATGACAAAGACACGTACGTGGTGGCTCGAGGTGGCAGGCGAACGAAAGTGGGTGGGCTCAAGCGGCTGGTGGGCTTTGCAGAGTAGTCGGCAAAGATTGGAAAATCGAGGCTGAGGGTGCCACGCGAACAGTTAATTAAGGCCAAGTGTGTTGAAAGGAAATCAAGGCTGAGTATGAGGTCATGAGGGCAACAGGCTAGCATGGCAAAAAGAACCACGGCGTGGGGACCGGCAATGCTGACACGAGCAGTGAACATTCCGACTACTGGTACAGTACCGCCATCGGCAACACGTATTGCATGCGTCGTAGACGGCGTCATAATATTTTGAAAGTGGTAGCGAGGAAAAGCACCCATATTAGACAGATGTGCACTTGTGTTAATGAGGGTGGTCACAGAAACATGGTCAACTTCTCCTTCAAGCAGGCTGTGGTGCGTGGGAAGCGTCAGTAGAGGATTTTTCAGCCGTCATTGGTATTCTGGCTTCACCTCTATAAGCTGCAACATCTAGTTTTCCTGCTGCGATCGTTCAGAGAAGCTCAGCGAGGAAAAGCGCCGAGATGGTGGAGAGCGGGATTGGTGACGTAGCGGCGACCGGGAGCGGGAGTTGCGGCGACCGGATGAAGGGGCATCAGAGTAGGGAAGACTGGACACATGGACATCAGTGGAGGGCTCGTAAGATGACGACAAATAGAAATTGAAGGGTGCAGCGGCTGAACATCAAGGGGTCGTCGGGTGCATGTGCGTAGAGGTGTAGAAGGTCTAACGTGGTTTGTTTGACCGACGGCGGCAGCAATAGCGAGAAACTTGCGCGGGCTGGTGGCAGAAAAAAAAACAAATAGACCGGTCGTCGGGCGTTTGTCATTCCGAAGAATACGGAAGGATATTGTTGGAGGTAAATGGCAACCGTGTCTTGCAGAGTAAGACAGGACTTGAAGGCGAGTCAAGGGACATGCCGATGGAAGGCCGAGCTTCGCAAACTCCTGCCTCACTACAGCTTGCATGAACGCCACTGACGGCTGTTGTTGGTCAGAGGCGAGTATTTCGAAGACGAGTGGCTGAAGAGGAGCCGTACAGGCGGCTTCAATTTCCCGACAAAAAATGCGCGTGACGTTGTCTTACGTGGGGTACTGGCGGGCGGCTTCGCACGATTAGGTTGCGACCATATTGGGCAGCCGGGTGAATCGCTGAGTAATACGGCGGCTCTTGGCTTCTTCAAACCGTTTGCACTCTTTAGTGATGGCCTCGACGGTGGCAACGTTGTTGTGTACTAGAAGATTAAAGGAATCGTCTGCTATGCCTTTCAGCACACGGGCCACTTTCTCAGACTCACTGATTTGCTCGTCAATCGGGTGACATAAGGCGATGACGTCGTGAATGTACGTGATGTACGGCTCCATAGACGTCTATGTATGAGCCGTCAGTTGATTCCGTGCTGCAATCTGCCGTCCAACGGTGTCACCAAAAAGGTAGCGGAACCTCTTTGGGAAGCGGAGATCACAAGCTGGGAAGAGTCCCAGCTTGTGATCTCCGATTCGCGCGTCTCAAACCAAACCTGCAGTGGGCCATCTAGGTAAAAAAGCACATTGGCAAGCATAGAAGTTGGGCCCGACTTATAGCTTGCGCTGACCCGTTCGTACCGGTTGATCTATTTGGCCATGTGAACCATCCTCACCCGAAAATCCACCGGGATCACGAGCAGGATGTAGAACGACGTACGTAGAAGTCACGGAAGGGGCAGGTGGTGAAGGCTGCAGCTCGATGCCGTTCTGGCGCTGAATGGCGTCACTGACCAGCTGCAGATGCACGCCATTCTTCTCGACGCCCTTCCGGTGGAGTTGCGCCATCTCGCTGCCACTTCAAGCACCAGCCCGCAGCCTTAGGATGCCCTCTGCACTGCAGTGCTCGCCCGCAGCGGCAACACATACCGTCCGCTTCCGTTTACCCGCACCAGGCAGGCTTCCCCGGCCTCGCAGAGCAAGGTACGCAGAGCAAGCGACGGCACGCGACACCATGGCCTTCGCCGTTTCCGCGACCACCAGCTCAGACGTCTCGGCCTCCTCCTCGCCGCAGCTGCTGGTCAGCTCCTCGACGGTGCCCCCTGCCGCTCCGCCACCTGCCACTGGTGCCAGCAATGGCCTGCCGGGTGCCTCGCCACATTCCACTCGCACCTCCCCGGCCAGCAGCTCGAGCTGGCGCGAGCTCGAGCTGCGCGAGAATTAGAACGAGCTGACATGCCTGGCGTGGCGGACGCTGGTAGCCGACGTGGCTCCGCTCCAGACCTGGAATAAAGTGGCGAGATCGACACGGCCCCAACGGCCGCCTTCGACGCCGTCTCACGTCTCTCCTTCTCTCGCCGCTACAAGGCTATGGTTGTTCAACCTGTGACATGGCTTGACCTAGGATGATGAGTCCGTTACGGAGCTTCGTGATGAAGACAAGAAAGTACCCAGCACTCCTACCATAAATATGTTATGTAAAATGACACGAGGCGTGTCTCTTTAAAATCCAAATTGACACTGATGCGTATAGCATCAACTAAGATGGAGGACGGCACGCACAACTGACAGACCACTTCCTCGTTGCCGTCTTCTGGCTGCAGATATGACACCTACGTATCAATATCATGAACTTTTGCTTATCCGACCATTTGTTTGGAGTGTTCTAGCATAGAGAGAAAACCCGCAAGAGGATTGTCTAGCCCCGAAATTTGGCGGCACTAAGCCTTTATTATTAATCGATTTCTGGGCCGATATACAGCTGCCCCAAAGTGGAGCTCACAGTGCTCTTTATAGTTTCTGTTTCCTTCAAGCTTACGTTCGTCCCCTGATATCATTACACAATTTACACAGATATTCCTGTCGTTAGCATATTGTTCTACGCAGAGACGTGAAGTCAACTTTCGGGTAGCGCAGTGCTCTCTTCCTTCAGAGTAATCACTACTAATAATAAATCTTCTTTCTAGGCGAAGGTTCTATGAGTTGGAGATTTCGGTTTCTGTTGTGGCGGTGTCGTTGGTTAAACAAAAAAAACTTGCCGCGCATCTACGTACTTCGCTGCAAATGTCGTCAAAAGATGATAATCTTCTTGTGCCCTTCTTTAGTGCATATTGTCGCATTTTAGCGCCACATAAGAAACATTAAAATGTATAGAACTACGTATGTATTTATTTTCTAGTAAAAAACACACCACCTAGCTAGTACTTACGTACTCATGTTTCACCTCAGGTATGTGTCATATGTGCTTTTTGATCGACAATGTTTCCCCACCGCGGACGTCTCGTGGCTTGAGTACTCGGCGGCTCACCAGCATGTCGCGGAATTGAATCCCTGCTGTGGCAGGTGCAATTTTGATGGAGGCGAAAATACTTTAGGCCCGTGTGCTCAGGGTACACGTAAAGAACTTCAGGTGGTAAATTTCCCGAACTCTCCAATACGGCGTCTTTCAGACTCATATGGTGGTTTAGGAGGTTAAACCTTACATATCAATCATCATCGATCGACACTGTTCCCAAGTATGAATGCAGCCACCATTTCGAGATGACTGGGCGTTGAGCAAGGGCTTAAACGTTGGACGGGTGGCTGAATTGTGTGGCTGACAGACATAGAGACAGAGACAGATAAAAATTACTGTGTTCAAGTATCCCCAGAAAGACTATCGTATTTAAAAACGCCGAACCTGTGAGTTCATAGAAAATCGTGTGGCTACAAATAGCCTTTACAAGGTGGGCATATCGCGCGCGCTTTCTGCTAACTGATATTCTCTCAATATTGGGAGTGTCGGCAATCGAGCGTTTCTGACATGCAAATCTGATCTTTGATGCGGGACTCTCAGTCTTTCATGATACCATTTCCTTTCAGTGTCTCGTTTCATTGTTGCACGCGTGACCTTTGTTGTGGCCTGTAGCAGCAGAATAGATGCGCTGCGAAGCATGTGCGTGAAGACCATGTTAATCCCTTGAAGGAAAGAAGAAATTATGCAGGTGGAAACAAGGATAGTAAAATAGTAAGTCAGGCACGCAGAAGCTAACAGAGCAAGCACTTCCTATCGGGAAAAGGATTTTCTGTTTTTTCTTGCTAACAGAAATTTTGTGCATTTAAAGTCATAGCGAATTACCGGTGACAGGTATACCTCTCATTGTGCAGGACTGAGGATCCTCAATCATTCGTCTTTTTTTCAAATCCTCGATGACGAATTACTATGTGTACTTTTAGTGACAGTTAAACCTTGTCCCATAGTACAGCACATAATACAGTGACTTCTGTACCTCTCAACCGAGAAGAAAGATCGAATTTATTCTTCGTTGCCACTTCAGCTGCTGCGAGATGCCGTTCGTCACACTGTGACAACCATATTTACTATTGAAGTTGAATGAAACTCCTGCGTATCCTGCGTAACCAAACGAGATTGTTTTGGAGTGCCGAACACGTCTTGGATCACGTCAAGAAAAAAGGTACGTTTAGTACTATATCAGATCCAGTAAATCACGGCATTCTAATGTAAGAGAACCACAATGTTTTTGCTGCATCCTTTTTAACTTTCATGTAAACAAAAATCTGATGAACATAACTTGAAAGTAGGCACTTCCATTAAATTTTCTCCTGTATGCTGATAGCATTGATTATAAATGGCGTCGGAAAAGTGCTACAGCGCTGCAGAGGTAAATACTAACTATACTAAATTACTAGCGCAGATTTTTCTCACACCTGATAACCTGCCTGTTTTTTTTTCATTTCTTGCTATTTTTTCTCTTTCTGAGTATTATCGTTTGATGGCTTTACTAAAGGCGTTCTCGGCAATCAAAGAACCACTTGGTAATTGGCGCAACTTCGTCGCAATACTGGAAAACTTCAAACAAGAAAACTCCTATGGCTCCCTGCACATTCGCTTAAGATGACTCGACGATGAGAGCCGTCTTCTTTTACGTCTTAGGCGATAAATTGGTGCTTCCTGTCTCTCTTCCAAAGTTTTATGCAGCCAACATGACTTCGCACGACCTCAAGGATTGCAGACATGGAGAGTTTTCTGAAGGTTACCTGGCTTTAAACTGTCTTCGTAATCAGACCACCTATGGTCAAGCGACTGTCATATTTGTCGCGACATTACGTCAGCATGCGGCGCCGCATATTTTGACAATCTCCTACGTCATGATGGCGTATTAATGTGATGTCAGTTATAAGTTATATTTCTCTTACAACTCGTGCTGATGTCGACGGCTTTCTAACACTGTTGCCGCTGGAGGTCAATTTGCGCGCTTCATGAGGCGTTGGATTACTTCGCCTTAACCGTATTGAATTCAGCCTAATGGCAAACCGCTATGCAAGGTACCATGAATTCAATTTTGGTAATGAAACCGTATCACTACAAACGCGGTAGACACCAAATATATTGAGACTATTGAAACAGTACACTCTAAGGCAAAAGAGTGTGAAAAGGCCGTGTGGTTTGTCCTTTTGGGGACTAATGGGGCTTTCACAACTATTTCTTCTTTTAGGGACTAACGACACCGGGTCTAACTGTGAGTCCCCACAGACCAGCTCAAGGAACTAACAATTATACCTCACATTTACACCTTAGCTGGTAACTGTTAGTCCCACAAGTCACCTCAAAGGACTAAAATTTAGTCCGCTCCTTTACACTTTATTGCGCGACCATTAGTTCCTACATTTACAACTTACCAGGCAGTCGTTAGTCCTCCCATTGGCACCTCGCTGGGCGAACAGTTGGTCCCCTCAAATACTCAGATAGAATGAACTTTTTATCACCAATTCAAATATTGTTTTTCTATTTACTCTCCGCCAGGCCTAATACTTCTCTCGCCTGTTTTTCTGTGCAACGAGAAACAAACAGCGCGGAAAACAACATGCGAAAAATTATTCAGTGACCTGTGTATCACTGCTTTTACAGTCACTACAACAACGAAAGACAAAATTGTGACATTTAAATCTTTTAATTTTCTCTATGCACATGAAGATTCTCTAATGTTTAAGAGAATCCGCGGTGAAACGCACAAATCCAGCCTCGTTGTTACATCTTGTGGAGTCCTTGTGAGGCTCTTCGAACGGAAGAGATAGATGACAGGCATTGTAGATGCCAGCGCACGCAGCATTCTGCATGTTGTGTGCCCACGGGTGTACAATAAGATAGTAAAAACAAGTAGTCACACGTGACAGAAAATGAGAATACACGCAAATGAAAAGTACGTGCAAGTTGATATAAAACATACGATTAAAATATGACACGCCAATAACTTTTCCTTCACATCTCTTACAGTTCTTCTGAGGCTGCTTCGATGAAAGTGATAGATGATGAGTATTGCAGACGTTCAAAGCCTTCTGTATGGTGTGTGCCCATGGCTGCTTAATAAGCTTGTAAATATAGTTCACTCGTTCCAGAGAATGAATATATACGGGCATGACAAATGCGTGCAAGGAGAGATAAAAACATAGGTGTAAAGTAGGACAAGCAAATAAATTCACCATGATGTCACACATCGTCATAGACACATTTCGATCTCTGTAGCGCAACAGCTTAAGTGCGGTAGCCACAGTCAGAACTCGGAGGCGCCGCCAACCACCGTACCGCTAGTGCGGCGGTGAGTTCTAAGCGAGCCCCGCCGTTCAGCTCAAGCAAGCGGAATCATAAACGGTGTTGCATGCGAAGCGCCTGCCGCCAGCAAAACTCGAACAGCGCCGACATTGTTTGGATCAAGTGCCTAAAGAACCGACGGTAATGCGGCCCTTTTCCACAAACTCGAGCGAGTGCAGCTAGTACACGCGAGTCTGCCGCTGTAGCAGCCGCCAACAGGTGGCGCCAAGCTGCTTGCGACCGATTGACAGGGAAGCAAACTATAGTAGCGATCAGTTTTCACAGACTAGGTTCTGACGTGAGCGAAAGCCCCGCCAGCCCGTACCGTTGCAATTACAGCGCGCGACATACTAAATGAAGCTCGTTACGAGCAACCGCAACTTGTTTTTCACGACTCACAAAGGAGTGGAAGACAGGTGGTCGAAAAGCACAGGTGAACTACAGACGCCGAAGTCGACATTCGCAGAGAATTTTGTGTGGGCTATATACAAAATGACTGAGCCCATTGGTGGCAAGCGCGATCCGTATCGCACACCCGACAGGTACGGCAGAATAGAGAATGATCACCTACTTGTGAAAAAAATCCAACGCTGGTTTCTGCCCTGAGTCAGACTGAAATGACGTATCCAATATGCCTGCTGTGTTCTTGGCCGGCATGTTGGCCTTCATTCGGAAACAGTGGTGTCATGAGTTGGTTGCGACCATCTTCGCTAAGCCAGAGATATACAGTGCGGCGTGACGACGAGCTGATACCTTCTCCAGGCTTCATGGGTGTGGCGAAACGTAAAAGCAGCTGCGCACACTCATCGAAACTTACGCACAATGTACAGCGGCGCAACTCCTAGATCTTCGAGCTCTCCGATTGCAATGGAGCGCCAACCATCACCAGCAAAATAAAGGAGAAGACTGAGCCAAAAGAGAGGAGGATGGTAAGTTTCTACGTCAGCGTTTTGCACACGGCGTGCCTCTCCCAAGTGGTTCATCCCTTCGGAGCGTAAGTGGTTTGCACGCGGCACACCTCTCTCTGTGCTTACTCCTCAACGGTCTTTCAGTTCACCACGCACCCCAATTGGGTTCCGTTACTCTGTTTTTGGGTAATTTTGTCTCAAAATTAACTCAGTGCTACCAAAAACAATAGCACAGTTAAAATATAGAACCAGTAAAAGAAACCTTACTTTCCACAAAAAGTGGTGAGGTGGAAAGCTAGTATCGCAGAACATAGACAAAATTAGGCAAAAGATGCGCGCTCTCAAGCAGGGTGCCTTGACTTGATGGCAAAGCTCAAATGAATAACGCTTTCGCACTTGGAACAATTAGGCCTGCAACGCGACCAATTTGGGACGTGTTCTGTCGCACTGCCTTCACCGGCAGTCACTTTATTAGGTGTTCCTCATATGCGTATGTTTTTCTTGCCTGATTTGGAGCAGTGTAATTAATCTAATTTTGTATTCATTCGGCAAGCTTGCTTTTTATGTATGTTTTCATATATATATATTTATAACTAGCGAGTTTTCAATACCCCATTACCTTACTTATTACAATGTTGGCCCGTCTGCTAGAAGTTAATTATTCTCAATGTTTTCTTCTGCGTCATAGTCAAATTGTATATGAGGACCCCAAAATTAAAAAACTGCACATTAGAGCACGAAAACAAAGGCCGAAAGAGGAATGACTCTAAACATCATTATCAGTGATGTTCACTTGGGGCTCCCACAAAAAAAGCAACAAAAACTTGTGCATAATTAGCCCAACAAATAAAATGTTTCAGTTGTTATTCTCTCTGCAGGCTAATATCGTCCACTGAGCTGCTGTAAAGAGGTTATGAGAAATGTTGTTTTTATTTTATACTGGGTTTCGTAGTGAAGTTCTTTTACGGCAGTGAAATACGTTCGCACAGGTTACTTTCGGGGCGAAACTATGTGCCAACGTTGTCGTGGTACCGTATACTTATTTCGCTTTCCTCATTTACAAAAATACTGCACGTCGCATAGCCGAAAGACGGGTATATAAACCGTGACATAACACTAAACAAAAAAGTTGCAAATATTTAATTGGGCCAGCACAATTTTCATGGCATCAACTAACACTACAGGTCTATTGAGACATGACAGAATGACCGACGTCACTCTTGATTCCCAAAGATGCAGCTAAAAGATGCCTGCACTAGATGAAAAAAGTTTATTCGTTCGACCCTTATCCTGGCCAATCCGACTGTACCCGCACCTATTTTGAATTTATGGCACCAATGAATAAAGTGATTGGAGCCTCAGACAAGAAATCAATCTGACCTGAAAACCTAAAAGAAGCCGCCGGCCATCGCTGCCAGCACAGCTAATATGGACTACTTTTTTTTCTCGCGCAAATATCAATCTACTAGAAATGGGTTGACTTTTTACGGCTCATAGAATTGTTTGCTGTACGTGCGGTGATGGTGTAGCGTAGACGGAGCTACAACTTCTTTCACAGATTTGCTGTTTTCTCGGATTTAGAACTTCTTTTACAACTGCGTAGCAATTGATAACGATCTGGAACGTGTGCCCACCCTTTGCGCTGTTCAAGATACGTTTGCTTCCAGGCGTCCCCCAATGGTTACCCAATGAGATTACCCATTGAGTGTTTTGAAGAGGCTCTGAAAGAACCCCCGTCCAGCTTTCGCTGTGATTGGGCTGCGCATTCCGCACAGGCCTAAAGCTTTTCGAGTAAGGTGATGCCTTACAATGATGACACACTTCTTTTCTTTGGTTACTTACTTAAGCGTTGAAATAACCCCTATTTTAACCGTTCCGGTCGCGTGATGCCGTTCACACTTTTTCCCTCATTCTTCTGGACTGCAATTTATTTCCTGCAAACTGAAAATCTGTTATTACAGGCTGCTGCAAGAAGAGCCCACGGGGTTCCTTGTGAATACACCTAAGAAGACTCAAAGGCGTGGCTTCACGTGCTTCTTTTATACGCCATCTTCATTTTCTTATCTTGAGGCCATGCATCTGCGTTTTTTTTGTCACCCAGAGGAGGGTGCGACAACAGCGTCACTTCTCGCTGCGGAACGTAACATCGCGACAAAATGGCGTCGCAAAATTTTGAAATAGGTCGGGCCGTGATAGCGTCTAATGATGACGACTTCACATGATGATGGCTTCCCGCATCCATTGTCCCCGATTGTCAAATTTATGACAAGCCGCGGGACAGTTGGCAATAATTGTCAAATTACTTGTCTGATGAGGCATTTGAGGCAGTCGCTTCCACGAATTTGCTTACAGCTATCGTGTTTCACCGTAGGTTGCCACTGTTTTATAAAACTATTTGTATTATATTTCTCATCTAATTGCCTTGCGTCTGCATAACAATAAATTTCTTTTGCCCTTTTACTAACGTCTTACGGGTTTTTCCTCTATCGCAGCTATCCTCGTGAAACCCCGATTTTGTTCTTCGCTTTGCTCGCGGAAATCATTCCAAAAGTGCATCGGGAAATATCCAGAAGTCTCCACTACCAAGTGAGTACATTTTCATGGATATGAGTCCCGAATTTTTTTCCAACTGCCCAATAGAGCATGCCCACCAGATATATCTCTTTCTCGTCGCAAAGACTCGTAAGCCTCTTATGTATACCTTTCGAATGTTGACACATTGAAGTAATAGCAAGGGAACGCATTTTTATTGTGGTCTGCAACAGTAAACAATGCAATCCAGAAAACTGGATGCCTTTGGAAACAGCCGATAACCAATGACGCCGTGCACTGAGTATCCCGCCGCATTCTCTGACTTCATGCGCTCGCAGACAAGAGCTTAGGTCTGAGTACACAGAGCTCACTGATTTTACGGCTTGCAGCTCTTTTCCGAGCTGGCGAAGCCGCCAGAAAAATGCGTGAAAAAATAAGCTAAGTTAACCTGACTTCTTTGTCTTAAGCCTCCTGTACTCGCTACCCCAAAAGCAAAGATAACTTTGATTGCACAATGTACTTGTCTAAGTCTTCCCAACGGGGTATTCAATGAGCCGTCGATCCTGCATAGCAAGTATTCAAAAGTTTCTATAGCCTCAAGCACAAAGGCTACGCACTGTTTCAAATGAATGACAATAATTACTACTTGTATCAGTGCAGGTAATGTAGTAATTGTAATTACCATCGTTTGCGGCATGTGTACTTGTTGCGTTCCGGTATCGATAACCTGTGCGTGCAAAGTATTGGTACATATAGGCTATATATTCGGTTTCACATGATTCGTTTATCGAGAACATTACATATCATATCTAGGCAATATCACCAGCCAGACCTTTGTAGAGTCAGAGCTGTGGTGGCAACATCTTCACTTTCTAAAAACATGCTAACAACTGTGGAATCACCAAGCACATTTTTTGAGAAATATACGCTTAGTGCAATTACTGAGTTCACGAAAAGAGAGAACACTGCCACAGCGGCCTGCACATTTGAAACACTTCAACACAAAGTCTGTTTTTGCCTCTCTTCCTGCCGCTTGGTGCCGGGGCAGGTATAGCTTTGTCTGAAGTATACCCTAATCAATAATAATTTTGTTATCCAGAAAAATTAACAGATGAAATTGTGCAAGGGCTGATGCGTTTATTTATGTTGTGTTCTCATGTAAAGCAATTTATATATGCATTGTGCGCTTATATCCGTAAACGTATATCACTTGAGTATAGAATACACTGCATCATGGTCGGTCTCTGTTCGATGGAATTTTTTTTTACTAGGTCACCTAAAAAGTACGTCGTATGTCCAAGCTATATATATAATGGTAGCGAAGGCTCCATAGAAACTCATACGTTCAGAAAATAGCGGCCCATCAACTGCTCATAGGGCTTAGCGCAATCTGTGTGAGGAGGGAATACTTCCAGCGGAACCAAAAAAAAAATAAAGCGGATATGACGCAATAGCTTGCGAACAAGTGACGTCATTTTGTGCGTACAAGCATGAAATATGATCTCAGGTTACTTTTCATGGGCCCCTGATCGCTAAGCACTCACATTAATTTGATATTGTTTGATATGTGGGGTTTAACGTCGACTAATTACTATATGATTATGAGAGACGCCATAGCGGAGGTCTCCGGAAGTTTTCACCACCTGGGTCAAAAATATTTTAACGTGCATCCAAATCTGAGCACACGGGCCTACAACATTTCCGCCTCCATTGGAAATGCAGGCGCCGCAGCCGGCATTCGATCCAGCGACCTGCGGGTCAGTAGCCGAGTACCTTAGCCACTAGACCACCATGGCGATGCTGCACTCGCACTAAGGCGATTGCTGGTGAGTCATTCACGAGTGCACTTCAAGTAAACGCCAGCTAATTTAATATGAGCTCATGAGTGAAAGTGATGTTTAGGTGTACTACTATTCCCCTGAATTTCGTTATGCAAAGAAACTTAATTTTCAACCTTTTATTCACCGTTCATGGCATGTTGAGTGATTTATATGTGGCGTTTAACGTCCAGAAACTGCCATAATAATATGAGAGACGCCATAGTGAAGGCCTTCGCAATTTTGGCCCCCTGGGGTTATTTAACATGCATCAAAATCTGAGCACATGTGCCTTTAGCATTTTGTAGGCGCCTACCGCAAATGCAGCCACCACAGCCGAGATTTGATTCCTTGAGCTGCAGGTCTGCAGCCGAGTACTTTAGCCCCTAGACCACCACGGCGGAACTTCGTGGCATGTCTCACCGGTTGATTAAAGCAACCAACAACGTGAAAGCTTATTATGTGTTATTTGCAGCTTGGCCTATTTGTTTCACACATACGCAGGTTCTGTAGCATGCACAATTCACGTGATTTTCTGTTTTAACAAAAAGAAATGTCACTTAGTCACTTCAAAAAGATGACGTTTTTGTTTGATTTATTGGCCACACTAGCTCAAATTTGTCACACTTTACAAAATGGTAATGAGAACAAAAAATCTGCGGAGTTTTTCTTCGTTATGTTCTTTTTTACTACAATATACACCGATAAATTACTGCTACTTATGCAAATGAACAACATGTAAATTGTAGAGTGATATATAACTTGGCAATATGCACACCGACAACCCGAATAGCAGGCACTGCGTGCTCACGAAGGAAACACATTGCAGGGATACTGTTGAATGAAAGTCCAGCGAAGAGTGCATTCTGAACCATTGTCCTTGTTTCTTATCTAGGAGACATGGGTCACCAGGTTCACGTTTGTTTCTTCTGCATCATTGCACAGCACATTATGTCCACAGCTAACGAAGAAAGTACTCGGCGTTATATATAATTCGCTTCCTTGCGCTGCCCGTTGGACAATGCACTGAAGACGTTGATGGATTGATATGTGGGGTTTAACATCCCAAAACCACCACACGATTATTCGAGACGATGCAGTAGAGGGTTCCGCAAATTTCACTAAATGGGGTTCTTGAACGTGCACCCAAATGTGAGAAGATGGGCCTACAGCATTTTTGCCTCCATCTGCACTGAAGACTCTCACCAACGATAAACCGCACCGAACAATTTCGCGCAGTACAGATAACGCAAGCAAGCAAACAACACTAAAAAATGAGGGGGTGTGTCATCGCAGAATAATTTTACAAACGAGCCTTGTTATGTACGCCGATGTAGTGCAAGGGCTGCACTGACTATAGCGTGGGCAGAGGGCGCTAAAATTTTTTTGTGATTATAAAAACCGTGATGAATTCTTCGTTCATAACACCTAATGACTGATATGTGGGGTTTAACGTCCCAAAGCCACCATATGATTATGAGGGACGCCGTAATTGAGGGCTCCGATAATTTTGAGCTCCGGGGGTTCCACCGTGCACCCAAATCTGAGCACACGGGCCTTCAACATTTCCGCCTCCATCGTGAATGCAGCCACCCCAGCAGAGATTCGATCCCGCGACCTGCTTGTCAGCAGCCGAGTACCTTAGCCACTACACCGCCATGGTGAGTTGTTCATAACACCTACATAGTATTGTCGGGAAAAAAATCTTATTTGTAAAACAGATTGATTGCTGCAACTTTGAATCAAATTTTTTCAATTTTAGTGTTTGTTCCCTCCACATATAGTCGTGCTTCAATCGCAGCTCCCATGACTCTCCATGCCGATGTCGCTGGCAATAGCTTCTGAACCGCTTTTTGCCAGAGCCTTCACGACCTATTTGAATAGGCCTTGGTAGATTGACGTGATGGTCTTTCATTTATTCTTAAGCGTCGAGGTCAGAAACGGGTCACTCTGGTGCACTAGGACTTAAGTTAGGGACACAGAACACTTCTCTGAATATTTTCCATGAGTCTCAGATTTTATTTTTTCAGCAACATTGTTATTTTAGCAACATTTGATAATTGTACATATAGTCGCGAAAAATGCACTATGCATCTATGTTGGGCAAACCTGCCGGTTTGCCCAACATAGATGCACCTACACGTCAGTGGAATCAAGTATACGACTCCCACAGCGCATGGGACGTAGCGTGTGCTGTGCGCGAGGCAGAATTTGCACGAGGCAGAATTTGCACGGGGTGCATTGACCCGTTTGCAAAGCCTCTGCAATTTTTCCGGTGCAGAAACAACCACAAGAACGTTGGCATCTCGAGCAATCTTTTTTAGCCTGTGTGAGACCTCGTGCACGTAAGGCAGTGCAACAGGCTGGCTCTTTCTGACACTGTTTTGCTTATCTGGTTTGTTGCCTTGCTTCAAGACAGTGACCAGCTTTTCCGCCACCGAAACGAGAACATGAGTGGGGTATCCAGCTTTCGTAAGCCGCTCCACTTGTAGAGCAAAGCTGTGGTGTACCATGTGGGGGCAGAGTTCTTTAAGGCAATGACAAGGCAGAGGTTAGCAATGCCCCGCTTGACCAATTTAGAATGAGCTGAGCTGAAAGGCAGAAGTGGCTTGCCGCTTCTTGGTTCGTACATCCAGCAAACAAGTCGGGATTCTAGCTAAAGCTTCAAATCTAGAAATTTAAGGTAGTTATCAGCGGGTGAGTTATGGGTTAGATCTAGCGGTTTTAGGCACTCTCGGAAAACCGTCAACACATCAGAGGAAATGGTCTGAAAATTTTGACTATCGCATTTCAACAACACAAAATAATCATCAACAAAACGGCAAATTTTAAAAACTACAGAGTCGTCAAGCTTGTTTAACAAGACACGATCATGATCTGCTAGAAATATGTCACTGATAATGGGTGCGAAACAAGAATCAATACATATTCCACTTTTTTGTAAGTAGTTTTTGTCTTCCCATGGTGCAAAAGTGGCCTTCAAATAAAAACTGAGTAATTCTAATAAGCTTCTGTTATGAATTCCAGTACGCGTTTGGAACGCTGATGATTCTAACCTGTCTAAGGATTCCTCTACATATTTAAGTAGTTTTTTATGCGGCAAAGAGTAATACAAGTCCTTAATATCCACAGACATTGCCTGGAGTCCTGTGTTAGTTCCCTCAATATTGTCAATAACAGCATCAGAGTTCTTGACCAAAACAGGTTCGTATATTGTTATATGTTTTAGCTTTTACTGAAAGAAAAGTGCTACAGACTTTTGCCAGGTGCCCCTTTCGTTACAGTGACCGCAATGTGCAGTCAATTTTGTGAGTTTTCACAGAAAAGACAAGTTAAGGCTGAGCTTTTTGCAACTATCTATCGCCTTTGAAAGCTTTTGAAACCCCAGGGCTCCGGTAAGAGTTTTCGCGCGCTTCTTAAGCTTATCCACACCAATCTCATCATTCTCGTTGAAAAGAGACTGCATTGCCTGCATAGCTTTCACCTTAAACATTGAAGGAGGAAAAACCGGAAAAGCACCTTCCTTGTCAGCCGGCAGAAATGACAAGGAATGTGTCTTTAGGTGCGCGACAGTGCTTCCTGTATTGACAACTTTGTCTGTACCGACAACTTTGTTACAGATGTGTAGATTAGGCTTGCATTTTACCTTCATGCTCCACTATGATCTTTTTAGCAGTATATATTCTTGCCACCCTGTGAAATAAAGTTAGTTGGAAGTCAGTGCTCTTTCTGTCTACCATGTCCTTTTTCCTTTGTTCGCGCGCTGAAACATCTTGCAAATATGATCACGCACCAAATAGCCCAAGCTTCCACCCCGAAGAGAGCAGCGCTTCGAAATAGGTAATAGTGCCCTTGAAGTTGTAAAAGACTATGTATACTTAGGACAGGTAAGAACCGTGGAGTCGAAGCACAGGATTGAAATAGGTAGAACAATAAGAATGGGGTGAAGCACATTCAATAAGCTCTTTCAAATCATGACAGGTAGATTACCACTATCCCTAAAGAAGAAGTATATAACAGCTTTATCTTGCTGGTACTTAGTTATGGTGCAGAAACCTGGAGAGTTACAAAGAGGGTTCAGCTTAAATTGCTGACGACGCAGCGAGCAACGGAATAAATGTTATGTGTAACCTTAAGAGACAAGAAGAAAGCAGAGTGGATTTGGGAGCAAACTGGGGTTAAGGATATTATAGTTCAAATTAAAAAGAGGAAATGGTGATGGGCCGGGCATGTAGCGCGTAGACAGGATATTTGCAGGCCATTAGGGTAACTAACGGGATTGCCAGAGAAGGCAAGCGGGCTATGGGGAGACAAAAGGTTAGGTGGGCAGATGAGATTAAGGAGTTTGCGGGAATAAATTGGCAGCAGCAAGCACAGGATCCAGTTGATGGGCGAAGCACGGGAGAGGCGTTTTTTCTGCAGTGACGTAGTCAGACTGATTTATTTATTTATTTATTGATATACAGATACTGCAATCCTCATAAAGTGTTTTCCCAGGGTTGAAATTCAGCATGTTATCGAACAAATGCAGGCAACAAAACAAAACAGGGTAGAAGAAATACATGTTATGCGAACAAATACATTGTTTTAGGCTATTGCGCGTACAAAGACAAGCCCTGTACAAAACATCTGCTAAAAAGTAAAAAACTCGCCAAAAAATACATCTTATGAAGGAGCTTATATTGAAAAATAATTAACAGATGTTTGCAGAAAATGGACACAGTGAAGGTTGTGTAACTTTGGTATTACTCAGGTTATTCTATTCAGTCACCGTTCGTGAAAAAAAAAGAATATTTGAAACAATTGCTTTTACACTGAATGGAGTAATTGTTAGGCGATGCCTCTGTCCTGTGACATAACCAGAAGAAAATGTAATTATATCAGATATGTTTATGTTCTACTGTTTATTGATAAGTTGAAATAAAAATTTTAGTCGGGAAGCACGATTGCGGTCCATAAGTGAAGACAAAATCACTTGTTCTAAAAGTTTAGTTGCAGATGTATGGGCGAAGTTATTGAAAATGAAGCGAACTGCCTCGCGCTGCAACCGTTCAAGTTTTTTTATGTTGGTTTGCGTACAGGGGTCCCGAATAATGGTGGAATAGTCAAGGACTGGAAGCATAATTGTTTTCTATGCTAATGAAGTTACGGAACATGTAGACAGTTTTAACACCATCCTATTAAAAAAATCAGTTTACGGTAGGCGCTAGCGGTTAATTTAACGATGTGTAGATTCCATTTTAGGTTGTTAGTTATCCACAGGCCCAGGTACTTAATTTCTGTTACCTCAGCTACAGAAACATTGTTAGCTGTGTAATTAAAAATGCTTATTCTCTTTGTTAGTAATGCACAGAAAAACAATTTTCTCGAAATTGACCGACATCTGCCAATCTTTGCACTACGCAACAACCTTCTTAAGTGCATCATTTAGTAAGATTTCATCACTAGGTCTATATATTACGAAGTATAAGACACAGTATTCGGCATAAAGTGTAATCTTACCAGGTAGATTCTTTGCAAGGTCATTTATATAGAGCAAACAGAAGAGATGCCCAAGAACCGAACCCTGGGGAATGCCGTAGTTAATAGAAAGTTTTTCAGAGTCGTGATTCTGAAAGGTAACAACATGTCTACGCCCAATAGGATAATTTGAAATCCAAATAATTAGTCTAGGATTTTAAAAAAAGTTTCTAATTTATGCAGTAATTTCTGATGAGAGACTTTATCGAAAGCTTTTAAAAGTCTATGAATATAGCGTCTGTCTGTTTTTCGTTGTTTATATTACTTGCAAGGTCAGGTACTGTTTGTACCGATTGAGATATTGTAGAATAACCTTTACGGAAACGGTGCTGATTGCCTGTTAGAAATATATGTTTTTCAAGGAATTGCAAAATGTGTTTGTGAATGACGTGTTTTAAGTTTCTGAATTCAGTTGGAGTTAATAAAGTTGGGCGGTAATTTGTTATGGGCTGCTTTTTTCCGGTTTTCTGGAGTGGCTTGACTCTGGCGATCTTCCAGTCGTCCGGCACCTGGCCAAATTGCAAGGATTTCACAAAGAAGACCTTTACCTATTTGAATACCCATTCCGCATAACGTTTAAGAAAACAATTCGGGGTGTCATCTGGGGCCAGAGGATTTTCTGATATCTAGATTTAGTAGTATATTAAAAATGCTCTCCTCAATGATCTGAACGTCAGGTATAGGAGGCAGGACGACGTCGTAAAATGGTAAAATGCCATCATCTAGAGCGAAAACGGATTTGAAATGTTCTTCGAATAGGTTTAAAATTTCTTTGATTTCATGAATTAGCGCACTCTTTTCGTCAAACACATTGCACTCCTCAGACAAGGGTCTAATACTTCTAAATTTTTCGGGGCTGAGGTTATGTAACGAGGTAATAAGTCACCATAATAGCACTGCCTATCACTACTGAATTGGGTTTTAAGTTTTAAGGTTAGTTCACGGACCTCGTCGTTATCGGGAGATAAATTATTATTTTTTTGTTAATCGCTTTCGCCGTCCTTTCAATTGAAGTGTTTTACGAGAAATCCAGGAATTTTAATGTTTGTTCTTTTTAGTTATTCGAGGTGCAAAAGAAGGTGTTTAAAATGTTTTTGAACTGAATCTATAATTCATTTACATCGCATTTGCTGTTATCAAGTTCATTAAAAAGAAACGTGAGGGTATCATTGATTGAATGGTCATTTGCTCGAGAGAAATCAGGGAAACGGTGCAATTTCTGTCTAATAAAGGATTACTTAACCTTAGGACCGTGGCTTGGACGTCCGGAATTCCCGGAACTACCTCGCAGCATATTATAGCCTCGATTGATTCACTGACAAAAAATAAATCCAAAATTAATTTAGAAGATTCCTGAATTCTAGTGTAATAATGTACAACCTGAAGAAATAATATGTAAACGCAATGTTAAGCATTGCTTCTCCACGAGGTCCTGTTTTGTGAGTGTGAGTGTCGGCCAGTGTATACTAGGTAAATTATAATTCCCTGAAAGATTTATTCGGTCATTAGGTCGTATATTTTCATGCAAGTAGTTTTCAAGCTCTTCAAACATGAAAACTGGAGCATTTTGAGGTCTGTATATAGCTCCTAAAATGTACCTGATCTCACTAATATAAGCCGTACAAAAATACCTTCAACATTGTGTATATTCAGCATTCGCAGGATTTTTAGTGAAGACTTGAAGAGAATACAGACATCTCCCTCTCACTATCTCGATATTTCTTAAATGCTCTATAGCCAGAGGGAACAAACTCAGTGTCATATATTGAGTCATGTAGGCACGTCTCTGTCAGAACTGCAACAGCAGGATTACGTGAAAGGACAAGAGCCTCTAAACCATTGACCTTGTTTACAATGCTCCTACAATTTACATTCAGTATCATCAGGGACCCGGTGTTAGGACATTGACGTCGGCCAGTCCTTCACTTGGATAAGCGTATGCTTCTCTCGTCATTCCAGCCAAATAAAGTATTATTTATGCTCACCTTATCATAGACTAATTTTTCTTTAGCACCATTTGCTTTCTCTCCTGCCGTGCTCTTCCACGATTTCTGCCTCATTTCACAAAGCCGCTGGGAAAAGTCTTCAGATAAAAATAGATTTGTACCTTTTAACTTAGGCACTGCTTTCAATATTGACACTTTTTTGCGATAGTCGATACCTTTTATAATGACAATACGTTATTTGCTGTGTTCTTTATTTTCTAATCTGTGGCATCTTACTATGCCATCTACCTCCCTGCCGAAATGTTTCGCAAAATATCTTTTTGTACCCTTTTAAGTAGATCATTGTTTGACTCATCAGTTGGCTCATCTAGACCATATACAATTAAAGTATCTCTATAACCTCGGTTTTCTAAATTTTCTATGTGGTCTCGAAGTGCCTTTACCTAGGATTCAAGTTTAGAGACTGACGATTCCATATTTTCAACCTTCAAGGCTAGAGAATTCAGTTTTTATAACTGTTCATCGATGCCATAAATACGTTCAGTTATTCTGGTAAGCTTTTTCTCTATCTCTTTCTGAGCAATCTGCTGCCCTCAACTGTCGAAACGATAGTTTTTTGACTTTTCAATATTTCGGATAACATTTCCCATTCAGAAGGCCCAGGATTGGCCTCAATATCAGCGCAACCTAATCGATCGTTGTCGGTGGGCAAAACACAATTTAAAAATCAATTTATACACAGTGCGCAAGGCAACAGCACTAGAAAACGTTTATCGCTTCGGTAACAACTCGCAGGCAAGTAGTTACTAACCTGCAGAGCGAAGCAAAGCGGATTTCTAAGCGTGTTGCCACCACTGCTGTCGCGGAGCCCACTGATGAAGAGCTGACTTGGCGGGCTTCTTATAGCCGGGAACTGGGCCACCTGGAATGACGTATTCGTCGAAGGTATCAGGGAAGGCATCATGGCGCAGGATTCATCGTGACAAGCGCATTTCGCTGTAAGCGCCGATGTTGTGTCATCGAGCCCAGTAATGTAATCCATGAGTGCCGCCACCGTGGAAGCATCTTGCGCAGTTTGCGAAATTCCAAAGAAAACCTGGGTAGCGAAGCAAAGCGGATTTCTAAGCATGTTGCCACCAGTGCTGTCGCCGAGCCCACTAAATATAATGATGATGATGATGATGATAATGATGATGATGATGATGACAGGTGGAACATCAGTATAATATTAATGAGGGATGCTAGGCCAACGGTCATGCATAACTTTACTATTGAGAACAAAAAAAGATATGTACCACTTACGATAAATTGCTGGCGTTATAGTTCGCAATATTCACCAGACTTGATTATAGAATTTCATGTATAGAAATAAAACACATGGCAATGATGGTTTATAAGTAGAATAAGAGGACGGGCTGGTGTTGGCAATACATAACAATTGCTTTAGCACAAAAACGCAGGGTAAAAACGAGACAGGAAAAAGTTTCATCAAGCCGCCTGGCTAGTTCGAATACATAATTTTCTCCTTCAACATAGCAAGCTTCTAACTGAGATGAAATTAATCTCATTTGTGCATGTCTACGAAAAGCGAGTTTAACCTATTGCATGCCAAGAGCAATGTACAGATAGGAAATAATTAATTTTCACGATTAAGGGTGTATACTCTTAAACACAGCTTTCAACCAATAAATAAACATACTTCAGAATTGTCCCTGAATAAAACGAAACAACTAAAGGGAGACAGAAAGAGACGTGAAGATTTCCGCATAACGTCATCAGGCCGTCACGCATACCATACAAAGGAACCAATATGAGCGTTTGCTCTTCTGTAGCTTCGCTAACTAGCTAAATACTTGTCTTACATTAGCAAAGTTTAGATGAGAACGATTCATCTTAAAGTGGTCTGCTGAAAAACTAGGAGAGCTGGTTTTCTGAGATATGGTGTATAATGGGCTCCCTCAAGTTTTCGTATAAACAAGCGTCACTGTTGACACGATGTCCCATGTCTTACCAATAATACGTCGTCACCAACCACCTGTAGAATCCCTGGTGAGGATCTTTGTTAGTCATCCTAATTTATAATAATCGCGTAAATCGTTTGAAGCCCCCAACTTTGTAGACGGAAATGTTAGCATTTCTACCATATCGAAGAAATTTCATCAAGGAGGAGCAGAAAATTGATGTACACCAGCATGGAAATTAGAGCACATGAAGGCTTCTACAATGCAGTAGCGTGTGTAGCATTAGTTTCCTTTACGCTGGAGTTGGAATTCACGTAGTATAAAACTGCAGTATACTTCAATAATTACATCAATACACATCAAAGGGTATTTCTATAACAACGAATATTTTTTTCAACAAACCGAATGCCCCTTCTTCATTTCCGCCTGTCTGTCTGTCTCGTTCTGCCTGCCTGCCTGCCTGACTATCTATCTATCTATCTATCTATCTATCTATCTATCTATCTATCTATCTATCTATCTATCTATCTATCTATCTATCTATCTATCTATCTATCTATCTATCTATCTATCTATCTATCTATCTATCTATCTATTCACTGGAAAGTCGTGTTTTATAGTTAGAACGTGCTCCTTGGCCAGAGTTGCCGACCATAGGGCAATAACCCTGCTTGTAGGGCATTTTAGAAACTTTCAGGCAGCGTAGGGTACTATAGTGGTAATATATAATCTGATATGACATAGGGTAATTTTCACGTATTTTTTGTTATCAATGAGCCAAAACTAAACGGCTTGCAGTGCTGTAGTTGTCACTGATCACGAAAGAATTGAAAAGAAAATAGCGTGATGGGAGCAATATGTTGATCTGTTCCCACAGTGGATCGTCAGCCACACAATATGACCAATGACCCCCACGCACAAGCGCTTCTCGTTTTCTCGTCATCTTTATAATCGGCAAAGACCGCCCTGGTTCATGTCCACGTTGCACGGTATCATCCCCTACCGCAGAGGAAGCACCGTCGCGGCGCTGGCTAACGCGATAAAGAGCTAGCAGGAAGCTATTGTTTCAGTCCGAAAATGAGCTTATCGACAGAGTGAATAATTATTAGTGGGGCGAAGCCTCCGTCAGTTCGTCTGCTCTTCCGTCTGTCCGTTTGCTGTTGCCTCCGTCCGTCCGTGCGTTCATCTGTGCGTCTGACCATGTGACCATCCATGCGTTATTCCGTGCAGCGTCCATGCGACCGTCCATGCGTTCGTCTGTCTGGTCATGCGTAAGTCCTTCAGTACATCGGTGCCTCCATCCGTGCGTCCGTCCATGCGTCCGCTTGTGTGTCCATCCTTATGTCTGTCCCTGCATTCGTTCATGTGTCTACCCATCTGTTCGTGTGTCTTTCGGTCCGTGCGTTTATGCGTCCACCCATCCGTCCGTGTGTCTGTCTGTCTGGCCATCCATTGGTCCGTCCATCTGCTTGAATGTCTGCCCATCCAGCAATATTTTCGTCCACATAGTGAACACTACAAGTACCGCCACCTGGCAACTTTTATTATATATTCGTATACAACTATATTCATTATGTACCGACATCCAGCAAACATCCCAAAGGCTAAACGAGAGGTGGCTACCTACAATTACCACTACTACGACTACTAATAGTGCATGCATCGGGGAAGCATGACCCACGGCTTACGGAGCTTCGCGCCTAAAAATGCAGACGATTCCATGACATTCTCGAGTAGATCCGAAAACCACACACCCTGAAGGCAAGTGAGGGGCAGATATCGTGCAATGCCTACTTAACACAGGCAGTTCAGAACCATGCTAGGTGCAGATATCTGCAGATGTTACGAGACGCCATCGACTGAAAAAAAAGAGAAAGAAAAGGGCGTTCACTTTTCATTCATTCACCTTTCAATTTCATTGGGTGAATTTGTAACGAATCATGCAAGTATTCGCGATTACAGCAATAGATCGACGGAAGGCCGATTGCAGGTCACCGCCCTTTACCAATGAGCGGTGTCCTGCACTCACAAACTAAATGTTTGTTATTACTATTACCATATACCTAATAATATTTTTAATAAAATATAACTTTTGTGTGCAATATATCGAGTAATAGCAGTAATACATTACGTCATCATGTTGTCTAACGGAACATAGTTTCTCTTCCTCTATAGAAAAAAAGGACTTTACAGCCCATTTCGCTGCGCCTTATTCCAGAATAACTTTATATTCACTGCAGAATTAACGAAAGGAGGGCAAATTTGTACGTAACCTTAAACAAAAAAAAAACGCGAATCTGGGACAAAAGCAGGTGACACGACGGCAGCGCCGGCCTATGTGTCCCCTTCATTCGTCCCATAATTGCGGTGTTTTTTTTTTCATGTATATAGTTAGTTTCACTGCTTGTTTGCCTATTTTCCCGCCACCACTTCTTCAGTCGTCTTTTTATTATTTCGATCACCAAATTGTTCACCAGTTACCTTCCCAATATGGTTGCTATCACTCAAGGTTTTATGAAGGCATTAGCCTTCTTAAAACCTTGAGCATGCGTGCACTCTCGACTTTGCATTCAAATAATTCGTGCTCAGACAATTTGTCAGTTTTGTCGTGCACTTGTATTTCTATTTTTAAATAATTTGAAGTTATAACTGTTTGTTTTAAGGACACTTTACAGTGTTTCAAAATCTGAAGTGTTCACATTTGAACTTTCAGGGCGTAAAAAAAATGTCCTTATCATCTACACCACCGTTACATACATTGTTTTATTCGTTTTTACGCTTACGGTATTTTTGCTCAGACTGCGTTTTTTTTTTCATCACTGCTGTCCAATACTTTCTCTAGCCCTCTATTGCATTTCGCTTTATGCTCTATCTTACCATGTGACTCATGCTGTCAGTTGTATACAGTGTTGTGAGTCACATAGTCATTCCTCTTTTGGTTTTGACTCAACCCTTGCAATCGTGTTTCATATTATCTATTATATCCTCGCAGCTGATCTTGAAACCACCGAAGTCGCTACCAACTTCACTGCCACAAGACGCCTGCATGTCGTACGGTGATGTATATCGTGTACTGAACTATCATTACTCTTTGAGTATTTTTACGCCTATAGTGAAACGAGGGGTGTAAAACAAAGTTGTGTGGGATAAAGTAGGATAATTTCAGGCATGATGAAGGACACTTTTTCACGTTGTTTGGTAGCACCATACTTGGCCCCTTTTGAATACCCTCATTATTTTATTGCTCTACTGTTGTTATACGTTCAATAAACTTTATTTTGTATATAAATTACTAATGTTCCACTACTCAATACAAAAACAATTCACAGTTCTCATTCCTTATATGTGCCCCTTTAAGCGCGATTCTGGTAGGGTTTCTTGTACCGTAATAAATTGTAATTCTGTGATCTTTTCATAAAATATTATTAATTGACATTGACTACTGCCTCTCTTTCAAATCATGAACACCTCGATTCAAGGTATTCCAAAAGTTTCGTGATCTGAATAGCAACACAGAACTTTAAATTGCCAAGCGAAGCACTATCGCAAACAGATACGGGAAAAAGTACATTGACAGCTGTACCAAACAAACGCAGAAAGTGAAGCCGCTACTAATATTGCCACCTTGCCCAGTGTTTTTACAATGCATTATAAATGGTCGACAGGAACTGAATGTACTGTTACACATTTAAATTGGCGTAATTAGCTTTATGATGAGCAGAAAGGGTGCTATGCCCGAACAGACATGTTAGCTTGTTCACGAAACTTCTCATAGTGGATAGTATACGGCACAAATGGCCAATGCGCGAACTATAAGACATTTCAGCGCACATTGCGTGGAAAGACAGGTGGCCACATCGACTGGCGCTGTAGGAGCAGCATGTGGATATGGATATTCGAAAAGATTTGACATAATAAGGAACCAGAATACTTGAGGAATTCATAATGAAGAATAGCAAAAACAAATGTGCGTGCACATCATGAGTCTTACTAACAGAGAGTTTCGTTTCTCCGATGGCCTCATTTTCTTATAGTGTCATTTTTTAGGCTCTGAAAGGCCTGTTCGTTTACTGCATGAACATTTGAAGTGTCAGGAAGCAATCACAATTGTATGTGTTGAGAAGATGGGCGAGCAAGAATATTACTAATTTTTACTGAGACAAAGACGTCTAGGGGCGCTATTTTATCTGTACTGTGCCTTGACTTCCAGCAATAACAATAAAGGTACAGTTAGTAATTTTTGCTTTTTTTTAACATGTCCTTGTTTTACATCAAGTTGTGTTGATATTTTCGCACTGTACACTGCTTACAAGTTCAAAATGTATCAAAGAGACATCATAAAAGCAATCAATAGCGACAAATAAATCCCAACTCCCAAATAAAGCCTACGGGTGTGGCCCTCCTTGAAAACTTCGCGTGTGACTCTTCGCAAAGTATTTTATTTGAGTAGTTTTCTGTGTGTGAAAACCTGACTCTGACCACCTAGAATGTACTGCGTTTGAGCTATTCGCTTTTTGTAGCTGAAAAATTTAATTCTTGCGAGTATATCATTTTACATATGCACATTATAGAAAAATAAATGCCACACATCATCAAAACTGCGATGATGCATATCCAAGCAGCTTTTTATTTTTGGTCATTCATTTTTATTCAAAAGTACAATTGCTCTAAATTACATTCCCACTTGCTCGTAAGCAATCAAGCCCACAGAAAAGAAACTGCCACTTTCATTCAAAGGAAACAAAGAATAAAAAATTGACTGCCCACCATAGCTGCAGGGCGTGCACGAAGATGATTGCATGCGCTCACCCTCAGCGCTGAGCACGCTCAAGGGCCCCGAGGGCATTTATGCGCTCTCGTGCAAGTCCTGATTACCCCCGCATTTTGCGTTCACTTAGTGTCTTTGACAACGTTGATTTCTTGCGGATGCTCCGAAGAGCTTACCTCCGATTGCTCATTACAAGTATTCAAGTAAACTTCCTCTTTTAACATCGTAAGAATTTTTCTGCTGATTCCTCCTGTTTCACTGTTGCTAGCTTATTATTCGAAAATAATAGATATTTTTTATTTATTTGATACTGTCAACCCCGTGCTTGGGGTTATTACAGGGGGTTTCACAAAGTACGTTCGCACAAAAAAGGAAAATTCAAAAGCACATATAAATACGAGACGAATAACCAACAATAAAAAATAAGAAACAAACAACAGTGACTACACACATAAAAATTAACGAATAAATGCTGACAACAGAATTTAGCACGCATCACTACAAAGAAAACCGTCCAATGTATTTTCAATATTCACTGCTGTTGTGTGTTGCACAACCACATTGGGTAAACTATTCCACATGTCTATTGTGTCTGGAAAAAAGGAGTGGCAGAAAGCATTCGTGCGTGGGTAAGAAGGTTGAATCGCTCTACCGTTATTAGGACGACCAAATCGTTTTTAGGGGGCTGAATATATAAATCCTTATTTATCTTTGTTTGCCTGCTTATAATCTTAAAAAGAAATTGGAGGCGATGTTTTCGCCTGCAATATTCCAAAGACTCAAGCTCATAGGACTTTAACAAAGCAGTTCAACAAAGCTCACAGGACTCAATGACTTCAACAAAGGTCACAGGACTTTTACCAAAGTATTTAAAGGGTGACTTCCGATGTGATACATGAATGACAATTCCCGCCCACTAGAGTGAATATGCGTATATGTCATCTTGCTATAGTTTATTTCCACGTCCCATATTATACACTACTGATCTAATGCCTGTAAGCACCTGTTCTGATTAATTTGGTCGCAGGTCGCGGGATCGAATCCCGGCTGTGGCGGCTGCATTCCCGATGGTGGCGAAAATGTTGTAGGTTCGTGTACTCAGATTTAGGTGCACGTTAGAGAACCCTAGGTGGTCAAAATTTCCGGAGTCCTCCACTACGGCGTCTCTCATAATGAAATGGTGGTTTCGGAACGTTAAACCCCCCCCCAAATCAGACAGATTAATTTGGTCACCTTCGCAAGTAACTCGGAAATAAATCTAGCAGTCATCTGCAAAAAGTTTCATTTTAATGGGAGCCTCAACTATTGAACACAGATCATTAACAAATATCTGAAAAAGAATTGGTCTTAAAACAGATCTTTGAGGAACGACCGAGTACACGGCCAAAGGTCTTGAAGTGTAATTTTCAATTTTTACAGCCCGTTGACGTGCGGATAAATATGCTTCCATCCATTTTAATACTTGTTCGCTTATTCCTGATCTTTAAAGCTAGAAAAGTTATTTACGATGAGAGACATTATCAAAGGCTTTCCTAAAATCGACACAAATTACATCAGTCTTCAGAAGGGCATCGCTGCTTTTACTGAAATCATGGAGCGTTTCAGCTAGTTGTGTCACAGTAGAATGACCATGCCAAAACCCATCCTGGCTTGCGCAAAGTAACTGCTTAGAATTAATAAAACGAAGATTATGTTTTCTAATACATGTTCCAGAGCTTTACAGCAAACCGACGTCAAGGACACGGGCCGGTAATTGTTTACTAACGAGCGGTTACCGTTTTTAAAAATCGGATTTACCACTGCATTTCGCCAGTCTTGTGGAAGTGATCGCGTCTCAATCAATTTCACAAATATTATATCTAAATAAAACGAGAAATTCAGCGTATCTCTTAAGAAACTCTGTTACTAGGTTATCCGGACCAATTTCTTTCTTTGCGTCTAGCTCAAGCAGTAACTGAAAAACACCTTCGCGGTTGATGATAACAGGTTCCATTGAGGTTGTTGCACTGTTACTGTAGGAAGGCCCAGTCTTATCGCCCTGGTATATTGCGAAAACGGACTGAAAGAAGCGATTAAAAGTGTCTGCTAAGTCTTCCACTTTTGTCAGGATACAACCCTCAAGTTCGATCTGCTCAATTCTTTCTTTTCTGTCACTGATGTAATGCCAGAATTTGGATGACAAACTTTTAAGAAAGTTCATAAGCGTTTGGTCAAAAAACTTATTTTCGGAATTCACAAAGGCTTCTTTCAGTTTGATTTTTATAGCTGCAACTTCCATCGCTCTTTTTTTACTTTTCCTTAATCTCCTAATTTGCCGTTGCGAATGTATTATGCTGCGTGTTAGCTAGGGATATCATTAACGTGTTTTCTTAATACCAGCAGGGACAAAGCGATCAACGCAAGTTACGACATTGGCCTTAAATCTCAGCCACAATTGCTCCCCAGATTCAACATGTGATGCTCGCTAGAAATCATTAAAGTGGAGCTCGAGAAAATCTATGATGCATGTGTCATCTGCCTTTACTTTTACTTTTACATTTACTTTTACCGGAAGGAACGGTCTCTCTAAACTGCATGCACTAGTTTTAATGAATACAGACAACATTTTGTGGTCGTACATGCCATCTAAATTTTTTAAAACATCGTCTTTTATGTTTTGAGACAAAAACACGAGGTCTAAGAATGATTTCGGTGAACCTGTAACCCTCGTTGGTTCATGCACAATTTGTTCCAGGCGATGACAGAATTTAATTTTCAGAAGTGTTTCGCAGCTAATTGTTTCAGACTCACCCGGCAAAGCATTATGCCAATCAATGTTAGGCAAGTTGAAGTCTCCGGTCATTATCAACCTTGTGCTCACGTTAACATGGTCACACAAAAAATCACTTAACAAATCCAGAAACTGAGGCTCACACGCAGGTGGTCTGTATACTGAGCCAATAATGTATACTCTATTGGTGATTGTAATCTTACACCAAACATTTTCGCAAACATCACATTGTATCATGCAAGTTGGGATAGAACATTTAACAATGATAGCAGCACCACCGCCTCGTGAATCTCTGTGCCACTTGAAAAGCTTGTACCCTGGAGGAACAATGCAATCACTGCGTATTTCATAGCGTAGCCATGTTTCTGTTAGTAATACAACATTAAGACTATGTGCCAATAAAAGATATTCTAATTCTGTAACTTTATTTACGACGCTACGAGCATTTCGGCCAAGAATTCGTAGCTATGATTGGGATTGATTTTTCTAACTTTTAGCAGAGCTGTCTGAGTCAAAGGATTCATGTCAGTCATGCGCACTCGATAATGGCGTCGCTTGAACTCTGCTATTGTTTTTTTCACCCCGGTATTGAAAAAGACGGCGTTCATTTTTTTATCATCCCAGACAAACACGCGCCAGTTTATCTTCAATTTATCATGCACCACTGAGGCCCTCTCTCTCTTAGCTCGGTCTGGCGATGAACTTTCCCATAGTATCTTTCTTAGTTCCATTGTTTCTTTTGAGTAATTGTTAATGATACTGAAAGAAGTACCCTTTAGTTTCTTGCAATTACGCATTACCTTCCCTTTTTCACGGTAATCCATGAATGTCATAATTACTGGTCTTTATTTGCCTTGTCTTTGTTTACCTAATCGATGAATTCTATCTACCAATTTAACGTCTACCCCTAGCTTGCTTCTGAATATGTTATCAACAACGGCATCGCGCAAATCTGCCTTGTCCTCACTTCTGGCCTCGGGAACCACAAAAATAATTAGATTATTTTTTCGGCTTCTGCTTTCATAATCCACTAGTCGTTCTGCTTGTTGCTGGACTATATTTTCTAACCTTTCGATTTTCTTTCGCATATCCTGCATGGCATTAGGATAGCTGTTCATTCTTTCTGACTTTTCTTTAAGTTTAGTATTTTCTTTTATAATCGCATTTATCTTCTCATCAGACTCTTTCTGGTTATCTAAAATTAGTTGCAACGATTCAGAAGTCTTGAGACCCGGATTTTTTTCTACATCCACCGAAGTTAACAAAAGTAGTAGTGACAACCAACACTTCACCACAATGGACCAACATCGCCGAGGGCGCGGCACGACAATCAGGAATCTATTGTCACTTTTGCAACAAGCTGTACAAGGCTGTACACCAACCTGCAAAAAAAGCAGCAGCGGTTTAGCCATCCTGTCCGCTTGGCATGTGCCGTGCCCTCTGATTCAGCCGTTGTTGTGTCCGTTCTTAAGTACGCCTGCGATCGCTGACGTCACCGTTGTCGACCGAAGATTGTCCAATACGATGTCCGATGTCTTGTTTCCGTAGTCATGCAGCAGGAGTGGAAAGTGCCCGCGCTCGTTGCTTGACGAATTCACGGCGATGATTCATATCAGTGCCTGCAAAGATAGCAGCAGCGGTTTAGCCATCCTGCCCGCTTGGCATGTGCCATGCCCTATATATATATATATATATATATATATATATATATATATATATATATATATATATATATATATATATATGGGGTTTAACATCCCTAAACCACCATATGCTTATAGGAGACGCAGCAATGGAGGGCTCAGCAAATTTCGGCCACCTGGGGTTCTTTAACGTGCATCTAAATCTGAGCACATGGGTCTACAGCATTTGAGCCTCCATCAAAAGTGCAGCCGCCGCAGCCAGGATTCCCGCTAACTGACAATGCTTATAACGCCCTGACAAGCAGAGCTGCTCAAGCGGTATTGACTCATGTTGACTTCAACGCAAATGACGATGACGCTGTCAATAGTGCTTTTCAACAATATTCTGCAAACTGCTGATCATAGGTAGTGTTCCCAAAGAGGCACTGCAACACTTTTCTAACTGACCATGGAATGAATGCAGTAAAAGAGCATACCGCCATAAAAAAAGGTTTTATAATCCTTTCGGTACAAGTGGAGTTACAAGTATTTTTTGCATACTGTAATTGCTTTCTGTCATATCTCATCCCCACGAAAGGGCTGAAAGCTACGCAAAGAGGGATAGTACGTAGGAAAAATATATGTCACGTGCGCGTTTACTCCTTGAGTACTTTTTGTTTTTTCTCGAAAGCTCAGCTTTGCAGTGCTACCACGCTGCACGAGTGGACAGCTTGCAGCCTCCTGCGCTGGCCCCAGTGACTTCCCGCCGCGTCATGCTCAAATCAGCCAATGGTGATACTTGGATCTGCGACACAGCAAGGTATGTGTTTGTAGCGTCATTTGTCGGGAGAGGACGCACTATTTATAGCGTAATACTGGAACTCATTCGAAGTTTCACGCCATCTGCTGGGCTATATTCTTTCACCCTTGTGTCCTCGGGAGCATCGACTGCCGATTTCCAGCGTTTTCTGACCATGCTCGAAAAGTGTAGCACGACCTCTCAGGTACTAGTACATGTGATTGCCATGACGTGTTTCATAGCGTTGAAACGCATAATGTAGACGCACTTTCTCGAACCATTGGGCCAAAAAAATAGCACTTGGCAAAAACATATTGCCTTGTTATGATAAAAATTCCCAACACGTTATCGATTGAAAATGCCGCCTCGAGAAAAGTGCGCACTATATTTCGTACTAACTCAGATCTTCATGGAATAAGCACTTCATTGCTTTTTTCATAGACATTACAGGTCCTAATGAATGTGATTGAGTTGGTAACTAAAAAACGAATAAAGTATTATGCTTGTCTTGGTTCACCATTCAAGCCCATGTCCTCATTGTGTGACTAAGCCTTTCCCCCCTTTGAAACTGCTGTGGTGGCGAAAATATCAGATTCCTCTTCTTTCGCAATGAGTCCAGGTTCTTTTCTCGGCCTATTGTCTCTTACTCCCCTAACACAGACACGGCACAGAGCCTCGGTGCGCGTATGGAGCAGCGTCTTCTCAGGGCTCCGGGCTCACAATACACAAGTGTCTGCTCGTTTTGATTCCTATATCATAAAATTTTCGTGTTTGTTTTCATCTGTACTTTTTTTCTCGCCATTTTCGATTAATTGGGTTTCGTAATATGTGGCAGCTTTCAGTGTGTGAAAAAATAATATCTGGAGAAAAACAATCGGAACTCCTATGCATTCGCGTGTGTAACTGGCAGAGACAAGTTTCCATGCATGTGCTTGTATTTATGAGGCGAGGACAAGCCGCCCGCTCTGTTTGTATGCGTAAATTATCGACTTACTCGATCATATCAAAGCGAATTGCGAAAAAAAATTGAAGGAAGTAGAGTAGAATAGCAACGATTCGTTTTGTTGATTACTTCGGTTAATGTGCTCTATCAGAGATTCATCAAATATTCAGGAACATTCTTGTGGGTGCGTGTACTTTGCCGAGGTTTTGTCCCCCCTATGGAAGTTGCTTTTCAGCCTGTAAATATATATAGGACGTAGCCAGTTTCTATTTTGTGTGTACGTCATTCACTACATAGCTCCTGCTTATTTGAAAAAAGTCGACGCTCGAAACCATAGAGCAAGATTCTTGTGAGGAAAAGTTTGTAACGAGTTTTATATTTTGAACGGTAATAACTGGTGATTATTTATAAAGGTAGTCCTCACAACGAAGGTACGAGTCAAGATCGTTGTAAAGAGGTAATTAGTATTCATTACTTCTCATAAAGCATCACGGCTAAGTTTATAGAACCACTCACTTGAGTAAACTTCACTCTGTAACAAACATAACTGCGAAATCTACACTGCACGAGCAATTAAGATATCATTCATTCGTATTTTGACGCCTTGTCATCATAACAGTTTTTCTAAATATCTCTTTTAAAAATCGATTTTGTTTCCAGTAAAAACTGTTTCTTGGCATCAGACGCATATATTCCTGACGAGCCTTAGTTGCATTTCTCATATTGTTGCAATATGACTGACACACATGCCAAAAATATTTGGCGCTACAAGCTTTTTTTAGGTGCAGCATGGAAGAGGAGGAAGAAAGTTTAAGCGGAAAGACAGGGAGGTTAGCCAGTTCTTAGACCGGCTGGCTACCCTGTGCTGGGGAAAGGGGTGAGGGGAATGAAAGATGTTAAAAAGAAATGTTGCGAAGAGAGGGAGAAATTACAAAAAAATTGCGACAGACGAAAGGCAACATCAAAGAGTATAAGACACTAAAGTCTGTCTCTGAGGCCAGCTGTCCGCAAAAACCGCAGCAAAGCTTTCAAAGCCTTCTTGGCTGAGGATGGGCTCGGCCAATGACCCAGAATCCTTTGTTCCGACAAAGGCCGATCGTCTTGTCTATCCAGAGCTGCAGTGAGTTCTTGTCTTTGCGCGTTAAAATGGGTGCACTCACACAGAAGGTGCGCGATGGTTTCTTCGCAACTGCAGTAAGTGCATGTAGGAGAGCTGGCCATCCCAATGAGATAAGAGTATGCGTTCGTGAAGGCCACTCCAAGCCACAGGCGGCATAGAAGAGTCTCCTCAGCTCGAGATATCCTTGAAGGAAGACGAAGCTGCAGATCGGGATCCAAGTTCTGTCAGCGCTACATAAATTCATTCAGGCAACCGGAAGGATACGCTGCTAGTGGTACTGCCAGATATATCCAATTCTTTCTCCCCCTTCCTCATTTTTGTTAATTTGTTTTATATAATCTGGTTTATCGCATTTTTCTGCAATTTTTTCACGTTTTTTTCAAAGGAACTTTATTTTTGTTCCTATCTAATTTCTCTTTATTTTTTAGCAAGCGTTGTAAAAAATGATCTATTATATGAGGTACAGTGTGGCCAATCCCCTATGTGGGTATGAGCCAAGATCTCCTAGGAGACAAGACAAGACAATACAAGTTATGCAAGCGCGCGTTTGTGAAGTCTGTTGAGTTCCACTGTTCCAGTGTGAGGTCACGTGCAAGCGAACGAAGTCTTGTAGCTGCGTTTGTTCTTCATAAAGGGATGGCTGTGTATTGGGTACCATCGTGTGCAGATCTATCGGCCTCATCTGCGCTTTCATTGCCATATATACCGCAATGACCTGGTATCCACTGATACACTATGCTGTGCTGTTTTTCGGTTGCTTGGTGATGAAGAAGCCTTATTTCAGCTACTAACTGTTCATTAGGTCCATGGTGAAATGGTGATATAAGACATTGAAGAGATGCCTTCGAGTCCGAGAAGATTGACCAAATTCCCGAAGGTTCTTTCACTATAAACTCCAAAGCTGCACAAATGGCTGCTAGTTCTGCAGCTGTTGACGACGTCCAATGCAATGTCATGAATTTAATTGTGATGTGCCTCGCGGGAATAACTACTGCCCCTGCAGAGCTTACTGAAGACACCGAGCCATACGTGTAAATGTGAAAGCGTCCGTTGTGCTTCTTTTGCAGGAAAAGTAATGTGGCCTCTTTCAGGGCTAGATGTGACGACTTTTTCCTATTTTGGATGCCAGGAATCGTAAGAAGGGCTTTGAGTGGGTGTAGGCACCATAATGGTATCGGCGGCTGTGCTGCACGCGTGAAGTGCAATGGAAGCACTGCACAATGCTGAGCTACAGTTGCGCTGAACGCTGAGTGGGGCCTGGAAGTTCAAAGTGAGGTGAGGTGATGAGATGGAAGCTGAGCAAAATGTCTTATGTGCATTCTCAAAGCATCTACGCGGATGTATGCGTTGACTGGACAATCACGCGCAATGATGACTGTCGCTGCTGTAGACGCGCATCTCGGGAGACCAAATCATATTCTCAGGGCTTGGGCTTTGATCGACTGGAGGACGCGCACGTTTGTTCTTCGGATACCGCAAAGCACGGGTAAGCTGTATATCATATAACAGAGGAACAGAACAGTGTAGAGTTTGAGCATTGCTCGTACCGATGCACCCAACGTTTTTCCTGCAAGAAACCTCAGTACGTGGGTGATCATGGTGAGTTTAGTTTTCATGTGGGCGATGTGAGGGCTCCAGGAGAGGTCGCGATCAACTATGACTCCGAGGAATCGGTGAGTCTTCACGTAGTTGATCGTGTGTCCGTTGATTTTAATAATATATGGGCTCATAGCCTTATGCGTGAATGCAATAAGCGAGCATTTCTCTGATGACAGCTCTAGTCCCCGTTCTTCCAGGTACTTTGTCGCTATTTTAGCCGCTCTCTGACGCCGGGCACGCAAATGAAGGCGTGTTACGCCTGACGCCCAGATGCAGATGTCATCTGCATATATTGATAGATGGACAGATTCTGGAAGTGCAACAACCAGGCCGAGTAGCGCTACGTAAGCATGTAGTCGCAGGCACTTCCCCTCAACAAGTGTGATGTCTAGTTTTGCCACCGAGTGCCAATGTTTAATAGAACTATAGAGGTTTTTGATGCCAAATTGTAGTCGATGTGCCTAGCTAACCCCGCGTCCTGCTCGCAACTACAAAATGTACGCATATTGCCAACAAGCATCCTCAGCCTTGGTTCGAAGATAAGCAATGTGGCATAGGCAATCACTCATTGATCGCTTCTCATTGCATCCATTCACACTTGTATCGATTATGATGGAGATTTTTTGCCCAAGAAATAAAACTGCCTACATATTTCTACCCTTCCCGTGTACGTACAATACGATAGTATCAGTGAAAGCGTGTTCGAGATGCTGACCAACACGTTTTATTGAAGAGCAACCACACCGACCATCTTTCATCAGCGAAGATATGTACGGAGTAAACTGAAGGACAGAGACAGTGCGACTATGGTGGGCACTGCACAATTTCACCAGTCGGACACAGTCGACCATCGTTGCGTGCACCATAATTTGGCAGGTTCCAGCAAACGGTTCTTCTCTTACCACGTGTGGTCTACTGAACTTAAAGTTTGCGTTCAAGTGGCCGCGTTTCTTTACGGCTGCGTTTTCTTGGGATACGCCAGGTCGCTTCTTAAATGAGTGAGATGCTAGACCCACTACGAACCATACTCTTAATGTTTCTAAGTCACATTCACTACTTCGCCGGCGAAGTTCACAAGCTGAAAAGAAACACCATGGCCACCTCTCGACGCGCACGAGGCCCACCGGCAGCCAAGGACAGAGTACAAGGTAGATCTGCGCGGCAATAGCAGGAACTGTGCACTTTCAGCAACAGGGTGCCATCATGCACATACTACGTTTAAAATAATCAGCAGATATACTGTGTCCTCAGGCCACTGTTTGTCTTGAGGCGATAGACAGCACAAAGGTCGCATGCCTCACTGTAGTGCTCTTGCTTCTTCGCGCTAGCATTGTCGTAGCGAGTGCTCACAGTCGTCGGCTTTGTTTTGCAGTCTGCTTCTCTATGCAGAAACTAGGCTTCCTAAATCAGTCAACTAATGTCTCCATTTTTATACGACATATATATATATATTATTAATGAGTTTCAATGATGTCGAAGTATTTGCAAATATATTGCTTTGAGGCCAGGCTATGGCCTATTTTGCTCCTGAAGCTTCTATTTCTACTGCACACAATATTCTCGTCTGCTGCTTTCATCTTCATTGATTCACCTTTGTAAAGAGTTGAGGTTTCGTTACAATGCTACCCAGTTTCAATTCCAACCAAAAATAATTTGGCTTTACAATACTAAGTTATATATTCATACCCATTGTTTATCATGGATACTTGCAATTTTAACAAATCATATCTCCTAATGCCCATTCTTACATTTTCAGTTCCGCAACTTAGCTGTCTTTCTGCCTTTCCTAACCTCCCCGTCCTTCTTCCTTCTTTTCTCCTTCCTCGTCCTGCCTTCCGTTTCCATGAGCAGGACGCATGTTCTGTGCTCCTTTACTACAGATCTCGAGCAGCTGAACTGCAGAAGTACTTTTGTGTCAATTTTATTCGTCAAAAATATACCCGCCGTTAGCTTCCCAAGAAAATCACTGCCAGCACTGTGACTAACCTCAGCTTATGTAGGAAAGGAAAAGGGGAAGTGAAAACGCCACAGTAAAAAAATTTTGCCCTGCACGGGCGGATACAGTTCGTAACGCTGCAGAACGGGTGCAGAAAGAGGGGGGACGCAATGTAGCCTGATTATGCCAACAGTAGAAATGTGTCTCCTGTATCTCATATACAGACCGTTTGTGACAGGAATTTGAAGTTAGGATTAGAAACATGTCGACATTCATCTTCAGAATGACAGAAACGGGGACGCCCATTGTAAAACATGGATTTTGTAAGGTGGTCGTGTTTGAACACGTTAGTCGCATGTACTGGCTCGTGAAAAAATGCATTCAGACCAGTGCTTTTTCGGTAGATTATCCTCAGAAAGTGCCCGTAATTGCAAAAGGCGAGAAAATACACCGGGTGAAATTCAGTGAATTCACAATCGTTTTAAATGCGAAAGCATTTTATTGCGTACTGCGGGCACTTTATCTATCTATCTATCTATCTATCTATCTATCTATCTATCTATCTATCTATCTATCTATCTATCTATCTATCTATCTATCTATCTATCTATCTATCTATCTATCTATCTATCTATCTATCTATCTATCTATCTATCTATCTATCTATGTATCTATCTATCTATCTATCTATCTATCTATCTATCTATCTATCTATCTATCTATCTATCTATCCATCTATCTATCTATCTATCTATCTATCTATCTATCTATCTATCTATCTATCTATCTATGTAACTATCTATCTATCTGTCTATCTATCTATCTATCTATCTATCTATCTATCTTGCCACAAGGCAAACCAACATTATTATCTGATGGTAAAATGATTTATAGGATATGACTCACTGGTCATGACATAAATAATGACACAGTTCCGTCGCGTACGCTGTTAAAGTTGTTCTTGTTCTTGTTCACCTGTTCTCCGTGCTGCATACCCACTCTGGGAGATAGGCCAAGAATTGAGTAGTTTTAAAAATTATTGTTCAGGTTTAGAATAATGAATATATATTAGAAAGATTGCCGATGTCCTAGAAAATTGTGGTGCTTGATCTAATGTATAAAGTTATTTAAATGAAGTAACGATTTCATTCTAAATTAGAGATATATGATTTTAATACCTATATAATTCTGTACAAACGTTAGGATAATAAAGCAGAATAATTAGTCAAACTATTAGTTTCAGCATCATAGTCCCGGATGGCCACGCAAACTGTCGCATTGGAGAACCCACAAATGGAAGCTCCAGAAGACAAATTGACAGGCACAGGTAAATCCATACCAATACCACGTAAAGGTATTTCTAAAAGGGTGTTTCGTATTGTTTAAAACTACCCGCTGGTCAAAAAGCAATGATTTATTGTTTCCAGTGCATCACAGAACGTGCACAGTGGCGAAGGTGCCTGAGCAGACCGGTGTTCATAGAAATTTAGATTTGGTACCCGGCAACACAGCCTTGTGACAGCTACTTCTTGTTTACGAGTGCAGCAAAAGTGTTTTCGCCAGGGATATAATAAATGGCGATATACGGTAGATTTTGTTAGAGCTGTACCTCTAAAGACTTCCGTAAGGGTACGTCTGTGAAATCGAGCAGCAGTCACATAAGCGGATGTTGAGCAGTGCAGTAGAATCGGTCCACTAATTGATGACTTAGCACAGGAATCGGCTATTTCACTTAGAAATAAGCCTTTCTGTCCAGGCATGCAAACTAATCAGACTTTTCTCAAATTGTCCAGGCACTAGTGCACGGAACTCCTTTGTTACCTAATTATCGGCACCAACAAAAACTGCCGCACAGAAAGATGGAGAATCTGTTTTTATTGCAGCTGATGTAATAACTGTATCTATATTGCGTAAGGTGAGCACTACTGCCAGAAATTCAGCCACAAAAACAGGTATGAAATCAAGTAGCCAATGGGATTAAAACCAATCTAAAATCGGGCAGAAAATACCAACCCCTGACTTTTCGTCACATTGCGATGCGTCTGTAACAATTATAACGTTTATTGTAATACTGCGCAGGTGATTTTGTGATAAGTAATTTGGCTTTATTAGGAAAAATGTCATCAAATTGAAATTCCACAAAGAAGGAATCATCGCGACTCGCCATGTTTTCGCATATACGTACGTTCAGAAACAACAGTAAAGTTTTTACAAATATAATTTTGGGGTGTGAAATTGCGGCCATCTATCACCTAAAATGGTGCTGGGGTGAAAATGAAGGCTGTTCCTGAATGTCGTAGTGATGATTCATAAAGTCTTGAGAATGTTTGAATGGTCAGAAGGCTAATTCTACAAGAAAGACCAGGGACCCGCAATTCGAAGTAAAATACATTGTTAGCAACTGTTTTAGGCAGGCCAAAGAATGAGCGCAAAGCTTCTCTTTCCAGAAGAACTAAAGGCCGCAACTTGTAAGCTGGAACTCCAGAGAGAAATACACAACGAAATTCCAAAATAGGACGAACGTACATGCAATATATCATTAACAATGCGTCTCTCCTCACAACTATGCAGTAATTGCTGAGCCTACGTTATATGCCAATGACTCGCACACCTTTTCTGGCGATGTATTCAAACTCTTCCTACCAGATGGATGTGCCAAGGTGATTGAAATTTAACATATCCCCAGGAACGGCCAATGGGGTAAATTTAAAACATGAGTGTTAATAAAAAGCTAACATCGGTAGAGTCCACCCGACGAATGCAGAAAATAGAAGTCAGGGTCCAAATAGTAATGAAACCTCAATTATCTGCGTGGAAATCAAGTATTCAAGCACAGAGCTACACCAGGTTTCGGAACTAATTTTCAAATACACCCCAATGTTCATGAAACGTAAATTTTGTCGCAGTGCTGGCTATTCCTTTTTGTAAACTATAAATACGCACTCGAATGATGCAGCCGTCAAGTCATGTTTATGCCAATTGTACTCAAGTGTCATCCGCTGAAGTTGATTTATGTGGCAATGTACAGGGTTACCATCCTCGCGAGCATCAGTGCTACATCTCAGCTTACCGCTTCTGGTATTGCTAATACTCATGTTGCTGCTGGCATCGTTATGCAGCTCTAAACAGCTAGGTATACAAAACATATGCGACTGTCGATTTAACGTAGGACAGTGCATGATATTGTACACATTTTAAAGCCATTTCGTAGCGTTTTGCTCAATAAACAAATTACAACGCCATCAGTCTCCAATACCATGCTTCGCATACATTCATTTCCAAGATACATGCCAATAATTTTTTCTTGTGAATTTTTAAGCCACTGGTGAAAGGTTCACTGGTAGCATACTTGAAACACACAGCAGATAATGACCAGAATATCCCTTCAAACCTAACTTATACTGACTAAACAAAAAAATGACCAAGAAAATGAAGTGCTATTGTGAGATGATATTGTCGCGGGGTCGTGACGTGCCGAAGACAGGATACTTTGTGTTGAGATTTAAAAGTTTATTTGGGTGAACCTGTGCCCGGCAAACGGAAAGTCCGATTACAGTAGCAGTCTTGCACAGATAGCAGTGAACGGAGCGTCGGCCGTCGATTAACTACCAACAAGCGGCGAAGTGCGTTGGCATTTATACTATTGCCATCGAATGTTCTAAGCGTTATCGCTGGAGGGGGCGTAGGTTCCAGAATAATCTGTACAGTTCGCAGAGTGGGCGTGATCTTATCGAAATTATCTACTAAAGTTCGCAAGCTTCTCGAAAACTGCACGCGCGTTTTGCGCTGAGAATTGTGTAGTGTTTTGGGGCTATAACAAAACTTGAGAAATGGAACGTGGCATTGCCCTCCTCTTAAAAATACATTGTCCCGATGCTTTAACTAAATATGAAGGTGCAATAATACTGCAAGAAAGTACAATGAATAATTTATGATACAATAGTAATACAAAAAACACTGTTTCAGTTTGTTAACGCGCATGAAACGGCTTGAGGCGCGCGACATGGACGACTTCAGGTCGTGATTGGCGTCGTTGAGACTTCGTGATGCTGTCGGGGACAACATCGTAATAAAGTTGGCCGAGGCGTTGAACCACCCTGTACGGTCCGAAGTACCATCGCAGTAGCTTTTTACTTAGTCCACGTCGGCGTATCAGGGTCCATACCCAAACACGTTCACCAGGCTGGCATTCCACGAAGCGTCGTCGAAGATTGTAACGGTGGCTGTCGGTCGTCTGTTGATTCTTGATACGGAGATGCGCAAGTTGTCGGGCTTCTATGGCGCGTTGAAGATACTCACTCACATCGAGGTGTTCTTCGTCGGTGACGTTGCGTAACATGGCATCAAGCGTAGTTGCCGGGCTCCTTCCATGGACCAATTTGTATGGAGATATCTGCGTCGTCTCCTGCATCGCCGTGTTGTATGCGAAGGTCGCGTACTGAAGAATGGCGTCCCACGTCTTGTGTTCGACATCGACGTACAATGCCAGCATAACAGTGAACGTCTTGTTTAGCCGCTCGGTGAGGAGGTTGGTCTGTGGGTGGTACGCTGCGTCCGGTGGTGGTTTGTCTGGCTGTATGCCAAGATCGCTTGAGTTAGGTCAGCAGTAAATGCCGTTCCTCTGTCGGTGATAAGGACCTCCGGGGCGCCGTGACGTAAGACGATATTTTAGACGAAGATCTTAGCTATCTCGGATGCACTGCCTTTTGGCAGGGCTATTGTCTCAACGTAGCGGGTGAGGTAGTCGGTAGCTACCACGATCCATTTATTTCCGAAAGCCGACGTCGAGAACGGCCACAGTAGGTCCATACCAATCTGCTGGAAAGGTCGGCGAGGTGGTTCAATTGGCTGGAGAAGTCCCGCCGGCCTTGTCGGTGGTGTCTTGCGTCGTTGACAGTCCCGGCATGTCCTCACATAACGAGTGACGTCGGTGGTAAGACGTGGCCAATAGTACCTTTTTTGTATCCTAGCGAGCGTGCGAGAAACACCGAGGTGCCGTGCTGTCGGATCGTCGTGCAGGATCTGCAGGAGTTCTTCTCGCAGAGCTGAGTGCACCACAAGCAGGATCTGGCTCGAAGCAGTGAGAAGTTTTTCTTTTAGTGAAGACCGTTTCGCAGGAAGAACGACACAAGTGCGCGCTTGAATATCTTCGGGACTTCTGCGGTCCTGCCTCCGAGGTATTCTATCAGGGCCTTAGGTTCCGGGTCGGCCCGCTGTCGTTCAGCGAAGTCGTCGGTAGTTATCATTCCCAAGAAGTTGTCATCCTGGTCGTCGGGTGGTGGTTGGTCGACAGGCGCACGAGAGAGACATTCGGCGTCAGATTATTTCTTGTCGGACTTGTAAACGACGGTAATGTCGCATTCTTGAAGTCTCAGGCTCCATCGTGCGAGGTGACTTCAAGGGTCCTCAAGGTAGCTAGCCAACACAAGGCGTGGTGGTTACTCAGAACTTTGAAGGGCCTGCCATAGAGGTAGGGGAGAAATTTCGACGTAGCCCAGATAATGGTGAGGCACTCCTTTTCTGTTGTGGAATAATTGGCGTCTGCTTTGAATAGCGATCGGCTGGCGTAACTAATAACCCTTTCCAGTCCGTCAGCCCTCTGCACAAGAACGGCGCCAAGACCTACGCTGCTTGCGTCAGTGTGTATTTCTGCCTCAGCAAATTCGTTGAATTGAGCTAGTAACGGAGTCGTCTGGAGGCGTTGTTTAAGCTCCTGGAAAGCGCGTTCCTGCGGCGTTTCCCACTTGAACTCCACATCGTCCTGGCTAAGGTTAGGGAGTGGATTGGCGATGCGGGCGAAGTTCTTCACGAACCGCCTATAATAGGCGCACAGGCCCAGAAACCGGCGCACCACCTTCTTGTCAATTTGGCTGCGGGAAGTCGGTGATGGCGGCTGTTTTCCGTGGATCGGGACGAACTCCGGAATCGGTAATCACGTGCCCCAGAAACCAGAGCTCTTTGTACGCATAGCTACTCTTTTCTGGCTTCAATGTGAGTCCGGACGTCTTGATGGCATGAAGTACAGCTTCAAGGCGCCGAAGATGCTCGTCAAAACTCGAGCAAAACACGACGACGTCGTCCAAGTACACAAGGCAAGTCTGCCACTTCATTCCTGCCAGTACTGTATCCATAACGCGTTGAGAAGTTGCAGGCGCTTAGCAAAGGCAGAAGGGCCTCACATTAAACTCGAAGAGGTCGTCCGGTGTTATAAACGTCATCTTCTCTCGGTCGTTTTCGTCGACTTCGATTTTCCGTTAGCCAGTCTTGCGGTTCATTGACGAAAAGTACTTCGCGTTATGGAGCCGATCAAGTGCGTTGTCTATTCGTTGGAGAAAATACACCTCCTTTATTGTGATTTTGCTCAGGCGGCGATAATTGAAGCAGAAACGTACGGTCCCATCCTTTTTTTTTTCGCTAACACCACGGCGGACGCGCATGGACTTTTGGTTGGCAGGATGATGTCATCCCGATGCATTTCATCAACTTGTTTCTTCATGGCCTCAAGTTCTCGCGTCGAAACCTTGTACGGACTCTGTTGGAGTGGCCTGGCATTTTCTTCGGTTATGATGCGATGTTTCTTGATTGGGGTCTGCCGAATTTTTGATGACGGTGAAAAGCAATCTTCGTATTGCAGGAACGGGGCCTTTAGCTGTTCTGGCTTATGGTCCGGAAGTCTGGGATTGACGTCGAAAGCTGTGGGAGGGGCTTGGTGCTTGCCTCTGAGCTGGTTCCGCAGAATCGGCGTGGGCAAAAGCGCTGGTGGCGTCCACAATTTCTTCGATGTATGCGACCGTTGTTCCTTTGTTCACCTATTTGTACTCATTGCTGAAATTTGTGAGCATAACCGTTGCTTTGCCTCCCCGCAGCTCTGCAATTCCTCTTGCGACGCAAATATTTCAGGTGACCAACAGATGCCGACAGCCTTCAATGACGCCTTCCAAGTCAGGTGATTTAGAAGCGCCGACTGAAATATTGATACTGGAGCAAGGCGGAATGGTGACTTGTTCTTCCAGCACATTTAAAGCATGGCTTCCTGAAGGCGTGCGTGGCGGTAGTGCTTCTTCTGTGGATAACGTTATGGACTCTGTTCTTAGGCTGATGACAGCACCATGCAGGCATAAGAAGTCCATACCAATGATGACATCTCTCGAGCAACGCTGTAGGACTACTGTGTACGAGACGATATTATGGGTCGAACAACGCTTTATTGCCTATAGTGACGAGTTTAAGTAGGCCAGGCGGGTGACGTCACGCTTACGTAGGAGCGACAGCTTGCGCTCGCTATCGCGGCCGTGCCACCTCGGTTACATCTTCCTTTACTTGGGGCAATATAGGTCACTCTGGCATGGGGTACCGACGAGGCTCGCGACGTTCCCGAGTGCTTTTCCTTGGTAGTGGCGGCTCTGGAACGGGACCCGAGCCTGGCAAGCCTGAGGGAGGTGTTGTGGTAGTGTCGGGGCATGGTAGCTCTGGAACCTCCCGGAGATGTTCCCGTGTGCGTCGCATTTCTCGGCCATCTTCTGTATTTACCAGTACGGAGCGTGGAGCTCCCGCTGATCCCAGCACAACGACCGGGAACCACGTCCGTGTGTGCGTGTCGTACAACGAGGCCCTCTGACCCGGTGAGAGGGCGCGCAGGTCCAGAGCACCTCGATTGTAGTAGACCTTCTGCTTGTGGCGAATCTCCTGGAGACGGGAGTGCACCTTCCTGTTGGGCAATGGTGCCGGCTTCAGACGGCAGGAGGGAACCGGGAGCAGTGTTCTCGTCTGTCGACCCATCAGCCTCTGCACAGGTGACATCAGAATAGCATCACGTGGAGTATTGCGCAACTCAAGCAGAGCTAAATGGAAGTCTGGGCTGTTATACGAACACTTCTTCAGCAGCGTTTTCGCTTCTTGAACTGCCCTCTCGGCCATGCCATTTGCGCGAGGGTGATAAAGGCTTGACGTCACGTGGCTGACTCCTAGTTCATGCAGAAATTCACGGAACTCTTGGCTACTAAAAGGGGGCCCGTTGTCACTACAGAGCTTCACTGGTAAGCCGTGGACAGAGAAAGCTTTCGCGCACCACTCCTTCAAGTGCCGGGCTGTTGTGTATCGAAACTCCTTTATTTCAAAATAAAAGGAGTAGAAGTCTACAATTAAGGCAAACTCTTTACCACCGTGATGGAATAAGTCCATGCCAACCATTTCCCATGGCAGACTGGGGACATCATGCGACAGTAGAGGCATCTTAGTGTTTTGCTTTTGGTGAGCCTGGCAAACTTTGCATGATGCTGCATTCTGGTCAATGTCACTCGACATGGATGGCCAAAACATGACACTCCTAGCCCGAGTTTTCATCTTTTCCGACCCCGAGTGGGCCAGATGAAGAAGCCGAAGGATTTCAGCTCTCTTAGCGCTTGGTACGGTTACCTTGTTGCTGCGAAAGACGAGGCCATCTTGTGTATGCATCTCTTTTCGACACGCCCGAAATGGCCTGGCACATGCTGGGACGTCCTCTTTGTTTTCCGGCCAGTCAGTCTCTGCATAGGATCGGATGGTCGACAGAGCAGGATCCTTGGCTGTTGCCACACGTAGTTCCTCGAGGCGACGCTCAGAAGCTGGAATAAGGGCAATGACGTTAACATTGAAGCGCTCGGTTTCTTCCGTCAATAACGCCTTGCTTGGAAAACGAGAGAGCGCATCAGCCAAAAACAGCTCTTTTCCTGGCTTGTACAGTAGATTAATGGCGTATCGCTGCAATGTCAGTCGCATTCGTTGCAGTCTAAGTGGGCACTGGTGAAGTGGTTTACTGAAAATTGGCACCAACGGACGATGGTCGGTTTCCACCGTAACCTCAGATTGGCCAAAAATATAGTCGTGAAATTTTTCGCAGCCATGCACAATCGCCAGAGCTTCCTTTTCAATCTGCGCGTACCGCGTCTGAGCATCGCTGAGCGATCTAGACGGAAAAGCGATAGGGCGGCCGTCTTGTATCAGAACGGCGCCAACGCCCATGTGGCTGGCGTCAACAGAGAGGGTGACTGGCTTTTTCGGATCGAAGTAAGCAAGCACTGGCGCTGTTAATAAGGCTTGGCGCTGCTCATTGAAGCTGCATTGCTCTTTTTCTGTCCAGACCCAGGCAATATCGTTGCGCAGCAATGTTCTAAGTGGTGCGGTGAGTACAGACATTCGAGGAATGAAGCGCTGCACGTAATTCATTGTTCCGAGGAAGACTTTCAATTCCTTACTGTTACTTGGCGCTGGCATGTCCAAAATGGCTTGGACGCGATCGGGTCCCAGGCTTAGTCCTTGCGTGCTGAAAACGTGTCCCAAGTAGAGAACTTGCTCCTGCAAAAAGACACATTTCTGTGAGTTCAGACGGAGGTCGTGCTCACGGCAGCGTGCAAGCACCCCGGTCAAGTTGTTGTCATGTTCTTCCTTCGTTGTGCCCCAGACTAATATGTCGTCCATTACAACCGCTACTCCAGACAGGCCCTCCAAGAGACGGTGCATGGCTGCTTGAAATATTTCCGGGGCGGAAGCAATTCCAAAAGGCATGCGGATAAACCGATAGCACCCGTAGGGCGTGCTCATTGTGCACAATCTGGAGCTGCTGTCAGAAAGTTTTATTTGCCTGAACCCGGATGTTGCGTCCAAGGTAGAAAAATATTTAGCTCCAGCTAGTCGTTGCGCGACCTCTTCTAGAACAGGCATAGGTTAGTGTTCACGCAGAATAACCTTGTTAAGCTCCGTTGGGTCGAGACAAATTCTTACTTTATCACCTTTACCTACGGCTACCATATAGCTTGACCATTCTGTTCGTTCGGTTACCTTGGTTATGACGTTGTGCTCCTCCATGCGTTGAAGTTCAGCCTTTACTTTTTCTTCAATGGTGACCGGAACCCTTCTGGCTGGCACAACTACACCGACGGCGCCGGGTTTGAGCTTCATTTCGTACTTAAAATTTTTCAGCTGTCCCAATCCTGTGAAAACATCGGTGAAGGGCTGAGCCGCCGGGTAGAGTTGCTGCGTCTCGACGCTATCAACGCGATAAATCAAGCCAAGGCTTTCTGCTGCTGCTCCGCTGAGGGTCACCGGCACGTTTTGCTCTATGACGAAGAAGGTTTCATCGTGCTGTTTATCGTTCACGGATAGCGACAACTTTACTTTAAACTGCGCAGTCGTTTTGTGGCCGAAAAAACTCGTTAACGTGGCTCGGCAGGCTTCACGAGTCTTTCTCGGAAGCGACAAAACTTCTTCCTTTGAAATCACACAACAGTTTGCCCCAGTATCAAGTTTGCAGACCATCGGACGGCCTTCAATGGAAACTGTCGCGGTCCACTGGTCGCTAGCGAGTGCGTTCACGGTTAAAGCTTCCAGAAAAAAATCTGACCTTTTGTCAACATGTAGCTTTCGTATTTCCCTGCGCTTTGCATCTTCGCTGTGCAAGAAGGATGACTGCGAGCATGCTTGGGCGAAATGATTCAATCCTCCGCATTTCCTGCACGCTTTTCCTGTTGCTGGGCAGCGGCTGCCGCGGTGAACTTTGTAGCCACATTTGTTACATGGCTTTGTTACTCTGGCCAACGCATTTACGGCTGCAGTTTCAGCGCCTTCAGTGGTGCCACGTATCTGTCGAAACTGCTCCTCGCCTTGCTCTTGGATGCGACAGATTTCGACTACTCTTTGGTAAGAGGGGTTTTCAGAAATTAACTTCTTTTGCAGTCCCTTGTCCCGGATACCGAGTATTATGCGGCTACGAAGCATGCGCTCTTCTAAGTCTCCAAAATTGCAGTGTTGGGCTAGCGTTTGCAATTCGACAAGCCAGTCATTGAAACTTTCGTCCTCTTTTTGGTCTCGGGAGCCGAAGCAAAACTCGTGGTAAGTGAGGTTCTTCGCGGGCTGGTAGAAGTCTTCAAATTTTTTAATTATAAGGGTTACATCGGTTGTGTCCTCTCCTGGCTCAAACTTGAACGAAGCGAACACTTTTGCAGCCTCTTCCCCAATGGTCACTAAAAGCGTCGCCGCCTGCACTTCTTTTGGTTGTTTGTTCAGCTGAGTTGCCGTGAAAAACAGTTCAAACTCACTTTTCCAGGTCTTCCACCCAAGCCAAGCGTCTCGCGATGTGTCGAGGGGCTTCGGAGGCAACAGGAGCGTTGTCGGCAATGCAGGCGGTGTCGGCAACGTAGGCGGTGTCGTCATGCTGGCTGTTTTCCGCTGCCACCATGTGTACGAGACGATATCATGGGTCGAACAACGCTTTATTGCCTATAGTGACGAGTTTAAGTAGGCCAGGAGGGTGACGTCACGCTTACGTAGGAGCGACAGCTTGCGCTTGCTATCGCGGCCGTGCCAACTCGGTTACAACTACGAAGTCTGTAGGATAAATACGGCCGTTAAAGATGACTCACGCTGCGCAGATTTCTGCAGGCGTTGTGAGATGACCTCCGGTTGTGCGCATTTCAGGGCCTCCCCAAGCTGTCCCAACTTTCTTTAACTTCGCGGCGAACGACTCACTGATGACCAAATAGTCGGCTCCAGTGTCGACGAGAGTGGTCACACTGTGGCCGTCGATGAGAACGTCGAGGTCGCTAGTTCGCCGTCTCGAATTACAGATAGGGCGTGGCCTAGGGTCACGGCTGCGTGGGCTTGTTCCGCTGCTTCCATGTTGCGTCGTCAGGCCACCTTCGGCAAGTGAGCTTTCATCATCAGGGCTTTGCCTGGTTGGCGTTGGGTTCGGAAAGCTCCGTCGCGTCGTCGTCGTCGTCGGGGGATCCTCGGTAGTTTGTCGCACAGCAACCGCACCTCCATCGGTTGCTGCCCTTAGTTTCGCGGATACTGGCTAGGAGAGCGGCCCTGCATTGGGCCAGAGTACTGCCGGGGGTGCGGTGACACGCGGCGGCTGGGCGACGGCGAATGGGAAGGACTTCGTAGTGTCCATTGAGTTCCTGTCAGGTAGTCGGCGAGGTCACGTGGCCGTTCTCCTGGCTGCGGACGCGGTGCATTGACGGCGAATCCACGCAGTCCCTTCTGTCGGTACGGGCAATGGCAGTATGTGTGCCCGGCCTCGTCGCAGTGGTAGCAGAGCGGGCGGTTGTCAGGTGCACGCGAAACGTCCATTTTCCTCGGCGCACTGTGCGAGCCCACTGGCGAACGGTAGGACGTCAGTGTGGGTGAAGGTGGCGGTGGCGTCTGGTGACGGAAGGGCGACGGGGCGGTGTTTTGGCGTGGACGGGGAGGAGCGTTGTGGCGCACTACAGCGGCGTAGCTCATAGTTTCTGGCTCGGGCAGCGGTGTTTGTGGAATTCGAAGCGATTGCCAAACTTCTTTTTGCAAAATGTCGGCGATCGGATCTACTAGAGGCTGCGCCGAAGGCAACAGCTTGCGCAGCTCTTTCCGCACGATCGCTCGGATCGTTTCACGCAGGTCTTCGGAGTCACCAGCTTGAGCACCAGCGCATTTTGGAGATAGGCGACGATTATACTGTCTGGTGCGCATGTCCAGGGCTTTTCGACAGTGGTCGCCTCGGATACAACTTCTTGCACAATGTTCGGTCGATTCCTCATTAGTCCCGCGAAGAGCTCCTGTTTGACCCCTCACATGAGGAAGCGAACTTTCTTCCCCTCAGGCATGTCTGGGTCAGCGTGACGGAATAGGCGGGTCATCTCCTCAGTGAAAATTGCAAGCTTTTCATTTGGTAGCTGAACCCGGGCCTCTAGTAGAGCAGCGGCTTTTCTTTTGCGAGCGACGCTCGCGAACGTTTGTAGGAATGCACCGCAGAAGACATCCCACGGTCAGAGCGTGGAGTCCTGATTCTCGAGCCAGGTCTTTGCGGTGTTTTTCAGGTAGAAGTACACACGATCGAGCTTTAGTTCGTTGCCCAGTGGATGAGGGTGACCACACGGTCGTATGTTTCTAGCCAGATTTCTGGGTCTTCAAACAATGACCCATGGAAAGTTGGTGGTTCCCTGGGTTGATGAATGACGAAAGCGGGCTGGGACGCTCCGGTTGTCATTGTCGCTGTAGTCGAGGTCATGGCCTTGGTCTTCCGCGCCTTGTGTTGTAGAAGCCTGTACTCCGGTGGGAGGACCTTGCTGCCGCCGGCTTGTTCACTGCTTTTGGTTGGCGTCGGTGTCGTCTCCGCGACGTGGGCTGGGTTCACGGCTTGACGGGGGCGTCCGATAGATGAACGAGGCAGCACCTCCACCAGATGTCACGGGGTCATGACGTGGCCGAAACAGGATACTTTGTGTTGGGATCTAACAGTTTATTTGGGTGAACCTGTGCCCGGCAAACGAAAGTCCGATTTCAGTAGCAGTCTTGCACAGATAGCAGTGAACGGAGCGTCGGCCGTCGATCAACTACTGACAAGCGGCGAAGTGTGTCGGCGTTTATACTCTTGCCATCGAATGTTATAGCGTTAGCGCTGGCGGTGGCGTAGGTTCCAGAATAATCTGTACAGTTCGCAGAGTGGGCGTGATCTTATCGAAATGATCTACTAAAGTCCGCAAGCTTCTCGAACAGTGCACCCGCGCTTTGCGCTGAGATTTGTGTAGTGTTTTGGGGCGATAACGAAACTTGAGAAATGGAACGTGGCTATATAGATTGAAATATAGAGTCTTCGCTCTTTTGTCGTGTGTTTGATCGCAAAAGGCACAACGAAGTTTTTTTGTTTACAAGAGCACGACAAAGCTAAAAGTGTTAGTTCATTGCTAGTAGATAGGCCAGCTTCCTAAGCCAACTGAATTAAATTTCTAGGCGGTCATAATTATGAGGGCTAGTTGCACAACATGTCACATACCAGAGCTAAAAAAAATGCCAGGCCTGTGCGACAGGCGCAGTGCAGTCACAGTGAAAGCTAGAAGAGCGGCCTTTCAGAGCCTTTTGAAAACACTCATCGGGTAACTACTGCAAGCATACTTGCTCAATAATAATAGAGCATTGTTATTCTTTTGGGTCGTAGACCGGCATTCGCTATGCTAGTTTTCGTCATTCTTCTGAGAAGCTTGGTATCGGCTGAACACTTTCAAGAAATTTCGTGCCAATTGTTTGTGCAGTGGCTGACAACGATGAAGAAATATGACTGAAGTGGGTATTCGCCACAGTTTTTAGGGAACAAGAGCAAAATTTTGTAACGGGTTGGAGTATTTTAGGGTCCACTAGTTACGTTATTCCAATTTTGTGACGAATGGTTGTTCTTTCGCTCTTTTAAAACGCTTTGTACTCGTATTACCACGATTGCTTTGCCGACATTAGTAATGCCTAAGGCAAGTTTGCCAACAAGTCACACGCGCCAGCGTAGCTCAGTGGTAGAATACTGGGCTTGCGTCCAGTTGTCCCGCCTTGCAGTCCTATACTGTGTCACTGGTGCTAGGTTTGCCAGCAAGTCACAAGGACCGGCGTAGCTCAGTGGTATAATACTGTGCTGGAGCCGAGCAGACTCGGGTTTCAAGCCTCACTGTGTCTTTGGTGCTAGTTTTTTCTTTTCTAATTTTACACGATGGGGTTACGGACACCAGTGGCTACGGCGGCAGACAACCGCGCTTGATCTAGTTGTGATCTCATAACAGTTTTTGCTGTAAAAAAACGGCAGGCTTGCGTGAAATGCCTTGCACAGTCACAGCGAAAGCCAAAGAGAGAGAGAGAGAGAGAGAGAAAAGGCTTTATTCACAGGATCCTCCGTGGGGTAGGTGCCGGCCTCGCAGGGCGTGGTCTACCCTTCTAATGTTCTAGTCTCTGCCGACCTAGAAACACTGGGCCAAGAACTCGAGGGTTAAACCTCACTCGAAAGAAGAGGCGCCTTTCTGAGCATTTTCTGAAAGCTCTTTGGGTAACTCCTACAAGAGAACTTGCTGGGTACCATTATGCCCTAAATAATTAAACTTTTTGCTTAGTAGCCCAGCATTCGCAAAGCTATCCTTCATCATTCTTTGGAGCACCGTAGTATCCGCTATACGCTTGCTAAAAGTAATATGCAATATTTTATTCAGTGGCTGAGGAAAATGTAGAGTTAGCCTGAAGTGTGTATGCGTCACAATTATATAGTGATCAAGAACAAGAGTTGTAATGGGTTGGAGATGTGGACGACCTGCTCGTTACGCAATTCGCGTTGTATGAAACCTGGTTGTTTCTTTAATGCTCTAAAAAGCTTTATTACTAATATATACGCTGTTCCTTTCCGGACATGTGAAGCATGCCTCAGGCCAATTCAGCAATGAGTTGCTCAGTGCTGGAATATTACGCTGGCACACAGTGAAGTCGGATGTAAATTCCATTGTGCTATTGGTGCTTTTATTTACTGAGTGTTTTCCCAATTTCTTACGATACTGGCGATGGACCTCGGCAGCTGCGGTGGCGGACAACTACGACGCTGCGCGTTACCTGAGTTCTTATCTCAAAACAGCGTTCGCTGTGAAAGAAAAAAATGAACCCAATTTGTGCGTGACGCAGCGATGTGCACAACGCTTAGGCTACTGTAGAGCGCGCCCGGCCTTTTAAGTTGTTGAAAGTTTTTTCTGGAGTTAACAACACAACCCGTGCAACTAAGGCATTGTTTCTGGTGTGCGGCAATAGAGTAGTTCAAATGGCGTCATCGTTTACAGCACACTGCCTTACTGGTCTCGCTTCTGTGCTTTACCTACGCGGGCAGCTCGGTTATAATATCTATTTTTATTGTGCTTTCTCAGTTGTTAATAGGAACTGTGAAAAGGTTTTTAGAGCTTCTTAGCGCTATGGACCTGTTTTAAACATATCGTAATTTTTTTACATTCATTTGCGGGAATTTTTTCTTTCGAAAATTTTCTTCACAAGATGTTGCTGAACGACTAAGTAGTTCTTCATGTTCTAGGCTTCGTGATGTAATTTAACGGTTATGGGCTACAACCTTGAAAACTGAGCATTTGCTATCATGAAAAAAACTAGACTATCATTTCGAAGCTTCCACATGCGATGTGTTGTATATATTTGTAATAAAAATATATAAAAACGCATTCACTCTGATCTCTGTATTGTAGTAGTCATGAGACTGTCCAAGTACTAACAGCCCCCAGGAAATATTTCGATATGAGGATTTCGCAAAACGGGCCTCTCTTTTACTACGCTAATAAAGTATTTATTTATTTGATTATACTACAGCCCAAGTACAGGGCTATAGTAGGCGTACAGGACGAAAGCAACAGAGGAAATAACAACAGTATAAAGCTCAAATCAATCAGAGGAATGTGAAAGGAAACAAATCTTTGCATATTACAAACAAGAATTTACGTATGTTCGATGTGGTTAGTAGCGTCATCAATGAACTCATTTTATTCTAGTGAGCGAATCCTTCTTGGTGGAGAATTCCAGAGCTGCATAGAACATTGAAAAAACCTCAATTTTATTATGTTTTACAAGGAAATAAAAGCGTCATCTTCAAGTTATGGGAGCTGCGGGTGCAAGTTTCATCCATGAGTGTTATGTTGTTACCGCCAGGGATGCCAGTGTAGGAGTCGATAACCGTACATAATAGTTTTAAAATAAAAATGGTAACGAGAATGCGATGATACAATGCTTAGTGACTGCAAGGCTTGTGAGGGTGAGAAGCTGAGGCTAGAGTTACGACATATGAAACGGATAGCTTTACGTTGGACGCTGACAAGTATTTTTAGGTTACCTTGTTTGTGAGGCTACCAACCTACAGATGCGTATTTCAGTATAGGCTGAATCAAGGTTTTATACAGAAATAGCTTGGTGCCGCGGGAAATATAGCGAAATCACGGCGCGAATAACCTAATTGTTTCGAGCTTTCCTACTGATGTATTCGATGTGGTTTGTCAAGGAGAGATTTTTTCTTAGAATCACACCTGGATATTTATATTGCCACACTCTTTTACGTTGAGTGCCATCTAGATGATAATCAAATGAAAACAGATTCTGGCCGTTGGTAAAAGATAAGACGGCCATTTTAGTGCAGGTGACGTTGATCTGCCTTGTTTTGCACTGAGCGCTGAGAGACATGAGCGATTGTCCGGAGAGTTAACATGATCTTCCAGAAGGTTCATGAATACGTACAATACGCGATTGTCCACATAATTCTTATTGTAGACAATGTGCAGTGATGTATATCTAATATATGTATATGAAGAACATTATTGGGCCAAATAAAGATCTCTCCAGAACACTTGCCGTTATGTCAACAAGGGATGACTCTATTGAGTTGAAAGAAACAAATTGTGAGCGATCATGAAGGAAACTGGTGATCCGAAAAACAAGATGGTAAATATTGAGTATGAAATCGAATTTCATTAGCAATATAAATAAAGTAAGAGTCAAAAGCTTTAGAGAAGTCAAATAAATTGGTATCTATTTTATTTCTTGTATGTGTATGTTAAAGGCGACGTCATGAACGAAATCAACTAATTGTGTAACGGTGCTGTAGCCACGACGGAAACCGGGCTGAGTTGACGTTAGGATTTAATTGAAGTCGAGGAATTACATATTATATTTAAGAAGATTATGCTCCATGCATGACTGTGGTGTGAGAGATATTGTCTTGTAATTAGAGAATTATTGTCTATCACCAGATTTATACAAAGGCATCACTATCGTTGCTTTTCATGAAGGGGGTACTACACTGCAGTCTAGGGATTTCTGTGGGATCACTGTAAGTAACGGGCTGTTCATGCGAAGTATCTCACAAAAAAGTATTTCTTTATATTGCTCGAACGAGTATATTTCTTGATGTCAAGATTCAACATTAGGTTTACCACACCTTCCGAGCTTATTATAATATCACCTAGTTTATTGGTTTGTACGTCATGATTAAAAATTGAAAGAACATAGTTGTCGGGGATGAAAAGTGATTAAAAATAGGACTTAATTGCATAAAACCATAATGGAGTCCTTCGTAATTGTAAGAATATTCTTGAAAGAGGAAGTCGTTGTGGTACTAGGCAAGACTGAAGTAAAATACCTTCAAGGTTTGTATACAAGTAATAAAGGAAGTTGAACAGCCAAGTAGAAGTCGTCTTTGAAATTTTTCGTGGGAGCGTGAATTTCTGTTTTGGCTTTCTCAAAGGAAGCATGAATAACAGTGTTAGCGTATCTCGTTTTACGCAATATGGCAACACGGTTAGATCCAAGGCAGCTTGTTAGTCGTCTTTTTTTGTTCCTATTAGAATGAAGCTATTCATCCAGATCTTCACTAATAACTCAAAATAACGCCCAAGATTGTCAGAAAGACACGTGTTACTAAGTAACAGAATTGTTCTTAGCTATCAGCCAAAGTATCAGAGATAGACGTCTCATAATCTTTGTTTAAACCACAAATTTTAGAGTAGCTAAAAGTTTCGCGTGGGCTAGGACAATTATTGTGTACAAGGAGTGTGCCATGGTCAAATATTTCTTATATTACGTCGCATTAGAAGCCAAAGTTAGCAAAACTGTCACTGATGAACACTACGTCAAGTACAGATATTTGTCACGTATTCATATCAAGCAATTGTATCACTTTATGCAACGAAAGAAATGAAATTTTTTCCCTACGATTAGGTGAATTAGTAGCGAAATACGTAAGAGCAGGCCTAAGGATGCCCGGAACATTGAAGTCCCCAAGAACGACTAGGGTGTGCTCTCGATGTTATGGTTGTTTAGATTAGAATGTATAGAAAGATAAGACCTGAATTACAGTGCGTTATTGGTGATGCATGACAAAAATGCAGAAATGAGCCACCTTCTACCACGCTACGATGTCGGTGTTATAAGAACAGGCACCGAGAAATGTAATATGAAAAGAGAGCTGGGTAAAAATATTGTATTTCAATGTCATAACAGAAACTGAGGAGGAGCGAAGTATATAGGGAAGGGTGTTTCAGCTCCACTGAAGTGAAACCTCGAGAGGGTTCAAGCATGCAGTGAGACGAGCAAAATTTTTTGCACTGGGCACTCAGGCTGCTGAGATTAAAACAAGTCGTAAATGGAACGAAGTTGTCTCTCTAAAGACTTCGTCAGAATGCTGCGTTGGAATGCAGGTAACTCTAGAGTGCTTTTTCTTCTCTACATGCCCAGTTTTAGTTACCTATGGCTTCAAGGTAAGGAAGCTTCAGACGCATCAATGGCTGATGGTTGCATGTTCATTTTTATAGGAAGGTTGAATAGCAGAAAAAATTACCCATTGTTCGGGCCACATAGGAGTTTTATAATGGACAGTCACTACCTGGCACGCCGTGACTAGATCACATGCTGAGAAGCCTTGCACCTATGGCGCTTGGTACTTGATAATTCCCATAGCTGACAAGCCCCTGATCGTGAAAACATCAGTATTTGAAAAACAGCGCAAACAGATACTGTTACACCTGGGAGTCTACACCGATTGTCAATACCTCTGCAAAGGCAGTCTGTCAAGGCCAGTGATCCAGCCTGCCTGACGTGATCAACTCAATGACGTCATCAAGCGGCGGCGCCGGTCTGTCTTACGCAACACACAGCGAGCTCCATCAGCCCAAGAGCCCCATGAAGTAATCGGCGCCTTCCAGTCTAGCGATTCTTACGCAATGCGTGGCAACATCACTCGTCCTTGGGTGCAACCGAGCGCAGCGGCTCCGGATTTCATGAACATGACGCAGCCAAACGGTGGGTCCCCATTGGAGGATTCTGACATCATGGCTAGCGGTGCTTGTGATTGGGCGTTGGTGATGTAAAGGTTCACCTGGTGCCTATAAAAAAAGTCAAGTGGCGCGTCGCCAGCAGCTTTCCTGTGCGTCAGAGAAGGCCGATATATGCGTGCGATGAAGACATCTCGGCTCTTCGAGTTTCTAAGGTGTCGGCCCCAGTGCCGCATTTGTAACGCCTCTATTCCTATGCTGTACATAAACCTCGCCTTAACTCACCGTCGTCTTGTCCGCTCGTCTATCAGCTCTGCGCAGAAGCAGTCGCGAGCTAAGAAACACACACCACCAAACGGCTGGTGGCCTAGGCGGCGAGTTGCCGAGCAGTGGCGCCTTCGGGACCGTGTTGGTGTCACGCCTTCGTTACAGTGAGTGACAACTCCGGAATCGGCCGGCGTCAGCGATATCTATGTGGTGAGTGCCTGATGTTTTCGCCTCAGTACACCAGACTACTCTAGCATAGGTTATAGTAGTTTAGAGAAGGGCTGTGTGAAGCATTAGTGATTGAGCTTTGATCGTTTCAAGCCACTTCGAAGCGCTTTGAATCCAGTTATTGCGGAGAGTGTCAAAACGGCAGTGCAGAAAATGGCTTGCGCGTCTTGCTAGTAGACTTATAGTAGAAACTGCAAGTATATTCTTAACAGGGGCAAACAGCAAGAGGCCAGTGTGAACGATGGAAATTCTTCAAGTGAAGGCACTCATTGAAATTTGTGAGAAACTTGGCCTCACTTTTGGCCATGCGAAAGAAAATCAAGTGATCCTTGAGAATATGAAGGATGAAGGAGTGTCGGCTGAGGAAGTCGATGAGGCCTGTGTGGATACCAAAGCATGCCGCGAGGAGGCTGAAAGGCGAGAAATAGAAGTTCGCGAATGCGAAGAAGCTGAAAGGCGAGAACGTCGCGAGGAGGCCGAGAGACAGGAGCGTCTTGAATCGAAAAAATAGAATATGCAATCCTACAGTGTTCGCAAGTGCCTAGGTAGCTTCTGCGACAGTTCAGGTCAGTGGTCAGAGAATTCGCGACCAACTGCCACCGTTCGGTGTAGACGTGGTCATGGCGAAGTACCTCGTCAAGTTCGAACACGTCTGTGTGCGAAATGTCTTGAAGCGGTCTCTTTGGGCGCAGAACCTGCTGGCTCTTCTTCTTGGCGAAGTGTCCGACGTTATAACGTGCTTGCAGAGAGAAGTGTTTGAGAGTTATGACGAAGTTAAGAAAGTGCTTTTGAAATGTTATAAGTTGTCACCCGAGGCTTTCCGCCACTGGTTTTGTATGCTTAAAAGGGGAATGAGTCACACGTTGTCTTCGCTTTTTATCTTAAAGCCAAATTACCTAAATGGCTCAAGGGCAAAAGTGTTAATGACAATCGCGACAAAGTGGTAGAATACATTCCATTGCAGCAAATCTACCACCGCATCGAGGAAGATGTGAAGCTTTTGCTGCAGGAAAAAGTTAGCGGAGTGCAGCTTAAAGAGGCAGCAGAGCTAGCTGGGGAGTACTACACTCGCCAAAAGTGGCATAGCAGAGCAGTGCGTGTTGAAAAAAATGAAAGGAAAGAGAGCTTTTCAAAGAAACCTGATCAACAAAAACCTACTGCGCATCGTAATTTTATGAAAGATCCGTGTATTACGAAGGACAAGGAAAGGGAAGAGCAAGCGGAAGCGGAGAAATCCAGTAAAGTTCCTAAAGAACGCACTGATGCGAACACGAACAGGTGTTTGAATCACGAAAACCGGTAATCTACCACAACTGCAAAAAGGAAGGGCACGTCGCGATCAACTATAAGCAAAAGTTGGCTTTTGCAACAATTCGAGAACTGGAAACGAACATGCGGTTGTTATAGCGGTGTCTCCAAGAAATTAGTGTGAGTGGGAAAACGTGTCCAGCACTTCGACACTCAGCGGAAACCATGGACGCCGTCCATTCTTTGTTTGTGTCTCCAGACGACTTCACAGGGGAACGCGTGTGGATCAGGCAAGTCACCGAGAAGCAGAAGTCTTGCTTACCAATCGCTATGGTTGTCATTGAAGGCCCGTTCTGTAAGCTTTGCACTGAAGCGGCTGTGTCTGCTGCGCTTCCCGATCGTTTTCCTTATCTTTTTTCCAATAACTGTGAACAGGTCCTCAATGAGCAGGGTAAATCATTCATTTCCAACTTATCGTACATGGCCTTCTCGCGATCGCAAGCACGGAAGCTTTCGCAGGAACTTGTTCTTGTTCACTGTGGTGAAATACCACCTGCAAAACCTGCTGATCTGTGTGACCTTAGCAGCGAGTTAATGAAACCTCAGACAGAAAATTCTACGTGTGAGTCATTTGAGCAGTCACTCGAGCAGCCCGTCGGCGAAGCGCCTGGTGCGGTCTCCGTCAGCGGAGGAGACGACATGACGCATAGAGTCAGAGCCAGAGGGGCGCAACGCTCTCGACTGTAGCGGAAAGCTGGAGTGAGCTGTCGAGAGTTGATTAAGAAACGCTCATTCGAGAGCAGCGTGAGGACCTCTCGATTAAAGCGCCAATGAAAAACGTCAACTTGAGAAAAAGCAGCTGCTGACCTGCGCGTTTGAGAGAAGCCGACGTATGCGTGCAAGAGAAGACATCTCGGCTCTTCGAGTTCCTAAGCTGTCGGCTCCAGTGACACATTTGTAACGCCTCTATTCCTACGCTGTACATAAAGCTCGCCTTAACTCACCGTTGTCTTGTCCACTTGCCCATCAGCTCTGCGCAGAAACAGTCGCGAGCTGAGAAATACACGATACCGAACGGCTCGTGGCCTTGGCGGCGAGTTTCGGAGCAGTGGCGCCTTCGGAACTGTGTTGGCGTCGCGCCTTGGTTACAATACGCATGTGACCGGAGTACCGAACAGTGTCCTCAATATAGCGTGCTTGAACATCATCGAGTCTTTCAAGACGGTTATGAAAGAGATTTATTTTGCAACATATAAAAAACATGCCATTGCGGGGCTTTGAAGAGATGAAAATGATACTAATAAGTACCATCATGTGATTTAAGCACCGGAAACACCAAGGGTGAGGCAGAATTACTCCTCTCTCTGTTAGAAAAAGCAATGGGTTCTCGGTGCAAGGGCATTGGAACTATATAACTCCGGCATTAAAAGTGCACACTGCAACCATTCGATTATTTTTGGGGTGTATGCCAACCATAATCATTCCGAGCGTTGAACACTGTGCCTAACCTGTATACCTTGCCTCCACTTCTTTGCTACTCTAAGCGAGCGAACTGGAAGAAAATGAGACGGAAAGCCATTGGGGAGGTCACATAACTAATCATCCATTCAAAATCGCAATTTTAAGCAAGAAGATTTTGAGAATTGCTTTTCAAAGTGGGGCCGTCATTCTACTATAAAAAAAAGATTTCTAGGGTCTTTGAGACATTCGCAGTTTTTCACTGTGGCCTATCAACATGTCTTTTAAACGAGAATTTCCGCGTAACTTACCACAAAAATGTTATATGCCGCAATTCACCAATACTTCACGAACGCACTTCTTTCATGCACATCACGCTGTTGAAATAGAGAAAACGAAATAAAACAAAAAAGTTTCACAGAATATGGAGACCCTGGAGTCAAACCCATGCCCTCTCGGTTCGTGGCAATATCTACTGCATAACCTACGTCACCGTCACATAAGGGAAGAGTATATCACACATACCTTACATATTCACATTTCTTTTTTTCTGTACCTGTGCTTTTAGTTTGCCGGGGTGGTGCCACCCCCTAACGAGCATTGAAGAGAAGTACTGTGTCATGCATCGAAGAGAAGTACTGCGTCATGGCACTAAGGAGCACCGGCAGTGAACGCTTATGTAGTCTCAGCTGTACGCTACAGCATCTTTACGCCAGCATTTGAACAGACGCTGGCATCAAATCGTTTTGCAAGTGCCAACTTAATGGCACTGGCAATACTCATTGCGGAGCATGACTTCCGCACTTATCTCTGACAACGTTTCTGGAGCTAACCTTAGGGGCCAGTAGTGGTTTATTGATGACGACGCGGTTACGTGACTTCTCTTTCGCGCTCTGTTGGAGCGCCAGTTATGTGCATTGTTCTTCGCGTTCATATACATCTATGGTGTTTTTATACCGTCAACTGAGCACCAACTACACGTACTGCTGCATGAGGCGACACTGAAAGATAGCGTCATCGACAGGCTAAATGTCGTGCAAGTGAGTTTGCTGCAGCGAAATTATACCAGGAGGGACTAGGACTCCTTCGCGCGCTTAAGGCTCAAGCTGAGAGCTCTTACTTTCATGTTTTTTTTCATGCTCTTCGAATGATCGTACATTCAGCGAATCCGTTCATTACCACAACGACGCACTCCAAGCACACCCACAGGATGGTCGCCTACCATGAGTCCACAAAACTGTTTATTGAGCACCCTCTAGTTTTTTGCTTGCGCAGCTTGAAAACGCCTGCGTTTTGTGTGTGATTTGCAAAGAACTCGATGGTAAAATAGTAAGTTAGGAAAATTGTCATGTAGTATAGCTTGCGTGCTTTATTTGCGTGTCTCATCACTCAATACCCTCTCAATTGTTGAATAGGCTTGTGTTGGACTGAGCACAAAATATAGAATTGGAAAGCACGTTCTTGTCTTCCCACAGAAAGCGATTCCGCTCACTACTTTTGCTACATGAAACTTGGAAGGTACCAGTAGATTGAAAGTCTTAGAACTAATCTGCACGGCCAATCGAAGCGTTCCAATTGCCCACGGCGACTTGAATGCTTGATGAGCAGAACACCAACTAATGAATATAGGAAGAATAAGACATGCTTGCTCTGGGGCCAGGAGCATGAAGTCATTCGCCGTGCGCAAAACATCGACTCAAAGTTTCGTGTAGCCAGGCAAAAATATATATCTTTCGCCGAAGAAAACGTGGCTGGATATTCATGTCACGCCTCTTTGTACGCTATAGCATGGCTGCTTGTTTTTGTTGTGCTAGTTTCACGTCTTCTGCAGAATCCGGTCGAATTCAGTGTTCTTGCACAGAAGGTAAGATTCTATGAACCAAACTGTATTTCAGGATACCAATAGCTTTTTTTCAGGAATCTGAGAAAAGCGTCGCACTTTTTACGTTCAAAAATAATTCACGCCAAATCTTTTTCTTTTACAATTTAGGTGCAAAAGTTGTCTGACTAAGAATAGCTACTAACTCTTCAATTTCTTACTCTTGTACGAAGCTTGCCATGTATACCTCATATAAATGCCACGGAGAATCGCGCTTTGCTTTTCTGAAATGTTTGAGTACTTGAAACGTTTCGCTCTCTGCTCTTTCTGACATGAACTTGCTCCTAGCAGTGAAATTACAGAATTAAATAGCGTTTTTAAGTCACTAAAGTTATGTGCAAGGTGCGTTGTCCACTGTTTTGCGTCACATGGTTCCTAATTAGCACTGTAATATTACTCATCGCAATATTTTTCGCACACACACCATAATTCATTTTTTGTTCTTGGAAAAAAATGCCTGGTAAAATTCATCTGTGCAATTGTTTGTTCTTCTTTTGGTGCGCCCTAGAGAACGTGTTTCGGAATTCCTCTGCAGAACATTAACCGCGAGCTGAATGCTGGTGCGCTCTGTTCAAACTGCGCGACAATATTTTGCCGTGCCGAAAGCTCGTTGAAAATTCCGCAGCTCTTGCTCATAAAAGACTAGGCCAAGCTCAAAGCAAATTTAAATGGTGCCACTTTTGTAATCTTCTTTAGAAGCACCATGCAGAATAGGCTAAAAAATAAAATTCTCATATCAGTAATGCCTGTTTAAGGAAATGTTAAGTAGATTCTTCCTGATGGTGGCAATTATGAGATGATAGATCATCACATCTGTGGTTACAGCATGATTTTGTCTTTGAAACGTGAAAAATATTTTAATTTTGTGTTCAAACTCTACAAAGATTGACTGCTGCCTTCACTAAACAGTGGTGTGGTTTGATTTATTGGCAGCACAAGAGATCTAAACAGGCTGACTGGTTTTGCCTGAAGCAAACATTTATACACTGACGTACATCACACACTTTAGGCAGCTCCCGGTAACGCCAAATAATAATATTTCATTTTTCCTCGCTTCCAAAATCAAAGTGGCACATGGTGGTAGTCCCTGTGGCACATTCACCTGCCTGCATGACTGTCTGTCTACGGAAGACTACCGCGAGCACTGCGTCTGGCCATAATATAAAGCGAAATTTCATAAAGCCCGCAAAAACTGCGCGTGGTTTCACTTTTATACTTGCACCGGCAATACAATCACCATCGCATCTACCAACCAATGCTCCGAGAGTTCATCACACTAATGATAGAAGATAGATTGCGGATCAAAAAAATTCGTTTTTTTTATTTTCTGCTCACCTCTCAGTGAAACTGTTGAGAGATTGAACGTTTGAGACAATGCGCTTTTTATCGCGGTACAAGCTATGAAGGTACAAGCTATGAAGCTATGAAGGTCAAGAAAAGGGGACATTTCGCATGTTCGTAAAGCTTACCATAACTTGATGACTCTGACATGAGCGGTTATAATACCCAACCGATTTGACAATGACTGATATCTTCAATGCAGAAAAAGCTGCGCACCTTTACATTATACGGAAATCCCGTTAAACTAAACTACAGAAGCAAATACATCTTTAGAGGTGAATAAACTGAATTGTGATCTGCTAACTCTATGTTCATTGTAGCTTGTTTAACGAAAGCTTATCCCATTTTTTTTCGATTTAACAAAATTCATTCAGCCTGGTATAGCCGTGATTCTCCGTAGTGTCACGACTCGCCACTGATCATGTACCGTATATTGTAGAAATGCGACAAAAGGCCAAATAAACTCAATCGTTTACCGCGTTTGTGCAGAATAGAAAAATTTTTGAAGGAGTGGGAGAGAATTCTATAGGCGGAAATTCGGAAGTGCAACTAGCGCCTCTAGATCAGGTCCGGCTGGCGGCACAGGCCAGTGGGGTATTGGACATGGGGCCCCAGCCATCTAGCTCCTAAACCCCTCTTTCTTCACTTCAATGAATTTGTAGCGTTCCACGACAACCAGGTAAAGACTAAAAGCACAATCTCTTTATTCTTTTTTGGGAACTTGGTCTATCTTTTTGGACTCGAAGGCAGCCTTTCAATGTCTTATGTCACCCTTTCGCCATAGACCTAATGAACAGCTAGTAGCTGAAATGAGGCTTCGTCATCACAAGGCCTTCGAGAAACAGCATATGATAGTGTATCAGTGGATACCAGGTCATTGCGGTATATATGGCAATGACTACGCAGATGAGGCCGCTAGATCTGCCCACGATGGTGCCCAATACGCAGCCATGCCATTCTCAATAACCGAAAGCAGCTACAAGACTTCGTTCGCTCTCACGTGATCTCACGCTGGTACAGTTGAACTCAACAGAATTCACAAACGCGCGCCTTCATAACTTGTATCACAATCTCCAGCGTCGTCTTCCCTCAGAAAGATCTCGACCTGAGGAGACTCTTTTATGCCGCTTGTGGCTTGGAGTAGCCTTCAAGAACGCATACTCCTATCTTATTGGAATGGCCAGCATGCACGTAATGCAGCTGCGAAGAAACCATTGCACGCATTCTATGTGAGTGCACCCATTTCAACGCGCCAAGAGAAGAACTTACTGCAGCTCTGCAAAGACTGGATGATCAGCCTTTGTCGGAAAAAAGGTTTCTGGGTCATTCGCCGAGCCCATCTTCAGCACAGAAGGCTTTCAAAGCTCTGCTACGCCTTTTGCGGACAACTGGCCTCAGAGAAAGACTTTAGTGTTTCATACTCTTTAATGTTGCCTTTCCTCTGTGGCTATTTTTTTGTATTTCTCTCTCTCTCTCTTTATTCGCAACTTTTCTTGTTATCATCTTTTATTCCCCTCACTTTTTTCTCCAGCACAGGGTAGCCAGCCCTGTCCTTCCGCTTAAACTTTCCTGCTCCTCCTCTTTATTCTCCTTATTTTGTCCCCCCCCGTTTCCACCCAATCAGGCCATCGTAGCATCGGCCCAACACAAATGTTATTGACCGTCACAATTTCTCTATATTCAAAGAGAAGCAGTTTTTTTTGTGACCATGACAAGTGTCAGCTGTGATGTTTCGTCCTCGGCTCAGATGCCGTTGTCTTGGATGTGCATGCCCATCAGGTATGCCACCAAGGCTAGCTCTATCGGTTATGTCGAGTGGATGCAGCCAAATTTAAGCATACGCACGAAGGAAAGGAAATAAGATGACAGAGCTGACACTAAAAACTGGTGTTTGTTGACTTAGTATTGTATATCACTTGAACTGCGAGCAATAGTTTGGGATTTGGAATATCGTGTGTTCTTAGTAGTTCGTACAATACCAAGTTCTTTTAAATGCATCACCAACAAACCCATATTGTAGCTCTCAATATTAGTTGGATTTGAGGCTGTTCTGACCTGTAAGAGGCGGGCGTAGGGCCCGTACCTTGTATGCTGAAGACTCTCGACTACACAAGTGACACAACACGAAGCATCATGACCTCATATCAACGAATAACGCGAAAATATTCAATTCAATTCAATTCTTTATTTTCAATCTGTGAACCATACAAAAACATCACGAATGGTTGAACCCATAGCCAAAGGCTAGTTGGGGGTCCACAAAAATAAATAACTAAGGGTTCCATGTATAAAAGAGATATATAAAAAGCATACAGATAGTTATCGTGCATCGTTTATTTGCACAAGTGAAACAAAGGAAGAGCGAAAGTGTCGGTAAATGCACGATAACAGTTCTAGCTTAGGAACATACAAGTAAACAAAGCATATTGTTGCATTAATATGAAGGTTAAAATATGCATGGCTAATACCAAAAACAAAAACCTAATGATTCGGTGACAATGGTATTTTTAAACGATTTCACAAGTTTCGGGCAGACACACATGCATACATACACACACACACACACACACACAAATGACATTATATTTGTTTTCATTGATAAACATTGTTCTGTGTAAGTAACTATTTCTTGAGACTTGATGAAAAATAATTCAACGTTTTATTTCTTCTGGTAGTTGATTCCAAATTTTTGGCCCTGAAAACTGCAGCACACGTTGTTCGTAAGTATTCTTCGTTGGAGGAAGATATAAATTTCCATACGTTTGATTTCTGGTTACACGAGAGGATGTGTAAAACAAAAAACATGAAAAATTGGGTTGTTTTTGACAACATTTAACACACACGTGGCAATTTTTATTTTGTGTAACTTATCATAAGGCAAAGTATTCATTTTCATAAACAAAGGCATACTCGGCTCATTGTATCAAGATTGGGTGATTATTCTCAGGGCTCGTTTTTGAAGTTTGCGAACAGGTTCAAGAAACGTTTTATATGTCGCACCCCATGATTCATTGCAGTATGAGATGTGGCTGTGAATGAGTGAAAAATATAAAGTATGCAGAGTATTGGTATCAAGATGATGACGTGCTTGTGAAAGCGCGTTGCATCCTGAGAAGAGCTTTGTACAAACTGCGTTTATTTGCTCTTGCCAGTGCAGATTTTTATCAAATATCACGCCGAGATATTTAATTGAGCTGGCTTCGTCAAGTTGAAATTCGTTTTTTCGCAAATCTAGTGATATAGAAGGCATGATATTGTTGCGTCATCGAAACACGACATATTTAGTTTTTTTGACGTTTATAGTAAGTTTCTTCTAAACGAACCATTCACTTGCACTATTTAGCACTTTGTTTGCTTTAGTATGCAGATCTTGAATGTTGTCCGCTGTTATAACAATATAAGTGTCATGGGCGTCCACAATAACTTCACTAGTGTCTAAAATTTGTGGGAGGTCATTAATATATAATGAAAATAAAAATGGCCCTAGGACGGATCCTTGAGAGACTCCAGTGCACATATACTTTGGTAATGACATAATATTGTTCAATCTAGCTACCTGCACTCGCTCGTGAATGTAGTTAGTGAGAAGGTCTAATGGGCTACCACGATAACCATAATGCTTTATCTTATGTAAAAGTATGTTGTGAACAACATGGTGGCCTCATGGTGGCCTCAAGTATGGGTGGCCTCAAGGACAACTATGCAGTAAGACTAGTCTGAGCCCTCGTCGTTAGCGTTATCGAACTACGCTCCGAACGACGATTCAACGAGTAGATAATTCTTTTGACGATGCGTCGTACGTGGCCTCTAAACTACGGAATGACTCGAGCATTCACAAACTTTCTTTCCCGGGGTATACAAGAATTTCAAGTAACACATTAAGGTCATGTTTAACACACCCACGGAAATTGTCGTCAATAAGCAACAAAGACGTAACCGCCTCCAACCATCGAGTTGTGTATAAAGGCCCATATTGCTTCAGAAAGAAACTGGCCCTGTTTTTTGAAGAAGTTCACGAAAACTGCTTGCAAAGGAAATGTTATGGGCTTGAAATTATAATCGCTAGGCCTGCGTGGAACCCACAGCACAGTCACCGAGAAAACGGGAATAGTGCAAGGAGGTTATAAAAAATTGCTGGAGTGAAAATTCTTGTCCACGAGTGAATCCTTTCCAACCGTAAGATTGCGGCTGTGGTATACATCTTACTAGGGGAATGATGGGCTGTTGGCGTTCGGCGATTGAGAAAGAGAAGTTCGTGTTACACTTAACTTGTACATAGACAAACAAAACCTCAAAAGTTAGTAAAGACAGCGTATACATCTTACTAATGAGCATCAAAATCTAATAGATCAGTGGGTATCCAAGTGTTACAAGTCAAAGGACAACTGAAATGAATCAAGTTGATCGCATTCTACAGAATACCACGTATGCATGCGTACTTAATTGGGCGGATGGCTAATACGAAACAACTAGAAATTACAGCTTTCCCTCTTTCTCGGAAGAAACGTGTGCGCCATCGCCGAAGAAAAGCCTCTTGGCTGTGGATTTCCAGGTGCTGATCTAGGTAATTCCACACAATGAGCCGTATTTTCTGCAGTGTGGGATAGGCGCCTCTAGGAGGCTCGTACCATACTTCCGGTAAACAGCGTCATCGCCACAGTGCACACATGGTCACTGTTAAAACCAGTATAGCAAGCAGCCCACGTTCTGTTCTCTTGCGCACTGCGCGAAAGCCAATGTGGCGTTGTACCATGTGTCAGACGCCTTTCGCCGCGGAGCACGGAAACAGATCATATTGGGCCGTCTCTCTTTTGCCGCAGTTTGGAGAGCGGTGATTTGGAGCGACTCCTTAATGTGCTAGCTTGTCCCGCGTAGGCAATGCCGTCCATGTTCTCAACCAGTCAAACTCGAGCACCTGGTTAGGTACGCGATGACAACGCCATCGTTTCCATTTTTTTCGTGCAGGATGCTTTTTCTTCCTCTTTTCTCACTTTGCTACATATCCCCATTTTGCTTATTTCCTGTGATTAACCTCTTCCAGACTGCAAGAAGTTATCGATTACATTGCTCGTTTTAAGCCACTGGCAGCTGTGTGCAGCTTAAGCGGAATTTTCGCTCTCGATTTTATGTAAGAATTTGCCATGAAAGTTTCTTTAAGTGTGATGCTCCAGTACATCAAGAGCCTGTCACGATGGTATTTTTAGTCACTGAAGAGATTTTTGTTGTTTTTGCAGTCAGCGCTCTCGTGGATGTTGGTGTGTTTGGGAGGCCCAGGCCTCCACGGTTTGTGGGAAGCTGTGAAAACTTCCTTCGTACTTTTGCAAGTTTTCATTCCCAGAGCAACGTTCCTGCAATGGAGGCTAGGCGTTCTGTTACACGGTGAAGTAAAAGGGCAATTTGTACTATGTGAAATTCAAAAGCGCATGCCAGTGTTTTTGATTACTGCTGCTTTTGCCATTAGTGAGAGATTAAAATGAGAGGCTGCTTATATGACATCGTTGAATTTCTAAATACGTCATTCCAGGTTCAATGTGAAATTTCTCTTTCCTCAAAGTATTATCCTAACACCTTAACAGCTTCAGCGCATTCTACGTCTCCTGACAATAGTTCTCTAAAGCCCCTAAAGTGCAATGCCTTGAATTTGGTGGTATTTAAAAGAGCAACGGACAGGTAAAAATACAGGGCAAAATGCCAAGGAACGTACTATAGCTAGCCAAGTTACGAAAAATACCGAAATATCATTGACTTATGTCACAATTTGTAAGGTTTCCTTGCCTGGCACCGGGAAACCCACTATGCTCTCGCAGTTTTCAACGTTTCTAGTGAGAAGCTCTAGAGACAAAATGAACAATACCGGACACAAAGGACAGCCTTTTCTCACTCCTTTTTCTAATGCAAAGTGCAAAGCTTCTGGTAACTCCTATGTTGAAATAAAGACAGCTGGATAGATCCTGATAAAGTATTTCTACCAGCCTTACTACTGCTATGGGAGGCCAAAGATGCGCTAAATAGCAAAAAGATACCCATGCTGCATTCTATGAAAAGCTCTGGCCTGATCAAAAGAAATATATACTTCTGAGCTCTGTTCTTCTTTGACTTAAGCGAAGAGGTCTCTGATGATAGTAAGATGTACGAAGGTTGAAAGTCCTGGTACTGCACATGGCGGCAAGGGTAACACACTATCTTTCAAGAAAGGCTGCTGACGCCGTCATAGAGGCGGGGCAACTAACTTATAGTCTGTGTTTAGCAGGATAATGGGCCTGCAAAATTTTGGATTTAACGGCTTTATACCTTCTTTCAGCAATAGAATCACCCTTTATTCGCAGAACTGTGGTCTTTGGCGATCACGTAACAAAACATTCACTAAATCAGTGATCGTATCTCCCAAGATATCGAAGAAACGCTGAGAATATCTTGTGAGTATTCCGTCTGGGTGTGGTGACGTGAACGTATTCATTCATTTCAGAGCTTACCATACTTCTTCTTTATCACTTTCTGCATAGAGTACTAAACCATCTTCCAGACTCAGCAATGACAAACCTTCGCAAAAGTCTGAGAGTTTGGCTATAAACTCTTTGTCCTGCGCGTCATGGTCGGCAGCCAACAGTTTTGCAAAGTAGTCTGAAAAACTTCTCAAACTTCATCCGGGTCAATATCAATGGTACAATCCTGTTTTAGTGGCTCATCGATGTGGCGGGGCTGGCATCGATGATCATGGTTTCTTTGCGAATAAATCAAGTTCTCGGTTTCATCTGTCGATAAGTGCATTTTTGCAGGCCTTGTAGCGTGAGATCTACGCTTTGAAAGAATTTGATATTTGATTTTTGTACTTCAACATATTCGAGAATTGTGAACGTGGTTGACTCCTCTTCCTATAAATTGAATGCGTTGGTGAACCTCATTCATCCTGACCTTGAGGCGAGCGTACCATGCTTTTCCTGCCTACCGAGCTATGAGGCGCCAGCAAGTATTTATTTGGTCCCGTGTGGCCTAACTTATGCAACGCACTTTTGCCAGTAAGACCGCCAGCTTTGTTTAGAGCACTGAAATTCTTTCGCCATCATAAAAAGTAGTTGGGTCGATCCTCCATGGTTTGTGGATACTCGATGTTGTGCTCACGTTAAAGGTGAAGACTAACGGAGCGTGATCACCAAGTTTCTGCTGACTTGGTGCAAGCTGGACCACCTCCCATGCTTGTAGGTTCGGTATGGAGTCATTGGGCCCATACACCTTGTCAATGCAGCTTGGTTGAATGCGACATGCGCGGGTTGCAATGAACCTGACTCCATGTACAGTCAACCACACATCTGCCAGCTTGAGATATTTAACTAATTGCTGTACTTCTCTGGCGTAAAAATTGTTGACGCCTTGGCCGGGTCTCCTGACGTCCCATTTAGTATGAAGCACGCAGTTGAAGTCTCTGACAAGCACATATCCTAAAGACTCAAGCAAAAAAAAATTAAGACACCTTTATAGAACCCGTTCGTTCTTGACCTCGGTACGGGTGCATATACGTTAAAAATCTTACTCGTTTGCAGTAAAGTAGCACATCTACCGTTGTGATGCATCCTTCGGTGTCAAAAAAGACAGTGAGCATCCCTCCTCAGCGTTGCGTTCATAAAAACAACTCTTGTGTTACGTGCACGCGCATCTGTGAGCGAGAAGAAGGCCTTTATGTGAAACTTTTCCCGAAACGTAGCAACGTCAACCTTGGTAAGGAACTTTGTCTCCTGCAAGAAGTGTACGTCTTCTCCAAACGCCCACGTGACGCCAAGCACTTCGTACTGTTTCACCACATTTTGAAAACCGTGAACACTGAACGAAATGAAAGAAAGTAAAGCAATTGTTAAAATACAGGCGAGGATGTTACTCAGAGGAAGGAAAGGGATGAGTGAGAAGGCAAAATAATAAATGTTTACATCGTCGTCGCTCACGGTTGGTGACAACTGTCGCGGCGATGATCCAAAGCGGAGTTTCTTAAATTTTCTGTGGTTAACGGACTCGCTGCACACTGCCTGGCTAGGAATGGCGTCGGGAGCTGGAGGAACTCGATGCCTCTGCAGATCGTACGGGCCTATTAGAAACCTTGGTGTCCACTGGTTTGCTGCGTGTTGGTGGTCGGCTACTTAGCTGCTTCGTCGATGTCGAAGGCATCTCGTTCATGCTCTCCAGGGTCGCCAGAATCCCAAGGTTAGTGTACGGGGTGCTGTGACGGGCGTCTGTCGCTGTCGCGGCAGAAGAAATTGAGGCAGTGCTTCATGCGATGTCTCTTTCATATGCGAAGCAATTTTCAGCATACTTGAGTGACTTGAGCGTATCTATCTATCTATCTATCTATCTATCTATCTATCTATCTATCTATCTATCTATCTATCTATCTATCTATCTATCTATCTATCTATCTATCTATCCATCTTTCTATCTATCTGACTATCTATCTAGCCACTTACGTTTGGGTGCCTACGTGGTCACCGCTTTAACTTGGCGTGGACCAAAATTAGCTTGGCAGGGTAAAATGGTTTGACTAATATGGAGCTGTGGTCAAGACATGATCAATGTCACCAACCTGTTGTGTTTATCAATAAACACTTTCCGACATTGGCAGATACCCTCGGGCAGGTGCCGATTGTATACGGGTATGTGCCGCAGGTGACTGAAAATTAGTGTCTACGCAAGAACAACGAGAACACCCATGGGCAATTTCAACGCGCAAGCGGTAATAAATACCCGAAATCAGTAGCGTCGAGCCAACGAATGCAAAGAACAAATGTCAGGGTCCCATCTGGAATAAATCCTAAGCATTCTACGTGGCAACAAAGCATTTTACCAAACAGCTACGCCCAGTCTCGGCACTGCTCTTCAAATAGACGCTGTGATAGTTACGGACGTTCGTCACTATGCTTGTCGATAGCGGACGAGAAAAGGATTAACATGAACAATTTATTTGATGGCACGGGTGGAACGGCTGACGGCGCACGGATACGCCACCGTGTGCAGCGCCGTTGAGTCGGACGTTGCGGCCAACGCCGCAGTCAGGGTCGCAACTCCTGAGGTCCAGGTTCAGGCCACGGCTCACGAGGACCACGCCCGGTAGGTCTCGCCCACGAACCGGCTCCCGGCCACTGCACCAAGGCAGGAGCCAATCTGCAGGCCCCGTCCTGGGACCTAGTACAGGCCGACGGACTCGACCTTGAACAGACACACGGGCATTCGACCTGGCCGACACGTAAGGGTCCCACGTCCGGCTCAGGAACGCTGCCAGGAACTCGTCCTCTCGAGTGGCGCACCGCTTCGTCTGCCTTCGTGGCCTCAACCCTCGAGCTATTTTTCCCACGTTCCTTCTTCTTGGCCAGGGCACCGCCAGGTACCCTCGGGTGCACACTGCAGCTCATAAGCTCGCGGCCCACGTCCGAGTCTGGCGCCTTGCTCAGTACGGCTCGGCACTGCTCGGCGATCCTCGATTCAGCCAGAACTCCCCTGGCACCTGGATCTTCGGCCACCCTAGTTCTCGCCCGGCTCCGTGGTCCTCCGAACACACGCCCGCGTATCGCCCTGCAGAACGTATTGCTCGTCCCTTGCCGATGTGCGACGCTCTGGTGACACCAGTGCTTGATGGCATGGGTGCGGCTACGGAGCAGTCAACCCGCATCGGAGACGCGATGCTCCATGCGGGGAATGCACAGCCCGTCCAGCGAACAGCTTGCGTCGAGACGCGATGCTCGGCGCAACCGTGACCATTAGCCAGGCCACGTTCATCGCTGTGCCGAACGGCTGACCGTGGAGACACCTCGCCGAGATCCGCGATGCCCTCGGCAATGAAGAGCACAGCAGGCCAGGCCATGCCCCAAGATGCAGTACTCGTGCCGGCAATGCCACCCCAGCTGGTGGTTGGACGGCAGCAGCGTGGACGGCTGTGTTCCCTGGCCGGAACCTGGATCGCCTGCGTCCAATGCTTCGGCCCGCTGTCTTCCGTCTGCCGCTGCTCCGGCTCGTCCCCAGCCACAAAGCCTGCTGCCACGTAATGAGCACACGTGGCCCAATCGTGGTACGCCACTTCTATGGGCCATCGCTAGTCATCAGCTGATTGGCGCACAGTTGCCTCGTAATCGCACGTGCCTTGTCCCGCACCTTCGTCGTTGTCGTATTCTTCACTCATCACAATCACCCCCCACACAAGAAAGTTGTTTCAGTCAAACAACTTTTCTCACAATATACAGTGATAAGGAATGAAAACAGGTGTCAATTGAGCTTTGGTCTATTCAGAAAAGTCTCCATATGACAATCTGACCCGACGTCGCTTCTCGAACAGGAGCCTTTCTGCCTCCATGCGAGCTATTTCACGTTCATGCTCCCCCTGTGCTGCTAGACGTGCCTCTTCTCGATCTTTCGCTCTCTGGTCCCTCATTTCTTTTTCCTCAGTGCCCACCCACGCAGGCAAAGCCTCACCACTCAGCCCCATCTCCTTCCCTAGCTCAACTAGCTTTCTCTTGTCGTCCATTCCCGTCTGCCACACACAAACAACGTGAGGCTCTCAGATGTAACGCGAGAGCTTAGTCCTGTCTCGGACACCAGATATTGTGATGGTTACGGACGTTCGTCATTATGCTTGTCGATAGAAGACGAGAAAAGGATTAACATGAACAATTTATTTGATGGCACGGGTGGAACGGCTTACGGACCACGGATACGCTACCGTGTGCAGCGCCGTTGAGTCGGACGTCACGGCCAACGCAGCAGTCAGGGTCGCAACTCCCGAGGTCCAGGGTCAGGCCACGGCTCACGAGGACCACACCGGGTAGGTCTCGCCCACGAACCTGCTCCCGGCCACTGCACCCATGCAGAAGCCGTTCTGCAGGCCCCGTCCTTGTACCATGTACAGGCCGACGGACTCGACCTCGAACAGACACAACGGGGTTCGACCTGGCCGACACGTACGGGTCCCACGTCCGGCTCAGAAATGCTGCCAGGAACTCCTCCTCCCGAGCGGCGCTCCGCTTCGTCTGCCTTCGTGGCCTCGCCTCAACCCTCGAGCTCTTTTTCCCACGTTCCTTCTTCTTGGCCAGGGCACCGCCAGGTACCCTCGGGTGCACACTGCAGCTCATGAGCTCGCGGCCCACGTCCGAGTCTGGCGCGTCGCTCGGTACGGCTCGGCACCACTCGGCGATCCTCGATTCAGCCAGAACTCCCCTGGCACCTGGATCCTCGGCCACCCGGAACCTCGCCCGGCTCCATGGTCCTCCGAACACACGCCCGCGTCTTGCCCGGCTGAATGTCTTGCTCATCCCTTGCTGATGTGCGACGTTCTGGTGACACCAGCGCTTGATGGCATGGGTGCGGCTACGGAGCAGTCAACCCGCATCGGAGACGCGATGCTCCATGCGGGGAATGGCCAGCCCGTCCAGCGAACAGCTTGCGCCGAGACGCGATGCCCGCCGCAACCGTGTCCATTAGCCAGGCCACATTCATCGCTGTGCTGAACGGCTAACCGTGGAGACGCCTCGCCGAGATCCGCGATGCCCTCGGCAAGGAAGAGAACAGCAGGCCAGGCCGCGCCCCGAGATGCAGTACTAGTGCCGGCAATGCCGCCCCAGCTGGTGGTTGGACGGCAGCAGCGTGGACGGCCGCGTTCCTTGGCCGGAACCTGGATCGCCTGCGTCCGACGCTTCGGCCCGCTGTCCTCCGTCTGCCGCTGCTCCTGCTCGTCCCCAGCCACAAAGCCTGCTGCCACGTAATGATCACACGTGGCCCAATCGTGGCACGCCACTTCTATGGGCCACCGCTAGTCATCAGCTGATTGGCGCACAGTTGCCTCGTAATCGCACTTGTCTTGTCCCGCACCTTCGTCGTTGTCGTTTCTTCACTCATCACAGACGCTAATCATTTGAAAGAAACGTCAATAGTGGTTCCAGTTCTACCTACCCAATTATATAAACAATATATAGGTACTCCTTTCATACAGCCATCACGTCGGGCTAACGTCGATTGTGATTAGTCGCCATGCGCTTAGGTTGATTTATGTGGCAGTGTATTGTGCCAGCATCCTCACGAGCATCAGCGCTTCATTCAGCTTTTCATACTGTGATACGCATGTTCCAGCTGGCATGTTTGCCCAAGTTCAAAGAACTTGTTATATAAATATCTGTAACTCTACAGCGTATGTCTGAGTGTGCAACAGTTTTACATATACTTAGCATCATTTCATGACATGTCACTAAATGAAAATATTGCAACATCATCACCTCCTTTCCGCATGCTTCACATAACGTTGATTCCTAGGTACATAGAATCTGCCAAACTTTTTTATGGGTACCTGGTCGTCAGGCGTTTGGCGCTCCTCAGACGCCATTGATACGCTATTGTTATGTCGACTTTTGATTCTGCCAAGCAGAGAAGAAAAACCACTGGACGCCTCTGTAGAACTTCCAATTGAGTGCTCACGTTGCGTCCGAGTAGGCTGTTCATCGGTAAATGCCCCGTCTGGTATTCTGGCCGGCTTGACGAGAGTAGCTCCTTCCGAATGCGCGTCTACAAATTTTTCTGTCAGGCTCTCTTCTTCCCAATGGCCTGGTATCTTGGCTTGTGTCGTTCTCTTCTGAGGATGCAGTATTTCATAGGTTCTAGATTGCTTGGCCCCACTTGAGAAGCTTGAGATAGATTCTTTCAGCGTTGGGAAATCTTCTAACCCCAGTGATGGCGTATTTTGAGCTGCGTTGGCGTATGATTTGCGCTTGAAACAGTATTTGGTCGGTTGATCCACTCGACATCTTCTACAGGCTTCGGTGCACTCATTCACAGCGTGTACGTAAGCGCTGAACCTATGACAAAGAAGTGTTGCACAGGCTACAGCCCTGTCGCCTTCATCGTAGCAACGCGCACAGAAGCGATGCACTCTCTGGTACTCCAACATAATGAGGCGTCTATGGATTGAAATGAAGTTCGATGCGGGCTTTGCCATTTCAATCTTCCCCACTTGTGTATAGATAGAGTTAGACTGACATTGTTGCAGAGTAACAAGATATAACACGTACTTTGCCGAAAGGCTGCCAAGGAGAGACAACCGCGTTATCGAATATGTGTGGCGGGAGCCTGTACAAACTTACGAACACAATTGGTGGGCCGACGACTTCCACTTGAACATTGTAGGGACAAAGCTCCATATAGTTGCCGTTCGTCCCTCGTAGTCGTAGTAGTAGTGTGTAACCAGTGTTACATTTTGATCTCCAAGGTGGTACCGGTGGGAGATTTCTTCTGTGCGTTGTTAAACGATAAAGAACGCACAGCGTGCGCGTTAACTAAAAGCGAATTCTGCTGTCTCTCATTTGCCAGTAGCAGCCATTGGCATGCACATTGAGCAATACCTGACAGGAAAAAGGTTGCTACGTTATACTCGCTGGGCGTAACCTCCTTGGTTTTAGAAAGGTTTAGCGAGCGTTGGGCCGCACTGCCATGAATACAGCGGAATAGTATATACCATGAGCTTAAGGTGGTTGAAGGTGGGAAGTAGACACGAAGCGCAAGCCATACGAAAGTGTGCGTGCGCTTCCTCTCGTTCAGTCCTTGGAATGTCCGCTGGATGGTGGTGCTTCTATATGAGGAATATATGATGGAAAGATGTGAGATAATGGTACTTGGAGTTTCGAATAGGAGGATGAACGGACACAGAGACAGATGCATGGACGGACGCACGAATGGCTGCACGGACAGATGGACGAATGGACGAACGCAGGAGCGGATGCATGGAAGAACGCAGGAACGGACGCACAGATTGACGTGCGGACGCACGAACAGATGCACGCACGGACGGATGGACGGACGCACGGGCGGCCACAAAGACGCAAGGGTGGATGGACGGAAGCAAGAACGAATGAATGGCGGCATGCTTCGCCCCACTCTCCATAATTCACTATGTGGATATGCTGCCATTTTTTTCTCATGGACAAAACCTTCATTCACGGTGAGCTTGGTGGCTTGTCCCGCTGTCGTCGTTGCTACCAAGAACTTCAAAGTACCGAGGTGTTGTAGGAACAGCACCCCTTTGCTACCAGTCGTCCTTTCGAAACACTCGATGATCTCGAGGATGGAGACCGTGCCTTCAAGAACAGTGAACGTGGAACAGTGTTTTGTGTTAGGGTGCATACGGGCCTCGACGCCATCTTACCAGAGGTTCCAGGGGTTGGTGATTTCTCGGCCGAAGCCCAGAGGGTCCTGAATTTGGGTGAGACGCCGAAGAGACGCCGCTGACAATGAACGCACGCGTCGGCGAGAGTCTCACTCGCACAATAAACATGAACGGTGACGGAGAATGAGCGTTTTCCTAGCACGCCCAATGAGTTTAGCCTGGCAGCCTTTTCGGGTCAGACAGTGCTAAAAGTTCGTCCTTGTGTGAGTAGTTTTCTTTAAAAACTCTCAAATTTGAAGCAAGGTAATTAGAAAGGAAGTCATCAATACTAGCATGTGTGGATGACTTCTTCGAAAACAAAGATCTTTTAAATTATAATTAACGTAGTCTTTATACTAACAAACCAAACCACTTGCTGTGTGAGGGGGTACGACCATAATATAGCATGCTCCCGAGATCTTTAGAGGGCAGAAGCTGGCTGCATTACTGCAGGAAAACCATTCCAGCATTCCTTCAAACCTCTTGGGATAGGCGGTCTTTCCAGAGCATCTCAAACATTATTTTGTTAACTGATTGAGGTACACTTGAAGGGTACCCACTACGCCATATATTGTAAATTTAGCGCAGAAGGTAAGCATTCAACTAGTCATTATTCGTCAGTCCTTAAAAAAGCGTGATGCCCGCTGCACGGGTGCAATAAATTTTGTCACAATTTTTATACTCTGACTGACGACAATAATGAATTTTGGATTAGGCGTAAAAGTTCTTGTTCTTGTTGCCCTTCACTTGTGGCTCATACCCACTGTGGGGTATCAGCCAATAATAGAGTGGTTTTATAAAATAATATTTTTAATTAACTGACAAATCAAAGACGTTATAAGTTTTAGAGAGAAATTTTCATGATCACTGATCTGTACTTTGTTTATTTGTCTGTATTTGTCTTACTGTATTTGTCTTAGTAATAAATATTAACCTAGATCAAAAACTAGCCTAAAAAGAAAAAAAAGAGAAGTTTGTCGTCTGCCCACTCAACATCGTAGGCAGACGACAAAGCCAGCGTTTCCTCTGCCGATTTAGGCCGCCTGTTTTTTTTTCGTGGTTTGGTTGTGCCGTTGATATGAGTTGACTTTTATTTTAGAATACATTTGCGTGAACAAGATCCGCTTATAAATGTTTGATTTCAAAGAACCTTTATTTGCGCAGTTGTGCACGTTTTTTAGCCAACGCCTCGCTCAACACAAGCCTCACAGACACATATACCATCATTACATCGCTTGAACAAGGCCCCTTAAGAAACTGCCACAGATGGTTCTGCCAGATTTGCTTTTAGGTATTTTTGTGAGAAACTATAAGGGCCAACCTTGAAGCTGTTGACGACCCACTCCTTACTCAATTCGTATTGTATGACCCCTCGTTGGTCCTTGGTTGCTCTAAAATGCTTTATTACTCATATTAAACAGATTGTTTTGCTGGCAACAAGATGGCCCAAGGTCAGTTTTTAATGAAGTTTCAAAGCCCTGGCGTGGCTCGGTCATTTTTTCGGCGGCACTGACACGCATCAGACGCAGAAATTAAGTGCTCCGAAGTAGTGGCGATTGCAGCACAGAATAGCTGCCTAAGCAGGGTAACTGAATATCAAGACACAGCGACCAGATTATTTTGCGCCTACTGCCAAAGAGGCGTGTCGCACAAGACGCCGTGGTTTTACTGGGCGTTGTGCGAGAAAGACCATATGGAGTATATAATTTCAGTGAGGTGCGTGGCCCTAAGAAACTGCTGCCTTAGGTGTAGGTTTAGAGGCCTACCACATAAATTATTTCTAGGTTATCGCCATCAGCAACGCGAAAACTATGCAGGGTTTGATGGACGTGAAGGAGCTGGTGGTTAAGGGGCAATAATATATCATCGTAGACCGCCAGGATCAGCAGGTGCAGCTGCCCCTTCATTAGTTGTTCTATGGTGTCGCCGACGAAGACGGCCGAATTGTGTCTTCATTCGGGATCAGTGATGCGTTCAAAGAGTCACCGACATGAGATCAAACACGCAGTTTGTGCTACTTAAGCTTAAGAGTGGCGTGAATCTAACATTTCTCACACCAAAATAGGGTAGCCGGTGAATTGATCTTGCCGGTGTTAACTGAATCTGCAAGTGCTGTTCTTGCGACGAGAAGACAAAGGCCATGTTAGGAGAGAGGGTATGGCACCTCAATTCTCACGCTGTCGTAGGTTCGGCCACAGTAAAAATGAGTGTAATCCTACGTACATGTCGGCGATCTGACCACACGAAGGTAAAGACGAAGAAGATGTTGGCGATGGACGCGGAAAATGTTAAGGCAGCTGCGAAAGGGGCAGGGGACTTGGTGAGCCTAGATAGTGCATCTGGTACAGCCGCATTGGGTAACGGTCAATAGTACCAGCTGTTAAAGGTTTTGTTATGAAAGAACCAGCCTGCCGAACTTAGGAACGCTGCACAAGCACCCCAGAAAGGAACACGAGACAGTGGAGTCGACCAAAGAACGTTTAGCGACTACTAAAAGCACCAATACTGGGGCACCAAGTAAAACACCCCCAAAACAGTACGAAGCACGGAGCGAGGTGTCCAGTGGAAAGGATGAATATGGTCCTCTGGTGAAGGCATCTTAGTTCCGACGCAGTAACACAGGGCTGCGTCCGAGCCCAGTTTTGCCAACCACAAGGCGCCACTGTCCTCTAGTGGCAGGGTTCCTCGTGGAGGCTCCGAAGATTTCTAGCTGTATGCTAGACACATAAGGTAAGCTGGCTAACCTTCGTCAAGGGCTAACACGTTCACTGTGTAGCCATGACGTTTGCACTGGCACTAAGAGTGGGAACGCTAAAGTTTTGTGGTATCGCTGCAAAGCAGAAACAAAGTCGAATCTATAGGCTGCTGGCGGTTCATGATTTGAATGTGCGCGCTGTACAAGAAACGAAAATAGACGGTGACGTACAGACCCGGGGCAGGATGCTGAGATTTATTGCGCGTCACTGCTACCTTGTAAGTCATGCATAGGAACGTCTGCAGGCTTCGTCTTAATTAACAAGTTACCTGCCAATCAAGTGAATAGGTTTCTGGTTATTTTTGTTAATGAATATCATTGGCCTACTCTGTACGACCTGTTGCGACAAAAGCACGCTTCTGTTTCGCAGCTAAACGAACACCTAAGTTTGGAATGGAACTCGGTATTATTTGGTGAGTTTAAATTCGTGTAGATTGCGCAGGACCGATCAAACATACCCCTAGTGTGCGACAAAAGTAGCCTGATGCTAAATAACATGATTACCAAAGTCGGGTTAGAAGACGTGGGTGGCTGTATAAAGGGAACGCGGGATGCGTGATTCACGCCTTTTTTAGGAGCAAAACCACGCTCGCCTAGACCACATTTACGTGTCAGCTGAAATAACTACGCACAGCAAACCTATGCTGTCTGCCTAATTCATTTTAGCAATCGTTCCTTAGTTTAACATTTTATGGCGGAGAACTCAAAGGAGATGTTATTCGCCAATCTGTGTAAAATAAATGCTATATAAATAATGACGAGTATTTTTACGTGAGATAACGGACTGCATCTATGAAATAAATATGATTGATGAAGCCAACATTCCAGGACACTGAGTCAACAGCCAATCAAAATGCTGCTATCGAACGTTCTTGCGCATTAAGTTACGAAAAGAAAACAAGAAAAAAGGACCTGCGAATAACCTTACAACGTTTAAATGATTTGACCTTCAAACGTACGCGAGAGTTTAAATAAGACATACGCAATATTAAACTGAATCTGGAAGTTCAGGATGAGCAATACTACTGCGGTGGACTCGTTCGTGCTAGAGCTGAGGCATACGAAAGAAACGCCTATGAAAAGACGCCTACGAAAAGAACGTTAGCATTTGAAAAACCAACCCTTGAAGGAAACACATGTAAAAAATTATAGACGAACGGTCACAAAGTAATCGATACTGACAGAACTTTAGGTGTGTTTTTAAAGCCCTTTCAAAACCTTTTTGCAAGTACACAAGTAGATATATAAACATTTAAAGCATATTATTTAGAGTGACTACTTAAAGATGTGAAGTCAAAAGGTCTTTAGAAATATTTATATTTGCATACGTAGTTGAACGGGTGATTACTGAATGAAATTATGCCAAGTCTTTGGAACCTGAACTTCTTTGTGCCACGTGGTACAAGTGTCCTCACAGTGAATTTCTAACCTATACTCGCAGGCGTTTTTAATAAGGCTTATGAGTAGAAAAAGTACCACGGCCCTTAGGTGAGTTATGTACAGTTCTGATTCCAAAGACCAAGAAGCTTGAAAAGCTTAGGCATGTCAGAGCGTACAGGCCGATCACAGTGACAAACGTAGACTACAAGACACTAAGGAATATTGTGGTTGCTAGACTTCGGTCAGTAATAAAGAGTATTGTCAGTCCACGCCAAATTTGTGAAATTAAAGGTCGTGTCGGAGTAACCAATTTCCTATAAACGCGGGCTATTTGCAAATGTGCCTACTTCGCGAAAGCTCGTGTGGCCATGCTGCAACTGAATCCAGACAAATAAATTGATCTGGTCACCCATGCTCTTTTGTTTGCACTATTAGAGCACAATATATTTGGTAAGATGCTTGTAGATGGTGTGGAGGTAATACAAGTCTAATATTAACCAAGGCTTCCAGGACCCCTTAATAAAACTTAGCTCTCAGTGCATTGAGGTTGTTCTGTTAGAGGACTGCTGTTTTGAATCGACAATGAAATGTTATCGTTGTCCATACAACAGAACCTTGTCATTAGTTGGTTTAGATTACAATCTTCAGAGGTCAAACAACTCTCATATGTTAACGAAGTTGAGACATGTAGTAATTCTTACGAAGGCAATGAAGAATCACTAAGCGATTCTAAATATTTTGCCGAAGCTACAGGAAGCCGAATAAACTAGGGTGTGTTCTTTAGGCTTTAGCATCGATCTTGGACTTAAACTTCTAAACTTATTGCAGCCATTAAATGGACGAAAACTGAGGTTAATCTCAGAGAGCAACTTGAGTCACGCAGAAATACTAATATAAAACCAGCATACAAAAGAAATATAGAGAACGCAATTAGATGAAAGGTAGCTTAAGCAGCACAACTGCTCGTGGGTCAAGGTGCGAAAATTTTGTCGAGTGTTTCTAATATTTGTTTGGGTTTAATGGACAAACTTTCAGCAATACAAACTCGCTTATACGGGAGAAAAATGGAGGCATTGGGTCAGCCTATTCGTTCGTATAGCGGTCAGTCAACACGTATTTTTTTTTCGCCAGACAAGATATTCTTTTTTGTTAAGACCGTGTCAACTAAAACTAGGCACTGTTGGTTGAGTTGGTTGTGGGCAGTCAAGTTATGACTGGCGCAATACAAGGTGACATAGAGGAAGTTGTGGTCAGCGTGTGTTTTTTTGCCTGTTTTTCGACTGACTACTTATGGTCAGTTGAAAAGCAGAAAAATTGGCAGATCCCATGTACAATGGAAATTGATGATATGCTAAGCGCGAATGAGAAAGTTTGGTATGTCATTTTATTATGAGCACATCGTTACAAGGTGAAGGTAAATGATGACATACATCTCCGTGTCATGATTATCATGTTTGGATATGTCGTTTGCATTCGTCATCGATTAGCGTCACGTGATACCAAATTTCGAATAAGTGGATCTAGCGAAACGACCGTGAGCACGCTAAGAACATGGTATGTTGTCATGTTCCTACATGACACGCATGTCAGGAATATCATATTTGTAACAGTCATATACTTTCGTCATTCGTTGACATCATGTAACACGAAGTTTGGTATATGTTTAGCTATAAAAACAGCCACGAGCGCATCATGAAGATCCCAGTATACTCCAACGTAGCGTTGACGCGCTGGCTCGCTGGGTACTGCGACGCTACGTTAGCAAAACGCGAGCAATCTATAATCTGGCGCCAGGCGTGACCGGCGCGACCAGCGTCCGTCGTCGCGGCCTAACGAACGCCGGTGCGAAATGCAACATGCTGCTATGCGAAATGCGACACCCAGACAACACTGCGTCTCCCTGTTTTCGTGACGGCGGGACGCCGGACGCGCTGATACGAGCATGCGTCAAAGCAACGGAGCGCGGCGGGCGTCTGCGACTATATTCAAGGACCGGCGCCTGACGTCGCTAGACGTCAGGCGCCGGTCCTTGAATATACTTGAATATAGCACCGGAATGTCAATCAATATAGCACCGGTCGGCTAGATAGATAAATAGATAGACAGATAGATAGATAGATAGACAGATAGATAGATAGATAGATAGATAGATAGATAGATAGATAGATAGATAGATAAATCTCCTGATCGCGCTGCGTAGAAAATTATATTCAAAGCGCATGGTTCAGATTACCTAAAAGAGTAAAAAGACGCAGGTAGCTCCAAAGTTAAAAAAAATGCTCTTCTTAAATTACACACCCGGACACTTCCCGACAGAGTCCCACCCGGTAGTCTAGCGGCTAACCTACTCAGCTGCTGACGCTCCGGTCACGGGATTGAATCCCGGCTGTAGCGGCTACATTTTTGATTTTTGAAAGAACTATATTTTCTTAGTGCGCAGGAAACGTGTTCAGAAGGAAGATGGAGCCAAAAGAAAGGACAGAGCGCACTCTCTCCTATCTCTCGGCTTTGTCTTCCTTTTGAAAACGTTCCTTGCGCACTGAGAAAGCATGTTTCTTTCAAAAATGCAATACCTACCAGCCCAAGTAGCCACTCTTTAACACTCTTGATAAAGGTAAAAATGTTGTAAACCCACGTGTTGTCCTCTTTGCTTTCCTTGCCTCGCCTTTCGTCTGTTTCTTCTAGCACCTTCGTGCTCGCGCTGCAGCCCTTATTACCACGTGCTCAGATTTGCGTGCAGGTTAAATAACCCCAGGTGGTTGAAATTTCCGGAGCCTTCCACTACAACATCTCTCATAATCATATGGTGGTTTTGGGACGTTACAATCTCACATATCATCATCATCACTTCCCTGAAGAACGTTTCTAGGGAAGAGAGGTTTTTATATGTCATGCGGATCGAACTGTCTATTCTGTGACAAACCGGTAGCAATTGACCGTGTTTTCCTACACTGTTAGGAAGGAGTAGACTATTGGGTTGTTTTGCAGAGTACAAATAAAAGAGAATCTTCGTCAGACTTTCATGGTATGAGGAGTGAAGCACTACGGAATGACGACGGATTACCAGTTGATTTATACATGATGGCCCACTTGGATAGTATGTGGTGCTCTCGGTTGGCTGAATTTCGCTGTGACCTTCATAGGAGGCCAGCAAGACAGTATCTATAGAATGTCCATCAAGGTTTCTCGAGGTAGTAAAAAGAGATGATTGGGTTCATTTGTGGTTAGAAAGCGTAGGCGCCCCACTTATTACGAAGGAGTTTTGCGGGGTTATGTCCTTTACCTGTGCTTGATGGCCGTTGAAGCACTTCTTTAGTCATGTTTCTTGTGTACTGTAACATATTTATTTTGTATCATTGTGTGAGACGTTCCACCAGAAACACAGAAAAGAACGGTGTGTCTGCGTGATATAATAGGGGCTGGTATTCAGGGGATCCTTTTTTAAATACCATTTTGTCATTGGTGTTTTTATTCACTTAATTTTTTTCGTTCATTAGCGGTTGCGAACTCTGGTAGAGGCGGACAACTATGGCACACGTGGCCCTTTTTCTTCTCTCAGAACAGCTTTTGCTATAAAACACATACGTTATTTTGAGAAGAGAAACGCATGCCGTCATGTTCAACCATCACGACGCAAATGATAAAGAGAGGTGCTACACAAATGCCGAGCTGTACCAGTGCTCACGGCGATAGCAGGTAAGGCACCATCCGCCATATAACAATTCTGGTGACCCTTTCTTCCAACCATTTTCTTAAGAGCGCAAGAATGCCAATCGTGGCGATTGCCTTCACGTCCCGGAGCACAGCGAACAAGCAAAGATGCGCATGAGTTTTCATGCACTAGGAAATGTTCATGTACTGGCATCTCCTCGACACCAACGTCTATCCATCTATCGCGCTTAGGTGCTTTTTTTAGATGAGGACAGGTAACAAGGATTTATCTCTCGTGAAAGCAATACACCATTACCTTTCGGATCATACAACACAACACTCCACCAAGCCAAGGCGGCCTCAGCGCGAGTCACAATGGTCACGCTGAAAACGTAGACTTATTGCTAGGTACCACTTTAGAATGCATACCTGGTAAGCCAGCTGCCAGCTGCAGAAGAAGCCCGATCGTATGTGTATACCTCAAGCGACCGCTGTATACCTTCTCAGTAGAAGAGCTCACTCTAGCTGCAAGATGTTTTATGTCATTTTTTCTATTGTATGCTATCGTAAAGGAAGAACATCATCTATAAAGATCAATGCAGAGAAGATGTCTTACTGAAAAAAAAAAGCTTTTCATTGTAATCCGCTACGAGAGTAAACTTCACAAGCCCTCTTTTTCATGATCCTGCGTTTCCTAAAATAAAAAAAAATTATTTGTTTGTGTTGAAATACCCTGCGTGACCATGGAGCCTTCATCGTATTCCGTACAACCGAGCTGACACACAAAACGCAGGCAGCTAGAGAGAAGATTGTTCATGGCCTAGATGTAACAGGATTTCAGCCTCGAAAGTCTTCACGCCGAGTTTTAGAGTTATTAAACATTTCTGTTCGGGGTTTTTCCTAGGAACTTTCAAACAATTGGATGAAACCAAATTAAAGTGTGCCACAAGGACACATCCGTACGCAGAGAGCAGAAGAAAAGTATTGCGGATATATCTTGCTGCTTCAATCAGCAATGTCTTAGGTATGCGCGCAACAAGGAAAGTAAATACGGCACATCGACTTTGAATTACGATACTTGGTCCCGTAAAGAATGTAACATAATCGTGATAATATTAAAAAAGGTTTATCATTAATAAAAGGTTTAACATTAATAAAGTTTTTGACAGCCTCTATATTCAGGTCTGTGTAAGTCCTTTTCTGTTTCTCTCACATCTACGTACTTTTTGAGAATACTATCAAGCTCAAGGTAATACATGGTACCGGGACTGGACCTTATACTGAAATGGGCGGGAAGAATATTGCAAGATGAAAATATATATTCCAAATTCACAAAAAGTCAGTTTCGACGCAAGGACGAAGCAATGAATGCAATACCAAAATATTGAAATGTAACACGAAGAAAGGCTAGCAGCTGCAACTTGTACCACGCCGCGGAAGCCCGAAGAAGGGCTCTAAACAAGGACGCGCACATATACACAGCACAAGCGTGAAGAGACAATGTATTTGAGTTTGAGCGATGTTTTGAGTTTTAGCGAAGTCTCGGGAATGCTGAACTCGACGCTACATGCTATTGCTCTATCTTTTACGCAGCCGGGCGTAGGGTGAACTCTTTACGTCACCTGCCACGCGGTGGCGTTTGGTCCAAATTGTTCCCGGTGCTCTTGTTTTTTAAACGCCAAGCATTTCTTACCGATCTTCGGTGCGCTTGAACGTATCTATCTATCTATCTATCTATCTATCTATCTATCTATCTATCTATCTATCTATCTATCTATCTATCTATCTATCTATCTATCTATCTATCTATCTATCTATCTATCTATCTATCTATCTATCTATCTATCTATCTATCTAGCCACCTTTGAGCTCTCATCACCGTTTCGACAATGGTACCGATACCAAACATGGTGCGGCATAACACGACTACCTAAAAACATATCTGACTAGTCATAGCATGAGAATCATGATACGTATGACATGAATGTCATGATTTAGAAGTCATTGTCCTATAGCTCTTGAGGTGGTTTCGTTCACAAGGAATGTTGGAAAACTGGTATATGAGAAAATTGCATGGCGAACACATGCGACATACCCTAACATGTAAATAATTACCAGCGTGTCCTGTAACAGCACGGCTACATGCCACGCGCATGATGCGTTCGCGATCATTTTGGTAGCGACACATATACCCAATTTGATATTTCAGTACGGGAATGAATGACAAAATATGTGACTGGTACAAACATGGTAATCATGAGATGCGTGTCATGTAACACTATCAATGCTTGCCACGCTGATGTTGTGCAGGTGGCCATTTCGCTAGCTTCACATGTACCAAACTCGGTATTACGCAACGAGAATGGATGACATAGGTAAATGAAACAACCAAACTTAATAATGACGCCATGCGTTTCATGTAACAACATGACTACATGCCACTCTGCTGATGCGCTCCAGGCAGTTTAGCTTGCTTCCAAATTTGGTATTACGTGATGCAAATGGATTACAAAGGTATGTGACTGGTGCAAACATGATAATCATGTGATGCGTGTAATGTGAAAACTTGACTGCATGCCACAGTCAAGGCGCCAATACATTTTGTCGCGACGTGGTGCACGTGCTCGCCAGCGCTCATTTCTTTGCGTCACACCAGTGTTGGCACGCCAGGCGCCTGTCCTGCCATGTACTAGCTTACGCAAGTCGCGCTGCGTTGCTTTGACGCATGCGTGTTTAAGCGCGTCCGGTGTGCCTCCGTCCCGAAAAGAGGGAAACGCAGTGTTGTCTGGGCAACGCATTGCCACGAAATGCAGTATGTCGCATTTCGTGCCGGTTGCCATCGGGCTGCGCCGACGCACGCTGGTCGCGCCTGGCGTCATACTCTAGAGTGCTTGTGTTTTGCTAACATAGCGTCGCTGTGCCCAGCGTGCGCGCGCGTCAACGCTACATTGTTGTATGGGGTGTCCTTCATGATGCGCCCACGGGCATTCTGCTAGCTCCACATATCCCAAATTTAGTGTTACGTGATGTCAATAGATGACAATTTATATGACTGGTGTAAACATGATAATCCTGACACGCGTTTCCTGTAAGAGCATGGCAACATACCACGCTCATAGCGTGCTCGTTGTCCTTTTGCTAGCTGCACATATATTAAATTTAGTATGACTTGACATGAATAGATGACGATAGTAAACGATACATGCAAACATGATAATCATGAGACGGAAGTCGTGTACGGCGTAATTTACCTCCACCTCGTAACGTTGTGGTTATTTTAAATTGACATATTGCCACACAGTTTGCTTGGGTGAGATCGAAGAGTGAAAGTGGACAAAGACGATCTCTCTGAGCCGCTGCTTGGCTAGTCGACTAAACGAGCCCATTGTATTAAGTTTGTCATGAGTAACTTGACAAGACTGGTTGAGTTGCTGGGTACAACGTCTCACGATCCACCCGATGCCCAAGACCCCGTCCAGCAGCCGGAACACAAGCCCTGCACCCGTGGATACTCCTGTTCATAGAGTAAGCCGCCGCCAACGAGGCCTACCATTTGAGACACCAACCACTGACGCAGCGACTATGACTTCGACACAAGAACCCGTGCAAGCTCCGACACCTCCCACGCCGATCTACTGCACCGTCCAGAACCCGCTCTTGCCTAGCCCCTTTCACGGAGAGCAGCATTAAGATGTGGACGACTGGCTGAGTGAGTTCAAACGTGTCGCAGCGATCAACTACTGGGATGATGCCGCAAAGCTCCGTAACGTGTACACTTGCCTAAAAGACGGTGCCAAGACGTGGTTTTTGAACAGGGATGATGTTCTGCCATCTTGGCGTGAGTTCTAGCGTCGCCTCCTGGAGGCCTACAGGAGTCCCGACCACCGCGAACGGGCGGAGCGTGCACTACAATCACGCATCCAGATGCCAAACGAGACCGTCTCGACGTACGTTGAGGACATGACACGGCTTTTCGAGCGAGCGGATCCTGCTATGGCAGAAGAAAAAAAGTTGCGCCACCTCATGCGTGGTGTGAAGAAACAACTTTTTGCTGGTTTGGTGCGTAGTCCTCTAAGAGTGTTGCTGAGTTCCTTACTGAAGCGGTAACAATGGAGCAAGTACTGCACCAACGGTCTGCCCAGTTTGACTGTCAAGTGAATGCTGCCTCAACCCCCGAAATTTTCGCCACCCCTGGGAGCAAGAGCCCCGAATGGATTCGCGAGATCATCCGATCTGTTGTCCGGGAAAAAATGGAAAAGATGTATGGGACAAGACCAATTGATGTTGGTTCTATCACCAGTGTCATCCGTGACGAGGTCCAACAGGTGTTGCACGCCCATCGTTTTCCGCTGATGTCGGTTGATCCGGAAACGGCTCCTGCGTCTACTGACAGTCGCCGTCGTACGTACGCGGAAGCCTTGCGATCTGCCACGCCTCGTTCTGGTCAAGGAGTCCCGACCCAGCCAGTGCCGCACGTCCCGATCCAGACGGTGCCGCACGTCCCGATACAGACAATTCCATACGTCCCGATCCAGACAATGATGCCGTCAGTCGCGATTCAGTCAGCGCACGCTGATTTGGACATCGATAGTCGCCGTGCAGCGACGCGCAAGTCTGATCTCTGGCGTACGCCAGACAGACGACCCCTTTGCTATCATTGTGGTGAGGCTGGTCACATTTACCGCGAATGCCCATACCGGCAACTTGGACTGCGCGGATTTTCCGTCAATTCCCCTCGTCCCCGAATTGGTCAAAGGTCAAGGGATATCGAAGAGTATCTTGCGCAACAGCGTGCACCCTTTACACGACGGAAATTGTGGTCACCATCTCCGAGGAGACCCGCAGCCACTGGGCCTTGTTTCGGGGTGACGGCACGGGAACGCTCTCCAAGCCCTCGTCGGGAAAACTGAAGGCAGCGGCCTTCGGGGTCAAGGTCGCTGGGACTCAAACTGCGGAAGACCTCCCATCGACGCTTGCACGCAACGCTGAAGGCATTTCGTCAGAGAATAATCGCAGTACCGAAGAAACCCCGACATCCACTTCTGAACCTAGTGACAGCGTGTCACTCGACATACCTGTGCTGGTTGACGGTCTTCAGGTCAATGCATTGGTAGACACTGGTGCAGACTATTCGATCATCAGCGGGAGGCTAGCGAAAAATCTCAGCAAAGTGATCACGCCGTGGAATGGAACGCGAATTCGAACAGCTGGAGGACACGTTGTAACACCGCTGGGTCGCTGTACCGCAAGATTGAAAATTCGTGCGTCAACGTTTGTGCTCAGCTGCCTCGTTCTTCGTGACTGTTCACGTCAGCTGATTATCAGCATGGACTTCCTTCGGGAATACAGTGCCATCATAAATCTCCTTGAGCGCATCCTGACCTTCTCGACTCAAGGCGCAACAGATCGAGACGCTGATAACTGCCGTAGACCTGCGCTGCGTGTTGCTGACGACAGTGTGACGCTGCCACCTCGAACAACTGTTCCATCAAGTCACTTGTGAAGACTTCCAAGACGGCGACGTGGTGGCTGAAAGCAACCTATAACTTCTGCTGCTCCAAGGTGTACGCGCCGCCCGAAGTGTTGTGCGCGTCCTTGACGGGCAGTCAACGATACTAGTTACGAACTTCATTACGAGCACCGGCATCTTTTCCGCGGAACCACCCAAGCTTATGAAGACCTTGTTGCCGACGTCACGGAGTGCTTCGCGTCCGAGGAAACGCCGCATGAAGATGACGAATTTTTAGACCGGTACGACATTAATTCGACAGTCTCAGACGAGAGAAAGGCTGCACTTCATGACCTTTTAAGGGAGTTTTGATCTTGCTTGACCTCTTCTTCTAAAGTCCGTCAAACACACCTCACGAAGCATCAAATTATTACCGACGATGACGTCCGCCCCATCCGGCAGCAGCCTTATCGCGTTTCTGCCAAAGAACGCGAGGCTATTCAGACACAAGTAAAAAAGATGCTCGATGACGGGATTATTCAACCATCCAGCAGCCCTTCGTCCTCACCAGTCGTTCCAGTAAAAAAAAAGACGGAACGCTGCGATTCTGTATTGACTACAGGAAGCCTAATAGCGTTACAAAAAGGGACGTCTACCTGCTTCTACGGGTCGACGACTCCCTCGACAGGTTACGAAGCGCGAAGTATTTTTCGTCTATCGATTTAAAGAGTGGCTATTGGCAAATTGAAGTGGATGAACGAGACCGAGAAAAAAGCGCGTTTGTGACTCCAGACGGACTTTACGAATTCCGCGTTCTTCCTTTCGGCCTCTGTTCTGCACCAGCCACTTTTCAGAGGATTATGGACACAGTTCTCGCTGGCTTGAAGTGGCAAAGCTGCCTTGTCTACCTCAATGATGTGGTCATCTTTTCTGAGAGCTTCGAAGAACATCTGAAGCGTCTGGGAAAGGTTCTGGAAGCCATTCGCACAGCTGAAAACACGCTGAAACCCTAAAAATGCCATTTTAGCTATGAAGAGCTGAAATTTCTGGAACATGTCATTAGTGCAGATGGAGTGCGACGTGATCCAGACAAAACTGCTGCTGTCTCCACCTTCCCTGTTTCATTAGATAAAAGAGCAGTACGCCGTTTCCTCGGCTTGTGCGCGTACTATCGTCGATTTATCGCCAACTTCTCGAAGATAGCTGAACCTCTTACGAGACTCACCCGAGATGACGTGCCCTTTACTTGGGGCGCAGAACAAGATACAGCGTTCACAGAGTTACGGCAGAGAATGCAAACTGCTCCTGTTCTTGCCCATTTTGATGAGGACGCTGCTACAGAAATTCATCCAGATGACTCACTTAAAAAACAGCGCCAATAACGAGGGACAAGAGAAAGAAGGAGACAGACAGCGGCACTGACTTACAACAAGAATTTATTTGCTAGAACCGCACAATATATACTTCGGCAGCATCTGACAAAAAAGAGAAATACAAAACAAACAAAACAGAATCCACCTAACAACCACGTAGTCATCTACACAAGGCACCATGAACAACACGGGTGCTAACGTTCCGAAGGAAATCTATTTCTTTTAGTGATAGCGCAATCAAAGGCCTGCTGACACATGCACTGCCCAGCCTTTCTATTTCTGAAGCCTCGTAAATTTCACGTATCCTCTGGTCCCGATGGTCCCGTCTCTGGTCCCGTCTCCTCTACAGTTTCGGGCCATCTCGGCTTTCATTGCCGGGACTGCGGTTGTGTCCCTGATTTTCAGCTTTGTACTGTCATTAGGCGTCATGTACAGCGCCCATTCTAAGCTAATAAACAAAGCCATAGCCTTTAGTTGTATTAGGAAGGTATTGCACAAATCATATTTGCACCACACAGAGCCAAGTGTGTCTAAGCAAGTTCATAATGTAAGGAAGGCAGGTTTTCCGATGTGTTTTGTGTAATCTGCTTGCGAGATTTCGCTAAGAAATCAAAATCGCCGAATGAGTGGTTCAAAATGTTTCTTACACAAGCACGGTGCTCGCGATTCTATACCTCCATCAAGTATCTCACAACTTGAAGGTAGCTAACCGACGGTATATAAGTTTAGTTTTTATCACTTTGTGAAGTATCAGCCATCTGCAACCTTGAAAAGGAGAATACACTTGTGCAATGTCAAGCTAATCACAGGACTGTTTATACAGAAATGTGGTTTACCAGATCCCCACCTTAGCCTTAGCCGCAGCGCCTGTGCCGGGTCCGGTCTGACTTCTGTCAGCCTCCGTGGCTCCGGGACTCATTACTGCGTTCTGCGCGAATGGCCACCCCTGGCAGTGAATGAAAAAGAAGCGGCGGTTAAGGAGAATTTCGCGGGAGACACCGAGCAGCATGGAAACGTTGAGACTTGGTCTGGACATTGGGTCGCCAAGTACCGAAAGCATCGGGACCATTGTTCGCCCGTAATTAAAGTGTCTTCGGACGGCTCGCCCATCACTCTCCCTGAGGCTTGAGTTTGTACATCGTTACTTGGTCGGCTTTGTTTGGGAGAGGGTTTTCTACTGGTTTATGCCACGGGGGGGGGGGCGCCGAAGGTGATACACTCCGACTGAGAAGAAAACATGCCGCGTGGATAGCGGCAATGGGTTTGGTGCCCCGGTAGGGCAGAGTCGGAACCCGAGAAAAGCGGCCACGTGTCAAGGAACAGGAGAGGCGAGGAGAGTCTTTTCCAGGGGAAAAAAGAAGTAGACCACGACGGAAGGAGACAGATCAGAGCGCGACGTGAAGAACCAACCTTCGGCCCCGACTCGAGCAGCCAACTCCGAGGCTCCGACTACATGGACATTTTGTGAGACAAACTTCACCTCCCTTACTTGAACCAGCTTTGCGGGAAGGAATAGGCATTATGAGACATTGCGCGGTTTTATTAACTTATCATTTTATCATTTGTGTCGTTGTATGTTTACTCTGTACTGAGGCACCGTTGTATTGTCACCGTTACTCGCTTATGTATCCTGTTTCGCGTGTCGCGAGTATTTGCTGATGTGTTACCCTTTTGTGTAACAGAGATGTCGTTCACGGGCAATATGTGTGTACGCAATTTGCACTTGTTATTCAATTAAATGCGTCCATGATTAAGAAAGATCGTGACGTCTCCTACTTCCCGGCCCCAGCACGAATCCTTGTATATGGAAAGTAATTGAGACACGTAGCCAAGAGGGATCCGGATAAAAAGGGGGTTGAGGGGTTTCCCTCTCTTTGGCGATCGGTGGCGTAGTGGGGATGTCTCAGCACTAACCTCTCCTCACATAAATTTATTTAAAAAAAAAAACGGCCCGTTCAGCATCACCGAAGCTTGAGTGCACGTATTGTTGCGCCTTATTGGTAACTTGCTTGTTACGGCAGTTGAGATACTCCTTGTCTTGAGCGAGTTCAGTCAGGCTGGTTCTGCTATCCGACGTGCTTATGTGCGATGCACGGCCGGTGCAAGGAAAGGTGCATTTGTTCGCGCAGTGAGGTAGGTGGTGGTAGCCTTTGTTGCGTCAAGCAGGAGTCATTTTCATGTTTCCAGAAGTGTTTTGCGATTTTAACTTCAAATGCCATGATTACCTATTGGCGATTTTTATTTATATCATTTTGAACCTTGATCCTGTCTTGAGCGTTCTATTGGGATGGTGATCAAGCCACTTGGTATGATTGACGGACGAGAAGCCAGGACCCGCTCCCCCTTCGAAAGCATAAGAGCAGGCTTTACACCAATTGAAGTGCTTTCATCTGGCATTCAAAATTCTTGTGATTGAAAAACTTAGGTCAATGTACAATGAGGGAAAAGTTCTCTGTTGGATCAATATGAGACACCATATTTCAATCAGCGGGGCCATCTCCTTTTGTGCTTTTGAACGGCTGTCTCTTCAGCATCGAAAAAGACAAGTTGAATGTGCGTTAAGTGATGACACGCTTCTGAGTCGCGCAACAAAGTTTTCACTCTTCTGCGTTCTTAAAGAAGCTAAATTTCACTAATCCTGTTGGATCTGAAATGAACTTTTTTTTGTTTTTGCTACCGACTTTAATTTTTGCTTCCTGCGCTAGGTATGGCATTAGTGCCGCAAAATATTTTCAGCGAGTGATGTCGGAACTAGACGTTCTCAGGAAAGCAAGCGCGTTGGCGAGGCCCTAACGTTCTATGAGATAACAATTCTCCGATTACCCTGCTTGCACGATACCTTCAATGAATACTTGATGCACGGAAAATGGCGTACGTTTCTAGGCCGTACCTACTGCATATTTTGATTTTCTTGAATGCAAGTTGGCGAATCACATGGCTTGCGTCAGGTATTAAAGCCCCAAAAGAGGATTGAATAGCCGTGGTTGAAAGCGCACACAGTGTGGTTGTGCGACTTCTTTCTGCTCTTGGGTTCTCGTCTTTTTGAAACGTTATACCGTACGCGTAGAACAATCGCTCCACTAGATTTCTATCCAATTCAAGACATTGGATTGACCGCCGCAATGAAGACAATGCCTAAACAGTTGTGTACTGTACATCAGATGTGGTAGGAATACAAGCCTCCCGCAGTTCTCCGCTGCACTCAGTATAGGCGCACGAAATGAAGGCACGCGATCCATGTACCATAGACGATTGAGCGTTTCATGTACTTTCTTCGCCAAACGATATGGCTGGTTTTCAATCCCTTTCGCACAGAATTCTCTCCTATTCATTTACAAAAGTAGCTTCTTGGGAGTCTCGGAATAGTTGTTTCACCAACAACAGAATCTATGCATCGTAGCTCTTCACCGAATGATCAACGTAATATTTAAAAGAAAAGACGCGTGGCTATGTCATAGAATGTTAGCATGCCACGCAAAAGACCTAGTTTTGATCCTCAGTCTGGCGAGGGATTTTAGTTTTATTATATATCTTGTAGTTTCATCGTCTCGACTTTCGTTCTCGCAATTATAAGGAAAACAAAGTCACTTAACGCAAAATGAAGTGCTTTACTTTTGACACCGGATAGATATTTTCGAGAAAATTGTACATATGAAAATCTACCACGCAAATTTTTTTTTTGAAAAAGCCCCTGATCCCTGACACAGAATCTTCGGTAGACACAATCAGTTCCGGGAGCAGTCTTCCCAGTCGTAATCATATGAGTGTGCGTGATAACGGATCTGGCACGTCTCTAAAGAACAAAAACCAATAACCAACTGACGTAAAAAGAGGTGGCCCAAAACCAGCCCCCTATCTTTTACCCTCCAAAAAATGTTGGCACGGCTACACCAGTTCGTTCATGACTTCTTTGCGCAAACACGTACACGGACACAAGAAAAAGAGGCAGTAACAGATGTTGCAGCGTGGCAACATCTGTTACGATGTTGTTTGCCTTGTGTCCGTGTACGTGTTTGCGCAAAGAAGTCATGAATGAGTACCAACTCGCCCAACTTTCAGTACTGTTGTTACACCAGTTCGATTCAGATGCCCATACGTACGTTGCGATTATTCTGTGGAATTTCTGCACGTTCGTTTGTAAGCAGTGCAGTAGCTGCAAAGCCTACCATAGCTTGCTGATGAAAAAGACAATGCAAGCGTGCCTATCGCGAGTGCTGACGAGGCAGCACCTTTCCATTTCACCACGTTGTCCTGTAGATCTTTTGCCTGCCTTTTCCAGTATTCGGCCCTGTCCGATAACATTCGAGCGGAACGCCCAAAAAGTTGTCGGGGGTCGTTCCCTAAGACATGTTGCGAAATGGTCTGGCTTTGCTGCCCACAATATATGCTATAGACAGGGGAACTTGGCCTAGTTTACGCCATTCTCAGTAGCTTGGAAAGGCCATACGTCTATTTGCGAATACAGTGAGAATAATTTTCTGTCTTGGCAATGCCGTGGAAGCAGCACGCTTTGGAAACACATTGCGTCCTATATACCTGTTTCAAAATATAACATCGAATATTGCAATTAAAATGCATGGTTCAAGCGCATATTGCCATCGCTATCATCAGAACATGTGACTATCACAATGAGTTCGTGGGTCTAAGCCGGTAACCAACTACAGAAGGCACCGAGGGTGTGGCACTTGTTGTTGAAAGGCCACGTAGCATATCAATGAAGTTCTAAAAGGTTTCATGTACCAGTGTTTGAGTTTACGCACTAGAAACGGAATTCGTGCCACATTGAATATGCAGCACGAAGAGAACAACGAAGAACACGCGCAGCGAGTGAAGAAGACGAGGTTCTCTTCCAATCAGTTTGCCATTATTCTAATACAATTAAAATGAGTTTCCTGGATTCGACTGCTGCTGTTTCTGCATTGTGACACTGGTGGAGGCGCTGGGTACATGTTCGGGACGCCTGACAACAGCCCCGCATCTGGTCAAGAAAGACTTCCGCGCATCGACACCCCCGTTCACCGCAGCAGCCGGCGCTTGTTAGGCCTTAGCCCGGAGTTTGGTCCATTTTCAGAAAGCGTGACTGTGCCAGAAAGCATGACGACGCCTGCAAGCACTGGCCCCAACATGTCCAGCCCAAGCACGACCCAGGTAACTGTTTTGAACCCTCGACTTCCGGTTGACTTCCACGGAAACGCATATGAGGATGCACATGACTGGCTCGAGGAATTCGAGCACACAGCGAATGTTAACGGTTGGAACACCACACAGAAATTGGGCTACGTTTATTTTCCGCTTCAAGACGGAGCCCGAACGTGGTTCACGAATCGCGTGTGGTCGTCTTGGGACGAGTTCCGGCACAAGTTCCTCGACACGTTCGCGAGCACTGAAAGACGAGAAATCGCACAGCGTCTCCTCGAGTCACGGATTCAGAAACCAAATGTATCTGTTACGATGTTTGCTGAGGACATGGCGCGGCTATTTCGTCGAGCAGATCCTAATATGCCCGAAGCCAAAAAGGTTAGCCACCTCATGCGGGGCGTTAAGGAGCAGCTGTTCGCTGGCCTCGTACGAAACCCGCCTACAAGTGTGGATGAATTCTCCAAGGAGGCGACATCTATCGAACGCGCACTGCATCTACGTTATCGCCAGTATGACCGCCCAACCCACAGTGCACCGATCAGCGTGGCAGCCTCTACCACAGCAACAACACCCGACGAAGGTTCTTTGCGCCAACTAATACGAGAAATCGTACAAGAAGAGGTCAAGAAACTCGTCGCCAAACCAAATGACTGCGCGATCGCCTCAGTAACGGAAGTTGTACGCCAGAAGATCAGGCAAGTGCTCTCGCTTCCTGAGCCGAACACGAGCACTCCCAGGGCAAGCTATGCAGACGTAGTCCGCCGACAGCCAGCGAACGTGCCGACACCACATCAGTACCACCAGCAACATCAGCCGACAGCGCCTTGGTACTACAGAGAAACTTCGATGCCTAGGCGGCCACCACTTCGCAAAACTGACATCTGGCGTACCCCTGATCATAGGCCCCTGTGCTTTCACTGTGGGGAAGCAGGCCACATCGTTCGGTATTGCCCGTATCGCGCCGCAGGGTACCAAGGGTTTCCTTCTACGGTTCCTCGGCGCCATTTCAACGGAACATCTGACGTCGACACGAGTGTCATGACCCCGCGGGATGTTCCCCCTGGGTTTCGGTCATGCTCACCCTCTCCTGGGCGTTATTCTCCATCCTCTAGACGGAGCACCACTGACATGCCAAGAGGGAGATCTCCTACTCCACGCCGGGGAAACTAAAAGCAGCGACCTCAGGGGGGAAGGTTACGAATCGTCGAAGTGCTGAAAATCCCCTATTACTGCCGAGCGAAGAGAGACACATTTTCAATGAATCGACGAAAGATGGGGTTGTTACTGCCGAAGTTGCAATTACGATTGACGGACATGACGTCATGGCATTGGTCGACACTGGCGCGGACTTCTCAATAATGAGTGAGAGTCTGGCAGACACGCTCAGGAAGGTTAGAATGGAATGGATAGGACCGCAGATTAGAGGAGCTGAAGGGCAGCTACTCACACCTACCGGAAAGTGCACCACAAGAATGAAGATAGGGGATGCATCCTTCATCGCAACTTTTGTTATCCTTTCTGAGTGTTGCAAACAGGCAAGCTTGGGGATGAATTTCTTGCGGGAATATGGTGCCATCATCAATATTCCGGACGGTGTACTGACCTTTTCAGCGGATCAAAGCGCAGCGCTACACCGAAAATCCCTACGAGTCATTGACGATGTGACCGTACCTCCGTTATTGTGCCGCCTTGTTTCAGTCACGTGCAGCGAGCAGAATACTGGAGAAGGAATCGCTGAACAAGTATTGACGCTCCTACTATCTCGCGGTGTTGCAATTGCCAGAAGTATCGTCAACGTTGTGTGCGGTGAAGCAGAGGTTCTGTTAACGAATTTTACCAACGAGCGACGACACATTACACAAGGCACTACAGTCGCCTACTTCGACGAGATCACCGAAATTCGCGAGTGCTGTGTAGTACAGCAGGACGAGTCGCAAGCCACGTCAGCCCCACCACCTATTGACGTAAGCTCGGATTTGTCACCAGCGAAGAGACAGCGTCTAGTAGATCTTCTTCACCAGTTCAAAGACTGTTTTTCATCGACCTCGAGGGTCAGTCAAACGCCACTGACGAAGCATCGGATAATAACGGAGGAGACGGCAAGGCCAATACGACAGAACCCATACCGCGTAGCACCGAAAGAGCGTGAAGCAATCCAGGAACAAGTGAAGAAAATGCTCGATGATGACGTCATTCAGCCGTCAAGAAGTCCTTGGGCATCGCCGGTAGTGCTGGTTAAAAAGAAAGACGGAAGCTTGTGATTTTGTGTCGACTACCGCAAGCTGAACCGTGTGACAAAGAAAGACGTGTACCCATTACCGCGCATCGATGATTCACTCGACAGGCTGAGGTATGCACGCTACTTTTCGTCAATGGACCTCAAAAGTGGGTATTGGCAAATTGAGGTCGACGAGCGAGATAGAGAAAAAACGGCTTTTGTAACGCCTGACGGACTTTATGAATTTAAAGTCTTGCCATTCGGATTGTGCTCAGCCCCCGCAACATTTCAGAGACTGATGGATACCGTTCTGTCAGGCCTTAAGTGGCAGACATGTCTGGTCTATCTGGACGACGTCATTGTTTTTTCAAAAACATTTGAGGAACACCTGAGCAGGCTGCTATCGGTATTCAGGGCAATAAGGTCTGCCGGCCTGACACTGAAACCCGAGAAGTGTCATTTCAGTTTCAAGGAGCTTCAATTTTTAGGCCATGTGGTGAGCCATGAAGGTGTTCGACCTGATCCCGATAAGATTGCGGCCGTCAGAAAATTTCCGGTACCAAAAGACAAGAAAGCAGTCAGGCGTTTCCTTGGCCTATGCGCATACTACCGAAGGTTTATTGCCAGTTTCTCCCACATAGCCTCGCCGTTAACACGACTCACAAGAGAAGACGTTTCGTTCGCATGGGGCGACGATCAACAGGTGGCATTTGATGATCTCCGACAACGCCTGCAGACTCCGCCTGTGCTTGCTCACTTTGTTGAGGATGCTCCTACCACGGTCCATACAGATGCCAGCAACGTGGGTTTAGGCGCTGTACTCGTCCAGTGGCAAGACTCAGCCGAGCGTGTGATCGCATATGCTAGTAGGACGCTTTCCCGCGTCGAGTCCAACTACTCCACAACGGAAAAAGAGTGTCTTGCTGTCGTATGGGCGGTTATGAAGTTTTGTCCGTACCTCTATGGTCGTTCATTCCACGTATTCAGCGACCATCATTCCCTCTGCTGGCTGACCAACTTGAAAGACCCGTCTGGTCGGCTCGCACGGTGGAGCTTACGCCTCCAAGAGTTTGATATGACGGTCGTGTATAAGTCCGGACGGCAGCACGCCGACGCCGATTGTTTATCAAGGTCACCGATAAAGCGCGACGATGACACAGAAGATGACAGCATGGCGTTTGTAGGAGTCGTTGACACCACTACGATTTCGTGCAAGCAGAAAGAAGACAGTGAGTTGCTTCCTCTTATTGAATTTTTGGATGGCCGGACAACAACCGTCCCTAGAAGATTTGCAAGGAGCCTGCCGTCATTCTGCTTACGTAGTGGTGTTCTCTATAAGAAGAACCTTTCTCCCAGAGGAAGCACCCACCTACTGGTCGTTCCGACGTCACTTCGTGAGGAGATACTTTGTGCTTGCCACGATGAGCCAACGTCTGGTCATCTCGGATACACACGCACATTGGCCAGAATCCAACAGAAGTACTACTGGCCAAGACTTCCAGCTATTGTGAAGCATTATGTGCGCACGTGCCTCGATTGCCAACGACGAAAATCGCCACCGTTAAAACCAGCTGGACTATTACAACCAATTCAAGTGCCCATGGTACCTTTTGCCCAAATTGGAATGGATCTCCTTGGACCATATCCGACTTCCCATGCTGGCAACAAGTGGGTAATAGTCGCCACTGATTATCTTACGCGCTATGCCGAAACAAAGGCTTTGTCAAGTGGCACCGCCATTGAAACCGCACGATTCTTCGTAGAAAATATCGTCCTGAGGCACGGTGCTCCAACAATCATAATAACGGATCGAGGTGCCGCTTTCACAGCCGCGCTCCTGAAGACAGTGCTTGAGCTCAGTGGAACCGCCCATCGGAAAACCACTTCCTATCATCCACAAACCAACGGCTTAACAGAACGCCTCAACAAGACTATTGCTGACATGTTGAATATGTACGTTGACGTGGATCACAAGAACTGGGACGACATTCTACCGTACATCACGTTCGCCTATAATACAGTGCAGCAAGAAACTACACGAAGAACGCCGCTCAGTCTCCTTCATGGCCGTGAAGTGACGACGATGCTTGACGCCATGTTACTGCACGACTGCAATGACATCGATTTGGACGCTGCATCTTTTATCCAACTAGCAGAAGAAGCGAGGCAGCTTGCGCGCGTCCGAATCACCCAGCAGCAAAATTATGACGCCCAACGCTATAATCTGCGACACCGACATGTCATCTATCGGGCCGGCGACAAAGTCTGGGTATGGAGTCCTATCCGCCACTGGGGACTGTCCGAAAAATTGCTGAAGAAGTATTTTGGCCCCTACACAGTTTTACAACGCCTGAGCGACGTTAATTACGTGGTCGTTCCTGACAACCCCTCGACAACTCGCCAGCAAAAACCAGAAATCGTGCACGTTGTGCGAATGAAGCCCTACTTTTCGGACTGATTTACACCATACATCTACTACTCTGTCTTTTGTACAAGAGCATCGGGACGCTGCTCTCTGGAGGGGGGCAAATGCCACATTGAATATGCAGCACGAAGAGAACAACGAAGAACACGCGCAGCGAGTGAAGAAGACGAGGTTCTCTTCCGATCAGTTTGCCAGTATTCTAATACAATTAAAGTGAGTTTCCTGGATTCGACTGCTGCTGTTTCTGCATTGTGACAATATCACTATTGCTTTCAACCCTTAAAGGTGGAGCTTAAGGGTCCCCTAATTTTTTTTGTATTTCAATAGGCGTTTTTTATTGTCTAACCTCCCTACCATTCCTCCTTTTATCTTCCTCCTCCAAATATTATTCTGAGTTGCAGTGAATAAAGTATTATAATAAATTTCCAACTTATCAAGATCTTAGAGTGGAGAAACGTTTTTCAGTATTCCAGCCCCCCACTAAAGGACTGCAAGCACTTTTGTTGCACAGAATCTCTTCGAAAACATTCGTTTGTGTTCCTTTTTCACGGCTCACAGAGGTCATGTTAGGCGTCATGGGCATGCACAGCCCGCTTTGTGAGCCCCCACTGCTGTAGAGACCGAGTTTTCGTCTTTTAGGGGCGATGCTCCTTAAGCCGTGGGTCCTGCATTCACGATTTACGTAATAGTAGTAGTAGTAGTATTTGTAGTAGTAGTAGTAGTAGTAGTAGTAGTAGTAGTAGTAGTAGTAGTAGTAGTAGTAGTAGTAGTAGTAGTAGTAAAGTAGGTAGCCACGTCCACGGCCGCACTAGTAAGGCACGCGCGCTCTCTTTTGAATTGAGGAGGAAATCGGTGCGCGTTAAACCTAAATAAATAATTATTGCATAACTTCTCCTGATCAAATAACCTGCAGAGGCGAGTGTCGGTGACTTATTCTCTAATAAAATTTGCATTTGCCTTAAATTTAATACTTACTGATTATCTCGTAACAGAAGGACGCATTTTAGCACTGTCTGATCAGAAACGGTTGCCGCCTTAAACTCTCTGGGCGTAACCTTGTTGATTTTATCAAGGTTTAGCAAGGGTTAGGCCACAAAGCCATGAAGTAGCGGCCTTAAAAGGTAGGGAAATATACAAGAAGCGCAGGCCATAAGAGAGTGCACACGTGCCATTCCTATTACGGTCATGGCACCTTTCCTTCAGTTCTTGCAATGTCCACTGGATGACGGTATTTCTATATGATGAATATGTGATGAAAAGATGCGAGAAGATGGCACTTGGAGTGTTCACTATAGATAGGTGGACAAACACACGGTTGGACGGACGGATACACAAATGCACAGGCGGACGGCTGAAGGACGGACGCATGTACGCAAGGATGGACGAATGCACAGACAGATGGACGTACGGATGGTAGCTGGACGGATGGACGAAAGGACAGACGGATGGAGGGACGCAGATAAGGACGCACGGATGAACGCACGAGCAAACGAATGGACAGACGCCTGGATGGATGGACGCAAACACAGACGGGCAGACGGACGGATGAACGGTCGCACAGACGGACCCATGGACGGATGGAAGCAAGGATGAACCGACGGACGTAAGCGCGGGCGAACTGACAGATGTTTCGCCCCATTCACCATCATGCACACCGTGGTTATGCTGTAATTTTTTACACTGTAGGCACTTCAAATGGCGCTTCAAATTCCCATCAGCTCACCAAAAAAAATTACTTCCACACTACCACAAGAGTCCGGACAATAGATAGAAAGAATGGGGGCATGGCGTCTGTTGTATGGCATGTCACTTAATTTTGCCCTGTGAAAGATCTCTGTGATATCTCGTATATCGGTCACTTCTAAAGGGTATTTGGTGGCAAGATTGCAACATCACATACGTATCCATCTTCTAAATGACTAAAATCTTGACGCCGATTCAGAAACATAGACTTCTCCTTCCCCGTTATATACCAACATATCATGTATGCATGACATGCATCAGAAGAAAGTGATTTAGACCTGTCATGCCTATGTAGCTTAAGGACGTATTTAAAAAATGGGAATAAAGTAGTCGTGGGCCATGTGTTTGGAAGCCCTGTGGCGTATAGTACGAGGGATGCATGATACTTCAGGAACCGTGTTGGAATGTGCAGGAACAGCCCCAATAAAGAAGCAATCAGGCAAAATACATTCGCACTTGCAATATCTGGTTTGAAAGAAAAATATTGTTAGTTTCTTGCCATGTCATGTACTGCCGTCTGAATGTCTAACAATCGCACATGAGCGGAGGTTTTTTTTTATGCGTTACCACCACTTTACAAAGCTGAGTTTGAAACAGGAGATGGGTAAGCGCATACCGAGAAAAGACGATGCTGATGGACTTCATATCGACACCTAAATATAAACTTCGATAAAAGTAAAGTGGCAAAAAGAGAATGAGAGTGTCAACTTTCATCATCATAATCAGCTTCACTACGTCCACTGTAGAACAAAGGTCTGTCCCATTTTGCCTCAGTAAACTCAGTCCTATATTTGCTGCTGGCATTTTATAACCACAAACGCCCCAATATTGTGTTACCCCCTCTAAATTTTTGCCTCACCTTCAACCACTTGCCTTCTCTTGGAATCAAGTCCGGGATCTCCAATTACCAGCGGTCATGTTTCCTTTGTACTACGTGCCCTGCCCGTGACCATATCTTCTTGACTCCGACTATGCTGTCCATAACGACTATTTGTTCCCTGACACACTATGCTCTTTTGTTGTCCCTTAGAGTTACACCTATCATTTTCTTTTACTATGCTGGCTGAGTTGTTGCGTTGAAAGTGGGTTCAAGCTAAGTTGAACCCTCTTTGCTATCGTCCAAGTGTCTGCTCTGAGGTAAATGCCGTTAAGATGCAGTTGTTATATGCCTTCCTCTTTAATATTAGTGGCAACCAATGATTTATGATTTGAGAGTGCTTGTGGAATGAGCTCCCTCCCCATTCTTGTCGTATACTAGTTACTCCAGTCTCGTGATTCGCCTCCACGGTTACTACATGTCCTAGGCAGACGTACTCTCTTACAAGTTAGAGTGCACAGCTATCTATATCACAGCACTGTTCTTTTACGAGGTTGCCGTAAACTACTTTTGATTTTTGCTAAATTATTTCAAGTTGTACTTTTATAATCTCATTGTCTAACTCATGAGTGAATAAGTTGCAAGGAGTCCCTGATATAATCGGCGAAGTGCATGTTACTCCAATACCTTTTATTCATAACAATTTCTATTCTAGGTCTCTGAAAGCCTCTTTTAAGCACGTGGTAAATAGCGTTGGGAGGATCATATTCCCTTGTCTCAAACGCTTCTTTATTCTTATTCACGAAGTGCCTCCTGATGTAGATGTCACCGGTATCTTGGAAGGATGCTAACATCAACTTACTCCACAAGAAAGGGGATGACAATGACGTGAAAAATATAGCCTAATAACGTCGCTCTCCATCGTATACAAGCTCTTTGCCAAGGTAATTGCAAACGGAATAAGGACAGGAATAGAACTCAATTATCAAAAAGAATCAAGCATGATTCTATACAGGCTGCTCAACGATCAACCACATTCCTACTATCAATTCGGTGATAGAGAAATGCTCAGAATGCACCCAACCTCATACACATACTTCACAGATTACGAAACCGCAATTCATTCAGCAGAGAAATGAACAAGCAAGCAGACGCTGTGAAATCAAGGCCTCGACTGAGCATATACCAACATCCTCGAAGAAATCTACAGTAGATCAACTGCCACCATATAGCTCCATAAAAAAAAAGAATGTACTTTATTGAGCACTAAAATTCAAGGGTACGAACAGGCACTGCATGGAGTTGTTTCTTATTCAGGGGAACAATATGTCTCCAGCGACTCCTCGCCACTGGCCGTCTGGGCGAGCTGAGTCGCAGAGCGGGGCTAAACGCATACGTGACACAAGGTTTCTGTCTTGAAGTTGTCTGCCTTATTGCATTCTATAATTTGGCTGTCTTTACAATAGCGAAAATTTCGCCCTAACATAAGGTTGTGCTCGTGTTAGGGGCTAGATCTTCATATCATTTCAAAAACAAGGCAAGTGGCATAATGCGTGATGCAACCTTCCTGTGAAAATCTAAAATTCTTAGTTCTTCTTTTCAGTTTTCTCTCATCTTACTTCAGAAACAGTCTGTGCCAGTATCTGTGCGAAAAAAAAGAGCACTGCCCAAAAGACTCACGTTGAAGTGCACGGCTTTGCATACGTCATTCACTCGACACAACAAAAAAACGTGCCTTGCGTTGGCTTCGCCTCGGAACTCTAACTCTGAGACAGTGCAATACTGCTCCACACGTATATTTTCAGTCAGAGTTTACTGTCTCTTTTTTGCACGCTTTCCGTGTCGCACCACGGCTAGCGTGTTCGTCCTTCTGTATCACGTACGGGTCTATCTGGTAAACAGAACCGCGTTGAAAAAGCAATAAAGAAGGATTCGCGAGTGACTTAGAAGTAGTATTGTACCCTTGGCGATTCGATATATTGTTTAATGGTCACAAAAAACAAAGTTTCTCATAGCCATGCACGTTACATGCTCCACCGGCTACATGAAAAAGAACTCACGTGGTAATTGAACTCTCCGTGTTTGGAATTCTCCAAATTTATTTTTCTGTGATTGCTTCTTACGGTGTGAGAGCCTTGTTTCGGGATGCTAAAAGTGAACGTATTTTTAATCACGAATAAAACACTTAAACAAACCGAAGAATATGCGAAAAAAACATTGTAAATGTTTGCAAAGGATTAGGGTTATATCCCTTCACAAAAGTAGGATTCTAATAGAGCGCCCTAATGAGTAAGACGACAAATAAAAACAAAGCAATTAAATAACACCTAGGATAGATTACACAGGATTCAAACCCGGTTTCCTGCGTGCCAGCCCAGTATTCTAAAGTAGAGCTACGCTGGTTTTTAGTTCTTTCATTCCGGCTTCACGTCACATGCGAGGGGACAAGATAAACTTGTTACAATACACAACAAATATGGCAGAACCACTGCTATCATGTCCTGCGGAGATGACATATTTTCTTGAAGTGCCCTTATAGTAAGCATAATTCCTACTGTTTCTATTGAAGAACGAACACATGCATTTCTTCTTACTGTAAAGGCAAGCATTGATATACATGTACGTGGACGTGAGGCAGGGTTGGAGGGAGACGAGGAGGAAGAAGAGGTTAGAAATAAAGAAGATGGCTGACACCCCAGCCTAGTACTGTATATTATTACAAACTGGAGCAGCCGCGTATACTTTTTGTGCGGACATTCAAGATGTAGGTGGACTTCACCATTGGAGCAAATCAACGTGGTGGCATCCGGATCTTGACCGCAACGCTTCAAGAGGAAGAGGAACTAGCTCTTCCGAATGCAGTGAGCACTGACGCATTTGTTTGGTATATAAGCACTAAAATTAAGCCAGCTCCAGACCATTTACTAGCTAAAAGAACGGTGACAATCAACATGAAACTTCAGGATTATGAGAATTTCGTGCTGACTCCAGTAAGAAACGACGTGAAGCCTGCTACCGCTGCTTCGCCTAACAGTTCCGTCGAGCTGATCAACAAGTTTATTGAACTGCACGAAGAGCAGAATAGGCAGCAAAATGATTTAATGCGCTTGCTTGTAAACGCGACGGAAAGATTAAGCAGACCGAGTCGTGAACACGTGAAGCCAGACATGCTTGACGGAAAGTCTAATAGTCCCGAGTCTTGGCTCACGTTTTACGAGTATGCATGCAATGAAAACTAATGGCACAGCGACAAAGATAAAGTGAAAAACATGCGACTACTCCTATCGGGCATAGCAAAGAGTTGAAACGAATGGCGTCTCAACGCTCACAGCAACAAACTATGGATAGAGTGGATTGCAAGCCTTCTGAGCTCATTCAGCGAGAACAAGGTGTTGCTATGGGACAAACGATCACGTTCAAAAGCAGGTATGAATCTGCACTCAGCTATTTTTATGAGAAAAGGCGCTTGCTACAGCTGGCGGACTCATCTTTGCCTGAGACGTCTGTGGTTCCGCTTATCATTCATGGTTCAAGTCCGGACCTCCAGAAGCAAATACAAATGCGCGGACCCAAGACGGTCGATGAACATCTGCAGGGAATGCGAGACCTCTACCTCCCGGACCTAGGAACCCAGCGTCAACCCATGACACCTGCTGCAAGAAATACCGGGGCCACACGAGCTGAGGAACGACGCCCGCTTGTAAGCTGGAGACCTACGTCAACATCCGTATCCTTTTTGACCGCCCAAGGAGGCTCAGACCATGGCGAAGAGCGAGATGACGTAACAAAAAACTGAATAGAGAGGGTCTCAGCTTCCATCCGAGGACATAAAGAGAAGATGTTTATTTGTCTCATACTAGTCTATTGTACATATTGTAAGACAGTAGCAGCGTTGGAGTCTCGACGGCGTTTATCAGGCCGAATCACCTGATCAACCCTTCGAACGAAGACGACGTTTTTCGTGATGATGATTATATACAGATGAAGAAGGTGAAGGTGAAACGTTGTCAATATTGTGCTTACAATATCTGTTTTTGTGAATTGAAAGGAATGAAGTGCGTTAGTTGACAGCGGAGCAAGCGTCATGGTTATTAACTCAAATATTGCTGAGAGGGCGAAAGTAAAAGAGGGAAGACCAGTAGAAGTACACGGATACAATGGAAGACGAGATGTCTACGATAAATGGACTTGTATAACTATATCGTGTCTCGCCAACGCTGTCACAGAGCAAGCACTGGTACTCGACGGAGTTCCGTATGAACTACTGCTTTCACGTCCAGTCATCAGTGCACTTCACCTTAATATCTACTGGACAGGCGAAATTACCACAGAAGAAAAGCGCCGCGCTGTCAACGCTGCAGCTACGCCTTCAAGGACTCCGCGAAAACCATCGTCAGGCGAAGATGTTAAGACGCTTTACACGGAATTGCTGTGCCTGAAAGGATATCCTACAGCAACTACGAAGTTTGAGGTTCTATTCCAGCTCAGTGATACGACGGTGGTGAGAAAAAAGCCCTATATTAAGTCACGAGAGAAGAAAGTGTGGCTTGAGAACGAGATTCAAAAGATGTTGGATGCGCAGATTATCCGTCCATTCATGTCTACGTTCGCTTCACCCATCACCATTGCACCAAAGGAAGATGGAAGTCTTCGACTCTGCACGGACTAGAGACAAATTAATAAGCAGACTGAGCTTTTTCCGTTTCCTATGCCACGTGTAGACTCTATCATAGATGACATGGGTGGCTGCAGAGTTTTCTCGCGCACCTACCAATGTAAAGGATTTTGGCAAGTTCCGATTTCAGAAAAGTGCAAAAATATTCTGCCATCACGCCCTTTGACATTTATGAGTATAACCGACTTCCATTTGGATAGAAGAACTCATCCGCTTGGTTCCAGAAATTGATGCACGACGTCTTGCGACCGTTTGTGGGAAGTTTTGTAACGTCTACATAGACGATATAATAGTATACTCCAGCAACGAGGAAGAGCACTCAAACCATCTGGCTAGTGTACTTCAAGCACTTTGTGACGCCAAGCTCAAAACTATTCACAAAAAGAGTGAGTTTTTCCAAAGTAAAGTGGTGTTTCTTGGAAGAGTATTTGATAGCTAAACTAAGAAAACAAAACAGGAATCAGTCGAACGAATCGCAAAAATGCAGAAGCCATATGACTTGCACTCTTTGGAGGTATTTCTGGGTCTTGCAGGGCATTTCAGGTCATTCATTAGAGATTATGCGACCAAAACCAAATTTTTTACAGAAATGACTAAGAAGAATGTGCCATTTCAGTGGACAGCAGAGTGTGAATCTGTTTATCACAGCCTTGTGACCATTATTTCATCGGATCTGGTCCCGACTCTTCCAGACTTCAAGTTGCCGTTTGAACTGAACACCGATGCTTCTTATTATGGCACAGACGCCGTGCTTTACCAGAGAGATACCGACTCTCCACGGAGCCGTCACCTGAGGGTCGTCGAGTACTATTCGTACATATTTTCGAAAACTCAACTGAACTACACCACTACAGAGAAGGAAGCCTTGGCAGTCCTAATGACCGTACGCTATTTTAAACCTTACCTGGATGGCAGGAGCTTCAAGCTCTTTACGGATCACCAAGCCCTATCGTATATCCTTAACCTCGCCGAGCATCGAGGAAAAATGGATAGGTGAGTGAGTGAACTCCAGTTTACTTTCATGGTTTATCACAGGCCTGGACAACACCTCAAAGACGCAGGTGCGCTTTCAAGACTTGCGGTAATTCCTGATCATAAAAATGTGAACGCAACATTGTTGTGGGAGGGAACTGAAGAACTTAAGTTTCATAACGGAAAGTTCACAGTCCAAGAAAACAATGGTACCTCGAATTTCGGAGCTCTGTCACGACTCTCCGCACTCAGGTGGAGATGATGGCTTTTGGAGGACATATCACAAGATTCGTCAGCGTTTCCAGTGCAAACACATGAAAGAGGACGTTCAAAGGTATGCTCAGTCTTGTCATCAATGTCAAGTTCACAAAGCCAAGTACCTTGAGAGAACAGACGAGATGGTTTTGCCTCAACATTTCGACGTACCATTTGAAGTAATTCATCCGGATTTCGCAGAGCTCAAGAAGAAGGCTGCAGGAGTAAGAAGAACGCAGTCTTTCCTTGTGGCAATAGACCAGTGCACAAGAATAGTGGCTGCACGGCCGCGAAGGGAAGACGCAAATATTAAGATAGCTCTTTGGAGTCGGGAGATGTTCAAGATAACGAAAATGGTAATATCAGACAATGGGCCAGCGTTTCTCAGTCAGCGTTTGCAAGATTGGGCGAAGGAACGAGGAGTTTTATTGCGACGCTGCGCTCCGTACCATCCTGCAGGAAATGGCATCCTGAAAGAATAATTCTGGATTTGAAGCAGTTCATTTCAATGTATCCTGGTTTTCAGGGTGGATGGAAGTGCTGTTTGGAGGCCGCTGTCGCTCATCACAATCGGTCGCACACTGCGAGCATCGGCTGTAGTCCATATTTTGCAGCTTTAGGAAAGGTACCAGTGCTCCCTTCTGATCAAGAACTTTGCATTGCAGACCGCCTGCAATTGCGCGGAAAACGAAAACCTTTGGAAGCCTCCCAGCGATAACGGGAAAGTATGAAGAGGAACTTTGACCGTCGCCACAACACGCGGATACCTCAGATACAACTGAACAATCTGGTGCTTCTCAGAAAAGGCCTTCCCGGCAAAAAGCAGGTGTACATGAGACCTTATCGCGTGGTGCAGATCGCACTGCAACATGGCGTTCTCAACGATGATGGTGTGCTGGAGCTTGCGACCATTAGAAATGTTTTCAAGTATCACCCCAGGAGGGATGAGTCTTCAAAGATGGGGAGTGTACGTGGACGTGAGGAAGGATTGGAGGGAGACGAAGAGGAAGAAGAGGTTAGAAATAAAGAAGACGGCTGACACCCCAGCCTAGTACTGTGTAATATTACAATACACTTGTGTGCTTGTAACTCCGTTGCAAACTCGCCTTAGGCATTCTTTATGTCAGCTAAGCGATTCCGGTATTATGAGTAATTAAGCATTTCAAAACAGACCTCTCACAATGTGAATTGCTCAAGGAGTGGGCCGTAGAATGTTGCTACCCCGATACGAAAGCTTTAGGCATATTTCTTTATCCTCGCTAGCCACAGGAAGAAAAGACGCACAAATTTTCTTGCAGATATATAGCGGGTACCACGCTGCTCAGAGAAATGATGAATAAATGGCAGAGTGAATGCTTCCATACAACAAAAATGGGCAGATCCCACGTACAGTGGGAATCGGTGATATGCAAAGCACGAATGAGAATTGTTTAATTGTCACTTTAAAATCAGCATGACGTTACGAGGTGGAGGTAAATAATGTCGTACATTTCTTCCGTGCTATGTTTATTATGTTTAGATGTGACTTTACCTTTGTCATGCACATCACGTGATACCGCTTTAGTATATGTGGAGCTAGTGAAACGGCCGCAAGTTTGTGTGTCAGGATTATGATGTTTGCACCAGTCATATAAGTCATCATCCATTGACGTCACGTAACACGAAATTTCATATATGTTGAGGTAGCAAAATGGCCGCGAGCGCATCATGAAAGGCCAAATATACTTCAATGTATTGTTAACGCGCGCGCACGCTGGGCACAGCGACACTACGATAGCAAAACGCAACCACTCTATAGCGTGTTGCCAGGCGGCGTCCGTCGGCGTGGCCCGACGGCAACCGGCGCGAAATGCGACATGCTGCATTTCGCGGCGATGCGTTACCCAGACAACAATGCGTCTCCCTCTTCTCATGACAGAGGGACGTCGGACGCACTGAAACGCGCCTGCTTCAAAGCAACGCAGGAGCGGCGCCTGGCGTGGCAACGCTGACGTGACGCGACGATATGAACGTCGGCAAGAACGCGCACTGCGTAACCTTGAAATGTATTGGTACCTTGACTGTGGCATGTAGTCATGTTCTCACATGACATGCATCTCTATATTCTCATGTTTGCACCTCTATATTGTCATGTTTGCATTTGTTAAAAAAAACGGCCCGTTCAGCATCACCAAAGCTTCAGCGCACGTATTGTTGCGCCTTATCGGTTACTTGCTTGTTACGGCAGTTGAGATACGTGTCGTCTTGAGCGAGTTCAGTCAGGCTGTTTCCACCATCTGACGTGTTTATGTGCGATGCACGGCCGGTGCAAGCAAAGGTGCATTTGTTCACGCATCGAGGTAGGTGGTGGTATCCTTTGTTGCGTCACCCAGGAGTCATTTACATGTTTCCAGAAGTGTTTTGCGATTTTACTTCAAATACCATGATTACATATTAGCGATTTTTATTTATATCATTTTGAACCTTGATCCTGTCTTGAGCGTTCTATTGGGATGGTGATCAAGCCACTTGGTAAGATAGACGGACGAGAAGCCAGGTCCCGCTCCCCCTTCGAAAGCATAAGAGCAGACTTTACACCAACTGAAGTTCTTTCATCTGGCATTCAATATTCTTGTGATTGAAAAAACTTAGGTCAACGTATAATGAGCGAAAAGTTCTGTGTTGGATCAGCGAGTATTTTAATCAGCGAGGCCGTCTCGTTTTGCGCTTGAAACGGCTGTCTCTTCAGCATAGGAAAAGACAAGTTGAATGTGCGTTTATTGATGACACGCGTCTGAGTCGCGCAACGAAGTTTTCATTTTTCTGCGTTCTTAGAGGTTGGCCGCTAGGGGGCTGAGCCACTCGGACGCCTCTCGAATGGGCTCTGCCAGTTTTTCACTTACGCGGCTGAATAAGGACAACCACGGAATTCAAGACCATCACAGCTGTCGCCAGACGATCACCCGATTCGTCCGATGCCAGGATATACCAGGTGGGCCTACTTGTTTTGAGCCGTGACACGTCTTTTCAGTCCCCACAACGGCGTCGCCCTAGCTACGCCATCGCAGTGCTGACGCAGTGCCATCGACGCGCTGGCAACTAGGCGACAAGCCAGGCCCCCGGCTTGTTCGAAGCCTGCGAAATGGATGTTGTGGAAGTTGAGGGGGAGACGCTGTCTCCCGAAGAGTACAACGACGCTCAAGGATGGGTTGTGGCCCATGAACGACGCAAGAAGGCAAACGACAAGAGAAACGCGGAACCAGCCACGAACGCGGGAGGTGCGTCCAGGGAGGCGTCTCGGAGAGTGAAGGATTTTTTGCATCGCCGGCCAGTGCCAAAAGAACCGCAACTACCAGAAGACGATTACAAGGTTGTAATACGCCCAGGAGGAGGTCTGGACTTGACGCGACAGAGTCTAGCGCTCATAAGAGACTGTGTTCTACGAGCGGCAAAAATACAGCCTGACATCGCTGGGGAAGATACTCTCAGAATCAACATGCGACAAAATACCATGATCATGAGCACACCTAGTCTGGCCAATGCGAAAGAATACAGCAACATCAAGGAAATTATGATCAATGACAAGAGCTATGCTACAGCCGCTTATGTAACAGCACCAGAAAACACATCCAAAGGGGTTATCCATGGAATACCGAAGTATGATAATCAAGAAGACATAGAAAAAAGCTTGGTCAATCAGAGGAACCCGACGATTCTACATGCACGACGTATGGGACTTACGGACTCAGTGGTCATTGTTTTCGAAGGGATGTTTGTGCCGTATTTTGTATACTACCGTGGTGCCGAATATAGGTGCTTCCTATACAAGAAGCAGTATGAAACATGCACTACTTGTGGTCGAATTGGACATCGGGCGGATGTCTGCCCACAGCCGGACAGCAAGAAATGCCGTGGTTGTGGGGTGCTCAATCCAACTGAAAACCACCAGTGCGTCCCTAGGTGTAGTCTTTGCGGGAAAGGTCATCTTACAGGGGACAAAAAAGGCAAAGAACGGTTTAGGACCCCGTACCTTTTGAAGAAAAGATGGTGGGAAAAGGAACAACAACAAGGCGATGAACGAAGAGAAATGAAGAATTTGTCGAGCACTAGAGCAACACAGGCATGGAGGGAAGGGTATTCACCAGAAAATCCAACGGAGGAGAATGGCAACGCCACCAAGGACAGAGGGGGACGACGCAGAGATTGTTCCAGCTCCTTTCCGCGACTCGCCGAAGGGGGAAGAGAAGGGACTCAACACGAACCCAGATCCACATCCAGATCAAGGTCCACTCGTCAACACAGATCGAGGTCACGGGCCAAATACAAGACAAGGGCAACGACATCACCTCAAGGACAGTCCCACGAGGGTCCTGGCGGCGGCCGGAGCAGTCAACAAATGGTGAGCTGGGTGGGCGAGGTATCAGGGGAGTCTCTCCGGTCTGGGAGTTTGCCTCAGGTTGTGGCAGAAGGGTCCACCCTAGGTCAAAAGCTAAACCATATTAAGAAAATGCTAGAGCAACTCACCCGTGAAAACGCGAAACAGAGGGACGAAATAAAACAACTAAAGGAAGAGAACGCTAAACTCAGGCAAAATCAGCTGCGCGAGTCAAGTAGCGCCATAGCATCGTGTAGTCGAATTTTAACTCCAACGCCTGTATAGGAGTCAGGAGTGCACGCAGCGAAACGAAGAGCAGAGGAAATATCTCCTGTAGAAAATGAAGACCTCTCAAAACCCCTGGAAACGAAAGTCGAGAATATGCTCGGAGAACTTACTAAGGTAATGCAACAACAATTCGCAGGATTGCAGCTGCAGCTCGTAGAAATAAAACAAAGAATAGATAGCATGGAAAATCGACTAACGCTGGTGGAGAACACGCAAACAGATTTGAGGTCTATAGGAGCAGGCCAGGTTAAAACTACTACTAAACCCTACAACCGGCCGACTACGACCGAAGTAATCTAAATCGCAGGGTACGACTAGACATGGCACGACGTAATCAGTATAAAATTTGGCAGTGGAACTGTCGTGGGTATCGCCGGAAACGGGGTAACTTACAACAGTTCCTAAACGGAAAGGAGGCACCAGACGTCATCGCCTTACAGGAAAATGGAGGAATGGCTAAATTGTCGAATTACAAATCCTATGGTACCCCTGATGAAAAAACGTCCGTAACAACCCTCGTAGCGAAGAAATCTCACGGTGATAGAACATGATACAGAAATCTGCGATGTCGATCATGTTCTTGTTGAGTTAGTTCCATCGCAGAAGAGTGGTGAAAGTCTATTCATATTAAATGTCTATAGCCGCCCTAGAAAAAAAACCAAATTTAGGTCACTTTTGAGAAAAACGATGAGCATTACTAAAAATCAAGCATTGGTTATAGTAGGAGATTTCAACGCGTTGCATCCGGCATGGGGTTATGACAAAGAAAACATCAAAGGTAGAAATCTCTGGATCGACGCCCAACAGGAGGGCCTTACGTTATCAACCGACCCCCTTTTCCCAACTAGGATTGAAAACAGCGTATCCAAAGACACGTCTCCTGACCTCACGTTTACTAAGAATATCATCGAATCTTATTGGCTTAATACACAAGAAAATATGGGCAGTGACCACTATATAATTGAGACCACAATTAAAGGAGGTCCACGTAAAAGAGGAGGCAAAGAATTAAGGATGGTTGAATAGGATAGCTTTAGAAAAATCAGAGAGAAGGAAGGATGCGATGTCATCGAAGACTTAGATGAATGGCTAGGGAACCTTAAGCAAAATATTCAAATCGCAACTAAGACCATACCAAATACAGAAGGGCTAGAAAGCACAGACAGTAAGCTCCTACATAAGCTCCTAGAAAAATGGTGGAAAACACAAAAACACAACAAACGCCTTAGAAAAAGAATAGCCACCCTCAGTAAAGATATTGAGAAGTACGCGGAGCAACTATGCAGACAACAATGGGAGGAAAAGTGTGATGCGATGGAAATACAAATAAGTCTCTCTAAAACATGGAACCTCTTAAGATGTCTGATAGACTCGGAAGCGAGCAAGACAGCACAACAACAAAACTTTATTAGACTTGTCCGTAAATACAAAGGCACGGAGGAAGAACTGATTGAAGAAATCAGACAGAGATACATTGGGGATACAACCAAAGAGCAATTAGGCTCGTACAAAGGTAAAGAAAATGATTCCCTAGACCGACCCATATTAGAGGCTGAGGTACGATCGGAACTAATGAAACTGAGCACAACATCAGCCCCGGGCCCCGATGGGATCACGAATAAAACGCTCAGAAACTTAGACGACAAATCTATCACAGCCCTCACCGAATATATGAACAAGTGTTGGGAAAAAGGTAAGATACCCAAGCAATGGAAAACGGCAACAATCATAATGATTCCCAAGCCAGGCAAGAAACTAGATCTTGATAATCTTAGGCCTATTTCCCTGACGTCCTGCATAGTAAAGTTATTAGAGCATGTCATCCTAACTCGCCTGTCAAATTATATGGAAGACAATGAGCTCTTTCCTCATACGATGGTAGGCTTCAGAGCGAAACTGTCTTCACAGGACATTATGCTTAAGATTAAACACTAAATAATTGATTCGGGTCTCTATACACACGACACAAAGGTAATAGTTGGCCTAGATCTTAAAAGGGCATTCGATAATACATCCCATAAAGCTATACTTGCCAATCTTCAAGCGTTAGGGGTAGGAAAAAGAGTATACGATTATATAAAAGACTTTTTAACTGACCGGACTGCAAGAATAATACTAGGCGAAGCAGAATCCCAAGAGTTTAGTCTGGGCAGCAGAGGTACGCCGCAAGGCTCAGTCCTATCCCCCTTTTTTTTTAACGTGGCCATGATAGGTCTCCTTGCCAGACTGAAGGAAATTCTAGGACTCCACCGTAGCATCTATGCAGATGACATTACCTTATGGATAGCAGAGGGTAGTGACGGATACATAGAGGAAACTTTACAGACAGCAGTGAATGTTGTAGAAGAATATGCCATCCATACAGGATTACAATGAACACCGGAAAAATCGGAACTTCTCTTATATAACCCGACATGTAGGGGTCGGAAAAGCATCCAGGAAAAACCTAACATTAAAGTCTTTGTTGGAAAAACGCAAATACCTACGGTCGAAAGCATAAGAATTCTGGGACTCCGAATCAGCTCAAACAGGAACAACGGAGAGGCGATTAGAATACTTGAAACCAGTGCGCAGCAAACTATGCGTCTACTTAAAGGAATTGCAAACCGGCACTATGGTATGAAGGAAAACAATATAAGACTGTAACAGGCTTTTGTCATCAGTCGTATTGTATATGTGATTCCGTACCTCAGACTGCAAGTGGCCGAGAGAGAAAAGATTGACAGAATCATTAGACGAGTTTTCAAACAGGCGATCGGACTTCCAATTACTACTTCTAATGATAAATTATTTCAATTAGGGCTTCAAAACACAACAGAAGAGCTTATAGAAGCTCAAAGAATCGCACAATATGAAAGACTAACGCAGAGTAAAACAGGTAGAGCTATACTAGAGGAACTGGGTATAAACTACGCAAATCAATTCGGCGCCAAAAAGGATATCCCGTATGAAATCAGGAAATGTTTAGTAATCTTACCGATTCCAAAAAAAACATGCACCCCGAACATCACAAAGCAAGGAGAGCTGAAAGAGCGAAAAATATACATAACAACGTAAAAGATTTACCGGAAACAACATACGTAGACGCGGCCAAATACAAAGGAAATGACAACATGACTATAGCAGTACTGGGCTACAAAGGAAATCATAAGGTGAGCGGCTCGGTGAGAACGAGCTTTGCAGAAGAGGCGGAGGAAGCAGCTATTGCAATAGCCATAGCATCCACCTCGACTTCACTCATTGTTAGCGACTCGCAGACGGCTGTGAGAAACTTTGCACGAGGGCGAATATCCCAAATAGCTTCAAGAATATATGTTGGATGCAAAGACCAACGAACAATAGAAATAGTCTGGGCACCCCCTCACTCCTCCTTGCCCGGCAATGAGGCTGCACACCAGACAGCTCGAGGACTTACAGACCGAGCCTCTGGATTGCCCTGGTCGAACGGGGAGGACGATGAGAGATTTGAGCGGATGACCACTTACAGAGATATTACGCAGTATTACAGGCTAAGCAGGAAAATTTATCCTCCCGCACACTCGTCATTGAACAAAGGACAGGCGGTGGCGTGGCGCCTACTCCAGACCCACACGTTTCCCAGTCCGGTAACAATGAACCGCTGCGTGCCGGAACTTCATTTGGACAAGTGTAAATTTTGCCACAACAGGGCGGACTTTTATGGGCATGCCCGCAGGCCCCCAATGAAAGGCGAATTTCCAGACGGGAGTGGATGGGATGCCGCGCTCCTCAGCTCTGACTCTCAAATACAAGCCCGCTTAATACGGCAGGCCGAAGACGCCGCCAGGGCCCATGGGATCATGGCCGTCGTCAAGGTTTGGTCCTCCCTTCTCCTCTCGCACCTGAAAGGGGAAGAGGACATTTCTGTTATATAAATAAAGTTTGTTCATCATCATCATCTGCGTTCTTAAAGAGCCTAAATTTTACTAATCATGTTGGATCTGAAATGAACTTTTTTTTGTTTTCGCTGCCGACTTGAAATTTTGCTTCCTGCGCTAGGTATGGCGTCAGTGCTGCAGAATATTTTCAGTGAGTGTTGTCGGAACTAGAAGTTCTCAGGAAAGCAAGCGTGTTGGCGAGGCCCTAACGTTCTAGGAGAGAGAGAGAGAGATAAAGATGCAAGGAAAGGCAGGGAGGTTAACCAGACGCACATCCAGTTTGCTACCCTGCACTGTGGAAGGGATAAAAGGGAGAAAAGAGATTCTAGGAGAAAACAATGCTCCGAATGCTCTGCTTGCACGATACCTTCATTGAATACTTCATGCACGGAAATTAGCGTACATTTCTAGGCCGCACCTACTGCATATTTTGCTTTTCTTGAATGCACGTTGGCGAATTGTATAGCGTGCGTCAGGTATTCAAGGTCCTAAAGGGGATCGAATAGCCGTGGTGGGAAACGCACCCAGGTGGCTGAGCGACTCCTTTCTGCTCTTGGGTTCTCGTCTTTTGGAAAAGTTATACCATACGCGTAGACCAATTGCTCCACTAGATACTATCCAAGTCATCGGATTGACCGCCGCAACGAAGACAATGCCTAAACAGTTTTGTACTGTTTATCAGACGTGGTAGGAATACGAGCCTCCCGCAGTTCTCCGCTGCACTCAGTATAGGCATGCGAAATGAAGGCATGGGATCCATGTACCCTAGACGATGGAGCGCTGCATGTACTTTCTTCGCCAAACCATATGACTTGTTTTAAAACCCTTTCGCACAGAATGTTCTCCTCATCATTTATAAAAGTAGCTTCTTGGGAGTCTCGGAATAGTTGTTTCACCTACAACAGAATCGATGCATCGTAACTCTTCACGGATATATCCACGTAATATTTAAAAGAAGAGACGCGTGGCTACGTGATAGAACGTTAGCATGCCACGCAAAAGACCTAGTTTCGATCCCCAGTCTGGCGGAGGATTTTAGTTTTATTACATATATTTTAGTTGCATCGTCTCGACTTTCGTTCCCGCAGTTATAGGGAAAACAATATCACTTAGCGCAAAATGAAGTGCTTTACGTTTGACAACGGATACATATTTTCGAGAAAATTGTACACACGCAAACTTTCTATGAAAAAATCTTTTTTTTGGAAGAAGCCCCTTATCCCTGTCACAGAATCTTCGGTAGACACGACGAGTTCCGGGAGCAGTCTTTCCAGTCGTAATAGTATGAGTGTGCGTGATAACGGATCTTGCACGTCTCTAAAGAACAAAAACCAATTAACCAACTGACGTAAAAAGGTGGCCCAAAACCAGCCCCCCATCCTTTACCCCCAGAAAAATGTTCGTACGGCTGCAACATTTCGATTCAGACGCCCTTACGTACGTTGCGAATATTCTGTGGAATTTCTGCACGTTCGTTTGTAAGCAGTGCAGTAGCTGCAAAGCCAAGCATAGCTTGCTGATGAAAAAAACAATGCAAGCGTGCCTATCGCGAATACCGACAAGGCAGCACCTTTCCATTTTACCGCGTTGTCCTATAGATCTTTGGCCTGCCTTTTCCAGTATTCGGCCTAGTCCGATAACAATCGAGCGGAACGCCCAGAAGTTACCTCAGGTCGTTCGCCAAGACATGTTGCGAAATGGTCTGGCTTTGCTGCCCACAATATATGCTTTAGCCAGGGGAACTTGGCCCAGTTTACGCCATTCTCCGTAGCTTTGGATGGCCATGCGCCTACTTGCGAATACAGTGAGAATTATTTTCTCTGCTTGGAAATATCGTGCAAGTCGCACGCTTTGCACACACATCGCGTCCTGTATACCTGCTTCAAAATATAACATCAAATATTGCAATTAAAATGCATGGTACAAGCGCACATTGCCATCGCTGTCATCAGAACATGTGATTATCACAATGACTTTGTGGTTCAAAGCCACTAGCCAACTACAAATGGCACAGAGGCTGTGGCACTTGTTGATGAATGGCCACGTAGCATCGCGTTGATGTTCTAAAAGGTTTCATGCCCCAGTGTTTGAATTTACGCGCTAGGAACAGAATATGACTATCGATTTTTACCATTAAAGGTGAACCTTAAGCGTCCCCCAGTTTTTTTGTACTTCAAATGGTATTTTGACTGGCTAACCTCCCTGCCCTTTCTTTTTTCATCTTCCTCCTCCGAAGAATATTCTGAGTTCTCATTGAATAAAGTAATTAAATAAATTTCTAACTTATCATGCTAGATATTAAAGTGCAGAAACGTTTTTGAGTATTCCATCCTTCCACTAAAAGACTGCAAGGACTTTTGTTACACAGACTTCATTCGAAGACATTCGTTTTTGTTCCCTTTTGGCGGCTCACGGAGGTCATGTTAGGCATAATGGGCATGCACAGCCTGCTTTGTGAGCTCCCACAGCTGTAGAGACCGAGCATTCGTCTTTTAGGAGCGAAGCTCCTTAAGCCATGGGTCGTGCGTTCACAATTTATGTAGTAGTAGTAGTAGTAGTAGTAGTAGTAGTAGTAGTAGTAGTAGTAGTAGTAGTAGTAGTAATAGTAGTAGTAGTAGTTGTTGTTGTTGTTGTCGTAATAGAATGAGGTAACGACGTCCATGGCCGCACTAGTAAGGTACGCGCACTCTCTTTTGAAATGAGGAAGAACCCCGCGCCCGTTATACCTAAATAAATCATAAATAGATAACAGCTTCTGATGAAATAACCTGCAGAGGTGAGTATCGAGGACTTATTCTCTAATAAAATTTGCGTTTGCCTGAAATTTGATACTGAAAATCTCATAACATAAGGACGCATTCTGAGCGCTATCTGATTATAAAACGTTGCCACGGTAAACTCCCTGGGCATAACTTTGTTGATTTTATCAAGGTTTAGCGACGGTTAGGCCACAGAGCTATAAAGTAGCGGCGGTAAAAGGTGGGATCCATACACAAAGTGCAGGACGTAAGAAAGTGCTTGCGTGACACTCCTTTGTTACGGTCATGCCACCGTTCGTTCAGTCCTTGAAATACCCACTGGATGATGATACTTCTAAATGATGAATATGTGATGAAAAGATGTGAGGTGACAGTACTTGGAGTGCTGAGTATAGATAGATGGACAGACACATGGATTGAGGGATGGACAGACAAATGCACAGGCGGACGGCTGAAGGATGGGCGCATGGATGCAAGGATGCACGCATGCACTGAAGGATGGATGGCTGGACGGACGGATGGAAAGACAGACGAATGGAGGGACGCAGATATGGACGCACGGACGAACGCACGAGCGAACGGATAGACCAACGCACGGATGGATGGACGCAAAGACATACGGGCAGATGGATGGACGAACGGTTGAACAGACGGACCTATGGATGGGCGGAAGCAAGGATGAAGCGACGGACGTAAGCGCTTTGGAGTGCCTATACTGAAGTAGGCACTTCAAAGTGCCAGCAGCTCATCAAAAAAAAAAAAAATTCCTTCCGCACTACCGCAAGAGTCCGGACAATGAGTAGGAAGAATTGGGGCATGGCATATGTTGTACAACATGTCACTTAATTTTGCCTTTGAAAGATCTCTGCAATATTTTGTATACCGGTCACTTCTGAAGGGTATTTGGTGGCGAGATTGCAACATCACATATGTATCTATCTTCTAAATGACTAAAATCTTGAGGCCGATTCGGAAACACAGACTTCTCCTTCCCCGTCATGTACCAACATATGATGTATGCATGGCATGCATGAAAAGAAAGTGATTTAGACATGTCATGCCTATGTAGCTCAAGGACGTACTTAAAGATGGGAATAAGGCAGCCGTGGGCCATGTGTTTGGAAGCCCTGCGCCAGATAGTGCGAGGGATGCATGATACTTCCGAAACCGTGTTGGAATGTGCAGGAATAGCCCCTATAAAGTAGGCTTAAGGCAAAATATATTATCACTTGCAATATCTGCTTTCAAAGAAAAATTTTGTGAATTTCTCGCCATGTCTTGTACTGCCGTCTAAATGTTTAACTATCGCACATGAGCGAAGGTTTCTTTATGCGTGACCGCCACTATACAGAGCCGAGTTTAAAAAAGGGGAGGGTAAGCGCACACCAAGATTTCGCGATGCTGATGTACTTCATATCGATACCTAAATATAACCTTCGATAAAAGAAACAGTGGCAAAAAAAGAACGAGAGACGTCTACTTTCATCATCATAATCAGTCTCACTACGTCCACTGTAGAACAAAGACCTTTCCTATTTCCCCTCGGTAAACTCGGTCCTGTACTTGCTGCTGGCATTTTAAAACCGCCAACTTCCAAATAATATCTGCCCCCCCCCCACCTTAAATTTCTGTCTCTCCTTGACCCACTTGCCTTCTTTCGGAATCCAGTTCGGGATCCCCAATTACCAGTGGTCGTGTTGCCTGCGTACTACGCGCCCTGCCCATGACCTTTTCTTTTTGATTCCGACTATGCTGTCCATAACAACTATTTCTTCCCTGACATACTATGCTCTTTTCTTGTCCCTTAGAGTTACACCTATGATTTTTGTTTCCGATGCTGGCTGAGTTGTTAAGTTGAAAGAGGGTTCAAGCTACGTTGAATCCTCTTTGCTATCCTCCAGGTGTCTGCTCTGAGGTAAATGCCGGTAAGATGCAGCTGTTATGTGTCTTCCTCTTGAATAGTAGTGGCCACATATGATTTATGATTTGATAGTGCTTGCGGAATGTACTCCACCACATTCTTGTCCTACTAGTTACTCCAGTCTCGTGATTGGGCTCCGCAGTTACTACGTGTACTAGTTAGACGAACTCTCTTACCAGTTCAAGTGCACTGCTACCTATATCGAAGCGCTGTTCTTTTACAAGGGTGTTGTAATTTACTTTTAATTTGTGCTAATTATTTTAAGTAGTACTTTTGTAATCTCAATGTCTAATTCACAAGTACTCCAGTCTCGTGATTCGCCTCCACGGTTACTACATGTCCTAGGCAGACGTACTCTCTTACAAGTTAGAGTGCACAGCTATCTATATCACAGCACTGTTCTTTTACGAGGTTGCCGTAAACTACTTTTGATTTTTGCTAAATTATTTCAAGTGGTACTTTTATAATCTCATTGTCTAACTCATGAGTGAATAAGTTGCAAGGAGTCCGTGATATATTCCGCAATACAATGTAATCGACGAAGCGCATATTACTCCATTATCTTTTATCCATAGGAATTCCTATTCTAGGTCTCTGAAAGCCTCTTGTAAGCACGTGGTAAATAGCGTGGGGGGGGACCATATCCTCATGTCTCACACACTTCTTTATTCTTATGCACGGAGTGCCTCCTGATGGGGATGCTACCGGTATCTTGGAACAATGCTAACATCAACTTACTCTATAAGAAAGGGGACGACAATGACGTGAAAAATTATAGCCTAATCACCTTGCTCAACATCGTATACAAGCTCTTTACCAAGGTAATTGCAAACGAAACACTAGTTGAGCACTAGAACTCAATCAACAACAGAATCAAACATGATTCTACACAGGCTACTCAACAATTGACTGCATTCCTACTATCGATCAGGTGATAGAGAAATGCTCAGAATGCCCCCAAAACACTATACACATACTTCACAGATTACGAAAATGCGTTTCATTCAGCAGAGATATCCACAAGCAAGCAGACGCTGTGGAATCAAGGCCTCGACTGAGTATATACAAACCTCCTCGAAGAACTTTACAGTGAATCAACTGCCACCATATAGCTCCTTAAAGAAAAAAAGGCAATGCATGGGGGCACTGCATGGGAGTGGCTTTTTATTGAGGGGAACAAAATGTCTCCAGAGTCTCCTCGCCACTGGCCGTAAGGGCGAGCTGAGTCGGCAGGGCGGGGCTGAACGGATACTTGCCACGTGGTTTTTATCTTGAAGTTGTCCGACTTGTTGCACACTACAATGCGGCTGTCTTTACAATAGCAAAAATTTCGCCCTCACATAACGCTGTGCTCGTGTTAGGGGCTAGATCTCCATGTGATTTTAAAAACAAGGCATGTGGCCTTGTGCGTAATGCAACCTTCGTGTGAAATTGTAAAATTCTCAGTTTTTGTATTTTAGTTTTCTCTTATTTTACTTCAGAAACAGTCTGTAGCAATATCTGTGCGAGAAAAAAAAGAGCACTGCCCAAGAGACTCTCGTTGAAGTGCATGGCTTTGCATACGTCATTCACTCGACACAACAAAAAAACGCGCCTTGCGTTGGCTTCGCCTCAGAACTCTAACTCTGTGAAAGTGGAATACTGCTCCACACGTCTATTTTCAGTGAGAGTTTATTGTCTCTTTTTGCACGCTTTCAGTGTCGCACCAGGGCTAGCGCATTCGTCCTTCCGTATCACGTACGGGTCTATCTGGTGAACATAACCGCGTTGAAAACGCAATAAAAAAGGATTCGCGAGTGACTTCGATGAAGTAATGTGCCCTGGGCGACTCCATATATTGTTTATTGGTCACTGAAAAACGAAGTTTTTTAAAGCCATGCACGTTACAAGCTCCATCGGCTACATGAAAAAGGACTCACGTGGTAATTGAACTGTCCACGTTTGGAATTCTCCAAATTTATTTTTCTGTCAGTGCTTCTCACGCTGTGTGAGCCTTGTTTCTGGAGGGTTAAAGTGGACGCATTTTTAATCAAGAAGAAAACACCTAAGCAAAGCGAAGAACATGCGAATAAAACTTTGTAAAGTTTTGCAAAGAATTAGGGTTATATCCCTTCCCAAAAGTAGGATTCTAATAGCGCCCTAATGAGTACGGCAAAAATAAAAAACAAAGCAATGAAAAAAACACCTAGGACACCACAGGATTCAAATCCAGTTTTCTGTGGGCCAGCCCACCATTACAAATACAGCTACGCTGGTTTTCCTTTCTTACCTTCCGGTTTCACGTCACACTCGAGGGGGCAAGATAAACTTGTTACAATACACAACATGGCAGAACAACTGCTATCATGTCCTGCGAAAAGGATATAATTCATTAAAGTGCCCTTTTAGTAGGCAGAATGTCTACTGTTTCTACTGATGATGGAGCACATGCATTTCTTCCTAACGTCCAGACCAGCATTGATATACATTTTTGTGCTTGTAACTCCATTGTAAACTAGCCTTAGGTATGTTTTATGTCGGCTGAGCAATTCAGGTATTATGAGTGATTAAGCAATTCAGAACAGACCTCACACAATGCTAATTGCTGAAAGAGTGGGCCTTAGAATGCTTGTACCCCAATACCAAAGCTTCAGGCATAATCCTTTCTCCCCGCTAGCCACAGCGTAAAAAATGCACAAATTTTCTAGCAGATATGGAGCGGGTACCACGCTCCTCAGAGAAATGATGAATAGATGGCATATTGAATGCCTCCATACAACAAAAAAGTTGGCAGATCCCACGTACAGTGGGTATCGATGATATGCGAAGCACGAATGAGAAATGTTTAAAACTCACTTTAAAAAGAGCACGACGTTACGAGGTGGAGGTAAATAATGCCGTTCATTACTTCCGTGCCATGATTATCATGTTTGGATGTGTCTTTACCTTCATCATTCACATCACGTGATACTACGTTTAGTATATGTGGAGCTAGCGAAACGGCCGCGAGCGTGTGTCAGAATTATCGTGTTTGCACCAGTCATATATGTCGTCATCCATTGGCATCACGTAACGTCAAATTTCATATATGTGGAGCTAGCAAAACGGCCGCGAACGCATCATGAAGGGCCAAATATACTCCAATGCATTTATTGTTAACGCGCGCATGCTGGGCACAGCGACGCTACGTGAGCAAAACGCGAGCACTATATAGCGTGTTGCCAGGCGCGACCAGCGTCCGTCGGCGTGGCCCGACGGCAACCGGCGTGAAATGCGACATGCTGCATTTTATGCCTGCTGCTGCTGAAAAACATTTATTTACAGATGTTATTTACAGGGAGGGCGGGAACGGTCATTAAGGGGCCGCCCCGTACAAACACCAGGTGAGCTCCCTCTTACGGGAGCCCTTTGGCGTTGGCCGCGGCCCGGGCACGCTCGACCAGGGCCCGTTGGGCCGTCAGGTCAGAGCAGCCGAGCAGGGCTGCCTCCCAGTCCTCCAGCGAAGGGTTGGGTAGTGGGGTAAGGTTTGGGGTTTTTTGGCATACCCACACCATGTGGAGAATCTCAGAGGAATTTTCCTCACAATGCGGGCACTTCTCCGTGCAAGCAGGGTCAAAGTGTTTTATGATTGCTGGGCACAATAGAGTTTTAGTATAAAGGCGAAAAGGATTCGCTCTTCCGCCTTCGTGAGGCCCTTACAGGGTTTCAGATAGACGTTATGGCCGGATTGATAAAATTGTGTGACCTCCTTAAAGGTGTAGGCGGGATTGGGTTCGAGTTCCGGATCGGTAGCGGACGAGGATGATGCCCGGAGAGTGAGCGTGCGGGCGGCGGCATCGGCCGTCTCATTACCATGGAGGCCCGTGTGAGCCGGAGCCCATATGATCGTTCGGTGCGCGGGGGCACCTAGGTAGCTGCTGTTCTGCAAAATTTTATAAGCATGGTACGGAATTTATCCCTGTTCAATATTGCAACAGGCACCCCTTGAGTCGGTGATGATGACCCTCGAGTCCTGATCTGCGGCGGCTAGTGCGATGGCGATCTCCTCCGCGTGCGTAATGTTATGTGCACGGAATGTGAGTTCGTTTACAACGGTGTTTTGGTGGACGACCGCAGCCGTGTACCAACCACCGTGGTGCGGGCCGGAGGCGTCCATGTAGAATACTCCGAATTTGTGGCCGTAGTGTCGAGCCAAGGCTTCCGCCCGCGCGAGGCGTCAGCCACTGTAGTCGTCTCGGGTCATGTTATCCGGAAGAGGGCGCACGTGCAAGGAGTATCGCCAGACTTCTGAAATCCGTACGCGCTCTTCCGTGTGTATTGAATGATTGATGTGTAGCCGGGCAAGGAGGCGGCGACCCGACGGTGTTTTAGAGAGTCTAGTATATTGGTTTGTCAAGTGCGCCTCTCTTAGCTCCTGGAAGGTGTTCACCATTCCCAAGCCCAAAAGACGCTGGTTAGAGGTGCTGACAGGAAGGTCGAGGGCGCTCTTGTAGATTTTGCGGAGAATGACTTCGAGTGCATTCTCGTCGGATTTGCGTAGGTAGAGTTATGAAGCCGAGTACAGGACTCGGCTGGTTACGAATGCATGCGCCAACCGCAAGGCATCTTTGCATCGTAACCCCCCACGCTTGTTGGAAACCCGGCGGACAATCCGGCCCACCTGGTCCCCCTCCTTACGCAATTTGGCCAATGTTGTGTCTGCTCTGCGATTTTTGTGTATAAAAAGCCCTAGTACTCCTATCTCATCGCGTTCGGGTATGGGTCCGCTGTGAAGGGAGAGGTCGACTTTTGTGGTGCACTTCGGTGATGGGCGTATGTGCACGAATTCCGATTGGGACGGGGAGCACTGAAGGCCGCAGCGTTACTCAGACAGCACTGCGTCTCCCTCTTTTCAGGAAGGAGGGACGTCGGACGCGCTAAAACGCGCCTGCTTCAACCAACGCAGGAGTGGCGCCTGGCGTGGCAATGCTCACGTGACGCGGCGAAATGAACGCCGGCGAGCACGCACACCGCGTCACCTTGAAATGTATTGGTGCCTTGACTGTGGCATGTAGTCATATTCTCATATGACATGCATGTCATTATTGTCGTGTTTGCACCAGTTACATACGTACGCCGTCCATTGGCTTCACGTAATACCAAATTCGGTGTATGGGAAGCTAGCGAAATGGCCACGAGCGCATCATCAGTGTGGCTTGTAGTCATGTTGTTACATGACACGCATTTCGTGATTCTTATCTTTGGATGTGTCATTTACCTATGTCGTTCGTTCACGTCACCTAATACTGAGGTTGGTACATGTGAAGCTAGCGAAACGGCCACGAGCGCATCATGAGCCTAGCAAGTAGTCATGTTGTTACATGTCACTCATCTCAAGTTTATCATGTTTGCACCAGTACCATACTTTCGTCATTCTTTCACGTCCCATAATGCCAAATTTGGTATAAGTGAAGCTAGTGAGACGGCTGCCAGCACATCATGAGCGTGGTATGTGGTCATGTTACATGGCACGTTTCTCATGATTATCATGCTTGCACCAGTCACGCACCTTCGTTGTTCATTCACGTACTGTAATACCAAATTTGGTATATGTGACGCCCGCAAAACGGCCACGAGCGAATCATGAGCATGGCATGCAGTCATGTTGTTACATTATTTTTGTGTTAGGGCCTGTCGCTTTCGTTCGCGATGCAATCATGCCATACCATACCAGTTTAGCAACATACCATGTGAACGACACCACCGCAAGAGCTGCAGGACTATGAACTGTAAATCATGACATCTATGACATACATTTTATGATTTTTTTGTTATCACCAGGTAAAGGTATTACTAATAGAGTCATGTTATTCCATACCAAGTTTGGTATGGATACCATTATCGAAATGGCCAGGAGAGCTAAAAGTCGTACGCGGCTAGATAGATAGATAGATAGGCTCAAAGTCGCTGAAGTTCGCTAAAAAATGCTTCGCATAAAAAAAACATTATGAATTATGGCGAAGTGGGTATCATGCAAGTGTTCTAGAAGCAGTTATCCAAAAAGTGTTTCAAAATGCCCTGAAATGCAACTGTTTCAGCTGTCGCTGTGACTGTACGGCACGTTGCACGGAGGCCTGGTAGTACTGTTCCTTTTTCTACATTTAATGCATTTTTCTACTTCTACATTTTATTTTAATTGGCATACTTTTGATAGTTTTTTTTATAACAGCTCTTATATCTTGTATTCTTTTTCGCGAACGCACCAGCTTCGATCAGCGAATTCTTTGCGAATAGAAAGTGCGAAACATTTTCTAACAAGCTAAACGCACTTTGAGCGTTTCTGTGTGTCTGTCTGTTCATCCGTCCGTCCATCCGTCCGTCCGTCTGTCTGTCTGTCTGTCTGTCTGTCCGTCTATCTATCTATCTATCTATCTATCTATCTATCTATCTATCTATCTATCTATCTATCTATCTATCTATCTATCTATCTATCTATCTATCTATCTATCTATCTATCTATCTATCTATCTATCTATCTATCTATCTATCTATCTATCTATCCATCTATCTATCTATCTATCTATCTATCTAATCTATCTATTTATCTATCTATCTATCTATCTATCTATCTATCTATCTATCTGCGTCTGAGTGCTCTCGTGATCCCCTGCTTAAGTTGGTGTTGCCCGAAATTTGTAGGGTAGGCTATGAAGGTATGAGTAACATGGCTGTCTGGTGATACGATACGGTACGAAGGATAAGATTTAATGATCTGAAGAAGTGCCAATTTACAGGGCGACACCACGGATCACTTCCACGTTGGGAGTAGGAATCGAACCCAAGATTTCTGTGTGGCGTTCTGGCACTCTACTGCAAAACCCCTCCAGGTCTTGAATCCTCTTAAGTCATTCTTTAGGCGTAATGTCGGTGAAAGGTCAGTTGTTGCAGTGCTATTTCATAATACTGCAATAATCAATAGATATGTATTCCTGACCAGCTAGGGTTACGCCGAATAAAAATAAATGCTGTTTCTTGTGCTGGCTTTACTTTTTTAGCAGTCTACTAAACATCCTTCTAGTATTCCTATCTATCAACAAGCTATATTGGTGTTGCTCAGCCCTGTAGGCTGGAGCTAACGAAAGATCGGTATGATATTCACAACATTGCAACGTACAGTTCACTTTGTTTTGATACAATTGCCTTGTGCAGTCTAACGTGAGCACTGAAGGTGCGTCAGAGCATCAGTTACCATTTCAACTCCAGTGAAGTAAACGTTTCCGATAAGCCCAAGAGGCTTACACAACGACTGTACCTATAAAAAACGCGAGGCCTGCGCGGAAGGCGTAGCACAGTCACAGCGAATGCTAGAAGAGCAACCTTTCAGAGCCTTTACTAATCACTGATTGGGTAACCGCTGCAAAGCAGACTTGCTTGATGTCCACTGCGGCATTATTAATGAAATTTTTGGGGTAGTGGGCCGGCATTGGCTATGCTAATTTTTGTCATTATCCTGAGAAGCGCGGTATCCGCTCAACACTTGCAAGAAGTTTTGTGCCAATTATCAATGCAGTGGCTGACGACGCCGAGGAATCGTGCCCGAAACGGGTATGCTCCACAGTTAATAGGAGGTCAAGAACAAGCTTTTGTAATGGGTTGGAGCATTGGACGACCCACTCATTACGCTGTTCACATTGTGCGACAACTGGTTGTTCTTTCGCTGTCTTAAAACGCTTTATAGGTCGGATTAACGCGATTGCTTTTCCGCCATCACGCCTGCTTAAGGCAAGCTTGCAACGAACGAGTCCAAAGCAGTGGCGTGGCTCAGTGGTAGAATACAGGGCTGGCACCCAGCGTACCCAGATTCGAGGCCCACTGTGTGATTGGTACTAGGTTCTTTTTTCTAACTTCGCGCGATGTGGTTACGGGCGGCGGTGGGAGTGGTGGTCAACTACGGTGCTGCGCTTGATGCGAGTTATAATCTCATATCAGCTTTCGCTGTATAAAATGTCTTTTTAATGTTTAATTATATACTCGTACATTACGACCAGCGGCAGTTACAATTTCGAAGAACGCTTGGGTACATAGTGACCTACTGAGCCGGCTCGGGACAAAATACCAAGAGGTGATGGCAAAAGTAGAAGGATGTGGCCAGTATAGCATCCATTTTTTCCACCTCTTTTCATCTTCTCACCGCTACTGCTAAATCTGGTATATTGAGGTGCTTGTTTTCTGTATTATCAAGAATTGCCAAAGTACCTTGCCTATCTAATGCAGCTATTGGCCAAGTCGCCGGGGCGAATGTGTGAAAACCAGGCATAGAAGATCGATTTGTTGCATGAGAGTCGCCGGTGGTGCCATATTTATTGTTCTTGTCGTTGTCCAACTGAGACGATGGTTTCACAAGTCTTCAAAATTCGAAGCTTTAGACACGTGGAAACTACTTTGATACGATCATTTTTAAGCTAGCAGGTTAAGAACAACGAAAAATTTAAACTCGCAACATAGCCACTTTTTATCTCTGTGTATGCGTAGCATTCAAGTGCAGATCTAGAAACTAATTCATACCTACATTAGGCAGCGCTACGTTGTTAAGGCCCATGTGTGTGATTGATTGATTGATCTGTGTAGTTAAACGTTCCAAAACAACCATATGATTATGAGAGACGCCATGGTGGAGGGCTCCAGAAATTTCCACCAACTGGGGTTCTTTAACGTGCATCCAAATCTGAGCACACAGGCCTACAACAATTCCGTCTCCATTGAAAATGCAGCCGCCGCAGCCCGTATTTGATCCGCGACCTGCGGGTCAGCAGCCGAGTACCTTAGCCACTAGACCACTGCGGCAGGGCCATGTGTACGAAGCGCCCAACCAGTTCTCCGACCACTAAGCTGCGATACCTTAACATCAAGAAACTTCAGTCGGTCTCTTGACTGGCCAACCTTAGCAGATACCCGGTTACAAAAGCCATTCACATCAGTAGAAGTGGCGCCGATAACGACATTCTTGTGGGGTTTCCAATACATTATAATTTTCGTTTTCTCTTCGTGGTCACGTCACTGATTTTGCCGGAAAAAGGACGAGAGTTTTTTTACTGCATATGTGTTAGAATAGCAAAGCGTTGCACAGAGTTAGTAAGCAAGTAGGTCTCTGCAATGCCTCTTGTGGCTGGATAATCTACGACCGCTAACAGGGTTGTCAATGTTACATAAGTCTACCGTAACAGGCTCATATCTTCGGATGTGCGGAAGTCTCACCAGCTTCCAAACTGAACCTAAAGGTGTTTTTTTCAGGGGCGGGGAGGGGGGGTGCAGTCATCACTGATATTGTACACATGCCATTAAATAGCATTGATGCTATCGTCGCAGTGTCCCTGTCAGTTTGTGCTAGAGTTTTTGTGTCAGGAGTTGCATCAGATGCACAGACACGTGAACGCATGTAGGGCGTTATGGCTCAATAAACAGAGGAAAATCAGGAGAACCAATACAACAGGGACCATAAATTTTAAGCCATTTGAGCGCATGCAAAAAGCTTAAAGATTACGTAGACGTCTACAGTAAATTTAAATGTCTGTACATGTGTTTTTACAGTCAGGTGTGATAGTATTTCGAAACCTGTTGACTCACGTACTAAATATTCCGCGTAACCGTTAAGCACCTATTTGCCAGAGTTTTTTGTTTGCTGTAGAAAGTTAAGTCTTAAAGTAATCGTTTAAGGAGGTGGGTTTAAAAAAGAGTATAAGTTCGTGCCATTTTTACTGAAAATTGTTTGTTCATTTTGATATTTTAGTGACACTGAGTTTACAGGCGTGGTGCAGAAGTATTGTTCTTTGGGAATGAATTTCTTGTAATAGAGGCGCTGGCCCACCAAATTTAGAGGCTATAAAAGCCAGCTCTAGGCTTTCTGTGTGAGGAGGACACTCAACAAAGAGATTTCGTGAGAGGAAATCTTTACAGTGTATTTTTTCCTTTCTAAAATGTTTTGAAGGCTTGTTCTTGCAATCGAGGTCAATCAATAGCAACGACTGACATTATCGACACTTTGTTGAAAGCATATCAAGAACTTTTTGGACATCATACCGCGTCACATTGACGTGCGAAATCGACACTTCGTCATTTTCTAACTCACACCTTATTATTTTCAAGAGGAAGTGACTCCACTTGGAATGCGCATGTTTCCAACATTTGTAAGGCATCTTTCTGCAAGCTGTGTTACCTAAGACATAAATTAAAACACTTTCCTCCTATCACTCGCCTAATAGTGTATTATTCATTCATTCGTCCTAAATTACAGTACGCACGTATCGTGTGAGACCCTGACATTAAATGCAACCATTACGCTTATAAAAAGTCCAACGTAAAGCAGTACGATTCATTTTTTTCTGAATATCGCTCGGCCAATTCCCAAGCATTTCTATGCTAGCTAATACCATTCAGACATTAAAATAACGAAAGGAAACCTATAGAAATAAATTCATCTGTTTTCTGAAGAACAAGCATTTTTTAAAATTAGTCTAGATCTTTTCTTGAAGCCACTTGCAGCTCGACGAACCAGAGAGTGTCATGCTGAATCAATGACGCCGTATCTCTCGAAAACTGACTTTTTAAATACTCTTTTTCCCTGTAGCATAGCTTATTCAATCAATACTATCCGTAGCCAGTTTATGCAGCACTGATGCTATTGATGCTATTTGTTGTTGAATATCTCCTTTCTCTTTGCGCATGTTTTGTTATCCTGCTAATACAGTATTTGGATTTAGAATATAGTTGTGCTTTCAAATATTTTGTAATTTTTGCTTAAGTTGTGCGATTCTGCAATATATTTTTTCATCGTGTCAACAAATTGTGTTATTTGTCTAACATAGTTGTTTTCTTCATTTTCTTTCATAATTCTTTCCGTCGTACTTTTCTGTCCTTCCTGCTTGAACCCTTGCTGGGTCTACTATTTCTTGCAATTACAGAAATAAATGAATAAATATATAAATAAAAAAACGCAAGGCGTACATCCAGAATAGTATGTGTTTGTGTGTTTCTAAAAAGGCAAAAAAAGGTGTTCTATATACAACCCCAATTTTTCTCCTTTATTGCTTGAAATAAAGCCTAATAAATAATAAAGACATAATTCACCCACATGAAATCCTCTCACGCCAAAGCAAAATAAAACTAACCTTCTTTTGTTTAAAAAAGGGAAGCCACAATAACTAGACCACTCATGCGGTACAAAAATCTGGCATTTGCATTAAGACGTGCGAGAGATGAAGCTGCAAAGCTGGATGATTTCGAAGGCAGATCTGGCTGTCTATAGGTTGTTCCTACGCATTAGCTAGGTAATGCATGCTGTTTTTAGGATCATTCTATATGATTACCAGATATTAGGATGATGTTACGTTGTTAATACGTCGACTTTCAGCGCATAGAGGTTCTGAAGGGTCGCCACAGTTTGTCTTGCACACGACAGGGGTGCCCAAACTTCATAAGGGGACCTCGCGCTGAAAGTGAGCTTTCGCACCCTGTAGATCAATTAGTACATCGTCGTTGGCGTAGGCCTTCGATTGCTTCGGAGTATTCCAGCCACCGTTGCTTTTCACATTTCCTACATTCTCTTGTTGTACCTATGCGAAGTCTACGGCTCGCAGCCGTCGCTTCACAGCCACTTGTAGCACAGATTGCTGTTTTTTTTAGTTGACCAATGATGTGCAGTGGGATTTACCCACTTTCAGTGACACACAATCATTTATGTAGATGATTCATTTCGCGTATGTCCCACGGCACAAACCTACAGGCCTAGCTGAAAAAGAGCTTTGCTGCTAAAGAACAAGTCACAATTATCAGCTATGAACGACCTACCCGATGAACGCACTGTTGTTTTGAGAAGGAAAACCCAATAAAATTTAAAGTATATTTAGATGGCTATAATGTCCGACACTCCTTGAACAAAAAAAAACGGGCAATGTCAAAAATACCACACATCTCCCCTTAAGGGAGATGTGTGGGTCCGGCAGCGGCATGATGTGCAGTCGCTACAGTGTCTTCTGCTTCATTTTGCAGATTGCCGCCCGTCTGGGAAACCACTATCTCCACTTGCATACCAAACCATGTGTTTTGTTAGTTTAGTGTGTATTCACTGTTATGGACCCACTCCTGCAATGTCTCGAACTGTGAGACAGCAGTATTTGTAAATAAAAGGGCAACCCTTAGCAGTATGCGAAGCAGCAAAGGGTTAACTGAAAATTTTGTAGAAAGGTGCCGTTTATTCATCACCGTAAACGTTCGGGGTTGTGTCTCCTACACCATGAATTTCAAGCTACAAGATCTGCATATTGATAGACTTTACGGACCACAAAAGTCGGCTTGCCGGCGCTCGAGACTCGCTTAAGCTTCGCGAGCTCTCAAGACGGGTCTTGCATGTGCTGCTCTGCTGCAGCCGCTAGCGGTTTCCACTCATACCAGAGAACGCGCCAAATAGAAGCGAGCACTCCATCGCAGAACCATCTAGTGGGTGCTCCGAGTATTAGCATGGCTAACACGAGGGACAAGGGACAAGCCTCGACCATAAGCGGCTCCACATCTAAATTATGAAAGGAACTTGAGCTTAGCCTTCCAAAGTAGAACGCGAGAGAGCAATCAGGCCTCGCGTGCATCGCGTCTCAATTACAACCCATAGTTCAGGTCATGGTGCATGCCTGAACTCATTCGTAAAGAATTGGTTTGCGCAGGCAATTACCTTTTTTGAACTATTCTAGGATGCCTATTACAATAGAGTTGCGCAGTATCCACTACGACACTATTGATTTCACGAATCAGCAAAGGGCCCACTACGCGTAAGTTAGGCAGTACGCCAACTTACACAATTCTTCACTTTGTTGGTGCTTTTGTAGCTAACGGTCAATAAACGTGTCTCAGTGCTTTGTGATGCGCGGGCCTGTAAAACACATGTTGCGTAATTCACATGAATTCACCCCTAGTGCTCTTCAAGGCTTCTCTTACCCAATACCACCTGCAGAAACGAGAAGCCTTCGACTAGATAACAATCTCAAATTATCTTTTTTTTGTAAGAGTTTCAAGCATTCATGTGGCTGTGTTGTAGGTCCCTTCTTGTTACGCAGACAGAGTGCTTTAGATTTTGACTAGGGTTTTTAGGAATAATTATGTTTACGGATTTCTGAATTATTGGTTCCGGACAAGATGATGCTTTTTCCCTACCAACCAATGACACCAACGCCGACAGGGGAGCTCTGCGCAATGAGTTCTTCCACGCCACCACGTTAAAACGGCCGCTCGCATTTACTAAGCACCATTTGGTGGAAATATGGACCAGCTTCATCAGGAAAAGGGGTGATAGGGGTGGTAGAGAAATTGTCAAATGGTTTGATGATCATGTGCTTAGCAGTGCGTTACGCTGAAAGGTAAAGTTTCTTCTACATATACCCACAAAAATAAATCCGTGCCACCTTTAATATGTACGAACATACATACAATACCTGACTACAGCAGTCTATTTATGTCGCTTGAAACGAAGGACATGGTTTTGGTCTCAGCCGGGGCGTTAACATTTTGATGGAGGCTTATTGGCTGTTGTCCAGGTACTATGCGATGTAATTGCACGTTAAAGAAACCAAATGATCAAAATTTCCGGAGACCTCCTCTACGGTGCCTCTCATACAGATATCTTCGGTGTGGGGCATAAAACACCAGATATTCGTATTACTTTTTTCTAGCTTGTTTTTGTAATGCCGCCTGTGATTAGCATTGCCTGTAACGTCTCGTCTTACTTGAAAAGTGCACGTTCATATTACATTACATCTATAATAGCAATAAAGTTCCTCGACTAAGCAAACTACACTGTATCTTCGCACGGCTGTCACGCTGCATTTTGGCAAGTGGAGAGTGCTGCGAAACGCTTTGTACAATGAACCATATTGGATGAAATAGCGCGAGTTCAGTTGTTCACTGACATAAGTCTTCACGGGAAGCCCCAAATAGGTGCATAAACCAGACGACAGAAATATACGTGAGAGGTCAACGAAACCCGTTTTAAAAGGGGATATACTAAAGCAGTCCTCCAACTTGACTCATACGCATGGAAAGAGAAAGATGAGAAAGAAGGGTATGAACGGGGAAGTAGGGAGGATAAATCGGCTAGCAGCTGTCTACCCAGCGTGAAACGCGCTCAGCTAGAATGAGGAGCTTTAAAAATCCTACTAAGGCCCTTCGCGTGTGACGCATGACATCAAAAACCTCTACAGCCTCCGTCTCCCCACTCTCCCTCTTTTATAGCATCGCCCTTCGTGCAATTCTTGGGTGGTCAGCGAAATTGGGCCGGCCATGTCCGTCCTTATCACGCACGCCGAAGCATCTTCTTGAAGGGCTCACGCATTTCGCTCTGCCGGTGAACGAGAAGGTACAGCGTTTCACGATCTCACTGCACCTTTGCAGCGAAGCGACGCATTAGATGTTTTCGGGGTGTCTAACTTCACTCCTCTGCGTCATATTCTTGGTTTTGTGGCACATTGGTGGGTGGTTGACACTGTTCTGTTGTAGCGCGCGCGTTTGTTTTGTATTACACCCGAGAACATGCTTTAGGTTACGGCCTCTTGTGTTAACCATGACTAAGTTATCTTCCGTATCAAGTTCAGATGAACGAAATCCACTCAAGAAGACTAAGTTGAACTAACTTTGACTAAATCATAGCTTATAATGCCTAAGCTTTACGGCTTATGATGTGTATAGTTTGTGTCGCAGCACTGGTGGTCGCACTTTGACGGAGTCAAAATGCTAGTGACCAGTACTGTGTTATTTGTGGCACGGAGAAAAAATCCAGCTGGTCCAATTATTCTGAGTTCGCCCCTGTGGGATCTCTTCCAATTTATGGTCTTCTACTTTATGCATTTTCAAGCATTTAACTCAGCAAGAGAAATGGGCCCTGAATAAAAGATACAGTGAATGAACAATTTTCGTCGTTGCATGAAGAAGGTACTCAGGCCCCCTTAACCAGCGTCGTGCAAGTTGATTGTTGCTCAACAGTCGCTGTATGTGTAAAGATCAACTTGCCGTGGCTGGTCATCAATTTTTCGTCCTTATTACAGTGCTTGCAGCATTTCCCCACGACTTCATAGTAGTCCTCAATTTTCTTGCCGCCAGTTCTCTGTTATTGATTGTACTGCCAGTAAGCTCCGTATTGAAGTTTCACAAATCAGTGACGCCCCATACCAACCTGCGTGTCAAATACAATGCAGCGACTTTTTTTCACCTGACCTCTGAAACTGTGACGTAATTAATTTGTATGCTCACCAGCACTAACACATGGTAAATACTACGCAACGCATCTCACCGACGTACTCCTTGCGCATGGTGTGGCAGTTCTCGTATAATAATAATAATAATAATAATAATAATAATAATAATAATAATAATAATAATAATAATAATAATAATAATAATAATAATAATAATAATAATAATAATAATAATAATAATAATAATAATAATAATAATAATAATAATAATAATAATAATAATAATAATAATAATAATAATAATAACAATAATAATAATAATATTAATAATAATAAATTTATTATTATTATTATTATTATTATTATTATTATTATTATTATTATTATTATTATTATTATTATTATTATTATTATTATTATTATTATTATTATTATTATTATTATTATTATTATTATTATTATTATTATTACACATGTGGCTTACCGTCCCAAGTCCTTTATGATCACGAGATACGCCGTGTAGAGTGCCCCAAAATATTGATAACCAAGCGTTATTTACCGTGCACCTGAATCTAAGTACACCTACCTCGACCATTCTCACCTCTATCGAAAATACGGCCACGATGGCCGCGAATCAATTTCCGTAGCCTGCGGATCTTAAGTCGTGCATCATAACCACGCGGCCCCGGGAGCGTGTTCCGTGTTTATTGCCAGGCCGCAAAGGATTATTTTTTGCGTGTAATAGTGCAGTCCTAGTTTTCTCCGTCAAAACGGGCCTGGAACACGTTTCCAAGTAGTATTCGAATGGCTTTATTAAAGAAGTTTACCGCCTCACGAATCGACCACAGCCAACTTTTTTTTTTTGTAGCTTCAGCTGCACTGGCCAAGGTTGAGCTCATTTGCGTGCCTGTGCATGCCCGAGGAAGAGTGACGTCCCGCACACATTTAGCGTGCCGCAGAAAGCCCGGAAACTCCTGCAGTGACTTAGCACTAGTCATTGCAGTGACGTATCACGTGTCACTAGAATTCCGTGTCATTCCTTTTAATCTTTGCAATGCGCCCGCAACATTGAAATCACATGCGCCCACCCCTGTTGAAATCACATCCGGTGTGCCGCAAGGCTCTGTGCTAGGGCCTCTCTTGTTTATTATATTTATTAATGATGTTGTTAAAGTCATCTCTGGAACCCCTGTAAACATACGTCTGTATGCCGATGATTGTGTACTGTATAACTGCATTACTACCTTTCAAGACCAGTCAGTTCTCAACAACGTATTCTCGTTATTCTGTGATTGGAGCTCAACGTGGCAAATGCCCATAAATAACAAGAAAACTGTAGCTATGACTTTCTCAAATAAAAAACAGCCTCTCAGTTTCAGTTATAACTACAATAGGTCCACCCTAGCACATGTGAGTGAATTCAAATACCTAGGCATCACCTTTACACATGACCTTAAATGGGGCAAACATGTTGATCAGATAACTTGTCAAGCTCTAAGGAAACTTGGTTACTTAAAGCGAAGATTGAAAAACTGGACAAAAGATTGTAAGTTAACTGCCTACAAGACACTAGTGAGACCGATGCTCGAGTACGCCTCTGTGGTTTGGTCACCTCATCTTGAGCAAGATAAAAACAGGTTTGAATCTGTGCAGAATAAGGCTATACGGTTCGTTTTTAACCGTTATGATCGGGACTTCTCCCCGTCTTCACATGCTCATTTGTTGTCACTTCATTCACTGGAACACCGCCGTACACGTGAGAATATTATCTTGTTGCACAAGATTGTACACAAAATGACCCGCGTTCACGCGCCCTTATCTTTCGCTGATATACCAGTGCGTACAACACGTAGTACAAACGCTTTGAACCTTGTACCCTTCAGGTCTCGTTTGGATTGTTTCAAATTCTCTTTTTTTCCGCGTGTGGTGGAAGTTTGGAACAAGCTTGATGGTGCATTGCGTAGACTGAACACTGCAGAGTTTGGGAAAAATTTTATGTGTTAGTCACATAAATTTGTGTGCACTATTGTTTGTTTTTGTGCTTTCGTTGATTTTTCTTTACCCGCTCCTGCAATGTCCCAGGCATGGGACAGCAGTACTTGTAAATAAAATAAATAAATAAATTCGAGCGGATCATGGACAATCTTGAGCGAGGCTTGGAATGGCAAACATGCCTGTGTTACTTAGATCCCATGATTATATTTTCACCTAATTTTTCATTCCATCTCCACACGCTAGATGAAGTACTGCAGTGCCTACCTGACACCAGCTTTAAGCTCAACCTCGAGAAATGTGGTTTCGCGTAAGTCCGCTCACCACCCTCGGCAATGTTGTCGTTAAAGGTGATATTTTTTTCTGACACCGCCAAGCTTTGGGCAGTTGCAGAGTTCCCCAAACCTACATCTCTGAAAAATCTGCGCAGCTTCCTTGGCATCTACTCGTATTTCCACTGCTTGATAAGAAATTTTTCGAACATCACCGCCTCTTTCACTGAACTTCTATGTAGTTAGCCGAAAAGGCACGCTTCGTCACCCGCCTGTGACGATGCCTTCGAAAGGTTGCCCCGCCTGTTAACCTCACCACCAATCATGCGTCACTTCGACCCCACTGCTCCAACTGGAGTATACACACTGATGTCAACAGTGTTGGACTCGAACCCGTGCTCGCGCTGCGCAAATCGAGGTTCCAGGAGTACGTAGTTCCATACGCGAGCCGTACCCTTACCAACGCAGAGAAGAACTATTTTGTGACAGAGAAGGAGTGCCTGGCAATTATTTGGTCTTTATGTAAAACTACACCCTACCTGTATGGCCACACCTTGGACTTAGTCTCAAATCACTATCCACTTTGTTATCCACGTTGAAGGACCCCTCCGGCCGTTCAGCTCACTAGGCTTTGCGATTGCAATTGTTCGACGGGCGTGTTGTCTACAGGTCTGGCCGACGTCACACTGATGACGATGCCCTATAGCGTTCACCAGTCATCCGAATGTTCTGCTTGTCTATCTGCTGTGGACAAAACGGTTGCGTTTCTAGCAAACTGCAGCGTGGCCTCTGAGCAATGTAAGGATGACTGAATCAGTACTCTCGGGCGATTTCTTGTAGACCTGTTTACGTCTTCATCCTCTTGAAGATTTATTCGTAAAGCGGTTCACTTTGAGATCCGCGGTGGCCTCCTTTATCCCAGGAGTTACATGTCTGAGGGCGGATAGTGGTTACTGGTCATACCTCGCCGTCTTCGTGCTGCAGTATGTCCGGCATTTCACGCTGATGTTCAGCGCGCTTGTGTGACCGTCTTCAAAACATACGCTCGGCTTTCCTCCCACTTTTATTTGCGAGGCATGTACACCTTTGTGCGCAAGTGCACTTAGTCATGCCCGCAGTGCCAATGATGCAAAGCTCTCCTTCATCACACCTCTGGCTCCATCCAGCCAATTTCTTGCCAAGCCAGGCCTTTCGACCGCGTTAGAATTGATCTGAATGAGCCTCTTCTAATCACGGCTTCCGGAAACCGTAGGATAGTTGTAGCTGTCGACTACTTGACACGATGCGCTGAAACAGCTAGTTTATCTGCTGCCACAGCACGTAACGTATCATCATTTCTCCAGCGGAACTTCATTCTCCGTCCCAGCAAACCACGTGAATTTCTCAGCGACAGAAGGCAGTGTTTCTCTCCGAAGTCTTCAACGCACTCCTTACCGAATGCCGTTTGATTCACCGGGCTACCCGCCTACCATTCCCAAACAAATGACTTGACGAAAAAATTTAACCGCACCCACAGCGACAGATTATTTAGGTATGTTGTCTCAGACCACTTCGAACGGCACCTCATTCTGCCTTTTGTAACGTACGCTAACAACACTGCTATAAGGGCAACTACGGGCTTTTTGCCATTTTTTCTCTTATATGGCCAATACCCTTCCAGCATGTTTGATACCAAGCCACCCTACCACTCAGACTACTGAGAGTCTACGCCCATCTGTCAAGACGCCCGCCGCGGAGAAGAATGCCGTAATGTCGTCCAGTCGTTCATAACCATCAATCAATAGAGACAAAAATCTCGGCGTGACGATCACCACCCGCATCCTAACTTTCTTTCGGACACCTTTGCGTGGCTTTGGATTGCAGGTGTACCTGCGAGCCTTCACTTGAAGCTTCTTTCAAAATACCAGGGAACCCACCGCATTGTCTCGGAGACTTAAACTGATATCTACAGGGTTGAACCTGTTGCGTCATCCACAGACTAGCGTTTCCGTGGTCATGAAACCATTCACGTACAGTGGTTGAAACCATACTACAACCCGCTCGTACTCTGTTCGCCGTGAGTCGCAAGGATCGTTCTTTTTCTGACGGGGGACGAATTGTAGTGAAGAGAATGCCCACTACTGCAGCGACATCGACCCGATGGCACGAGGCGTGAGCAAAGAAAACCTGTTAGTTGCTGCGACACTGCCCGCATACCTGGCCAGCTCTTGCTGCTTCTGTCCCGATGCCGCTACCGCTTTTCACCTTGCATTTACATTAAATCTAACATGTGCGCTGCAATTCCCTTTCAATTTTACAGTTATGTTTTTGATAGGTTTGTTTAAAGGTTAAAATAGCTTATAGATTGTTTTTTCACATTTAAGTGTAGTTTATTTGGCTTTAACGAATAGAAAAAGTTACTTACATTGTTATTAAGGCTTACATTAAGTAATACTAAGTTGTCTGATGTAAAGAAAACATTCGTATGATCAGTCTACATAGTAGGTTTAGGTATATAGACAATATGGTTTATATAAGCAAGAAACAACAACAAATCAGTGCCCCCACCGTCCAAAAAAAAAGAAATTCTGCACACAGCACCAATGGACCATATGCAAAATTGCTTTGTGTTCTGGCAACACTGTGAATTTTGACCCCGCCGCCATTTTAATGTGGGCGAGTGGTCGACGGCAACGCGTTCGCTAGTACGGCCGTACGACTCCTGAACACTTGCTTCATTGTGCTGAGCTATTGCGATGGCCACAGCAAGACGTTTCCCAGTGCTCGAACATGTGATGTGGACAAACTGTTTAGGAATCTTGCCACATCTTGCCACTTGTATGTCATTGCGTCTTTCGGAAAGCGGTGGAAGGATACCTACAAGATATAAGCAAACAAACATTCAGTGCGACGACATGAGCTAGGTTTCTCTTAGCTGTTTAAACGATTAAGGTTTACAAACACAGGCACTATCACAAATTCATCTCAAAGGAAAATAGAGGTCACACTTATATGTGTATTGCAGGACTAATGATGCACATGTATTATGACCCCCTCCCTCCTCCGTTTCTTCTGTGCACACTCCCGTTTCTTACCAGCCTTTCCTAGATATGGCCCTTCACAGCAAGCCTTAAGAGGCATTAGTCACTTGTGGACACTCAGGGGAATTTAAATCAGTTATTTTTTTATCTAAGTAGCTTTAAATGTTTCTGGGAGCTGCGAGTGTAAGGCAGCCAAAACGCTGAATCACATACAACTAAGTTATGGCTGTCTCCACAGCTGTATGTTTTATAATGCAACATGAAACATTTTTCAAATGTGGTGAGTTGCAACACAAAAAACAGCTGCAACGCAACTGGACCAAAGAAACTAAAATGCAGAGAATGAATCCCGTCTTACGAATAAATAGGACTGCTGTGCTCTGAACCCATGCAGACGTTATTCAGTCAGCCCTGGCGATACTCATAGTGCCAGTTTTCGAAACCTACGGCAGTGCGCCCCGGTATCATTTCGATTTTATTTCGTTGGTAAACGAAAATTAGTGAGAGAGGCCCCAATGAAAAATTTGCGTCCGCACACATTGGGGGAATTGAAGTTAAGTGCATGAGCAGATACTTTTTTGTTCCAAAGTGGGCATAGCCCTTATCTTCCGAACGACTGTTTTATTGCTGCGTGGTGACCGTACTTACGGACACAACATAGCTTGAACGCGGACAAGCAACCGAGCTGCCTTTCTAGGATGCGTGTACGGCATGTTACTCGGAGTAGCGGAAGCTCTGCACGTCTAAGTGCACAATAGCCTTCAAAAATAACATTTATACGTCGTCTACCTAAAGGTGTAATCTCGTCACAAAAAAAGCCCGTCCTAACAGTTTGGTTCTGTCACACTAGTTACCCCACCAGCAGTGGCGGCATCTCTATTCAAAAGCAGGGAATCATCGGCGCTCTTCGATTTACCATCTCAGACTCACCGCGTATAGTCCGCGGGTAGTCCGAGGCTTCCCTGAAGTCATAAGAAAATTTGAATGCCACACAGCTTCTCAGCGAGTTCGAGACGGTAAATCGAAGAGCACCACTGTCGTGTAGAGGCCCGATGTAGTGAAAACACCTAGCCGCAAAGCTGAAAAACACGGCCTGGCCGCGTAACACAGAAAAATGGTTAGTCCTGCATTGCTCTCGTGAGCCCGTGCACTGCGGAGATACATGCATCCTAGAGTGTGCCCATAAAGCTTGTGCACGCCATACCCTGTTTTGCGTTTATATGATCGCTGCAAAATCGTAATTCATGCCACATACCTTGCTCCCATCGCTGTCTGTGACTCCGCGCTGCTTGCACAGCAGCACACAGCAGTGTACTGGCATTTTTCCAGCAAAAAAAAAAATCTGACTGCAACAGTCGAAGCGTTGAAACGGGTACGTTCGCATGTGGGTCGTTCGCGCGTAGTGGTCAAGTCTCGCCAGCATCAAAATGGCGGATATGGTACCTGCTTCGTTCACTAGATGGCGCTGTTAATTTCGCATCTTGCCTATTCCTGCTAGCCACTCAAACCTGAAGGCCCATCAATTACTCTGCGCCTCTGTGACCGAAGTAATTAGCTAATTAAGGAAGCCATGTAAATCCGAGAACACGGAGCACCTTCTCTTCTACTCAGAGCAGCTGCTTCTTGCTTTTCAACAAGTTTTATTTGCGGTTTCTCGCAGCTTTCAAGTGACATACTTAAGTTCAGCACCGTGAGACGTTTAACCATTCTACCCGTTTCTCAATTCAGGGACGACCATTTATTAATGATTAGTGTTTTTCTAGAAGAAAGAAAGATTGTTGTCAGCTGACTTGATATTGCAAGGGTGAGTATTGGTGACAACGCAAAAGACAAATTTTTCACTCCCTTAGTCACTGATGAAGTACACGTAGGGAACTTAATCTACAAATACATTGGTTTTTTCTGTCTAAATGGTGATTATTAAAATTTCGAACTGTACAGTGCAGAAAACAGGATGAAAGAACAAAGAACGGATAAAAACAGCCCTGCTTCATCCTGACTGCTTCACCAACAGTTCTTCATTCTGCAGTCTGCCTGTAAAGTAAAGGTTTATATAGTCAACAGTCCGATGGAATCCCGTCTGGTCGGGGACAAACATAGTGCAAAACAACAAAAACAAAAACGCCGACCAAGGTGAAATACACAAAATTTAAAAAGACTTTTTGGCTCCGCACACGGGAGCCTTGTTCACAGTGACCGCAAATGGCGTAGTGCGCTCTTCTTATGCATGTTTCATCACATGTTGCAGACATCGCACGTACACAGAGGGGAGTGCCCCAATATTTCAGCTCAACGTATGCGCAGTACTTTGAATGGCCAGAGATTCTATGTGCAATCGTGGTAACAACTTTCTTTCCGTGGCAGTGATGCAGGCTTTATGCAGTTGATAGCGTGCCCAGTAGACGCAACATGTTCCGCGAGGGTCTCAGAAGCTACTTTCTTGTTTTTGACGTCATTGAAACGTTCTCGGAGCCTTCTTTTGTAATTGCCTGTTTCGCCAATGTATCCGTATTCACAGTCTTTACAAGGAATTTTATACACCACGCCGGGAAAATCATGTCTGTCCAACTTATCTTTGACATTTGTAAGACGGCCTTGGAGCTTTCGTGTCGAAACGTGAGCCACTTGGACGTCGTAGCAGCGCAATACCTTAGCGAGCGTCTCGCTGAAGCCTGGGACGTAAGGTACCGATGCGCGTTTTTTTGTAGCAATGGTGTGTGACTGAGCCGTACGCTGCAGTTGTCGCTGCAACGAGTTCATGAAGAAAAGCGGGTATCCGCAAGTAGCACGCTCCGGTCGAACGAACTCAACATCTTCTACTGCGTCTTCTTCCATAGAACAAATCCTCCAAGCGCGCTTTACGAGTGTAGACACAACAGAACGTTTACGGCAGAATGGTGCACAGAATTGAAGCTTAGAAAACGACCGGTGTGTGTTTCTTTTCTGTGCACGCTGAAAGTCATGCGCCTACCGTCTCGTTTCACGAGGACGTCAAGAAATGGAAGGCAGCCGTTTGATTCTTCTTCTACGGTAAACTGTATCGCGGCTTCCACGGAATTTAGCTCTTCCAAGAATACTGGCAGGGCATCCCGTGAAACGAGATGGTAGGCGCCTGACTTTGAGCGTGTACAGAAAATAAACACACACCGGTCGTTTTGTAAGCTTCTATTCTGTGCACCCATCCTGCCATAAACGGTCTGTTGTGTCTACACTCGTAAAGAGCGCTTGGAGGATTTGTTCTAAGGAAAAAGACGCAGTAGAAGATGTTGAGTCCGTTCGATGGGAGCTGGCTACTTGCGGATACCCACTTTCCTTCACGAACTCGGTGCAGCGACAACTGCAGCGTCCGGCTCAGTCACACACCATTGCTACAAGAAAACGCGCATCGGTACCTTACGTCCCAGGCTTCAGCGAGACCCTCGCTCAGGTATTGCGTGGCTACGACGTCCAAGTGGCTCACGTTCCGACACGAAAGCTCCAAGGCCGTCTTACAAATGTCAAAGATAAGTTGGACAGACATGATTTTCCCGGCGTGGTGTATAAAATTCCTTGTAATGACTGTGAATACGGATACATTGGCGAAACAGGCAATTACAAAAGAAGGCTTTCACGACACTTTAATGACGTCAAGAACAAGAAAGTAGCTTCTAATGCCCTCGCAGAACATGTTGCGTCTACTGGGCACTCTATCAACTGGGATAAAGCCTGTTTTGTTGCCACGGAAAGAAAGTTGTTACCTAGATTGCACATAGAATCTCTGGCCATTCAAAGTACTGCGCATACGTTGAGCTGAAATATTGGGGCACTCCCCTCTGTGTACGTGCGATGTCTGCAACATGTGATGAAACATGCATAAGAAGAGCGCACTACGCCATTCGCGGTCACTGTGAACAAGGCTCCCGTGGGCGCAGCCGAAACGTCTTTTTAAATTTTGTGTATTTCACCTTGGACGGCTTTTTTGTTTTTGTTATTTTGCAAAGTGAAGGTTTGCTTCGCTTCTACGATGTAAATTCTGCAGAGAATGTGTAGCCATTGAAAATTTGTGCCCGAATCAATGCTATTTACGACTCACTCTTTAGCATTTGCTTCCATTTGATAAGCAACTTCTTAGTCAAAACGGAATCAAATATAGCCTTTGTAAAGTGGAAATGTTATAGCCATAGTCATTTCAACTATAACTATCTGATGCGCCTGTTAGAACGTGAATTGTCTGTGTCGTGGTTGAAATCCCTTTCCGGAAAGTAGTCTTATAACATAAACCGTGGTACGAACACGCCTCGACGATTTCGGTTTGTCTATTACTGATATTGTTTACTGTATATTTAAGTTTTTTGCGTATACAAGCCAAGCTTCCATTCGATGTCTTTTTCTCAATATTAGGCCAACGTGTCTCACCAGTTTCGTTCACAAAGCGACGTTGCTCAAAGTTGTAGTCGTCCACTATTATTGCTGGGCGAGTATGCGGCATATAAATTGAAAAACTATCAGTTCTTCACCGCAGTTCGCCAACTTGTTCAACTCGCTATCCACTAATTCGCTGTTTTTATATTCTGTGGCAGCTTTCAATGAGTTCTTATTATTTCGCCGGTATTAATTGCCATGCGTTCTCACACTCAACCAGCTGTGGTTTAAATAATCAACCTTCAGTGATTTTAAGCGTAGGACATAACGTAACTTCTGAATCTTTTGCACTATCTGTGTATCTATGTTATGTTGTTTGAATCTTATTTTCTTTGATTGCATGTATTGGAGCCTTCCCTTGCCTTTCTTTCAAAGTACACGTTGGTATGGCTTAGCCTCTTGGTACATTTCTGAAGAATAAAATCTGGTCAGCAGGCCTACGCGATTGGCCGTGTACGAAAATTGGGGTACAAGTTTTGTAGCTTGAAGCACCTGTTTTGGCCAGTAAAAAGGAGTATAACATCAAATACTAGTACAGTTGGTAGCATCATAGTTCAATCATAAAAGCACTCGAACACATTGAGAAGGTTTGCGCAACAGTGTGAAGAAACGAAGTTTGGTAGGTTAGTTCATCTTAAACGTTTAGTGCAGCATGACGTTGGCACGACTTCTGTGAAATAATGTGAGTTTATTTGGGTCTGATTAAATTATCCACCTGCATTGCGTTGCTTAACATGCCTTCATGAAAGAAAAGGTGCTGTTGCCTGAGATATAGCGACTTCGAGAGCTCTAACAAGTAGGATTTGCCCAAGGGGGGAGCATTCTTCGGTAATGTTTCGCTGAGTGCTCTCTAACGAGTAAAAGAGCGTCACTGACTATTGGTTTTTAACAGCTTTCGCAAAGCCTGATTGGAGTCCCAAACATCATTTCTGCGATGCGCTTGCATGTAGAAGATTACCTTGTGAAGTGCTTCGAAGGCTTCGCTGGTTGTATTTTTTTTTGGTCCACTGCCGTATAACACGACGAGTAAGGGATGCATTGATCCTTGTTAATTCACTGTGCTAAACTAGAATTGCAGCTATGTTCGAACATAACGTATACGCGCGCAATGGGCTCCACGACGTCGTTGTGTCGAAACACCGGCGCGGTGGCGTTTCTGTTCAGAAGGCATGGCGTAAAGGCGTCTCCGACAGCGTCAGACGTAATGCAACGTTAGCGGTGCTAGTAATTATGCCACAAGAATTGTTTGCCCCATCGTAAAAAAAAAGTTACTGCAAGCATGCGCAGGAGTATTCAGGTGCGTCATGGACATTTCATTTGACTCAGTATTCTCTTTTTTTTATTTGCGCACTTGCGAGATTTTTAGGAATGCAATGGAAACAAAAACATGTGCATCTCGAAATTGTGTAGCGCGCCTCTTTATTTTAACGGTGTTGCAAAGATGAAGTGAGGCAGAGATTGAAAAAATGTTAGCGGAAAGCTGAAAATTATCGGAAGCTTTCTTCTTCAGATAATTTGTAAACAGCACACGCTTTTATGCATACAAACATAGTATTTGTGTTGAAGCCGTTTTGCTATTATTAAGTTTAAGAGCTTCAACGAAAATTGATTGCGAATAATTTTAGCGAACTTCTGCGAGATTTACCGTATCTATCTCTCTATCTATCTATCTATCTATCTATCTATCTATCTATCTGTCTATCTATCTATCTATCTATCTATCTATCTATCTATCTATCTATCTATCTATCTATCTATCTATCTATCTATCTATCTATCTATCTATCTATCGGTTGTAACGAGGGCAGTGGGCATGGAGCTCGATTATAGAGAAGGAAGAAGACTTGCTGTGATCACAGGCTTGCGTTCAGTTAGCCCTTGCGTTAAATAAAGCTCTCGTTCGCCGAGTCAACTCCTGCTTGTTGAACAACCCGTTTCAAGTGGTGGAAGTGCTGGGTAATGATGCGACACTCACTCTAAGCCAAAAGGGAGCAACAGGGGTATAGGGGTCGCTCCTTTTAGGGAGCAATTGCATTGCCACTCCCATTACTCTCCTAAAAGGAGTAACTGCAGAGGGACAGACCGTTGCTCTCCTTTCAGTTCTTCCTTCGGGGGATGAACAGTTACTACCTCCAGTTCCTCCCTGCGGACCAACAGTTACTCCCACCAGTTGCTCCCTGCGGACCAACCATTACTCCCACCAGTTGCTCTTCTAAGAGCAACAGTTACTCTTTACCGTTCCTCCCACGTGTTCGCAGTTACTCTCTGAAAACCAACTGCACCTGCTTCCAGTTACTCTTTTGGGAAATGACTATTTATCTCGAGTATGCTTGTCACATGCTTAACACATGGCGAGAGCTCCTTGGAAGAGCACTGCTTGGGTGCTTCTAACACAAAAAGTGGACAATATTGAAAGGAAAATAAATGCTTTATTGTTCTTTTTATGAGGCGACGTGGGAGCACACGTAAAAGTAGACTTTGCCACACCACAGCCAGCACTAAACAAGCACCATAATACATCAAAGGTTTTCTGCGTCATCCGTGGAAAAATAATCTTGAATTTCTAGCATAGGGCAGTCTGTGTCATTATTGGTGAGAGAAGGGCAACTTCTCCAATGCTGAAGGACTCAAATTTCACAGCTGGCGTTTCCATCAGGCTAGCGCAAAGGAATGTCACCACAGGCAGACGTGAAGCATCTCATTGCTGCAAGAAAAAAAATAGAAGTGTGAGGTTAAACATGCCAGAATCAATACATAACAATGAGTCACACACACTGCAGCAGCGCTTACATTCTTGGATGGCTACTGCAAAACGAAATGTGAAAAAAAGGAAGGTTCGGCCAAACGTTACTTGGCAAGCCATATAAATGCTGATATGGTGACGCTTTTAACATGATGTCTCAGACAGCAATATTCTGGAAGAAAATGTGCAGCACCTCAACAAGGCATATTTGTAGCAGTTAAAGATACCCTTAGGTTAAGTTAACTTGTTTCCTATACACAGCTGAGTAACATTTCTATGAGCCCATTCACCAATGGGCATTCTAAGGGAGATCATGTGTGTGGCAAATAACACGTACGGTCCGCTCATGTTAAAATACTTATTTACCTCGTGCACATAGTTGCTCTCCATTCTACTGTTCTATCATACGCTGCTGCGTCTTGAATTGTGCAATACCTGTAGGCACAAGCCAAGCATGCAAAGCCTGCTTGAAAGCAACCATTTGCAGAGGCTACATGATAATCTTCAGTATATTTCTTTGTACCTGACGCAAACAGCTGGACAAAACTATAGACAAATAAATGTAGACCGTGCTACCTTCAAACAATGCTTTATATTTAGTAAGCTAGGGTGCATTTGTTTATTTATTTTATTTTATTTATACAATACTGCAGGCCTAGGGCGGCCCAAGCAGGAGTGGTTTGTTTGTATATCAATGGTTAAAACCAGTTTTAAACAAAAAAAATAAATACAAATTGAGAGCAAGAAGAAATAAGCAATGAACAATCGAAGAAAACACCAGAGAACAGGAGAGGACTAATCAGTGCATATTTCAGACATATGGCACATAAGAAGGTGGAAACCAAAACAGAAAAAAAGAAAAAAACGAAGCAAGGCAGCAATGATCATAACAGTAGCGTAGCACAGATTTTACACAACTAGATATGGGAAACCAATCACAGGATAAAGGCACCATTACAAATTTATTCTGCGAGCTGGTTAAACAACAGAAGAACATTATTTGATAAGAAGGTTTCAGATGGTAAGGCATTCCAATCACTTATGGTGCGCGGGAAAAAGGAATGTTTGAATTTGTTTGTGCGTGCAAAAATCGAGTTAAATTTAAAAGGGTGAAAGTTCCTGGTGGGTCTATGGGGCAAAAGGTTTAGATAAGGAGCGGGGTCGAGTGCAAGTTTACGGTTCCAAAGCTGATAAAGAAATTTTAGTCTTGTTATTTTACGGCGGCTCTGTAAGGTCATGATGTTGTTTGTTTGCTATAAAGAGGTAGGCGAGTCATGTCGGCGGTAACGATTATATATGAACCGTACAGCCAGCGTCTGAATTTGTTCAAGTTTGTTAATGTCTTTTTTAGTGAACGGGTCCCAAACGATACACGCGTATTCAAGACGAGGCCTGATTAGCGTGTTATATCCAAGAAGTTTAACATGGGAAGGGGATTTTTTTAGTTTGTGACGTAAGAGGCCGAGCTTACGCCGTGTTGATGCACAGATTTTGTCGATATGCATTGACCAGGTTAGAATATTTGTAAATGTTAAGCCGAGATATTTAAAGCTATTGGTTTGAGAAATTTCGACTCCCTTTACAGAGTAATTGAACATAAGAGGACCTTTTTTATTAGTTATGCGCATGTACACCGTTTTAGTTTGGTTAAGCTTCATTCCCCAAATGTCGCACCAATTAGATAGTAAGTTCAGGCTGTCGTTGAGGGTAATTTGGTCATTAGTTGATTCAACAGCTCTGTACAGAAGACAGTCGTCCGCAAATAAACGAATAGCAACGCTTTCGTGCACACAAGAGGTTATGTCGTTTATATATACCAGAAATAATAAAGGCCCCAGGACACTTCCCTGAGGCACTCCGGAGTTAACTGATCCAAGATCTGAAACGTGACTACCAACATCAACAAATTGTTTTCTATGTTCAAGGTATGAGGCAATCCACTTTATTAGAAGATGCGGGACATTAAGTGTATTAAGTTTATACAGAAAACCTGAATGCGAAATCCAGTCTAATGCTTTGCTTAGATCTAGGAATACTGCGTCAACTTGGCCGGACTTGTCGAGAACTGAAGAAAAGGTATGCACAATAGAAACGAGTTGAGTGGTAGTAGATAGGCCCTTACGGAAACCATGCTGGAAGGGTGTTAAAATATTGCGGGAATTTAAAAAGTCGACCAGATAGTTGGAAATAATATGCTCCATGAGTTTGCTGCATGAATTGAGAAGCGAAATAGGGCGATGGTTAGTAACGATGGCTCGATCGCCAGTTTTAAAAACAGGAACTGTACGAGCAATATGCCACTTGGCGGGGACAACACCTTCAGAAAAGGAAAGACGGAATATAACAACTAGAAATTTAGCTATGGATTCGGCATACCGATAGAGAAACATGTTTGGAATCTTATCAGGGCCTGAAGAGGATTTCAATTTAAGATTAAGTAACATTGCAACTATTCCTTCACAACTGATAAAGTCAGAGTTTAGTGCGGTTGCATTACGTACCTCTCCAATATCATTACAAGGCACTGAATCAGAATAAACGGATTCAAAGAAACATTTAAATTCATTCGAAATCAGCTGTTTATCGGTTATAGATTGATTTCCTATTATTATGCTATTAATGTCGTCAACCCTCTCGCATTTAGGTGACGCCAGAATTTTGAAGGATTAGTTTTAATAAAATTAGGCAAGGTGGTGGAATAGAAAAATTGCTTACTCGCACGAATTTTATCCACTAGTGTTTGGCGCAGGGTTCTGGATAACGAATTGTTTACCTTACGTTTTTTCAACCTTTTGATCTTGCGTACTAAATGAATGATATCGCGATTGATCCACGGGTTTGCGCGGCGCACCTTCTTCGTTTTCACGGGAATAAAGTTATCGATGCAGAAATGGCAAATTGTTTGGAACTTGTCCCATAGTAAGTTAACATCGTTATCGGCGAAGTTGTCGAGTTCAAAATCTAAATAATCAAGAACACTTTCGTCGTTAGACCTACTGAAGTATTTTACAGTTTTTTTGTCGGAATCATGCCCTAATCGTCCACCCGGTTGACACGTAAAAATTACAATTTTATGATCAGACAAACCGTCTACCACTGCAACATCTGTTTCAGACAAGGTGGCACTGTAAAACACAAGGTCAAGAATTCAAGAAGAATTTCCTTGTACTCGCGTAGGGATGTTTACGGCTTGGTTAGGATTGTATGCAAGCATAATGTCGAAAACCAAGTGGTCATCGGAAGAGGGGGAAAATAAAGAGGGCCAGATAATATTTGGAAGGTTGAAATCTCCGGCAATAATAATGTTACTTTTAGAGAATCTGATTATATGATCATATAGTTTAGTCTAGAAGAAGGAATCAGCACAAGGCGCCATGTAAACCGCAATTAAAATAAATGACTTGCCATTACAGCTTATACGCAGGCATAAACTTTCATGGCCGTCAATCTGATCTAACGGATCAGCACTTACGTTACACCTAAGAACAACAGCAACACCTCCGCCGTGCGAAGGCCTGTCCCGCCTATGAATGTGGTGGGAAGGGTGAACAATATCAGAATCAGGTATTCCATCATGAAGCGAAGTCTCCGATATTACGGTCACGTCAGGATCATGGGTTAGCAAGACAGATTCGAGTTCAATAGCTTTATTTACAATGCTTCTTGCATTGATGTTCAAAAGACAAAAATTATTCGGGGAGATGGCAGTAGATTCTCATGTACTGACTTCGGGGCGAACAGTGGAATAAATTTTGACACGCGCGTTTTTCACATCATCCCAAATGTACACGTCAATGTCAATGTGAAGCTTATCGTTGAGAAGGTACACGTTTTTGCCGCTGTCTTTATCTGGTTTGGCACTTTCCCGCAGCAACTTCCTTTTTCGGAGCGTTTGCCGAGAGTAGTCGTTTTCTATGAATATCTTGGTGCCTTTCAATTTCTTTGCGTTTTTGAGGTTTTGAGGATATTCATTTTTTTGTTAAATTCTTGCAAGTACAAAATTACGGGACGACTTACACCCTCTGGACGATTTACACTTTTTTTCCAAGTCTGTGAATTCTGCCAGTTGAGGTACATTTCACACCCAACTTTTTATCAAATACTTCGCTGATTACTTGAGTATGAAGATCAGCGTCGGATTCAATCTCTACTTCAGATATGCCAAACACCACAAGGTTGAACGCCGACTGCGATCTTCAAGATCAACAAGCTTTTCAGAGTGTTGGGTAACAGATGAACGTATAAGCGTTAGCGTGTCATCCAAGGCAACATTGTTTGAGGGTATAGACTTCATGCTCTGAAGAGACTTGGCTACTTCGGCGACTTGAGAGTTAAGTGCGGCTATATCTTCGTTTGATGCAAGCAACTGTGCATTCAATTCAGATATCGAGTTAAAGAATTTTTCTTGTCCTTCTTGAATGAGCTTTAAAGTATCAGCATGCGGGCCAGGGTTAGTCTCAATATCTCCACAGAGCAAGAGTTTACAAACCAGAAGGCAGTCATACACCATAGTCATACATGTCCGTGGGCACGGCAGGATAACAAGGAACCTGTTGTTAGATCGTACCGAGCAGTAGGAACTACCAACCTGGGCAATAAACGGGACGGGCTTGGTGAGCATAGTTGATTTCACATCGCCATGCCCACTGAAGTAGAAGCGTTGGAGACAATGCTTTATAGCTGCTGTCGTTGGTGACGTAGTCGATCGAAGCCTCACGTATTTTTCACACGGTTGATAGGCCAGGTGATCAAACGTTGCTTCGATTCGGGGGGAGGATGAAGCAGGCATGCGCGAAGCGGGTAGCCAGAAGAAGGCTGAGCCAGGGAACGGAGGCGATGGGGGCTGTCCAGCGGAGCCAGAAAACACGCCACCGAACAGCAGCACCTGGGCAATAAACGGGACGGGCTTGGTGAGCATAGTTGATTTCACATCGCCATGCCCACTGAAGTAGAAGCGTTGGAGACAATGCTTTATAGCTGCTGTCGTTGGTGACGTAGTTGACCGAAGCGTCACGTAGTTTTCACACGGTTGATAGGCCAGGTGATCAAACGTTGCTTCGATTCGGGGGGAAGATGAAGCAGGCATGCGCGAAGCGGGTAGCCAGAAGAAGGCTGAGCCAGGGAACGGAGGCGATGGGGGCTGTCCAGCGGAGCCAGACAACACGCCACCGAACAGCAGCACCTGGGCAATAAACGGGATGGGCTTGGTGAGCATAGTTGATTTCACATCGCCATGCCCACTGAAGTAGAAGCGTTGGAGACCCAGCTTTATAGCTGCTGTCGTTGGTGACGTAGTCGACCGAAGCGTCACGTAGTTTTCACACGGTTGATAGGCCAGGTGATCAAAAGTTGCTTCGATTCGGGGGGAGGATGAAGCAGGCATGCGCGAAGCGGGTAGCCAGAAGAAGGCTGAGCCAGGGAATGGAGGCGATGGGGGTTGTTCAGCGGAGCCAGACAACACGCCACCGAACAGCAGCACCTGGGCAATAAACGGAACGGGCTTGGTGAGCATAGTTGATTTCACATCGCCATGCCCACTGAAGTAGAAGCGTTGGAGACCAAGCTTTATAGCTGCTGTCGTTGGTGACGTAGTCGACCGAAGCGTCACGTAGTTTTCACACGGTTGATAGGCCAGGTGATCAAACGTTGCTTCGATTCGGGGGGAGGATGAAGCAGGCATGCGCGAAGCGGGTAGCCAGAAGAAGGCTGAGCCAGGGAACGGAGGCGATGGGGGCTGTACTGCGGAGCCAGACAACACGCCACCGAACAGCAGCACCTGGGCAATAAACGGGACGGGCTTGGTGAGCATAGTTGATTTCACATCGCCATGCCCACTGAAGTAGAAGCGTTGGAGACAATGCTTTATAGCTGCTGTCGTTGGTGACGTAGTCGATCGAAGCCTCACGTAGTTTTCACACGGTTGATAGGCCAGGTGATCAAACGTTGCTTCGATTCGGGGGGAGGATGAAGCAGGCATGCGCGAAGCGGGTAGCCAGAAGAAGGCTGAGCCAGGGAACGGAGGCGATGGGGGCTGTCCAGCGGAGCCAGAAAACACGCCACCGAACAGCAGCACCTGGGCAATAAACGGGACGGGCTTGGTGAGCATAGTTGATTTCACATCGCCATGCCCACTGAAGTAGAAGCGTTGGAGACCAAGCTTTATAGCTGCTGTCGTTGGTGACGTAGTCGACCGAAGCGTCACGTAGTTTTCACACGGTTGATAGGCCAGGTGATCAAAAGTTGCTTCGATTCGGGGGGAGGATGAAGCAGGCATGCGCGAAGCGGGTAGCCAGAAGAAGGCTGAGCCAGGGAATGGAGGCGATGGGGGTTGTTCAGCGGAGCCAGACAACACGCCACCGAACAGCAGCACCTGGGCAATAAACGGGACGGGCTTGGTGAGCATAGTTGATTTCACATCGTGATGCCCACTGAAGTAGAAGCGTTGGAGACCAAGCTTTATAGCTGCTGTCGTTGGTGACGTAGTCCACCGAAGCGTCACGTAGTTTTCACACGGTTGATAGGCCAGGTGATCAAACGTTGCTTCGATTCGGGGGGAGGATGAAGCAGGCATGCGCGAAGCGGGTAGCCAGAAGAAGGCTGAGCCAGGGAACGGAGGCGATGGGGGCTGTACTGCGGAGCCAGACAACACGCCACCGAACAGCAGCACCTGGGCAATAAACGGGACGGGCTTGGTGAGCATAGTTGATTTCACATCGCCATGCCCACTGAAGTAGAAGCGTCGGAGACCAAGCTTTATAGCTGCTGTCGTTGGTGACGTAGTCGACCGAAGCGTCACGTAGTTTTCACACGGTTGATAGGCCAGGTGATCAAAAGTTGCGTCGATTCGGGGGGAGGATGAAGCAGGCATGCGCGAAGCGGGTAGCCAGAAGAAGGCTGAGCCAGGGAACGGAGGCGATGGGGGCTGTCCAGCGGAGCCAGACAACACGCCACCGAACAGCAGCACCTGGGCAATAAACGGGACGGGCTTGGTGAGCATAGTTGATTTCACATCGCCATGCCCACTGAAGTAGAAGCGTTGGAGACCAAGCTTTATAGCTGCTGTCGTTGGTGACGTAGTCGACCGAAGCGTCACGTAGTTTTCACACGGTTGATAGGCCAGGTGATCAAACGTTGCTTCGATTCGGGGGGAGGATGAAGCAGGCATGCGCGAAGCGGGTAGCCAGAAGAAGGCTGAGCCAGGGAACGGAGGCGATGGGGGCTGTACTGCGGAGCCAGACAACACGGCACCGAACAGCAGCACCTGGGCAATAAACGGGATGGGCTTGGTGAGCATAGTTGATTTCACATCGCCATGCCCACTGAAGTAGAAGCGTTGGAGACCCAGCTTTATAGCTGCTGTCGTTGGTGACGTAGTCGACCGAAGCGTCACGTAGTTTTCACACGGTTGATAGGCCAGGTGATCAAAAGTTGCGTCGATTCGGGGGGAGGATGAAGCAGGCATGCGCGAAGCTGGTAGCCAGAAGAAGGCTGAGCCAGGGAACGGAGGCGATGGGGGTTGTCCAGCGGAGCCAGACAGCACGCCACCGAACAGCAGCACCTGGGCAATGAACGGGACGGGCTTGGTGAGCATAGTTGATTTCACATCGCCATGCCCACTGAAGTAGAAGCGTTGGAGACCATGCTTTATAGCTGCGGTCGTTGGTGACGTAGTCGACCGAAGCGTCACGTAGTTTTCAACCGGTTGATAGGCCAGGTGATCAAAAGTTGCTTCGATTCGGGGGGAGGATGAAGCAGGCTTTCGCGAAGCGGGTAGCCAGAAGAAGGCTGAGCCAGGGAACGGAGGCGATGGGGGCTGTCCAGCGGAGCCAGACAACACACCACCGATCAGCAGCACCTGGGCAATAAACGGGACGGGCTTGGTGAGCATAGTTGATTTCACATCGCCATGCCCACTCACTCGGTTGACGAGTCACAGCCACGAGATATGTTAACGAAGCAATATATCCTAAGGCATGCACAGATATTCTTTGCATGCCTTTGTTTGACAGTGTCACAGATAGCTTGTCAATACATATATATCTGAGAGCAACAAGATGTGAAGCTTTTATTAGTTCAATGTCTTGTTGGTTCACAGCCAAACAGGTTACTGCTCTGTTAGACTAATTGGAATAAGCGCACCGTGGTTTCCAAAAAAAGCATTATTAGAAGTTGCTTCCCGGTGTGAATATCTGCCTATTTATTTTGTAGTGCCTTCTACATGTACCACAAAGACATTTGTTGAGGACGTGCTACCAGTCTAGCCAAGATCGCATACTTGGTCAATGTGATGGAAATACAAACATTAGAAACACTGTCACCTCTAGTAAGAGCATAACACTTCAGGATCTTAGAACAGCAAGGAGGTGCACAAGAAAGTTAAGCCCACTCTTGCAGAACTTTGAACGCGAATTTTTCAGAGTGGGGGAGGTCAACATGCTGTGGCACTTTTAAACCCATGAAACATCTGCAGAAAACAGGGTAAAGGCAAGTCAACAAACGCTGTTATGAAGGTCTGTGCATGGACAGCTTTGTTAATCTAGGCCCAAGTGTTATGCTTTGTGCAAGCCAAAATGTATGTAAATAGGGTAAGCGTACTTTTAGGAGCACCAGCGTAAACAAATCTTGGCAGTTGGCTTTGTAGTACAAACAGCAATCCCCAGCTTTGTTAATCTAGGCCCAAGTGTTATGCTTTGTGCAAGCCAAAATCCATGTAAATAGGGAAAGCGTACTGTTAGGAGCACCAGCGTAAACAAATCTTGGCAGTTGGCTTTGTAGTACAAACAGCAATGCCTGCAATGAAAACATAAACATTTTATCTTAACGGTAACAGTGTGAGCACACACACGGGCCAGCGGAGCCATGTCAAATTGTCAGTGCTGGTGTAACCATGTGGCATGATAAACTATTCTCTGGCCAACACATGCACAGTTTGCCCCTAAAAAGCGATGCTTTCATATACGTAGTACAAAAAGTCTGCACTTACCAAAATTCACTTGCTTTCTGTACTTTAGCATCGTTGGGAGCATCTTTATCTGCAGTATAACGAAATTTGTCTCATATCCCTGAAAAAAAGTAGTAAAAGACATGCATCAAATATTGTTTCATTTGGGAGCAGTGAAGTCAGGTTAAGAACAGCCAATTGGGAATCAGCTTAATTATGTGCCTACAGCAAATCTCAAACGGCGTTATTGAGGTTGTCGAAATTTTCGTCGATTGGTATTAACGTCGATATGTGACTTCAACGGCATGCCAAGTTTTCACAGCGCATAAAGATTTCATGATGAAGAATAATGACAACGCTAACGAGAGCATACAGCATTTATGATTGTCTTTTACAATATTCAGTTTTGCGAAGGTTTTGCATGACGAAAGAAATCTGAAAGATTTGGGTCTTTCCTCCTCCAATTGTTCTGTCCATATGTAAATTGCTCGCTTGATGGTGTGCTTTTAAAATAGTACGTTCAGAGGAGAGGTGAAGCAAGTGACGCAGTGATGTGGGCTGACTTTTTTTTTTTGAGGCGTGCGGGAAGGGGGGGGGGGGTCCGCTTATCTGAATTGGAGGCCGGGCAAGCGAATATGGTCGTCAATATGGGCTCCCTACGCCCGGCCTAAAAAATTCTGTGCGCAACCGCCTGGCTATGCCAGTGAAGTGATGCGACAATGATTTGTTCACTTACTGATTTACATACACTTTACAGCTCTAAAAAATGCGGCCCAAGCCCCCAACACTCAGCCGTTAACGTTACATAAAGCCAATGGTAGAAAACTGCCAGTATGAGGGCAACTAACACCCCGCCCCCAATGTTTTTTCAAGCGATGTAGTGTTGCGGAAATGAACTTTCAACTGCAAAAGTACACTGGCACTGCAGCGGTGACAGGGGAAGCAAGAGGGTATGCAGGCGGTAATAATAGAGGTAATTTAGTCCGATACGGCTAGCAATGGATACGGTAAATAAGAAAGAGCAAATCATTTCTCTTTAATTAGCGCAACCACTCAACAATGTATTTTAAGAGCATTAAATGTTGCTGGAAATGCCACTCACCTGCACGCTGATGCATGCACAGTCCTTTGTCCGACGAGCGAACAGGCTTGCAGATAGCTGAAGACGTGTTTACGATGTGTTTGTTCCACCCAGCAGCAAAATCCAAAACAACTTCACGCTCCATAAAGATAAATATACACTAACCTTCATCACGAATAAGTAGAAACGCAAATCTGCGACACACACACACGATCAAAACATAGCTCACAAGCTCGCATGTCCATGTGCTCGCCGACCACAGACCATATGAATATGAGTAGTGCGAACGCGAACCTAGTTGCGCCGAAAAAAAAAAAACGTCGAGCAGTGGCAGCACAGGCGTCAGCGCAATGCTTTCAGTGTGTTTTCCTAATACACTTATAAAAAAACTGAGGTACACTAAAACTCATAACTAAATATAAAAAATGGAGTGTAATTTTTCTTAGGTGCTAGTAAACATAAACACTGAATAAAAATTACTTTGTAAATTACATCGCTTACTACACTAGCGCCACACTTGTCGGGCGGGCGCAGATGGCGCAGCTTTGTGTACGGCTGATGAAAAGCGCGTCTGGGTCCGCTTTTTTTTTCTTCTTCTCCGAAATATCTAGGAGCGGGGGGGGGGGCTCTTTATGCACGTGTTTCGGTGCTTGATCGACTTTAACGCCCTTCTTTCGTGGACGAACGGTGTGTCTAGGCTTTTTTTTATCGTTGTTTTGCACGTGTTTCGGCGTTTGGTCCGCTTTGACGTGCCAACTCTCCATTCTGCTGCTGCGTGTGTTAGGTACTTGCCGTAGCACTATTCTCAGGCCTTCTGTGTTCAGCCAGCGCTGCTATCTTATTATCTGCGGATGCGAAAATAAATCACTGTTTTGGTTTGGTGAAGTTTGGCACACAGAACAAACAATAATCTGGCCCAGGAATATCAATGTGGGCGGCATGCATATTTGTGTGCGGTGTCCTGCCGGAGAGTAACCGTTGCGTGACGAGAGCATTTACAGCGGTTCCTTCTTCCGTTGCTCCCTTACAAACTTAGATGAATATAGTTGCTCCCCCATTCTCGAACAAGTCGGCCATCTTGTTCCGCTTAGTCTTTTCGGAGAGTAACAGTCGGTCTGAAGGAGTAAAAACAGCCGTTGTTCCCATTTCGGCCGTTTTTGGCTTAGAGTGCTCACTCAACAACGCTTTGATGGCATCAGAAAAAAAACGCGGCCGCAGTCGATTAGTAACTCCCGAGGTGCTCCATGCCGTAAAACCCGGTTGTAAAACATGCAACGTCTTTTGCGGTAGCAGAAGGTAACGCAGCTGTTTAAGCGTACCGCGTTATGTGGTTGATAGCGACAATCACCCAGCGGTTGCTACTCGAAGTATAGGGAAGCGGACCGTAAACGTCGATTCCGACACGATCGAAAGCTCGTGCTGGACATGGCAATGGCTGCAAGGAACCTGCGGCATGTTTAGTGGGCATTTTGCGTCACTGACACGTAAGTGAAGACCTTACGTAACTGCGAACGAAACGGTACATAGCGCGCCAGTAGTACTGCAGCCGCAAGCGAGTGTATGTTTTTTACACACCAGCGTGGCCACATTGCGGATCATCGTGGAACGTGGCACAGATGTCAGAGTGCAGGTGTCGGGGAATGGCGAGCAACCACCTACGGCCGATCAAGCTGTAGTTTCTGCGGTAAAGCAGGTTATCCCGAATAGTGAAGTGTCCTGCTTGACGGCGAAGCGTCCTGAAAACTGGAGCGGGCGTCCGGTTTGAGAGAAAGTCGAAAAGAGAAGAAATTCAAGCATCTTTGCGTTGCTCGGAAGGCATGTCCGAAATACTGATGAACAAGGAAGCACTGGTGGAAATAGGCGAGCCGACAGACTCTGAAGCCCATGGCGAACGTGACAAGGTATCGGCGTCGGAATGCTTCCAGCCAGAACGGTAGATAACACGGATATCGAACTTCTGTAACCGCAATGCCCAACGAGCGAGCCGACCATTAGGATCTTTTAGTGAAGATAACCAGCAAAGCGCATGGTGGTCTGTTACAATATCAAACGGACGTTCATATAAATAAGGCCGAAATGTTCCGATTGACCAAATAATGGCGAGGCACTCGTTTTCAGTTACACTGCAATTCTTCTCGACTTTACTGAGAGTGCGGCTGGCATATGCAACGACGTACTCGTCAAAGCCATCCTTCCGTTGGGCCAGGATGGCCTCTAGCCCGACACCACTAGCGTCCGTATGAAGCTCCGTTGGAGCAGACGGATCGAAATTTCAGAGTATTGGAGGCGTGGTGAGGAGCCGTCGGAGTTCTTGAAATGCATCATCAAACGCCTGCGACCACGCTGAGCAATCAGAACTCCCGGCAAGAAGATTAGTCAAGGGGGCGATACTGGAGGGGAAATTGCTGAAGTAGCGCCGCAAATACGAACAAAGGCCGATGAAGCTTCGAAGCTCTTTGATGGTGGTTGGCTTTGGGAACGCCGCGACTACATTAAGTTTTGTAGGGTCCGGAAGAATGCCGTCCTTAGAAACCACATGGCCAAGAATTGCAAGCTTGCGAGCGCCGAAGTGGCATTTCTCCAAGTCAAGTTGAAGTCCCACCGTGGCAAGGCACATAAGAACTTGCTCGACGCGGCTGAGGTGGGTCGCAAAATCACTTGAAAGTACCACAAGCAGTCCAAAGCATCATCGAGGCGCGACGGAGGGTATGCGTCTTTGCGCGTTATCTTGTTGAGTCGGCGGTAGTCAATGCAGAACCGGATGGATCCGTCTTTTTTCTTGACGAGACCAACCAGTGAATCCCAGGGACTGTTGGAGGGCTCAATGATGCCACGTTTCAACATGTCGTCCACTTGTTCGTCGATGACACGGCGTTCATCAGATGACACATGGTACTGACGCTGTCTTAGCGGGGCTTGTTGACCGGTGTCAATAGGGTGAACGACCGCAGAGGTTCGATTTAAGCCTGACTGGTTACAATCGAATGACGAGCGAAAGCGGAGCAGAAGATTTATAATATCTCCACGCTGAGTTGGTGCGAGCTCAGAGTCGATGGCATCCGAGATGTCCAGAACATCATTAGCCGCGTTGGTAGAAGTGACAGCACAAATTGGGTGCGAAACCGTAGAATCGGGTATAGTAGCCGGCAGAATGCACCCGTAAGGTTCGTAGCTTCCCAGGCATCCTTCACGTAGTAGGAATGACAAGCTGTTCGAGGGAGTGCACACATAAATGGCAGCGTGACCGTTGCAAAAAACGACGACGGCAAACGTAAGCATGATATTTCGACGGCACGCAGGTGTGGCCGTTGGCATAAACAACACAGGCGATTTCGGAAGGGAGGCACACGGACACCGAGACAACAACAGCTGAGAAAGGCGCAATGTCCACGTCAGAAGCAGCAAACACTCTACACGAAGCGCCATCGTCGGGGTCATATCATGGCACAGATAACGCGAGTTCGCAACGAGCACATTCGACCAAAGCAGAACTTGACGATGGAAGGTCCCACCCAAGGATAACATCTTACGAAGAACGGAATAAAACTACAAATGCGACGACGTACATCGCACCTTGAATGACAACTCGTGCAGTGCACAAAGCGGAAGGCTGAATATGATGGAACGTAGCTATCTGCAAAAATAGGTCGATAAGTTGCGTGGTCACTTTCTTTAAGTTTCGGCACAGTTCTCGCTAATTACAGATACGGCAGCTCCAGTGTCAACAAGTCCGTGCACCTTAATGCCATCAATATAGAGCTCGATTTCGTTCGGGAGACAGCAGATAGGTCTTGAAATTTTTGCGGCCAACACAGTTGTTACCTCCGGAACTGTGCCTGTCAGTTTTCTCCTCGCGGTGGGCTGTTGCGATGTAACATAGGAGAAATTGATCGACGACGAGGAGAAGGTGAACGGCTTGAGCCGGATGGTTGGCGACCGAGACATACGCCTAGAGGTGGATCAGCAGGAACGGGATATCGCGGCTGAGTGGGCATGGTGGGCATGTAATGTGAGGCCCCTGCAATGTTATGAGAAGGGAAACTGCGACGACGGCAGTGACGAGCTACGTGGTCTGGGATGCCACATAAAAAACATGTCGGCCGATTATGCGGAGTGCGCCATTGGCTGACGGTAGGGGCACTGTTCGCTGAATAAGGTACCGTAAATGGTCGTACAGGCGGGGGCGGCATATAAACGTTCTGACCTGTTTCGTATACAGCCGGAGACGGGACGGTCAGTGAGCGGAAGGTGGCGTCGACGAATAAACGTGGCGAGTAGCTGCGTAGATGGCCGGAGACGCTGGCACACGTCGCCGAGCAACTGCTGCTGCACACGTTAGTGGTGCGGTAACAGTTGGTGGAGCCTGTGCTGGCGGCAATGCTTTAACAACTTGGGATCGAATGACCTGGCGAAGCGAAGGTAAGAAGGGTGCCATCGGCTCGGTAGTTCTTGTGATTATAGATAGCTGCCGGGTGACCTCCTCGCGTATGAATAGCTTTATGAGTGGCATCAACGCAGAGTGGTTGGCGGTGTCATGGTGATAGTCGAGAGATGAGATGTCCGCGGGGTCTTGAGCAGCCCAACATGTATAAGCGCTCTGCCCACGCAGCTCATCATAGCTTCGGAGAGCTGAATCACCTCGGCGACCATCTGGGGACTCTTCGCAGCAAGCGTTTGGAATGCACCGTCGTCGATTCCTTTCATGATGTTCTTGATCTTGCCTACCTTGTCCAGAGTCGAATCGAAGAGCTTGCAAAGAAAGAGCACATCTTCGATATAGCTCGTGAATATTTCATCTGCTCTCTGTACTCCGCCCCACAAGCGCTGTTCAGCACGAAGGTGGCGGACAGCAGGACGCCCAAAGACTTCTGAGAGGGTTTTTGCCAATTCCAACCAGGTACTGTAATCACTTTGATGATTCCTGTACTATAGCTTTGCCACGCCCGTCAGGTAAAAACTCACATTTGTGAGCTTATTGGCTGCGTCCCACTTATTTTATGCGCTCACCAGTTCATACTAGGCAATCCAGCTGTCCACATCTTGGTCCTCTGTGCCACCAAATATGGGGGGTCACGCTGCCGGAGAGCGCCAGCGCATAAGACAGGCACAGGTGCGAAATCTGGAGTAGCGGCCTGAGAGGGCCCCGGATCAGTCATTGTAGACGGTCCTTGGAATGGGCGGCTGCGAAGTTCCAGGGTGAGGACCAGATCTATCGCAGCACATCCACCACTTGAAATGGATTTTTGAACAAGCAGGAGTTGACTCGGTGAACGAGAGCTTTATTTCAGAACGAGATCTATGCACCTACGACCTTCAGCTCTCTTGGGCGTTTGGATAATGAGATAGTGGGATAATGGATAACTGTATGACGAGCATAAGTGACTAGTCATAACATGAAAATTATGACATGCATCGAGAACGTTGCAAATAAAAAAACAAGCGATGAAAAAATTCTGGAGCACAATGGGGACCGAACCAGGGTTGTTTGGGTCCAAGAGGGGATTGAAGTCGGGTCGGTTGCGTGGCCAGTGAATGTTCTATCACATGACCACGCCTCTGCTTGTGAAAACAGGGAAGGGAACTTCTTGTGCCTGGAAATGCAGTGCAAGTTGCTTTCATGGTTCACGAACACACGCGTCCTCTATGCATGCTTCATAGTGCAACATGAAATGTTGCAGTTATATTGCCTTGTATATCCGTTCATTGCGAACGGGCGTCAGGATATGCGATTATCATACTGGCTCCATAGTTGAAAGCCGGTACCCCACTACAAAAGGCACACACACTACTGCACCTATTGCTCTAAAGCCACGTTTCGGGTGCATGGCGAATTCCAAATGGTTTTATGCACTAAGCGTTTGAAATACGCACGTCACTACCACGTTAACTCCTCATAGCGAAGCTTTAGGGTCGCCTAAGTTTATTTTGAAAAATTTTTGATGACGTACGCCCAAAGATTGTGACAATATTTCTGTTATGACCAGCGAGTCGTATTTGACAAACCATCTAATTCTCCCGCACTAGTTATGGTGTAACCCAAGTTAAGGGGGCTAAGTTGAGATCACCCAGACGTTGGCGGCTAGACAGACAGACAGACAGACAGACAGACAGACAGACAGACAGACAGACAGACAGACAGACAGACAGACAGATAGATAGATAGATAGATAGATAGATAGATAGATAGATAGATAGATAGATAGATAGATAGACATCAAAAGTGCTTGTACTACGCAAAAAATGTTTCGCATTATTTAGGTCATTCATGAGCAGAAGCCTCAGGAACACCATAGTTCTATTTCCCACCAATCTGATTTCGAAAGATGGGTGTGTGCGCACTGGTAGTCGTATGTCAAATAACTACGTATTAGGGCGAGAGCAAGTCCCTAATGCTATATTCATCCAACTTTAATAGCATTATCTAAACGCAGTGGGATTGTAGTTTCCAGAGCATTGAAGGGAGAATGTCAGCACCTGTACGTTCGTTTACCGTGATGTGGTGATGGAAAAACGTTCATTCTGAAAAGCAGTGAGAGTTCCACTACAAAGGCACTTTGGTCGTCTTCTTATTCCAGAAGTTCTGTGGAGGTCATCTCTACGTCGGCGCTGGACAACAAGGAGCGCTGAGCATCCCAGTGGAGTAGCCGAGGAGGAACTCCTTCCAGGCCTCTAGTTTGAGTAGGAGAAAGAGGGATGGCAAGGCATACTACCATCATGGGGCAATTGTCGACCAGCACCCTACAATGCACACGGCAGCCATAGTATATACCCGGCACGAAACGCAGGGTTCCTGTAGGACACAGGGAAGTGTTCGTCTGAAAGCGGCTCAGAAGTTGCTCATCCGCTTAAGAGGAACCCCTTGCAGACACTGGATAAAGACTGAGCAAGGTTTCATAGTATTCGAGGATTTCGCCGTTTTGCGTAGAGGGTGAGGTTCCTGGGAGAGACGTTTGGTCAAAAATGGTAACGACCCGGGAAAGAGAAACGAGGGCAGCGGCATGAGCCGCTTTGTCACTGGGGATACCCGCCTGGCCAGAAGACCAGACTATGCAGCTGTAGTGAGGTTCAAAGTGCTATGAGGGCGCCTGAAGAAGGTTTGCGGCCAGAGGAGCCATGGTACCATGCAGGTATTAGGAACATGCAAAGCGCAAGTCCATAATAATAATAATAATAATAATAATAATAATAATAATAATAATAATAATAATAATAATAATAATAATAATAATAATAATAATAATAATAATAATAATAATAATAACAAATAATAATAATATAATCTTTATTGTCATCTTGAGTTGTACAAAACAATAAACAGGCCTGTAATAATAATAACAAATAATAATAATATAATCTTTATTGTCATCTTGAGTTGTACAAAACAATAAACAGGCCTGTCAAATTCAGACGGTGGCTTGGAGGACTTGGCCTGGCCCATCGGCAAACGAGAGATGACATATATATTCAAAAGCTTTTCGTGTAAACACTGACAGTAAAAATACATGTAACTCATTTACGCTACCTATTAACACAATAACAATCGAGAATCAAACTAGCGGAAGCAATACTACCTATAATAATATTATTAAAGTTATAATTTTTATAATAAAATTGTCACGGGTATAGAAAGGCACCTCAGGCACGGGTGCAGAAACGACGCAGACAGAATGAAGGCGACAATGTTGTTGTGGGGCTGCGTCTGAACTGCCCTCTTGTCTTGCACCCTTGCTTAATGTGTGCAGTGCCAGCCCACCCGGTGTTTACTTATTAAATACTCCCCGTTACATATTTCGGGTTGAAGTGCTGGGTAACATTCCGACTTTGGATCTCCGTAGTGGAGGTCAGCTTCGTCCAGCCTCGATGCCTGAAGGCAGTGCGCTGTCCGTTCAGTCTACGCCTGCTCCGTCACCTGTGATCCCTTCCCATCTTCTCAATCCAGGTACATTTTGTGGCACCAACACAACTAATGTTGACGAGTGGCTCACCTTATACGAGCGCGTCAGTGAGCAATACCGGTGGGATGAGACACTTATGCTGTTCAACATCATCTTTTACCTGTGAGGGACTGCACGCGCCTGGTACGAGACGCACGAGGAAGGCCTGACGAGTTGGGACGCGTGCAAGCAGAAGCTCCGTGACTTGTTCGGCCGGTCTGTTGCTCGACAAATGAGAGCCAGGCATCAACTCGCGTCACGAGTTCAATCTTAAATTAAGTCGTACGTCACCTATATCCAAGACGTGCTTGCCTTGTGTCGGAAGGCCGACAAAGACATGACTGAACCAGACAAGGTCAGCAATGTGTTGAAAGGCATAGCCGACGATGCCTTCGACATTCTGATATGCAAGAACTGTACCACCATTGACTCAATTGTCAGTGAATGTCGGTGGTTCGAACAAGCCAAACGCAGGAGAATCACGCAACGTTTTTCCCGACTTCCGAACACCGCTGCGACTTCTTCCTGCTAGGATCTTGTGGTGCCACGTCCATTCGTGAATCCTCCAAACATCACAACAATTGTCCGCCAGGAGCTGGAAGCCATGGTTGCTTCCACCTATCAACCCCCTGTGCCTGATAACTCGGCCTCAATATCTCTTATTCAGGCTGTTGTGTGACAAGAGTTTGCCAAAATGGGCGTCTTAGTGCCAATAAACTCCAGCCACACACCACAGCCCATAAATCCTAACTCTCATTACCACGCCGCCCCACTAATTGCTGCTACTGCGCCGGTCCCGTGGTTCTCATCACGCTACCAAAATCCATCTGAGTAGCGCACACAAAATGATCGACCGATATGCTTTCCTTGCAGTCGCGTCGGCCATATTTCCCGCCACTGCCGCAACAGATGGCCTCTCCAGCAACATTTTCTAGACAACCACCGACCGAATCGTGGGCAGTATTCACCACCTCGTTTTTCTGATGACCACCTTCACGAGCTGCCACCTAGCCATTCTACGCAACGCTCCGAACAATCTTACGCCGATGTCGTCACCGAGGGAACGCAGTCCAGCCGCTCGCCGTCGCCTCAGGGTCGGAAGCCCCGCTCCTATCAAAGCCGTCGCTCCCCGTCACGGGCGTATTCTGGGCAGTTCTCGGGAAACTAATAGATGCAGCTTCTGGAGGTGGCGCTGCATTGACAACTCATATCGAAAAACATCTACTGACCACTCATTCTAAACGAAATTTGCTTGGTGTTATTATCGATGGCCTGAACGTTACAGCTCTAATCGACACTGGTGCCCACATAACCCTTATGAGTTCACGTCTTCAATCCCGCCTGAAAAATGTTCTTACCCCTGCCATGTCTTCGACTGTGCGAGTAGCCGACGGCAGCAAAACATCAGTTCTTGGTATGTGTCCTGCCCACGTCACTGTAGCCGGCCTTCACACTTCAGTCCTCTTCGCTGTTTTAGACACTTGCCAACACGACGTGATTCTCGGCATTGACCTCTTGACCGCGCATTCAGCCCTCATTGATTGTTCAACCGGCACACTGACATCTCACCTGCAGCTCGCACACGGCCACGGTCCGTGGAGTGTCTACGATTACCGCCTCAGGCCACTGTGTACTTTTCTATGTCGCCGTTCCCACCTGTTCCTGATGGCGACTACTTGGCAGCCCCACTCATTGACCTGGCCCTTTTCAGGAACATCATGCTTCTTCATACTATAGTGAAAATTAGTGACAACAAGATGCTGCGTCCTGTCCTCAACTTCTACCGGTCGACCCAGGTCATTCCTCAAGGTATTGATCTAGCGGAACTCGCCACTCAGGAGAAATGTAAAATTTCATCTCTCACTCCTGACATGAAGACTAAAGGTGAAGCTGTCGCAGCCACAAAGAATAGAGCTTTCCTAGACAAAATGATATCAAATGACCTGTTACCGTTCCAAGTTGAAGCGCTATGTGGTCTTCTATATACCTCGACATTTTTGATATCGATGACCGTTCCTTGGGCCGCACGAGCGTCGTAGCCCTCCGTATTCACACTGGCGACGCCAGTCCCCTTCATAAGCGTCCTTACCGTGTGTCTCATTCAGAGCGCCAAATAATCCAAAAGGAGGTTGAGAAAATGCTCGACAAAGACGTCATAGAGCCTTCAACCAGTCCTTGGGCTTCACCTATTGTGCCTGTTGAAAACAAGGACAACACCTGGCGGTTCTGCCTCGACTATCGCCATCTCAATCGAATAACCAAAAAGGATGTCTACCTTATACCTCGAACTGATGATGCGCTTGACTGCCTTCATAATGCCAAGTACTTCTTTTCCCTGGACCTACAATCTGAATATTGGCAAATTTCAGCCGATGACCGCGAGCGCGAGAAGACGGCATTCATAACACCCGACAGGCTTTATCAATTTAAAGTCATGTCTTTTGGGTTTCGCAATGCGCCAGCAACTTTAAAATAATGATAGACTCCCTTCTTCGCGGTTTTAAATGGTTGACGTGCCTGTGGTATCTAGACGATGTCATCGTTTTCTCGCCAATCTTGGAAAGCCATCTTTCACGTCTGTTGGCCATCATTGACGTTTTTCCTTTAGCTGTGCTGACCTCCAGCTTAACGCGTCTAAGTGCATCTTTGGGCACCGTCAGATAAAGCTACTTGGCCACATTGTTGACGCTGCTGGTGTACGACCCGACCCTGATAAAGTCCGCGTGGTGCGCGAGTTTCCAGTCCCACGTTCCACGCAAGACGTCCGCAGCTTTTTGGGACTCTGTTCGTATTTCCGCCGCTTTGTTAGCAACTTCACGGGAATTTCTCGGCCCCTCACGGATATCCTAAAAAAGAACGTGGCTTTTTCCTGGCGTGAAGACCAAGAACATTTCTTCGCGTCGTCGATTTCTGCGCTCACATCTCCGCCTGTGTTGGCTCATTTTGACCCAGCCACTCGAACGGAGCTACGAACCGACGTAAGTGGCCATGGCATAGGGGCAATACACGCACAAATGCAGACCGGCACAAACCGTGTCATAGCGTGCGCCAGCTGCCTACATTCTCAGTCGGAAAAGAACTATTCAATTACTGAGCGAGAGTGCCTGGCTCTCATCTGGACTATCGCAAAATATCGTCCGTTCCTATATGGGCGCACGTTCGCAGTCATCACAGACCACCATGTGCTCTGCTGGCTGTCAAACCTTAAGGATCCCAGAGGAAGACTCGGGCGATGGGTATTGTGATTGCAGGGGTGACAAATTCAAGGCAAGTGATGGTAGAAAACAATTCACAGTTTCTATTTAGCACATACGGACCATTCTAGAGTGTCTGCCCTAATCATGTCACGTGAATTACTGTTCTGGCGTCATGAAGGGCGCCAAAAGAACGAGAATAGCCTAGAAAAAATAACACGCTTTACTGTGTAGTGTAAATCTGGCAAGCTTCACAGCGATGCCGACTGCTTAATTCGACACCCTGTTG